>NC_090937.1:66504160-67142176 GCF_040938575.1 Ambystoma mexicanum | reverse complement strand
CCTTGGCGATAGAAGACTCCAATTGGAAGACCCAAAGCAGATAGGAAGATTTCCCGGAACAATCCTGACACCTCCGCCCGAGGTAAAGTAACCCGGGTGAGGAGACAAGACTCCCAGGGAAACCCTCAAATGGGAAGAAAACCCTGGACGACTTCCACTCGAGATGGTCCGGTAGAAGGCAGTGGATTGGATGGCTCCGGCAGGAACCCTCAAGAATAACCCCGGGAATCTGGTCTGCAGAGTTGAACAAGGGGAAAAAACAGGGGAGAAGGTTTAGAGGAGAGAGCCAGGTAAGAAGAGAAATTAGGAGGTAATGGTAAGCTTCTCACCATCCGAAGATGGATCGGGAGTGATTATCCGGGGCTTCATGGAGTAGAAGAGCTTCGGGAGGATCTAGATAGGGATAGACGGGAATAAGAAACTAGGGTAGAGGCACGAGAACCCCTAAAGATTGGGAAACTTACTCAGCTGGAGGGAAGGCAGAGACGGGAATCAATGGAGAGAGATCCGTGGAACCGGCTGCGAGCGGGATTAGCGGGAATAGCGAAACCGGAGAGACGGCTCTGCAGAGGATCGTAAATACAGGTAAGTCAGAACTGTTAGTTTGAGAGAAAAATGAGTTTTAGGAGAGAGAGAGAAATCCAGAAGCGAACTCACGGAGCGCCAAAGGCAGAAGCGACGCGAAGTGCCGGTCGCTTGGTTTCCGTATAAAGGGTCACATGATCTCCATGCCGCACGTGATCGCCTGTTCGCACGGCAAGGGAGCGTGCAACAACTAGACAGCTACTAGCCGGATGAGGAGAACAGGAAACTTCCCGCACAGCGGGATGTGTAGTCAAGGCACCGCACAAGAGGGTCCGAGCCCATAGGGACCACTTGCGGCAATGTGTAACACTATGTATACTGCGAGACTAAATGGAATTCCGGTCTCTTTTTTGAAAAAACAAGTTCAGAGCCACTCAACATTCTTAAAATCTTTGATTTGCATTATAGAATAACCTTTAGTCTAAGTCTATCCAGTCGCACTGGACCAGAGAAACTGCTGCACTTTATGAACATCACCTGGAAAAAACAGTTAACCAGGTAACTTCTTAAATAACAGCTGGCTGGCAGCACGCACAGAGATAATCAGACCAGCTACATGTAAAACAAGGTACATTAAGCCCCTTCTCCACCTTTCTCTGCAGCTATGGTCAGAGATAAAGAAATACACATCACTGCACATGTGGCAGTCGTCTTTAACCCAGCTCAACACACACAGAAGAAATAGTAGGTAGGTAGTGACACACAGTTATCAGAGTTCAACACTGTGCCTCTTCTCTTGATCAGTGTTCCTTTTGACATACCATTCCGACACAGTCTTATTTGCTTTAATTTAGAATTGAAGAAATATCCATCCCCAAGGTTTCCACAACAACCTCACACTGCTCTTAGCACCAGTGTCCTGAAGAATATTCGGAGGACAATACAAATATTGAAACCAGAACCTTTCAGAATTACCCTCAAACTGGAAACACGTAAAAGTGTCAACAGATGAAAAGTGCTGTTATTGCCTGCAACACCTACAATCACTTTTAATTACTAACCCCACTTGTTGATAGTCAGAATTTTCACAGTTCTTTGTCTTGTGAATGAACTTGTCAGCCATGCTGTTCTGGTATTTGTTAATATGTTTTTTTTAATCCTGATTGATTATTAATCTAGAATAAACTTAGTTTTAACAGTGCTCATATTTGTTAGCCTGATCATAAATGGTTGAGGAAAATACACCATAGCGTGCAGTGGGCCAGTACCATTACCTGTGTGCTTAAGGGTGGGGTAGCCCTGACTCACCTTTTGTGTATGTACTGTAATTGAACACGCAGGCCCTGCAATGATTGCATAAACCTAGAAATTTCTGCATCTGCCTCACTGTGTTCGGCTTTGGTATCTTCATGGTAGCCTCAGCTCCTTCATGTGTCACCATCTTTCCTTCATGTGAATTTAACTGGCCTATGTACAACACTTCTCCTGACAATACTGTAATTTCTCCTTGTCTACCTCATATACTTTGTCTGCCCTTATAGTCATTAACTGAACCAAGTTTTTTCTACATTCATCCTCTGTTTAGCTACAGAAGGGTATGTCATCTATGTATTGGATCACCACACTCTTGTTTTCAATGTTAACTAGATCCATCTGTAGGACCCTGTTAAAGATCTCACAATACCCTTGAGGTTAATAAGTATGTTTTAGTCTCTTTCATCTGAATGTAAAGGAAGTAAGATCTTGTGAGTCCTTGTGCAACAGGATCGAGAAAAATGCATTTTTCAAATCGATCACCGTGAAATACTGAGCTTCAACTAGGATACTTTACAATTCTGTTCAAGGATTTGGAACGAATGGGCACTCTGCTTCTACAATCTGATAAAGAGGGCGCAGGTCCTGGATAAATCTCCAAGTCCCTCCCTTTAGATTTTTGAATCGGATACACCTCAGCATTGCACAGGGATTCCAATGGTACTAGGATTCCCTCATTCATCACTGCTGAAATAGTCTTGAATATGCTTTCATCAGCTTCTCAAGACATGGGGTACTATTTTGCTTGTGGTAAAATTGCTCCTGGCTTGAGTTTTATTTCAACCTCTCCTATTCCCTTTAATAGGCCTTTGTCATATGGGCCTGTAATCCAAAGGACACTTGGCACCTTTTCTAGGACTTCCTGATAGAATGATGGTCGTTGCTGCATTATAGCCATTTTCTGTGCGACTTCTCTTTTCTCGATCTTTCTCCAATATGTGATTGATGCTTATAAAAACACTACCTCATCATATATACGTTTGTCTCTGAACATATCTTCATCTGTTATGCCAGTCAATGTGTATCCCTCTTCATGAGCTATTGCTGTCCTCATGCTCTGTCTTCGTCATCTACTCTTTCAAGCATTGCTGTTTCTCTTTGTACTATAGCTGCTTCCAATTCTATAGGAATAGTCTGTGCTTCTTCCTCGTCCATAAGAGCTCATCAAGTATTCTCACACTCTTCCCTACTAATCCAGGTAGCCATGTCAATAAAATGCTCACCCCATACATGAAGACTTCCGGTTCTATTGGGACTCCTCATAGAGCTACTTGCCCTGTAAATGCTAATATAAACTCTCATATGTTTAAATAGTGTATTCCTGCAGTCTAGCACACCATTCCCTGATTAGTGAATGAACTTGTCATGTTTCATCATTAAATCTCTTCCCAAGATATAAACTGGCGTCTCTCGTGAATATAACAAGGGGACAGATATGTCACATTCCCCTATAGACACAGGTAATTTATCAGTAAAAGGAACTAAATTTGTAGCTCCAGAGAACCCTTGAGCATTGATAGCAATACCTGACATTGGATATTTTCCCTCTCTTATACAAGAGCGAGTCGCCCCCGTGTCTACAAGAAAAGAAAAGGATGTGCCTCCTATCGTCACATCGACCCTCAGTTCCTCTTGGGGGTCTGGAGTTACTGATAGTACTGAACACATCAAGTCACCCTTTTGAGCTCTCCTATTGATGGTACAAATGAATCCCTATCCCCGTAAAAGGGTTTGCACCTACCACAGTGGCACCCCCTATCCTACGTGTCAGTATTTGCCCCATGTTCGCATTCTGTTGTGTTTGCATGGGTGCTTATTATGACTGCGCTTGTGGTGGGTCCATTTGTACTGGCCCCTGCTGTCGTACCTGCTGTGCTTGCAGCGCCTGTGTCTGATAGAATGTGTGATCTTGAACAAAGCCCTCTTGTGTTTGTGTCCTGTATGGTGGTGGATAAACTGTCCCCCTTCTTGAAAGGTGTCCATTTTGTTGTGCATTCACTCAGCTTCTATATATGTGCGCAATATGCCCTGTCATCCCACAATTCCAACATACTGGGGTGGCCCTCTGGCAAACCCTCCTTGAGTATTCTGACTTTGAATTTTGAAATCCACCTTAGGCGTTCTGAAATCCACCTTAGCATTCTGAAATCCGCCTTTGGCATTCTGAAATCCACCTCCCCTTCCTCTGAAGCCTGCACCTCTACCTTGTGGCCGAAACCCACACCCACTTTGATGCATTATTCACCAGTGATGTACCCATCGTTTCTTGTGTTCCCACTCCTTCTACACCTATCAAAACTGCCCCTTCTATAGCAAACTTTGACAGTTTCTTCTGAACTAACTTGGCTTCCTCAATCTTTTTATTCTCATCTTTCTTTTTTTTCTTCTCTTGTAATAACCGACAATGATGGACAATAGTTAATTGTATCTCAACCCATGGCTTCGATTCCATCCCTACATGTTTTTTCATTTGTCTCTGTACCGGTTCTAGCAATCCCTGACAAAAAATATGATAAAATAGTGCCACCGTTTTTTCCCATGGTTCTCGTGTTTCAAGCTGCCATTTCTCTTGAATATCCTGAAAATAAGCAATAGGGTCTTCATCTTCTTTCATTTTACGTGTCATAATTGCACCCTTATGTGATGTGTCAGGATGCTGTACCCTGAGAGTCCTCCAAACATCTGTCCTGCAATTATTAAATGACGCTCCATCATGCACCATTTTTTGTGCTGTCACACCCGCATATCCTGCTCATCTCCAAATGTCGTCAGCTCTCTCTCCAAGAAAAGCTGCAATGGAACTTGCATGTCTCCTATGGCCAGCGTATTTCCTCCTGTCATCTTTTCTAATTCATTTATCCATTATATATATCTGTTCTCGTCTTTCCCTGCTGTTTCTTCCTTTTTGCGTTCCTTGTCCTTCTTATTTTGCTTATCCTCGACTTCTCTCTGCCTAACCTCTTCAATGCTGTTCCCATATAACTTGAGTAATATCTGTCCTCCCATCCACTCGTTCTGTATGAGTGTTTCCTCATCAGCCCTACCCTTTTCTCCATTTCATCTTTTGATTTCTTGGTCTATATCTGTTGATATATTCAATCTCTCGCCTCTTTATTCTTTCTCTCGTATGGACTTATAGGCATCTTCCTTACTTTTGATCTCTTCTGGACTGTCATCACTACTGTAAGCAGGGGCTTTATATGTTTGGTTGCTAATCCCCGCCGCTGCTTTTAATTCCTTTAAAGTATAAACTCCTATCTCTTCTGTACCTGCCTCTTAATCTCGGACAAAGTAAGCAGAGTTTAGGGCTCAATGCCCTCCCCTTTATGTTGATTAAGCATCCACTCCTCCAGTGGTGGGTCCTCTTTCTCCTCTTGATACATTTTCCAAAGCTCTAAAACTGCCAATCTTTTCTCTAATTTCTTTCCTGTGTACAGAGCGTGCACATATGTGGTCAGATGTTGTAATACTGCTTTTGTCAATGATACCCCTTGTGGCCACGGCATGAACATTTTATCAGCTGTACCCTTTACCCATTCTGCACTGAACTGTATGAGCTTGGGCGCATGTCTTGGTAGTGTTTTGCAAAGGTGCCTGAGAGGGATATCCACGATAATGACAAGTCACAATTGACTGTCGATACTTACCAGATCTTTAATAAACTATCTCAAAGCAACAAATATGAACAAGCTCCATCAATTGCTGCTCAATCCTCTTTTGTTTCAACAACCTATTTATCTTCTGGTTGGCACCAATTGTTTATTACACCTTAACTTCAAACAACGTCACCTCCAACCTTCACAGCTTATTACCTCTCAAAACTTCACACAACAAATAATACTCAAGGTAATGACACAATACACATCAATGACCCCTGTGATCACCTTGCCTTCTTTTATGACCATTTTTAATAAGTGGTATACTTCCCACGCCTTCAATTATATCAACCTATGCAGGGTTTAAGACGTCACAGTCGTGACTGTGTGTATTCTCTCACATAATATTTTGATTGG
The DNA here is from genome assembly GCF_040938575.1 of Ambystoma mexicanum. Lineage (NCBI taxonomy): Eukaryota > Metazoa > Chordata > Amphibia > Caudata > Ambystomatidae > Ambystoma > Ambystoma mexicanum. Next base: position 67,136,324 of record NC_090937.1, on the reverse strand, counting down.
AATTTGAGACGTCTTCTTCTATCTCCCTTGAAAAAGGATTACTTCGACTTTCCTTTATTTCCCCAAAATTTCCCATTACTCAAAAATATCACAATCCCACCCCTTTATATTACCATTTCCCTTAGTCTACTTAAATCCGTTAATCAACTCGAGGACTTCGTAATTAACTCCTCCTCCAATCCGACCACTTTGCCTCCCGTCAGTAGAGTGCTCGTGGCAACCGAGCAGGGATTTCTTTAAAGAGGGATCTGTCCGCCATCTCGATTCTTCTTGCAAGTTTATTTCTATCAGCCGCTCTCCACAGGAAGCTACACAATCTTCCAGCTAATGACGGAGGATGCCCGATCGTCTGAAACTCTAAAGTCAAACTAGTTTGGATTTGAAACCATCCGCACTGCCATCTCATGAGCGCATGGCCCTTTGGAATGTGCATATGGTAATGGATGGCATTACACCAGAATTATTCTGAGTCCAAATAACTGGACAAACTCAAGAATATGGCAAGTTACTGTTTAATTAACAATTTTCTAAAACAGTGAGGTTACAACAAACATCAACGGACGTACACTCACTCTCTCAATGATCTCCACAAAAAATACAATTCTCATACTCAAATATGCGTCAGAATGACATCATACCTCATGGCACTAGTGAAAAACCTATCAAGGGTCGGGATTGGTTAAGGGAAACATCTAGATATACATTTATATAAGAGCTAGGATTGTTATTGGCTGTCCGATATCAGGTGGACAACTTATGCCTACCTCTCAAAACATGTAATTTCAAAAACATTATATACACATTTTCTCATTGGTCTTACAAGCTATAAGGTCCTTCGTTATATGGATGTATACAATTAGTTGGCACGCTTGTGTCATATCTGGAACATTTGGTTCATTTTAGCAGCATGTAAGCCCAGACCCAGGTGCACGGAGATAGGACATGAAGCTACCTCACCACCCAATTAGTCTAGCATCTCTCATCAGCCATGCCTTCTGCCATGAAATTGTCTTTGCAATTGGTATTGCAGAGCATTCTCATCTTTGGGAATGCACAGGAGTGAGGGCACTCGCTATCGTGTCTGGAAATCCAAGTTCATACTATATTTTCATCCTTAGCTCACTTGACAGCAGACCCCAATCTGGTCCATTTTGCAGCTTTTAAATCCTGTAAATGAATTAAATCCTGGCATCCTTTGTGTTCTTTCTTGCACCTTAATGTGAGACGATTCATCCTCTGCACATTTGTTCTTCTTCAGAGTGGATATCTGACCTCGATTTCTAGGACCTTGACTTCAGGACAGGCAACCCCGGCACACAGCTCCATGAGCCTGTTATTCTGCTGCGACACAGCTTTTCCGTTCCCGCTTCATGGTTTCTGGCTTATTTATTTCATGATACTAATGTGCAGTTTGTGTACAATGGTGGCTTTGCCTGCATTCTATTGACTACTCATAGCTAGCCTTATACAGTGACTTGTTCTGTCTTGAGTTTCAGCATCTGTATATTTGTTAAACTTTTGGTTTTCTACAGCACTTTATTAACATGTAAACTTCTTCATTTACTTGTGAGAACTCACTTGATCCTTTACTTTGTCACTTGTCCTCTAGGATCCATACACTGTCTTCATTAAGTATCTTGGGACGTTGTGCCCACACTCTTGCTCATATTCCTTCAGGTTGTTCCTCCTGCAGGTTGTCGTCACTTCGAGGGAGCATTCGATAGGGTTGTCTCAATGAGTCTCTCCTTCCAAATACTCACTGCAGTATTGGTACGATAGCTGGTGTCAGGCAGGGCATGATCTCAAGTCTCCAATACAGGAGAAGGAGGGGGGCGGGATCTCCTGAAGATTTATACAGCTACTCCTCTACAATGGCATGGGACGTTACATACATTTCCCATTCAGGGTTGAAAGGTTTCAAACATAGGGCATGCAGAATCCTCCTCTTGACTTTGTTGAATGCAGCCACTTGATGTGAGTCCCATGCATAGTCTGCTCCTTTCCTTAGAAGTTCCCTCAACAGGGAAGTTATTTTGAAGAATCTGGGTACACATTTACCATAGTACTCTGTGACCCCCAAGAACGGCCACAGCTCATCCTTCAAATTCGGGGCCGGGGTGTCAACAATGGCTTGTAAAAGATCTTTTTTTGGGCTCAACCCTTCTTTTGTTATCCGGTAGCCCAGGTACTCCACTTAATGCACCCCAAATATAAATTATTCATAGCACAGGTGGACTCTTGCATCTTGGAGCTTGTTGAGGACTTGTCTTAGCACCCCGTCATGTGTCTTCACGTCCTTGGTACATACCAGGATATCATCCTGGAAATAAGACACATTGTCAATGCCGTGGAGCAGGGAGTTCCTCATTCTCTGGAATGCCTATGCAGCTGATGACAACCCGAAAGGCATGCATGTATATTGGTATGTGCCAAACGGCGTGATGAATGCTGTGTGGGGACGTGAAGCTTCATGCAGGTATCTGTGATGGTAGGCATCTTGTATGTCTAGCTTGGAAAAGATATTTGCTTCTTTCATCATTAGAATTATTTCATTGATGCTTGGCAAGGGAAAACTGTCAGTGACAACTTCCAAGTTGAGGGTGCGCAGGTCTATGGACACTCTTAAGTCATTTAATGATCTCTTTCTGCTGAGGACAACATGACAGCCATTTTGAGGATTCATCTGTCTCAATCGTGCCCTCTTTGACCATTTTGTAATTTCTACACTCCTCCTGGGGAGACCAAAAGCACTTGATCGTCAGTGCTGGGCTTCAACCGAGTACTCAATGTATGCTGATCGTCCCATCCCAACACTGTGGGACCTTCAGTCAAAAAATAAACTTTCATCATGGTGTGTCTGTCCTTGAGCTCAAGTTGTGCTTTGTTGTACCCCAAGATGTCCACTTTGCCCTCCCCCTGAAGACTGTGAGCTTGTGCTTGGTGCTTCTTATCTCTACCAAGCCTTGCCCCACCACATTTTTGTAGGTCTGTATGGGGAGGATAGTCAGTTCTGACCCTGAGTCAGCAATTACCCGGGTTTCATTGCCGTCCACTTTTACGATGCAATGGGGTTTCTCTCTCCTGGTGCAAGTTGAGTTTACCATGATCACTGTGGGTCTGCTTCCTCCTCACCACTTGTATCTCTGTCACCCTCGATGTATGCAACTTTCTCTTCTAGCCATGTGTAGGCAACGACAATGTTACTGAATCGCATACACTTGCAGCACTCCTTGTTCCTTGCAGGCCAGTCCTTTTTATGGGCTAAGTGCCTGGTGATGGCGCACCTGTAGCATTTCTGCGGCTCCCTCCACTAGGGTCCTCTCTCCTTGGTGGAGTCTTGAGAATGTTTGTCCCTGCATCCTTTCAATTGGATGGCTGCTATTTTGGGGGCTGGCATAGATACGCCCATTTCCTTGCATCTTGTTGATGTCTCTTCCTCGGCTCTTGCTATCTGAATTGCCTTGTCTAGGTCTAGCTCCTTCTCCTGGATGAATTTGTCCTGAAGTTTGCAGGAGTTGGTATGTATTACCAACATGTCACATATGATTTGCACCACATTGTCCCTGAATCCGGACAGGGTCACCAGTTCGCTCATGCGGGTGATATGCTCATAAACTGGCTCACTGCATTCTTGCTTCCTTATGTAGAATTTTAGTCTGTGTAGGACCACGTTCTCTTTGTTGGAGAAGTGCTTTGTGATGCAACAAACTGCCTCTTTGTACACGTCGTCCGCATCACCCTCAGTGGGAACAGTATTTAGGCTTGTAGAGATGCGTTGTCCTTCAACACCCATGGTGTTGAGTAGCATGGCTTTCTTCCTGGCAGCTGAATAGCCAGTACCTCTCAAATCCTCCAAGTAAGTGGTAAATAACGACTCCCACTGTTGCCAGGGAATAGCAGGCCTGCACGGGGACTTGAGGAATGCTGCCAGCGGAATTGCGCCTTGCACGGTTCCTGTGTGGATTCGTCACTGGTCCTCGTAGTCAATTATGTGGTGGCACAATGAACACAAGAAACCAGGATAAAGATAAGGGCCCTCATTACGACCCTGGCGGAAATCGAAAAACGATGGCGGAAATGCAATACCGCCATCAAATAGCGCTCGGTGCGATTATGACCCGTCACCGTAAAGTACGATGCCATTAGCGACACCGTAGTGAACGCCAACGCTAACTGCACCAAGTACGCGCACGCGCGCCATGCCAAACCGTAATTACCACCATGGCGCAACGGTACGCGAATTCTGACCCTAGCGGACATGTACCTAACGCCATCAAGCATGGCGGAAAGTACCATTCCGCCATGGTGAGAAGTACGGCATCGCGAATCAACCGTAAACGGCCCTACTGAGTGCCTGTACACCACTCCCTGGCCACATTGCACAACTCCTCGTAGGTGCAATGAAGTCACACAATGCAACCAGTGAAATGTACAAGTCACCCATGCATGCCAACGAACAAATGAATCCAGGGGCTCCAAGTGCCTTGTGAGTGGGCATCCATATTTGCCATGGCACCATTGCCGCACTGATGCAGCACAGGCATGTGAAGGTTCAAGTACAGCAACATGAGCAGAAAAATGAGACAAACAAAAACAGGCCCCCCCATCGACTGACACCAGTGTAAGGCAACATTCAAAGCAGTATCCTGAGTGAGACTGCACCAGCCCTGTACTCCTGCCAGTAAACAAACCAACCATCAGCATAAGCATGTACCACACAAGTTGGCAGAGTGACAGAGCAGCCAGGCTCATCTCAAGAGGGGCCAATGGGAGCTGCAGGGCACAGATGGCACGAATACAGAAGCTATTCCAATGGACATGACCTCAGTCTCCCTCCAAAAAACGCACGCAAACACAGGCACCTGTGACCAGCCATAGTCTGATAATCACATCATTCCACCAATCCACCTGGCTGACCGGCATCTGTTACACAAAAGCTAATCCCCCGCCCCTGAGCATGACATCATTAAAACAGTCATAATGGCAGGCCCCATCCCTGACCTTACTGGGCTTCGTAGGCAAACGCGGCCAGTAAAGTACCACGCAACTATACTCAGAAGCCGGAACCCAATGCAGATCTCCTCACAATACACCGCTCCACAAATAGGAATATGCTACATTACTTGCAAAGAATAACGCTACACGGTTAATATCAGAATAGAAATTTAATGCACCACAAAATCACCAAGCCCATACAGCCATTAGGTCATGAACTCCAAAATACATTTCAGTATTGTGGGCTGCATCCGCAATAAATGACCAGCTTCTGCTTGTGTGACGCCCTGTTCCTTCATGGTACACAGGGGCTACATTCACGTTCAAAAAGGCAACATGGAAGCGCCTAGAACCGCAGGGCCGTCCCATTAGGTAGGCACTAGTCCAGCTGAAAGGTCGAAATGTTGCTCCTAGCCACTAGTACTGCGTAAGGGCATGTGGCCCATTGGCGATCGTCCCATAAGATCGTAATGGTGCTCCACTGATTAACTCGAAGCAGCAGGTGTCAGGAGTAAAAGCCATCTGCAGGAGTGGCATACAGATGGCAGCGGCAAAAGGGGAGGAGATACCTGTCACCCAAATGAAATGAAAAAGAATAGTATGGCCATCAGAACTTGATTTGTATTACTCACTTCAATGATCACACTAAATCTACAGCCATATGCATGCTAGCCCACTCAAAAGGATTATTCCCACCCAAAATATCACTTACGAATCACAACTATAAAAATCGAGGTGAAAACACTATTACAAACGAGTGTTTGTGTGCATGCGTCTGTTAAGACAGAATCCATTAGATGGGATTAGTAACGTGCATAGACACAAGTGTTTGAAGGCGCGTCGAGACAGGGAGGGTTCAACAAGGGCAGAAAGACGATGGTCCCACTATGGCAGCTCTGCATCACATAGCGCAGGGGAGGTGGATAGATTCCAAAAAGCCCTGTACATGGCAAACTCTCCATCAAATCATCTGTCCATGCATCCATACATCATTCCCTCATCCCGGTATGAAAACGCCTGATTATTTACTCACATAACATGTGAAATTTCCATTGAGTCTGTGCATAATGCAGTCTGCAAAATCCACTGTGCTTCAGGCCGGAATTCCAGTGTTGTGAAGTAACATGTATTTGGGAACGTCCGGCCTTATCGTCCACTACGCTATTGCGCATCCCATACTATTCATATCAATCATAGCATTCTCGCCATGGCCCCTGTCCGAAGGACATTAAACAATAGAACCTTATATCTGCAGTCAGACCTGTGGGCGTCTCCTCGCCGCTAGCTGAAAACCGAAAGCGCTGTCCTTCGAATTCCTCATTTGCAACATCACGTCGAAAAGGCATCTGTGACCGCTTGAAATCACAAATTCATCCATGTAGTGCGGCAGTGTGTGAAAATGGCAACTGGCTTCACTCACAAATGGGACGCCCCGCCCGTCGGTGAACCTCGGTACAGTGCTGCATGAGGGTCCACCGTTAATCGAGTACTACATTCCACTGACCCTTCACAAGTTTGTTCGCGACTGCAAAGATAGTATGTGAAGCAATGGGACCATAGCAGAATGAACATATGAACCAATATCTCACTGCCATCGGGATGAAATACATGATTGTAATGGCAAGATGCCATGCGTCGAATTGCAGCGTTGTGTGCGGGACGTGCTCGCCCAAAGGGGATTGCAGCTTGCACAGGTGGAATGAATCACCAGAGGTGGAGGCAATACAGCTTGAAAACACATAAATTGCACACCCAACCCCCTCCCACAACCACACCCACTCCAAAATGCTACCGGCAGGACTAGCGATGTTGGCCCTGGGGGACCTGATAGCACTGCAAGTACTCCAACTTCAAGAAGAAGACGATCACCAACTACTACAACAACCGGCCGCACAGAGGAGACGCAGGAGGAGGAGGAGGGCAAGGCAGGGCCAGCAAGGCCCGCCAGCACAGCCACTACCACCACGCAGGCAGCCCGCAATCCCACGCCTCCGAGCACATCCGTTCAACCTCACGGATGAGCAGATCCACACCCTCTACCGTTTGGACCGGGACACCATAACCGCCATTGTGGACATGACACAGGCTGACCTTGTCTGCATGATAGATAGCCCAACCGCCATCCCACCCCTACTGAAGGTGGTGTCTGTACTCCACTTCCTGGCCACAGGCACCTACCAGCACACAGTCGGACAGTTGCATGGCATTTCACAGCCAGTGTTCTCACGGACACTATTGCAAGTGCTCGATGCCCTCCTGAAGCACGCAGACGACTACATCTCTCTACCACGCTCGGAGCAGGAAATTACGAACACAAAAGTGGGATTCCATGCACTTGGCGGCATACCGGGTTGCATTGGTGCCATCGACTGCACCCATGTGGAACTGGTCGTCCCACATGCCATGGAGGCCCAGTACCGCAACCGAAAACAATTTCATTCTCTTAATGTACAAATGGTGTGTGACTCCAACAGGATCATTACACATTGTTGTGCCTGATTTCCTGGATCAACCCATGATTCTATGGTCTTGAGGAACTCTACAATACCACGCTACATGGAGCGACACGCAGGGAACAGATCCTGGCTACTCGGTGAGTCTCATTTCATGCATGATAATGTGGGGTATGTGATGCGGCAATGACCTGGCAGGAAGGGGGGGGTGCGTACGTAGCAATGTCATTCCACAAACATCCTTTATTGTCCACATACAGGTGATGCCGGGTATCCACTGAAGAGATGGCTCCTTACACCACTCCGGAACCCACAGAACCAGCATGAGGAGGACTACAACCATGCCCACTCACGTACCCGTGTAGTCATAGAACAGGCATTCGGCCTACTCAAGACTCGTTTCCGTTGCCTCAGCAGGTCTGGCGGGGCACTCCTGTACCGCCATGAGAAGGTTGCAAAGATGGTCATGGCATGTGTCATGCTACACAACATGTGCGTACGTAGAAATGTGCCCATGCCCCCTGACGCAGAACTGCAAGCAGCTGAAGATGGTCATGATGAGGGTGGGGATGTGGCAGCACCTCAAGGAGTCTGCGAGGCACAGGAGGGCCGTGACATTCGTCAGATTCTCATTGATTCATGCTTCTAGCACTCACGCCTGGTGGCTGATACATGGACACGGGACTTGTGGCACTGTGTGTGTCTGGAACATGCACAATATGGACTGTACGCCTATAAAGGCCTCGTACACAAAGATCAATGTCCACACATCTCATTGGATGATCGTGCATTGTTTATAGCATATGTGAAATTATGTTACACACCCCATCGACCCGCCACCCAAGTGAGCCCAACACACCCCCTCCACCCTCCTACCTCCCCCCCGAACACCAGTGTCCGAAGATGCTCATTGTCAGTGGGCAGACGCTATTGCAAGCCCCCTCTCCGGGTATCAGGGGCACCCCTGCCTGTGGAGCGCAGGTTCCTCCCAGATCTACGTTGGGGGCTGCCCTGGACGGAACTTGCAACGGATGATGTCTCTGCCTGCTCACGTCCATGCATGTCCCTAAGGGTTTGTGAGAGCTCAGTGAGCACACGGCGCACAGCGGCAAGTTCAGCACATACGTCTTTGGACGTCGCATGCAGTTCCCCCCTCAGGCTCTCGGTGCTTCTCTCCATTTGTACTCTCAGGCTCTCGGTGCTTCTCTCCATTTGTACTCTCAGGCTCTCGGTGCTTCTCTCCATTTCTGCCCTAAGTGTCTCAGTTGATGTTTCTATGGCTGCCTTAGTACCCCCACATTCATCAGCATGGTCCTTGAGGAGCGTGGCCAGTTGCTGCTGTTGCACGATCACCTGGTCGAGGGACTGTTGCCTCTGCTGTGCCATGGCCATTTGCGGTGGTGTCACAGAGGGGCTGGTCACCTCATGTTGCCTTGCCACAGGGCTTGTGGGGGATGGCCAGTCGTCGTCTTGTGGGTGCCCCTGCGTGGTATCCTCATGGTGTACGGGATGAAACAAACAGGGGGATTGAGACAGGTCATGGATGGATCTTACTTCGACATCCCCGTTTTCTGTGTCGGAGCATGCTGCCATTAATGCAGTGTCACCTATGGTGCTGCTGCCACCAGAAGCAGTGCCTTCTGTGGCATCCATTGGGGGGACCTGTGGTGGTGCTGTTGTGGGCATGCTGGCTGCTGGGGTGCCTGTTGAAGTTCCCTCCTGTGTGCTGCCACTTGATTTGTGCTGCTGCCGTGTCTTGATGCGTGCAGCTGAGGTGGAGGGTCTTTGGCCGTTGGTCTTGGCCCTCTTTGCAGGTGTGCTGGTAGGGGTGTCCTGGAGCTCGTCGTTTGAATCGGACCCTGTGGTGGAGTAAAGGAGGGCGAGCGTTATTAATGGGTCTGTTGAAATTGGAATGGCAATGTATCACATGCATTGGGGTGGTACCTGAGGGTGATTTGGGTCGGGGCCTTGGAGGTGGTTTCATTTTTGTGTGGATTGAGGATGCAGTTGTTTTGCAGCCTGCAGTTAGGGTGTGCCTGCTGCACGTGTAGAGGGTGTTTTTAGGATTTTTAATTATTTATGTATTTAATGTGAGTTTTAAAGTGCGCTATCAGGCCAATGTATGTGGACGTTCTCCTGGACATGTGTTACTGTTGCACTATGTGGACACATGGTACTTCACATGATTGGACATTGTGGATTTAGCATTGTTTTATTTGGCCCACCTACCGGATTCTTCGGATGTCTGCACTCCTTTCTCCATCCCTCCGACTCCCTCTATACTCTCCATTCCAATGGTGGAGGCACAGATTTCTTCCCAGGGGGTCAACTTGATGGGTGATTCCGATCCTCCCCCGGTAGCTGTGGCAATGTTACGGTTGGCAGATAGTATGCTCCGTACGCGTATCCGCAGGTCGTCCCATCGCTTTCTGCATTGCTGTGGGTTGCGGGGTGCGGTCCCCACCGCACTTACCCGCTGTGCCACCAGGGCCCATATGGCCTTCTTGTTCGCAAGTGCCGTCCTGGTCATTTGCGTCGAGAAGACGACGGCAGCATTCTCCTGGAGGGTCTCTGTGAGCACGGTGAGTTCCTCACGGGAGAAGTGGACCTGCCGCTTGCGGTCGCACGCTTTTTTCGCTACTTTTCCCATTTCTATTGCTTTCACTAGGGTGGATAACGGGTTGGGATGTGTCTCAGGGTAGTATTTTTAATGGTTGTGTGGGTATTCTGATTTTATAGGTTTACGGCGTGCTGTTTCCAGTTCCGGGACCATGTTTTTACTTCCGTTTCCGTATATTTACGGTCACCGTACTTTCCGATTGCCGCTCATTATGGTGACCGCTAAGATGGGTGGCGGAATTGCACCTAGGGCGCCGTACGACGGCGGTGAGGGGCGTTTTGGGGACATTTCCGCCATCGCGGACTTTGCACTTCCGCCATGGCGTAGTGCTCGTGCCCGATGGGTCGGAATTAGCCGCACTTTGCTCCGTCGTGCAATGGCGGAAACGCTATTTACGCTATGGCGGTCAGGTCAGTCACTTTCCGCCAGGGTCGTAATGAGGGCCAAGGTGTTTTATTTGGCACCTTGTAGCATGCAGATAATTGGCTGTAGTCACAGTTAAGTCATTGGTGCGTCAGTGCAGTTGTCTTCATTGCACCGATGTAACAGTCTCTGCCTTAGTGTCTTAACTTAATTACAAGAACTCCCATGAGGCTTCATATGATAGCCATGTATTTGCGCTCTACAATGGTGTAAGAAGCACTAGAGTCTCTGGCTGCTCAGTAGAAGCCTCAGGCCGCACCTCAGGAGGAGCGCTTGAGCACGAACGTTCCCCTCACTGTCCACTCCACGTCTGATGCTTTTTCTCTTCCTGTGCGTGCGTTGTGCGCATAATCTCGTGAGATCTCGGATCCCTGAGATCTCGTGGGACAAGGCTTCAAAATGTGTCACTCCGATAACGAGTGGTTTGGGAACATTTTGGCATGTCCCTGATTCAGAATAGGATTTGCTGTCACCTTCAAGAACCTTCTACAAGAATACTCATCTTAGAATGCGATTGTTTACCAGGTCAGCAGGCATCGATCAGCTGACCAATGAATACGCAGAGGTTTGAGTGGGCCTAAAACCTGTGTATTAAACATTTACGGATCCAAATGCAAGGCCAGTGGCCACACAATATATAAATCCCTTTTGCAATTGGGAAATTGGGCACTTGCCAATTTGATTTGTCCTCCACAAAACAGTGCCCCACTTCCTCCTAATATTTCAACTTTAGCCCAGTGTAAACAATTGCGCTGCCAAGTTTGTGTTTAAAGCTTGAACTAGGGAATCTCAGGTTCACATGCCCCAGCAGTTAAACATGGGCTTTGATTGATAATTATGCAGTCAGGGTATTATTCAAACTACTTGTACATGGATATTTTGTGCAAGTATACAAAATTAAGGCTTTGAAAAAAATATTAGAAACAATTATGGCTGAAAATATGTTAATTGAAATGATCATTTAACATTAGTAGTACACTGATGAAAGAGCAACAACATGTATATATAAAACCATTACAATTGTGGTGCTCATATATTGCTAATAGCTGCAAGTAACACCACAGGATCTGCAGACACACTCTTTCCGCAGGAGAATCAATGCATTGTTGTGAGTTATTATGGCTGTCACATTGACATTCACATCATTTATGAAAGTGCAAGATTGCTAGACTGTTGTCAGAGTAGTCTATTTATGTGTTCATCCACACGGAATGAATAATGTCAGAAAATGTTGTAATCATACTGACTTGTATGATGATGAGAAGGATATGCCAAATTGCAATCCACTTTTCCTCCTCCACTCTCAGAGGCAATATGTGCACCCAGACTACCCAGTGGGTGCTTGATTGTCCGGTACTACATAATGTTGGCACAGTGACCATTTACTTCTGATCTAAAAACAGAGCTAGAATAGTATATATTTAAGTTGAGTACCTAACAAATACACTGAGTGAAAAGTAAAATGGGTAGTTTTAAAATTTCGCCATGATTTCACTCGCAATTGCTCAATAGTTGACGAATGAAGTATGTGTGGAAAGTATGTGAATATCGTCTCTTTCCTCAAGAAGCTGCAAGTGTGTGCAGCCATGGCATAGATATGCAATGGAATGCAACACTTCAAATGGCACAGCATTTTATTCGTATCTAGAGGTTATTCAAATGAAAAACACAGTATTTATGTATTTATCTCTACCCTCGAGTAAGTGGAAGTTTGAATGTTTTTGTATTGACCTCCCTTCAGTCACAGGCCTTTGGTGCTTCAGAATTACACACATCAGTGTGTAAAATCATGAAACAGACTGAGGATTAAGCAAAAAAAGTTGTTCAGAACTATATACGAAACAGTCGTTGGGCCTCATTACGAGGTTGGAGGTACCTTGCCAGTTTTACCAGCAAGGCAACCCCCAAACTCGCATCCGGCACCGGCACCAGCGAAAAGGGAATCACCGGGCCATTCCAACCTCAGCTGACCCAGTAATTCCCCTTGCGCAGGTACCGGAGCCGGTACATCCCCATTCCCATTTGAGCTCCCATAGGGCTCAATGGGAATGGGGAGGATGGTAGCAGCAGTACCGTTTATAACGGTACCGTTGCTACCATCATGTTCTGCTTGCGTGTGCCATTACGCCCACCTGGTCAGACCAGGTGGCTGCAAGGGCACCCACGAGCAGAAGTCCTGGTTCGGCGGTATGGTAGCAAGGGTGCCGGTAGCAATACCCGCACCGTTATTGCCTTACCACCATACTCCCAATCAGGCCCATTGTGTCACCTGCATTAGGCTCAACCTTTTTCGTTGCTAGGTATCAGTGTTATGACGCGCTTGGGCCAAAGGAGACAAAGGCAAACGTATATGGTAAATGAGGTGCAGGGCAGCTTGACTATGTCCTACATGAATAAAATATATTAGACTCCCTGAGCTGAAAACTAAAGCTTACACTAAACGTATAGATGATGGCATGGATTAAATAAGTCTGCCCTAGCCTAAACTGGATTAGGCCAACTAAGTATAGACAAGCATCATTTTCAGATTGGAGTCAAATATCACATTTGTCAAGTTATAATAAATAATCAGAAAACAGGGTAGGCTGCTTTTTCCACATCCCACAAAAATACAATCTCTGTTGCTAGAGGGACGCGATTCATCTATTTGTAACCTATGAAGTACTCTCAGGTCGTTCGATGTTTTGAGCCCATGCACGACTTCCTGGTGCAAACAAGTTAGAACATTTTTCTTAAATGTTCTCTTGGTTCGCTCCTTGATGGCTTCTCTCTGTTGGTGATGATGATATTCTTCTTGTCCTGAATTAGTTCTCTGATGTCATTGTTTGAAATCAGTGGCGTTTGAGTTTTCCTTGGTAAAAAATCCCTTAGAGTAGAGGTTCTTCGCTCCAGACTTGCTATTCTGGCTGGACCTGAATGGGGCTGTACAAGGCAACATGAATGGCATGCCAAAATAGGCACCATTAATGATGACGAAGATTGATTTGGGAGTTCACATTTCCCCTGCCATTTCACTCCCATTTCCCCTCCAACCTCATTTTTGTTTGTAACTGCGCTTAGGATGGTTTGGCAATGTTTTTCTACTGTTCTCTGGGTGACCTGAGGGACCTGATTCTCTTCCTGTTTGATAGTCTCAAGTCATTGCCTAAAATCTTTTACCTTGTCAAATTGGTTGAGTTATGTTAAAATAAACTCTCATTTAGATTACCAGTTAGAGGAGGCTTTCGGCAGTAGGCCTGTCTTCTCCCATGTTTGATCTGACCTGACACATCTGAGGCAAGTGCGTCTGAAGTGGGACTCTTTCAGCTGCCTTGATTGGGGGCTGTGGCAGAGTATTCTGTGTTGAGGGTGTGACAGTTGTAACCGCAATAGCTCCTCATAGTGACAGTCCCTTTTGTTCGACAAGACTATTGTTTATTTTTTAGAAGTTCTTGGGTTTCATACTCGCTTTCCTGGTGAGCTTAATAAATCCATAGTCGACGGATGGAGTCAAGGTTCTTGGCTGATGTGCTATTGTATATGAAGCCCACATTGGAAAGGGCATGGGTTTGGTGTTTCTGCACCTGTCAAGTCTGAGCTCCACCAAGGAAGCTTCTCTGGTGGCCACGCCCCACCCAGTGTTTGAATCCTGGCCTCCCCCCGCAGGGTGAATCCCACAGAGTAAAGGGCACAAGTGTTTGGTGTTTCTGTTCCTGTCACAGCCCAAGCTCCACCAAGGAAGATGTTCTGGTGGCCACACCCCCTCCAGTCTGAAACCTGGCAGGAGAGAGGGCACAGGAGTTTGGATTCTTGCATGGGGTCCGGCGAGTGAAGAGGAGGAAGCCGCATGGAACACACAGGTTGCAGCAGAAGAGGCTTAAGAGAGGTGGCTGAGGATCAGCAGTACAGGTGAGAAGCCACGAGTCACAAGCTGCACTGTGTCTGTGAGGTACTTAGAAACCTCTCCCTTTTGTTCATATGTTCCCTGCACCACCGTGCAAGAAACAGAACCATTATGACAAAAAACCTTAACTGTGAATGGCAAATTATAATGGGATAATCCTCGCTATTCACAGGCACAGGTTCTGTCAAGATGCTGACTCACAGCCCTACAAGAATTACGGGGGAGGCGTACACCCTCAATAAGGAGATACATTGATTCCTTCACACTAGTGAGGATGTCAGGGGGGCCAAAGTCGCAGACTATATGAATGGGGAACATCAGCACATTGGTAGAAGCAGCAGACTGCCCACTAGCAACATCCAGCACCATGAGCATCAGGAGAGAGCCAATTCTGTGAATATTGCCAAAGCTGATGCTAAAAAAACTGAGGGCCTGCCCCAGGGTTCCATTAGGGCCTCAAGTCAGCCACAACCCTGAAGAGACTGGAGCATGGGAAGGGATAAACGCCATCCCTTCCAAATATCAAGGCTGTGGCTACCATTAGGCAACAAGCTTCATGCCCCATAACCCTACAAAGTCCTGCAATAGTGACTGGCGTGGACATCACAAAATTATTGCCTGGGTTTAAGGGAGTATTGGCAGGCAACACGTGCACTATCAATGAACCATCAAATTGGCATCTGTGGGGGAAGGGGAGTATCGTATATGCATACTTGCCAACATGATCCATTCCACTCTGTAGGCGCTTATCAAGTTTTGTTTTTTTCCTTTTAATTCTGGGACTTGTAGTTCCACTTTTCCCAGTATAAAACTTGGACTACAAGTCCCAGAATACAGAGAAAAATTTAGGACTGGATAAGCACGCCCAGATTGGAACGGGTCATGTTGGCAAGTATGCATGTATTGCCAAGATATTAAACTCCCACACACCAACTGGCACTTAAAAATGTTGTACAAATATTTTGCATCTGCTTTTTATTTTTTTAAAAAAGTTACACACATTGCTACTATAAATGCACACAGTTTCCATTTTTCATTCCATGTAAATATCACACTTTCAAATCTTCCAGTCTAGTCCTGTTTTTTTGTTGCATTTTGGGACTGGTAGTCTGAGTTTTGTAATGGGAGAAGAGGAATTACAAGTCCCAGAATGGAAAGAAAAAAAAATTGATAAACACCTACGGATTGGAATGGGTCATGTTGACAAGTATGCATGTACTGCCAGCATAATAAACTTCCACACACCAAGTGCCACTTAAAAATATTCTACAAATCTTTTCCATCTGCTTTTACTTTCTTTTAGAAACAAGTTACACACAGTGCTGCTATAAATGCACATATGCATTTTCTTAACTATGATAAAAAAGAAACAATTTTAAACGTACAGCTTTGTAAGTAACTTCCACTTGATGTGAGCAAGTGCTGAATGCTGCAATACATGGCATTTGAAAGAGTGGTTACAAAAGAGAACATGCTTTTTGAGAAGGCGATTACAGGGTAAGTGGCAGAACTCTTGCATATATGTATTTGCAAAAGTGTTAAAAAAAATGTTTTAAAAATATAAGCATACCTGTACTATGTCTTGTTAAATGCAGATGTTGTTGAATTTGCAAATAGAAATCTCTGAAAGTTTCAGAGTAGTTTTTGATGCAGGTGGCTGTAACAGGAGAGATGTACTCTGAGAGTTCAAGAGCACATATGAAGTGTTGAACTGGGATGACAGGGTTACATGTAGAGTTGTTGGATGTGATTGGTAGATGTATGTGTGACTGTTTAAAAGCAGCCAATAAGGGAGTGTTACAAACAGAAACGCAAAAAGGGTAGAACACCATGGTAGTCTGCAGATACTGCACGTGCCATCTGAGTCCTTTAAGCATGCCAGGCATGGAAAGGGGACTGCGGAGAGCGTGGCCAATCGTGGATGTCAGTGGACACTGGTGGTTCAACCAATCAGGTTCCGTGGTAGTGATGTGCAGGAAGAGTGGGTAGCAAGAGTTATCTTTGTTGTGTGCAGTGAAAACGGCTATGGCTTTGAGCAAGCAGAGTATCTGGATCATGGGAAATTCTTGGGTCCATTGGCTAAAGGCGAATTCTGAGTGTATGACAATCCTGTATTAGAAGAATTTGAAATTTCCTGGAAAGGAGTCAGAGGAATGACGTGGGGAGACTTGCTTCTGCTATGTTAAAGTATGGTTACTTTGAAGCATTCAGATATAATTGTAGTTCACTGTAGAGGCAAAGTGTGGGCTATGTAACCGGAATGTCATTACAGTTTGCAATGAAGGATTCATTTGAAAAGTTAATGGAACTGTTTCCATGTTGGAAGATTGGGTTTTCTTGGATAGCTCAAAGACAAATGTGGAAAAGTTCTAATTTATTTTGTCCACAAATCGAGAAAGCAAGGTGCAATGTGAAAAAAGCTGTATGTGTGTTGGTTTCAAAATGTCAGCGGGAACGGACACGATCCACAGACAGGCTGTCACGCCACACGGGTGCAGTCACATGATGGTGTGCGGGAGCATCTGTGGCGCTGTTGGGTGTCTGCGGACACCATCGAGCAGGAGACACCGGGCGCGTGAGCATGGATGTCAGCAAATGGGCACGCTCTCTGTGGACTAATTTTTAAATGTGAACCATGCGAGAGCAGACATGTCCGGACACATGGTGCAATGTCGGTGGACATGCTATTTCATAAACGGACACCCCGAATTGACTTATCGTCTGCAGGCTATTAATTGGGATTTTAAAAATAAAATACGACATAATAATATACAGGATATTTATAGTATAAAAAATAAATGCATTTATGAGAGGGATGGGGTATCGGAATGGGAAACATACATGGGAGGATTTGGAATTTCTATACAATGATCATCAAGGGAGGAAGGGAGAGAAGTTTCATCGAAGTGTCTTTCATTTATATTTTGGGAATTTGATGCAGGTGATTTTTAGGGGACAAAGGGAAAAGGTACAAGAAGGACAGTGATAATCAACATTTCTAATAACATTATTTTTAACATAATTTAAAAATTCCTTAACGTCATTACTAAGTACATCCTATTTGAAGGCAAGATCATGATTTCATATGAACAGTTTGGGATAGAGATTGTCTTTGTTATTCTTGGGATCCAACATTATTCAATTGGGCGTGTTGTTTCTTCAAGTAAAGTATTTACTATATCTGAGTCTGTATGTAGAGTTGCAATGACATGATAATATGAGGGGTACACTTATGGTTTGTGCTTTCCCGTTATACTGTGTGCTAAATGAACAAATAGTTTTTAAATTTTGAGATGATGAATTGTACAAAAAGGTATATTTGGGTGTAGTAAATATGAGTAATGTTGTTTTATGTATTTGTTTTAGTTGGTTGAAGGGTACAACATTTTCTGTTGTCGCCTGTGCTTCTGGGTTTTGTTGATGCTACCTGATGTCCGCGGACATTCGCACTGTCGGTGTTAATAAAAAGCTATGAAATTCAGTGAAAAATAATTGTTAAAGGGATGTGATGTTAAAGTTGCTCTATTGAAACCTATGAAATTCAGTGAAAAAACATTGTTAAACAGATGATATGATTACAAGTAAAACCAAAATTATGATTGTTTTTTTATAACGCTCTGAATATCAAAGAGGGTTTCTAATCGCGAACCCAAGATTTGAATCTGTTTTGCTCTGTGTCGTTTTTGCTTCCAAGACAAGCACATTGCCAGTGAGCTATACTATCCGTAAGCTAAGCAACCATAACTCACCCCACCATTGTACACTGCTAATACTAGCAACCAGGACATCAAAGATTACATCATAAATGTCATTGATGACATCACTGGTGGCATCATATATCTGGGATTCTTGTTTTTGTTCACTGACATGTGCAGTCCAGTTGTTTGTGTCCAATGACAGTGAGAATTTTAAAATTAAAAATGTGCTATATATCTAGACTTTAACCTTGTTCTATGCTGTTAAGGTACTTGCCTTAGGGTTTGGCCTCAGCTCATGGTGCACATAAATGGGGAAATAAGCACAGCTCAAACACACAATTGATTTGTTAACATGATGATTATTGTCATGTTTTGGTGATGTTGATTCTTTCCTCCTTACTGCCTCAGATTGCTATCCATTGTGGCTCTTCATATGTATTGTTTGTACTAACACAACTTTGTAGCAAGTCTTGATTTGTTAGCTATTTATTGCATAATTAACATTAGTCAACATTCTGATAGGGTTGAAATTATTATTTTACTGGCCAATAATACCATATTAAAAATGCTGTCATTCTATGGTGCATGCTGCAGTCATTGCCTGTGTGTATGTATTATTAGGTTCCTGTATTAACAACAACACTGTAGTATCTTGTGTTTAGATGTAGCTGCTCTGAATCAAGTGCACCATGTCATTGTGAGAGTAGGCATTAGTAGAATGCCATTGTGATTACAGCATTAGTTATGTTGACTGGGTGGTAGCGCTCCTGGTCAACTTTCGGTATGTTAGTCTGTTAATCAATATTGAGTTGGAGTTTAGTGTTATTTTGGATAAATGTGATGCCCAAGTGAGTAATTCATGGACAGATTGTGAGATGTTGTATGGGTTTTGGTTATATGACATAATAGCAGATATTTTTGAATTTAAAGTGAGATAAAGTATAACAAAAATTGTGCATGTGTTGGTGAATGCATTCATTCTAGTTGAAAGATCTGTACACATGGCGGGTGGTTTGGCCAACTTCCTGTTGTGGTGTGTTCTTTTCACGTGCTGTGCCTTTGCAGTTACACTGTTTTTATGTCATCCTTGTGTAGTTTGTTACTTTTCTTGTTTTTCCTACTTTTAAATGTTTTCTTCGGGGTAGTCAGTGAGTGAATGTGAGAATGGGTGTCGAAGTGTTATGACATGAAATTGACAGGTTTCTTTTGTTATGATGAGTGGTGGTCTTATGTGAGGACAGATGATGTGTGTTAGTTTGTATCTGGTTGTTAGTAAAGTTCTGGTTGGTGATGTTTAGTGCTGCGGGCATGGCAGGCCCGAGGCTCCATGTGGCAAGCGGAGTGGATGGAATGTATGTCTGCTGTATGAGCTGCACAGGTGATGGAATGTAGTTTAATGATGGTTAGTGCTTGCAGGTGGCAGCTGCAAGACTCAGATGTGGCAGGTCTGAGTAAATGGTGGATTAGTGTTTTAGGATGTTGAGGAATGTTAGGTAGTTGAATGTTAGTTACACTGTGATGGTTTTGAGTATAGCAGTTGTGTCTGGTGGGTTTGTGGTGGACGTGATGTGTTGTGGAGAGAGCCTGGTCTTTTAATTTGGTTGTGTGTGCTTGTTGAAAGAAAAGGGATGTGTAGTATCTTGTGTTTGGATGTAGCTACTCTGCATCAAGTGCACTGACGCAGGCAGTAGAATGGTATGAGGTAGCATGGAATAGCAGTTAGGGATTCAGGATGGGAGATTACATGAATAAAGATGCATATCCATGTAGCTCCTACTGCCTCTTCATAGTTTTACCCTGTAACTATTAAAGTAACTTCTATTTGTACTTAACTTCCTCCAGTCTGGTCCCTGAGTATTACAATGAACCTTACATACTACAAACACTCCAATATAATGTTTTGTTTAGATAAGTACATTTTTTAATACATTAAGTAGTTCATGAGAGGTCTCCCGATCACCCCTGACATCTTGCTAGCAACATTGGAAACAAAAACCCTTGATTTTCATCAAAATGTATTTCAAATATGAAATCATCAGTGATGTCTTCTGTGTTAGTCTTAGCAGTGCACGGTGGTGGCGTGAGTTACAGTTGCTTAGCTTACCATAACTGGTGTATTTCAAGGGTTTTTCAGTTTTACTTGTAACCATAAAGCCCTTTTAACAACGTTGTTCACTGAATTTCATAGGTTTTTATTAGTGCAACTTAACCAAAACTCCCATTTAACACAGTTTTCACTGAATATGTTCACTGAATATATATATACATATATATATATATTCAGTGAAAAAACATTGTTAAAGGGAGGTTATGGTTACAAGTAAAACCGAAAAACCTCAGAAATTCACCAGTTATGGTAAGCTAAGCAACCATAACTCACGCCAGCACCATGCACTGCTAAGACTAACACCCAGGACATCAAAGATGACATCACTGATGACATTACATATCTGGCCCACTTGTTTTTGTTCACTGAAATATATAGGCCAGGTGGTTTTGTTCACTGACAATCAGAATTTTAAAATTCAAAAGGGGCTGTATATCTAGACGTTAACCATTTCATATGTTCTTAAAGTACTTTCCTTAGGGTTTGGTCTCAGCTCATGGTGCACATACATGCGGCAATAGGGAGGCCTCAAACACACAATTCATTTGTTTACATGAAGATAAACTTTATTGCTATTAACATTTTCTGATGATGCTGTTTCTTTCTTTCTTACTTTCATTTCCCTGTAAGTTCATCTGATTTGTATCATTGTGGGTCTTCATATGTATTGTTTGTACAAGCACAAGGATGCATAAAGTCTTGAATTGTTAGCTAGGTATTACATATTTAACATTACACAAAACTTTGATAAGGTAGCATTAATTATTGTAGTATCCAAAATTACAAGATTATAAATATTGTACTTCTATAGTGCATGGTGCAGACATTGCCTATGTTTATGTATGATTAGGTTCCTGTATTAACAACAACACTCCAATATAATGTTTTATTTAGATGAGTACATTCTTTAATCGATTAAGTAGTTCATGATAAGTCTCCCGATCACCCCTGACATCTTGTTACCAACATTATAAACACAACCCCTTGTAGGGACTTTTCATCAAAATTAATGTAATATGTGATGTCATCAGTGATGTCATCAATTACATTTGTGATGTCATCTTTGATGTCCTGTGTGTTAGTCTTAGCAGTGCACGGTGGTGGCGCAAGTTCTGGTTGCTTAGCTTACACAGGCACATTTGCAAAACCATGCTTTAAGGTCCTTGCCAATGCTCCTTGTATGAGTTTGCTTGAAATCCACCCATGTTTTATTTTTTCAAAAGTGTCAAAATGTATGTACATTCAATAGTCATATAACTTAGCCCCCAACTTGACAAGCACCATTCAAACTTTACACAAACATTTAAGGTTGGGTCTATAATGTTTCTAAAAACATTTGTCCACATCCATCAAACGGCAACAAAGTTATAGGCCATCTAAAAATGTTGAGACCCCCTCCTCTAATTTAGCCCCCTCTTGAGAAAGTCCCACCAAACTTTACAAAAACATGTATATCTGGATTTAAATTTGTTTCTCAGACTTTTGTGTAGATGCGTCAAATGGCACCAAATTTAAAAGCCTTTATAATATTTTGGGACCCCTCTCTATTTTTGCCCTCTCTTGACAGAATCCCACCAAACAATGCATAACTATCCAGAATCATGTCTACAATATGCAGTTTCATTGGGTGGCGCCAAAGTTATAAGCCATCCAAGAACTGCTTTTCACCAACCCTGTAATGCCTAAATAGGTACATATGTCCCGGAACAACCAAAGTGTTTGCGAACATCACAGGACTGTCTCTGAACAAAAAAAATGCTAGGGACCCCCTATTACTTTGGCCCCCTTAATGAAACCTCACCAAACTTGCTGAAGAAATTCTGACCGGGACATATACTTTTTTTGCAAAGTTTGGTAAGGATTCGTCCAGGGTCATCAAAGTTATAAGTCACCCAAAAAGTGCTCTTCCTATGAGTTGAGCAACTTACTGCAGGCCGTGTAATATATATTATAGTATTATAGGGCAGTGATAGCCACTTCATAGTTAAGGTGAGTCAGAAACACATACGAACCCCTCAAAATTCTATTGTTAATAACGTTTGATTCGAGTAACGGATTTTGCTGAAATTTAGAAAGTGATTAAAAGTCTGTGAGCCCTCCCAGACTGCAAAGTTTTGTAAAGAGTTGTTAAAAAATCAAAAGATTATGAAGCATTAAAAAACATTTTTTTTTCGCTGGTCAGATTTGGACCAGGCCCAAAACAACTTGGGCACTAAGTGTTGACTTGCGATCTATGCATGATTTGGGGTTATTCGGTGCTATGGTTATTTTAAAATTTGATGGAGAAGTCGGTGCCACATCTCCAAAAATTATAGTTATTTCTCCCATGGTGCATTGCAGGATTATGGTTTTGAGAAATGAAACGACCGCCATCTTGTTTTTCTCTTGATGCGAGAGATAATCGCGGCTTTAGCCGAGGTTATGGGAAAAGGAAACACAGTGAAAAGCTAGTTGTGGGTAAACAAAAAAGCAAATGCTGTCAAGGTAGGGGTGGGGTGATTGCTAGAAAGCACTGAGTGAAATTTGGGAGTTGTAGGGGGTCAAAGGTCTGAGTTTACAACACAAAGCTTTCTGTAGTCTCGGCTATACCAACAAGTAGCCAACATCTGAATGCAAACTGTGTCACAGAAGCAGCGTGTGCTCTGGGATCCATTGGAGAGGGCAGGGGAGGTGAGGATGTCATCTGGGGAGTGGGGGGAGCTGGCAAGATGAGGCGGGCACATGGTGAAGTGCACAGGGGAGGAAAGCATTTTTTTCCCAGCCGTTTTGCCGATATTGGTGCCTAAATCCAAGGCTACAAAAGACAACAGATAGCAGAGGGTATGTGCAGTACAGTGGTAACGGCTATATAGTTTGGGGTGTCAGTGTTTTATATTTTTGTTTAAATTACTTTGTTTAGGTATAGTGACGTTGGGGTTGAAAAATCACTGGCTGTAGCCAAACGTCATGGTCAGTAACCTGGTAGAAATTAGAGAGTCTTTTTACTTTGGATATGTGTTTTCAGACTTTTGAGCATGTGAGACTTTGGAGAAAGATAGAAGAAAATAGTTTAACAATGAATTTATAAAAAGGAGAAATTGTAGTCTAGTTTTAGATGTGCCATACAATGTATTTTAAGTTTTGTATTTTCACTCATGGTATTATTTTGTGTGGGTGTGCAATGTTAGCCTATCTAGTTTACTGTTATGTATTTTTTTTTCATGATTCTTATTTTCCAGTTACTTGACATAAGTACATCAGTAGTGTGTTTCTGTATTTATCATTTAAGTTGAATTGTACTATGAAACTTGAAGTCAGTCCCCCATTTCACTGACTTTTTGTAGCGGCGGCTACGGTAAAAGTCAATTAACTGTAGTCGCAGGTATAATAATAATTGTTTTTGGGTTGTTATTTTTTGCATTTGTATATTTATGTAAGATGAGTAGTCCTTAAAATGACTGTTTTGGAGTACACTGTGTGCAGAACATTAGCACATCAAGAGTACCGTTTTGATGTTATCAAGGACCACTGCACTTCCTACATCGGTTAGGTGTACTCCGTCATGTCCATAGAAATTGGCCATGTAGAACTGTATGTTGTTGATCACAATCCATAATTGGTTGTGGTCTGTCATGAATGCTGAAACTGCTTTATTACCATTTCTCAGGGATTTCTCAGTGTTACCATTAAATCTCTTGGTCCAGCTCCATTTGTGCCTCTGAGTGAGATTGGAAAAGAGAATGATGGTGTGACGAAATAATTCCATTAGTTTTCCTATGTCTTTTTTCATCATTAAGGTAAGGGTCACCCCTCGTACATTCCCCAAATCATTGCCTCCACAATGAATTACTATGACCTTTCTCAGTGCCCTGTACTTCTCAGACTTAACAATTTTGGAAAAACCTGGAACCAACACATTCCCCGCAATCCAAACAATTTAATGTTAAATTCTCTCAAATCTAGGTTCATGTTAATATTTAGTTTCTCAGAAAAAGCCAGCAACCAAAATAGCCATCTCTCTCCAATCACCACATAGTTTTCAAACCAGCCATGATATCTGCTGTATTTCTCTGTTTCCAGGAAAATTATTCCTAGTTTGAATTTCTAGTAGTTTGTATGAGCAGAATATGTATGGTGTGTGTGTGTTGTACTTGTTAATTGGTTGATGGTGCTATATCTCCCCCATTCTAGCTGCAGCTATGAAGGGGGCCTCTAGGGGTCCCTCGTGCTATGGAAACAAGGCAATAACCATACACGAAAAGATGCGCCAGACACGAGGTTCAAATACCCAATGCTAGGGTTTATTGCAAGCAAAAGATAGTATCAATTGGCCAATTCCGATCTCACACCCCGCGACGTGAGTTTCCTAGACTTCGAGGGACGCAAGAGAGTGAATTACGTAC
Source organism: Ambystoma mexicanum (assembly GCF_040938575.1). Lineage (NCBI taxonomy): Eukaryota > Metazoa > Chordata > Amphibia > Caudata > Ambystomatidae > Ambystoma > Ambystoma mexicanum. The sequence continues at coordinate 67,111,763 of NC_090937.1, read as the reverse complement.
ATCAGTTACATATATACAAAATGCATATCATACAATCAGCAAAGTCATGTTCAACACCCCTCTTTATTAAGTTCCTTTGAACTCGGGATGACGATGGACATATCCGACAAGTATGACGATTATAATGCTTTCGATGTCTATTCTAGTAACAATGTGCAATTTAGAAAGTGCGGAGGCATCTTTTAGAACACAGTGGTTCTGTTCTTGGAAGCAAGCTGCACACGGGGGAAGAGCCACATTCCAAGCTTTGCTATCTATGAGGTACTATTCGTGTCCTGGGAGCCGACACGTTCTAAAGGGTTTTGCGAAGGGGGGCCGTAAGAAAAGCATAATTCAAGCCTTTAACTGTATTATTCTAACATATTCTACCATCGTACGAGACTGGCTGGCAGCTGTGAAGTGATTAAATGCCCTGCAGCTTCCTCCCAAGGCTACAGAGAGGGAGCGTGGGCATTCCTCTCTGGGCTACTCATGAGGAGTTTCAGCAAACTCTTCAGTCCCACGACCTTGCCCTTTCATATTCAGACAACAATGTTAACAGTTGAGCAGAGTAAGCAGAATCCGCAAGAATTGTAAGCTGCAAAGCAGTTTTTAGACAGAAAGCAATGAGCAATGGTTAACAAGCAAAATGGCGATTCTTGCTATATTTAAAATGGCCGTTCATTGGTCAAGCATAGCAGTTTATATTTCTATAATCGGTGCATAAGACGGTTGGCCCACGGCCATCAAGTTACGTCTATTATTCAAATGAAGGGTATTCATTTTTCCAGATTGACAAACACTCCTTTTGGCCGTGTGCCAAACGTCTTATTTATTCATTGTATCCTCCTCTACTGAGGATAAGTCTGGGGTATCTACATCTGAATCATCTCCATCATTGATGTCTATTGCCATGAATTGTTTTACTATTTTTGTTTCCTCAGTGTCTCTGTTATTCCGGCCATGCGTTTGTTTTCTGCTCGACACCATGTGCATACGTCCCTTAGTACATCCATCAGTTATTTCAGTGCACACTATTGGTAAGCATTGTATGCAACAGCAGCATGTTATGAATATCCCGAGTACCATCATTAGAATCGAAATCAACTTCCATCCCCATGACCGCAATAATCCCCAAAACCAGGATCCTATCCCCCAACCCCCTTCTTCAGTAGAGAATGTGAAACTTATGACATGTAATTTCCGGATTGCTTTAAATATCGTAGGGGAGTAGTCATCTATACACACACAGCACGCAGTTTTTACGAGCTTGCAAACTCCCCCACGATCAACTAATATTATATCGAGAGACATCCTGATTTGAAGTGCTCTTAGTCTTATTCCTTTTTCTTCTAATGTCATATTCAATAAAATATCCGTTGTGGAATCTATTGTTTTTTGTAATATTCCAGACAGTTTTCTTATATTGTTAGAATTTTCTATTTGGGACAAGAACGGTATAAATGATTTGGCTATATCCATTGCTATCATTCCATCCTCACTACTCCTTTGAGTTCTACCTTTCGTTCGTTTGGCTACTCCTGCTGTCTCCAAGAGGAACACTCCTGGAAACAGTAGACCTAGGTAGCATGTACCTCCCCAGTTTCTAGGTAACCATGGATATGCTTTTTCTCCACATATAAAATAAACAGGGTCTCCCACGTACACGGGTTCTATTTCATGTTTTAAAACCACTGTGTTCGGGCAGTTGCTAAATGTTCCTACTTTATAGGAACCCTTTTTCTGTAGACATAGGGGAGCAGTTTTGGGGCTGTGATCCACTGTATAGGCAGGGGGCACAGCATCTTTGTTCCATTCATCCCTCATCCGAAATGTCATTACTGATGTTCTTTCTGCTGGCGGGGTTGGTCTATTCTGCCTATGTAATCTATCTAGTCTTGTTATTTTTCGTGTATTCTTTCTCATGGGTTCTAGTGCAAACACGCAAGCTTTTTGGAATATGGAACAACCCACAGGTCTCATGATTACTTCCTCAAATTCATTCATATTGGTCTCATCTAGCTGACCCGTATTACTCTTGTTCCATTTCCCAAAGAACATTGCACTTAATGTTACTTCACATGAATAAATCAATGGCAATGGTTGTACATACCAGCCTATCCCTTTCCCTCTGTGCTGCGGTAAATGGGCGCAAACCCAGCAATATTTTTTCTTTAAAACCGCATGGGTCATGTTCATGATGAGCAACAATGTATTGTTGCTGTATCCTTCTCTATGTCTCTCTTCCATTGGGAGCAAAGTACCAGTGATTACATGAACCAGGCTTTCAGTAGCTGCTTTTGGCAAAAGTGTTTCTAATGGGTGTATGTACTCCAGGAACCATAGTGTAATGGCTGTTATTGTTGGTACTTAAAAAACATAGGACCAATGTCCAAATCAGTACCTTATTCCTTTTACCATGCTTTTTTCCTAAATTTGCAGTCTCTAAATCTATTATCTTTTCAGCAGGGATGCAGGAGGAAGCTGAAACCGGTCTTGACTTGTTCTTTATCGTCCTTCTTCTTGCTGGCAAAGTTCGTCATGATTGTCTCTCGTTCTAGATGCTAGAAAAGTTCAACGAAAAATATCACAGTTCAGTTCTGCCAGCCTTTTCACAGCCTGGATCATTTATCCACTCCGAGCAAGATTAGTTGTTCTTTCTCCCACTGCTCAGACGATTTCTGAACAGTTCTTTATTGATAGAGTACTATGTGCATCCAGCTTGTCCCGCTCTGGCTTAGGACACATGTACTCCATCAGCCTTAGTACTTATGTGCGTCCAGCTTGTCCTGCTTTGGCTCCTGACACATGTACTTTTTAAGCGCACCGAGGAGCCATGAGTCTTGAATTGTCCGACTTGTACAATTCTCACACTTCTCTCCTCTACGCCCCTGGTTCCTACTCCGTCCGTGAGTGGAACCAAAGGCAAAAAGAACAGCACCAAAGATCTGTGGATCACTTTGCCTGTCGAGGCGGCAAATTATACCGATTCACTCCTGGTATTGTATGATCCGTGAATAGTGCCATTGCATTTCCAGTATCAGGCTCAGTGTCAGCTTGTGGCACAATGATGGGCAGCGATGAGCGTCGTGGCAATGATGTAGTTTCTTCCTTTGGCTTTGGTGCATTCGCAGGAACTGGTGGGCGCCAAAGAGGTACACGCGTTGTTTCTGCTCGTGTTTGCAATGCAGGGTTTGTGTCGCTCGGCAGTAATGTTGTTTCTGCTGAGCAACGTTGGGGCACTTTTCATCCCTTCCCCTTACTGGCAGCCTCCTCAGGCTATTTTTCGAGTTTCACTTCTCATTTTCTCTTTGTTTCAACTTTCACTTCTCGCTCAGGCTGATGCTGTGGCACTGGACTGGCAACAGTTTTTTACGTTACCGAGACCGCTTCCTTTTTCTGGTCGTCGGAAGTTGTCAGCAGTCCTGGGAATCTTTTGGGTGTGTCGCATGGATCCATGCCTTTCGTCCGTCCACTCGGATGGCCGTCTGTGTTGCCAAAAGTACTTGATAGGGGCCGCGCCACCTGGGTGCTAATGCTGTCTTCCGTTCAAAGTTTTTGATTAACACCCAGCTTCCAGGCTCCAGTGAGTGCCCCGGTCTGGTATATCGCATTGGCAACGCCTCCTGCACCTGCTGATAAATCAAATGCAACTTTTGTATTTAAAGTCCACAATAAGTGCTTAACATAGGGTACTCGACCTCACATAATCTTTTGGGCTGCGGTGTGCACCATACATTTGCTGGTCTCCCCATTATAATCTCATAGGGGGAGAGCCCAGTCTTAGCCTGCACAGACGTGCGCATACACAACAGCGATAGGGGTAATGCATCCACCCAACTCAACCTGCTCCCAGCGCAAATTTTTGCTATCTTTGACTTCAAGATTCCGTTGTGTCTCTCCACAAGCCCGGCAGAACTGGGATGCCTGGAACTGTGGAATCACTTCTCTATTTGCAGACCTGCACAGATCTGTAGCACTACTGCGCCCACAAAGTGGGGGCCGTTGTCTGACCACAGGACACGGGGCAACCCAAACCGGGAGAAATACTCCTTTAGCATTACTTTTGCTGTGGACATGGCAGTACAGTCTTTTAAAGGATATGCCTCCACCCACTTGCTGAATGCACAGATTACTACTAACACATACTTGTAGTTCTGGCACCTTTCAATTTCTATGAAATCAAAATGGACCACCTCAAACGACATAGAGGGTGGGCCGAAACTACCTGCTGGAGTCACAGTTCCCTTCCCTACATTGTGTTGCAGGCACATAATACAATTCTGCACTAGCCTTTCTGCATTCTTTTTTATGTGCTCATTCTTCCATACTGTGGATAAATGCTGTACCATCTTCTTCGCGCAAATGTGGGTAGGGCTATGCGCCATTATAACCATTGCAGTTACGTAACAATTTGGCAACATCCAGTTCTTTGTTTCCTCGTCCACCCAACATCCTTCCAAATCTAACTCAGCAGAGCTCTCAGCCCACCCCTGAATCTCTTCGGTCGTGGCCTCAGCCTGCATTTCTTTGACTGTGGCAACTCCATTCTCTATCATACAAGGTACTTCCTCAGTCTGTACTGTCATCATTGTATTCCCCAAATCTGTGGCTGTTTGCTTCGCAATCCTGTCTGCAAACGCGTTTCCCTCTCCCACTCTACATGTTACTTTCTTATGCGCCTCGCACTTCACTACAGCTAGGCGCTTTGGAAACGTGAGCGCAGACAACAATCGCACAATCAAAGGGCCATGCGGAATCCTGGCTCCATGTGATGTCAAGAAACCCCTCTCAGCCCAAAGTCGGCCAAAGTTGTGAACCACGCCAAAGGCGTACTGGCTGTCAGTATAAATATTCATGTTCAAATTCTCAGAGAGTTCACAGGCTCGCGTCAGTGCTATTATTTCTGCGGCTTGCGCCGAATTGTAGGGGATTCTTCTGCTTTCTACAACTCTCTTTAGGGTAGTAATTGCATATGCGGCCGTTGATGTGCCATCAGGTAATTTAAAACAAGAGCCATCACAAAATAACTCCCCATCTGGCTCTTTTTGTGGGATATCGCTCAAATCAATCCATCCCTTTGTTTCTTCTTCAGTGATCATTAAACAATCATGGGGTGGTGATTCGTTGTCACCAATTTCTGCTATGGGCAGTGGCATTAATTCTGCAGGATTCAATGCGCTACACCTCATAATTTGGATGTGGGGTGCAAACAAGATGAGCTCATATCTTGTCAGTCTAGCTGAGGTGAGGTGTTGCGTCTGTGTCCTATTTAATAGAACGTCTATAGCATGTGGCACCATCAGAATTAAAGTGTGCCCCAATACCATTTCTTCCGTTTGTTTCACTGACGCAGCAGCCGCTGCGACGGATCGCAAACATCGTGGTAGTGCGCGCGCTACAGGGTCCAACGCGCAAGAAAAGTAGCCGCACGGCCTATTTCTTCCACCTTGTTCCTGTGTCAAAACCGCCAATGCACATCCTTCACTCTCACTCACAAATAGTCTGAAGATCTTTTTATAGTTTGGAGTGCCTTAAACTGGCGCAGCACACAATGCAGTTTTCAATTGTTCAAGCGCTTTCTGACATTCCTCATCCCACTGTAAAGGCATCTCTGCATCCTTTTTTGTCAGTTTTATCATCGGCTTCACAATCAACGCAAAATTACTGATCCACTGCCGACAATAAGAGGCCATGCCTATTACAGCTCTCACTCCTTTTTGAGTTTTTTGGAATAGGCATACTAGAAATACTTTCTATGCGTTCTGGTGTTAATCTTCTCCCTTCTTTCGAAAGTAGGTATCCCAAATAAGACACCTCCTTCTGATTATACTGGAATTTCTTCAAACTTGCCTTGTGACCATGGGTCGCTAAGTGTGTCAATAGTAATATAGTACTTTCTTTACAGATCTCTTTCGTGTCTAATAACAAGTCATCTATGTACTGCAAGAGTATGCAACCTTCGGGTAATTCTAGCATGTCCAGCTGCTCTTTTAGCGCTCTGCTGTAAATGCTCGGGCTTTCTGTGTATCCTTGTGGAATGCGTGTGAATGTGAATGATAGACCTCCTAGAGTGAACGCGAACAGATATCTACTGCTTTTATCCACTGGAATGCTAAAGAACGCGTTCTTCAAATCAACTACACTAAAGTATTCTGCAGTGGCCGGTATCATTGTCAATATTGTTGTGACATCTGGGACCAAAGGGAATTGTGGGTCTACCACTTTGTTTAATGCGCACAGATCAATTATGAAATGATAGGGTACCTCATTGCCTCCTTTCTTTTAAACAGGAAGAATCGGGCTGTTGCACGTGCTACCTGCAATTTCCTCAACCACCCCCAATCTCACCAGGTCAGTAACAATGCTTTTCAATCCCTTCTCACCTTCAGCAGAAATTTTATACTGGGAAATTTGTGGTAGTGTGACACCTTCTTTCAAAGTTATTTTTGCTGGCTCTATTTTCAAGCATCCTACATCGTTATCATGCATTGCCCACAGACAGGTTGGTACTCTACTTAGCTCTTCTGGCAATTCTTTTGACATAAATTCCGTCACCGGTGCTTCGTGAGGCCACATCGTGAGGAACACCCCGTTTGCCGTACAATGTATGACTGCCCCCAATTTTCTTAACAAATTTAATCCTAGCAAGTTCTCTCCACAATTTTCTGTCAAAAGAAATGGACACTGTTCCGTAAATGGTCCTATTGTAATTGGGACAGCTTTGGACATGGGGTTAATTACTGGTGTACCTGCAAACCCTACAGAAACATTCTTCTGCCCCGACAGTGGTATCTCCGGAACCAAGTGGTGGTCTATCGAGCACTTTTGTGCCCCTGTATCTACAAGGAAATGGTGCTCCTTATTCCCGACTCTCATTTCTACGTAGGGTCCTCTCTGATTCACGGGAATAGACACTGGTTCCGACCCCTGTCGTGGGCTGTCCTATCGCAAAAATAACACATCGTCCGCTTCCCCCTCGATGTCCTCCACTCTGATCATTTCTCTGTTGGCCCTGCCCGCCCTGATTTTGGTTCGAAACACTTTGGTTCTGTGTCTGGTTCTGTTGTGTTTGGTTTTGACCATATGATTGGGTTTGAGTACCTCCATTGGAATATCCCTGTTGCTGCTGCATGTTATTTCTACGTGGGCCGTTCGACCCCTGATGTCCTCTATGAGGCCTTCTCTGACCAAACCCACCTCTATTCTGTAGGTGCGGGCATTGCACTCGCCAGTGTCCTTCCTCCTTACAGTAAGCACATTGATTTAATCCCAATGACACCCCATGCATATTATTCAAATTTCCCCGGCCTTGTGCGTTTCCTCTACCTCTATTGTATCCTATGACCTGCTGCAGTAACACCCCTACTATCGTTTGCATCGCTTCTTTTCTCATCTCCAATGGGTACCCATTACATATCTCACTTACTTCTTTTACTGACGTTCTTTTGTTCGACATCCATCGCATTGTTTCACCTACCCATACCTGCAATCTTTGTTTATCGCCTATTTGTCCCGGTACCGGCAAATGCTTTGTACCACCTGGAAAAACTCTCGGCCATGATTTTTTCATATTCAACCTTGACGCCTCCTTCCTACCTTTCTTAATAAACTCTCTACTATACTCAGGTGTAGCAAACATTTCAGCATATCTGTCTTCCTTTTCATTTTTTACTTCAATCAGTTTGTGCACATGTTTTCTTACATCCTCATCTCTTTGCTCACTGCGTGCTAACTTATTCAAATCTAACAACCACTGTGGCGGTAAATTCCCAAGTATCTTTTTCCATTCTCCCACCAAAATTTCCCCCATGCATTCCAACACTACCTGTCTCTCGTCTTTTCTTCGGTACCCATACAATGAGGCCAATGCTGCCGTCTCATCATTTCCTTCTATGTACATTTCTGCCTCTTGCCGTAATTCAATCTTTCTCTCTTTGCTGATCGCGCTTCGAGTTACCTGTCCAAATCCTGTTCCTTCAGCCCCGCCTCTCGCCTCCCCAGTCTCAATTTCGACTTCCGGAGGGGCGGATGGTGCTGAATCTGTCCCTAGAGTGGGAGGTGCGGATGGGACATGTGACACAGGTGGCATCTGTGAAGGGCCTTGCTGGGAAATTGTGTGTCCGCGGTCTGCGCTTGTGGGAGGGCTCGCGCTGTGGGCGGGGCTTGGGTTAACGCTAGCGTTAGGGGAAGTGCTTGGGCTGCGGGAGGGGGTATGAGAGTTACTGGTTGGGCCTGCGTAGTCACTGCTGGCATGTTTGGTTTCGATTCTGGTTTTGGGCCTCGACCCGTGTTAGTTAACAAATGTTCCATTAATTTGTCTGCCTTCCCGTCTTTGACTCTCAGTCCACTCCTCCTCTTCCTTCTCTTCTGCTATCTCAAGCTTCGTTTTGTGCCTATGCGCATGCTTCTCTCTACTCCTTAGTCGGAGCATTGCTTCCCTCCTCCAATCTTTGACGGTCTCAAAAGCTGCAGGTCACGCTTTCTTTCTAATCAGCACCCTTTCTAGGTTATCTATCCTCCCTATCTAAAAACTACCATTAATCGGCCACTGATGGTCGGGTTGCTTTCTAGTTTGCCTATGCCAAATCTCACAAAATATTAACGCACCCACATCATATTTTGCATACATATCATAAGCTGGCGTTCCCCCAGGCGGTGCACTTTGGCCATATTCCAAGGACTGTCTACCGCAGCTGAAAAGCCCTGCTAAAGTGGACAGTACTCCAGGCATGTTTCTTTAACCTTCCCCTTTGGTTAGCCACTTTTACCTGGATGTTTGAGTTTGCAAAATCAACAGTCTACCAAAAATCAGGTTTCTCTTTGAATCGGGGAATGACTCACCTGATAAAACAAGTCACCTGTTCTAACGCAACCTCTCCCCACATCGTGTCTGCGCTTCTCTGGCTTCTGCCTCGTTTCGGGACCCTCACCTCCTTTGCCCTCTGGCCCGGTATGTCGATCAGGGATCAGATGTTTGCAGATCTGCAGAAGGAATCTCTCCTCTCTTCTACAGGGCGCCCCGTACACTTCTTGATCCCGGCTCGACCGTCCCGTCCTCGCCGTTCTTCCGCCTTTACTCCTTTACAACGTATACAATGGGGCAAGTTGGGGAGGGTCCCTATTCGGGCGCCATCTTGAAGGGGGCCCCTAGGGGTCCCTCATGCTATGGAAACAAGGCAATAACCATACACGAAAAGATGCGCCAGACACGAGGTTCAAATTCCCAATGCTAGGGTTTATTGCAAGCAGAAGATAGTATCAATTGGCCAATTCTGATCTCACGCCCCGCGACGTGAGTTTCCTAGACCTCGAGGGACGCAAGAGAGCAAATTACGTACATCAGTTACATATATACAAAATGCATATCATACAATCAGCAAAGTCATTTTCAACAACCCTCTTTATTAAGTTCCTTTGAACTCGGGATGACGATGGACATATCCGACGAGTATGACGATTATAATGCTTTCGATGTCTATTCTAGTAACAATGTGCAATTTAGAAAGTGCGGAGGCATCTTTTAGAACACAGTGGTTCTATTCTCGGAAGCAAGCTGCACACAGGGGGAAGAGCCACATTCCAAGCTTTGCTATATATGAGGTACTATTCGTGTCCTGGGGGCCGACACGTTCTAAAGGGTTTTGCGAAGGGGGGCCGTAAGAAAAGCATAATTCAAGCCTTTAACTGTATTATTCTAACATATTCTACCATCGTACGAGACTGGCTGGCAGCTGTGAAGTGATTAAATGCCCTGCAGCTTCCTCCCAAGGCTACAGAGAGGGAGCGTGGCATTCCTCTCTGGGCTACTCATGAGGAGTTTCAGCAAACTCTTCAGTCCCGCGACCTTGCCCTTTCATATTCAGACAACAATGTTAACAGTTGAGCAGAGTAAGCAGAATCCGCAAGAATTGTAAGTTGCAAAGCAGTTTTTAGACAGAAAGCAATGAGCAATGGTTAACAAGCAAAATGGCGATTCTTGCTATATTTAAAATGGCCGCTCCTTGGTCAAGCATAGCAGTTTATATTTTTATAATTCGGTGCATAAGATGGTTGGCCTACGGCCATCAAGTTACGTTTATTATTCAAATGAAGGGTATTAATTTTTCCAGATTGACAGCTATATTAGAGCAATTGACACGTTATGCGTTTGTGGATGTGTGGTAGCCGCGACTTTCCATAATTTTGGGTAGGGTGGCATTGTATGGGGTGGGATTTTATACGTATTGAGTGTTGTGTAGGATTTTAAGAGACCTAGGGGAGTGGAGGAGAGCTATGAGGAGTGGAGGGGGGCTGGTAGGTATGCTGGGGACAGTATTTGTAGTTTGTTGCAGTGACAATGCAATTTTGAATTCAACGTTTTTGTGAAGAGCCGCGGCTACCAGCAGGCGTGTAGTAGGGGCTCGTATAGTCGCATCTCTAAAAAGCATGCGCCTAGGAGCGTCAATACTAGCCTTCGTTTCATTCATCACAGATGGAGCCGCGGGTAACCGGAATAATGACTGGGGGTGTTGCAGGCACGATTTCGATGGCACATCATGATTGGATAATTTGGTAGCCGCGGCTAAAGATATTTCTTTAAAAAAAAAATGTGGAACATTTTTTAAATATGTATTAAGTGTAGTGTGTGCAAACAGTTTGTCTAACATTTGAAATACTTTTTAATCAATAATAATGCATATAGTTTATTTGGGAGGGGATGTGGTTGTGGGTTTTCTTTCAGCTTTAGTTATAATACATGTTACTTCTTGTTCTGAAGCCACATTTCCTGCATATTTACTCTCCATGATTAGTTTTAAATGTTCAATGTCCTTCTTCATTGCTTGCATGTCTTTTTGTATATTCATCATTATTTCTTTTAATTCAATCAAGGAATCCAGAATCATATTGGCAGGTCCTTGTGAATCTTCTAGACACTTGAATCACTCTTCATCTGTTTGAAAATATTGGAAATATTTGTAAACAATTGAAGATATAATACACTTTCCAAATATGTGTGTTGATTATGTATACATTTGACAGTTTGACAATAGGTAGATACATAATATGTGTTTGGTGACTGATATTTGTTAATTTAAATGTAATTGTTAGTCATATTTTACATGAATATATAGAATGTACTTACACAATCGTGACTGCTATGTATCTTCTTCTGGAGCATTGCTTGGATCGTCTTCTTTTCAAGTTTCTTCTTCTGTAGGGTAATTCTCCTCCAACAATTCCATGTATTGTTCCATTGTTCTAGTGGCACAGATAAATACTTCTTGTCAGTTCAGAGTTAGAATTTGGAATGGAAGAAGATTAATCAGGAGAGAAGGTGGAGTGTTTGTGTTTGCTTTGTGATTTGTTGTTCATTGTTTGTGTGGTGGATGGCTGCCAATAGGATTTCAAGTACCTCAGAAGATGTTGAATAGTATAGAGCCTTTCAGGGACGTCATTTAGGGGTCACCAGAGGTCTTAACTGCAACCTCTGTGGTCTCCCTTGCGACCTCTAAAAAAAAAAAAGAAAAAAAAAATATTTTCTTTTTTTTGTAATGCAAACTCCTGAGCCTGAGGCTCTTTACTTCTGAAGTGTCTGGCTTCCTTGTTCAGGCCTCCTAAAAAAAGAAGAAAAAGAAGTACAGGAGTGCCACAAGTCTAGCACTTTCAGCACTGACCCTGAATAAGAAAGAATAGGAATACCAAATAATGTGTCTTTCTGGAATTCTATACTCATTAAAGGTTTATTTCAGGCACACTTCAGGGGGGTGAGTCACTTATTTAGTCTGTTCTTAAACGCTTCAACTCAGCCTTTTATCCTTCCGAGGTTTATTAATGAGTACCAACACAGGTTGGGTGATATTTTGTGTATATTTTTTCTATATAAAGCACTTAAGCGTAAGTGCTATATAATAACACATCATTATCATTTGGTCATGGACGTCTGCTTGCATTCACAGTAATTTGGTAATATGGGCCTATACACACTGATCTTAATGATACATATGGTCATCCATTCTTGTATGAATTGTACATCACATTACAGTGATACGTAACCATTTTTTTGTAGTGTATAATGCTATGTGATGCCACTTCCAGTTTTGTCAAGGGGTGAAAGGTTGTGTTCCATCGCTTTCGCAATATCACTTAAGGGTGGGGTCAAATCACATCACTTCCTGTGATGTCATCAGAGGTCGAGGGTTGTGTGATGTCACTTCCGCTACCCCTGGGATTTTGGTGAACTGATGTCCCTAGAGCCTTTCAGAGAATGTATTTCTTTTGAGTGATGTTTATATAGGCTAATAAAATTCTAGATGGGTGAGGTGCACCCTTAGGAAACAGTGCTGTTTTTGGGGTATATATATTATTGTATTTGATATTTGAAACACGGAGCCAATTCCAGAAGAAGAGGTATCTCTTTGTTCAGAAGCTTGTAGACCTTTTTTTTGCGAATGGAGTTAATAGTGATGTTGAGGACATAGTTGATGAGTTCTCCAAGCATTGGCTTACAAGTTTTTTTTGGTTTTATAATAGTAAATTAGATGGAGTGTATGATATGCATGGTATATGCTGCGATTGTGGAGAAATATTTTTGACTGAGAGCACAGGTTTTTTTTCTCTTTGGAAAAAGAAAATGAATCATCTAAAAAAAGAGCACAAGTTTTTCAAAAGGGTTTGAATCATCATAGAGGTTTAGAGTATTTCTCTGATTGAAAATGTTGGTTGATGTGTTGATAGAATAACCCAAAGGCTCTTTTAAGAGCCACCCAGAGAACTTTTAAAGTATATTGGAAAAGGAAAATGTGTTTATTGTCCTTTTTTAAAATAGCCCCGGCTATGGTAGCAGCCAATGAAATGTTGTGCCCTGTCAGGCGTATTGCAGCTGCGGGTACCGACCATGGTACAGGCTATAGCTGCGGGTACCTGTAGGCAAATTACACATTGTGTATTTTTGGCAGTTGCAGCCGAAGCTATAACTGTTGCACCCTAGTCGCTGGTATGAAAGCACCAATAACATGTTGTGGTCTTTTGTAGCTGTGGGTACGAGCGGGCAAATAGCACATTGTGTATTTTTGGCAGGTGCAGCTGGGGCAATAACTGTCACACCCTAGCCGTGGGCATGAACACACCAATCGCATGTTGGGGTCTGTGATAGCCGTGGGTATCAACCACAGGATAGCCGTGGGGTCGGCCAGGCAAGTGGCACGCTGTCTATTTTTAGCAGATGCAGCCACGACTATTGCTATCGCATCGCTATACCCGCGACTAAAGCCGGTTCTATTTTGGTGCTGTGATCATATTATATTATGGATGTTTTAGCTCAGATTTGTACATGTTTTTCTATTTGCATATTATCACCTGAAGGCTAGTGTGAATTAATTTTGAAATGTGTCTGATATGTGGTTTTGAGTGCATTAGAACATTTTTAGGGTAGGCGTTATTATTTTTCTGACTGTGGATTTTGTACTTATCCAATTTTCAGGAACTATGGCAACAATAGAGCCCTAACAGTAAGAGACATAATATTCCAAAGATGAACTCATTGAAAGAGAAAGAGAAAGAAGCGGAAACGATGGGAAATCGATGATAGTTGGGAAGATGAATCACCAGAGCTTGAGCCTAGTCGCATGGAAGACGTTCCCACTTGATGTACATGCAATTGTTGTGAGGGCATGCTAACCGAGGTGGAGAATTGCTGCTGCCAAGAAAACTGTGGATTCTTGTTCTACGTAGCCGAAGAAGACACACCACCGCTATGTGTTACCGAGGTTTAGGGCAGTCTGCCTCACAAGGTACGTTTTGAGGATTATGATGGTGCTTATGCACGATCTTTGCGCAACAGTTCATCCTCGCAATCCATGTAATGAGTAAGTGTACTCTAGATGTGATGTAATTTTGACCAGTGAGGTGACTAACATTTCATGTTGTTCTCTTACATTGTTGTAACTTTGATCGATCACTGACAAAAGAATTTAGTTTGTAAATTGAATACATTTCTCAAACATATTGCAAATCAGAGTGTTCATCATTTACGTGTCTTTCACTTTTGACTGAAAAACAATATTTCTCTATGACCCAAACCGTTCTGCCTCAAATGGTTGTTCATTTTTGTAATGTGTCGATACTTCAAAGCCAAGAACATGTAACCAGAAAGGTACTTTTCTAAGGGTAACTTTGGCATTGAATTTGGGATGTATTTTAAAGTAAGGTGTTACACTTATCTAGTTCATTCAATTAAAATATTTCTGTTTCTGTTTCACAGGTGGTACCGGCTGGTGGCCTACCGTTCGTTTGCATGGTGATTTCATGTGAGGCTTGGATTCGGCATTCAAAGAGGAATACCTGCATGTGTTGTTCGAGCTGTTCGTGCCAGATTTCCCATTGACAGCGGACAGTAGAGGGGATTTTCACACACTGTGCTGCAACCTCAAGTATACAATTTGTAATTTGTTTGTGCCATCAACATCACCAAACTAAATAAAATACAAATGAGCATATATGAATACTTGTTTAAATTTTTCAGTGAGTCAAGAACACACCCAATCATCTATGAGGGTCATGAAAAAATGGTTGGTGACCTTTTGCGCTCATCTCGTCCTCATCCATCCCCTTGTAGTATCCCCCCCTCCAGTAGTGGGTGGGTAGGAACGCTTAAGGTGCCAAACACCATGTACAACTCAAAGGGATCCTCCAGACTCCCCTCTTCAAGACCCCATCCCTGTAATCAACATACGTTTGTGTACCTTCAGCAGTGTTCCTGGCCTTTTGCACTCGCCTCATGCTCATCCATCCCGCCTCTAGTATCATTGGAAGTTCGCATCTGTGGCCATGCGCTCGCAAGGGGGTTGGGTGGGTGGGAACACTCAATTTGCCAAACACCACATACACTTCAAAGGGATCTTCCGTACAGGGACTGTTGTTCACATGGCCTCCTCAGACCAGTGTCTCCAGAATCCCCTCTTCAAGACCCTATCCCTGCAATCATCACAGGTTTGTGTCTCTTCAGCAGTGTTCGGTCTTTTTGCGCTTGCCTCATGTCCATCCATTCCCCCTCTAGTATCAATGGCATTTCGCACTGTGGCCATGCGCTCACAACGGGGTTGCGTGGATGGGAACACTCAAGTTGCCAAACACCATGTACACTTGAAAGGGATCTTCTACACAGGGATCATTGGTCTGGCTTGTCCTGAAAGTTCCCCAGTTTCACTAAACTGAGGGTGGCCTCGTACAATACTGCCCATCATGTCATAGTTTAGAAATCCATCTTAACACCCTCATCCAGAACTTGTAAACGCATAGGCTCCTCCTTCATCCCCTAGGCACTAGCACGGACGATTGGCACAAGGCCTAGTCGGAGAGTAAATGTAACTTTCTGTTTCAGAATTATTTTTCACAAACCTGCGTTCCCATTTTGGCTTGGGGGTTTTGAAATAAAATTTGGTTGTAGAATGCAATGTACAAATGTTCACCTCATGCGGCAACTTGACATGATAATGAACACACTGGAGACGTATTTAGTATGAGCATGCAATGTCACCCTTTCTCGCATGATGGTGGAGAGGGCTGCTTCAGGTGCGCAAGGGATCATGAACGGATATGCATGAATTATAATAAGAGCCATGCAATATATGCCAGAAGTTAAGTAACAAACAAATGATTCCAAGAGCAGAACAGGCACATAGTAAAGATGGGCAGTTGGTGTATAGCACACTAGGAGTAGGGGTATGATTTGTGTCATGAAACAGTGTTGAACATGAGACAGGTGGGTTTCGATTTAGTTTTCTTAGAGAGATGATATATTCCCAGAGGTAACAGCAAAACATAATTTTCTGGACTGTTCTTTCGTTTCTGTCTCGAAACATATTTTACATAGCTGTTTGTAAATGTCATTGTGTTTCTGAACAATATTGCCTGAAGCAGTGCCTTGTCCAGTTTTTTTTATGGCATTCTTTCACAAAATCGAAACCTACCCACCTCTAGCTGCAATCACTGAAAACAGCCCACTATTGTTATTTGGCCTTGAGCAAAAGTCAGCAACTGTTCGAAGGACACAAATGAATACCCACAAAAATGATAACATTTACTATATTGAAAGTGGACATACGAAAATGTAGTTTCCATTTCTTTGATCTGATGATCGGAGCGGTTACTCATTGTGATGAGAGAATGCAAGTTCCTGAAACTATGTAACCTGAACTATACACAATTTTTTGTGCAATTAAAAAAACGGCATGTGTGTTGTATGCATAATGACTAATTCAGCGACGTGCAAATGTGCAATTTGACCAAAAGAATTGACACAGTACGTTATGTTATGTTGAGTGATATTTATACCACAAACTATAAAAAAGCAAGTGAGTAACTCGCAGTTTGTTTCCATGCCTACTAATGATTGTTTTTTGTGTATAGTTTAAAGAGGAGTGAATAGAGGTTTGATTGTTTGGTTCTGTGCAGAGTTATGATTTGTTAGATGGACCATATTGTGATCATTGTTCAGCAAAGACCTGCAACCACAACCTGTATGCAGGCTAATGATATCTACACCGCTTTGTCCCGTGGGATATTCTGGTGTGCTGTCACCATTGCATCCTTGTACACCATAAAGTGGAGAATGGTGGAGGGGCAGGGAATGAAGCTTTTCCATGGGAACTTGGTTCTCTTTTCGACCACTAATCTTGCCACTTCCACTGAAATGCCATCAGTCTGCGGTTCAACTTAAAACGTTACTATCTCTGTCCTTATTTTCTGATAGGGCCCTCTATGTGAAGCAGGTGTATCTGGTTCTCCATCCCATTAGGAGCTATACCTACTTCACATTGCTAAACCTTTATGCACGTCATGGTGTCAACTACTCCCCTATGTTATCCTGTCTGTGTTCATTCTGTGTGGTTTGTGTTTATGATTAGTTTTATTCTGGTTCTGAATTATGTGGTAACTTGTTATATTCTATTTTAGAACAGATACTAAAATATATTCTTTTATTCTGTTATCTACACAGGTATATTGTACTGTTCTGCGAACGCCATAGTTTCCAGCAACCGTAGGATGGATTCTTCAATCAGCATTGGCCGGAAATCATAAACGGTGCTTATTTGATTACCGTTATGTGGGAAGAATGACAGGGACCAATCTGCCCTCTGGCGGTACCAGCAATAAGGAGCAACCTGTCAGCGTTTATAATTTAAAAACGTGATGAAGTGAAAGCGTTGCGCTTGAAAGTGCAAAAAATCCATATCTTCTCACAAACAGAACACCATGTGCATCATTAGAAAATGTTGCTGGTGTAACATAAGGACACACAAGAATTGGAGTACAGGGATTGATTGATCACTGATCGCAGTCAGCGTATCATGAGGAAGTTACAAAGAACATTCAAAACATGCGATGTTCGCTAGATATAATGTTTACTGCAAAAACATATCGTTCATTTTGTGTACTTAATCTTCTCTTGTGAGCGTTCTTTGCAAAATAAAAGCACTTGTTACATTGGAGTCTATTGATGTTTTCTTAAAAATAAATGTTTTGCTCTCCTATTTGGGACAAGAAAGAAAAGTTACGCGCTGTGAGAGGATGTGTGTGTTTACCTTCCTGGTTCTGTGTTAAGTAACGTTATGGCGTGAGTGATGATGGGGCACGTTTGGCCACGCTGGCCTCGGACATCATGACAATAGGTGGAGCATATTGTTTGGACTGGAGATGTAAGTTTGAGGGGCAGCCAATCTGTATTCTTGGTGCCATGGCACTTGAAGTTAGGGTGATGCATCAACAGATAATAATAGCACAAGATGGCTACGCCCAAGCTGTTGTTTTTGCATGCGTAACAGTGAGGAAAACTAAGGTAAGATGCATAGGAAAGAAATGTAAGATCAATTACAGTATGCTTAAAAATACATGCCCGAACAAGCGGGACAGTACATTTTTTTAGCTAACTCCCCCTTAAAGGAGTTCAAGACGCAGCACTTAACCATTATGCCACAATGATGGTATCGTTTGGATTTTCACAAGTTTCATAGCTAGCCTTTTATCATTGAACATATTAAATTATAGGCTACGTATGAAATGTATGCCCCATGAAGCAGTAAGCCATTGTGGCCTAATGGTTAAATGCTGGGCCTTGAACTCTGCCAGACCAGGGTTCAAGACTGTATTTTTTTATTTTTTTTATTTAACTAATTTAATTTAATTAAACGAAAAGCAATACCAGTGGGAGGTGGCCAGGTTTGTTGCAGTGCAGTCATGTGATCTTATTTAGCATGAGGGCATTTAGACATGGCTTCGAAGTCAGACACATCCAAGCATCCCCAGTGCCAAAAAACGGCACTGTAATGGCTTTTGCGCTGAAAAGGGCGTGATAAAATGGGCGCTGCAGCGGGATAGCCGTGTCAAATCTGCCCATGCCAAAATGGAGGCACCAAAAAGGGGTGTACCGCTTGGAGAATGCTGCTTAAACAAAGTGTGTGCTCCATGGCAAATAATTTTATCTCACTGCTCATTGCCTAAACACATTGGCCCTCATTACGACCCTGGCGGAGTGGGTTTACGCCAGCGTTAATCGCGGCGGACCCGTCCGCCCTACTACGAGTTCCCGTAGCGCCATGGAACGTTTTCCGCCTGGTTTTTCCGGGCGGAGAAATCCATGGCGCTACGGGACCTTGATGTTAATTACGCCACCGTATTTTGCGGTGGCGCAATTAACGCCTTCCCCACTCCCATTATACCCTATGGGGCAAAAATGGGAATGGGGAAGGGTAAAATGGGGGATGGGGATTTACCGCCCCGCCAAGGTCGGCATGGGGCGGAAAATCCGCCAACCTCCATGGCGCTATCGGCAGCTTTCCGCCGTGCTCCGCGGTGCTTTTAGCACCGCGATTTCCGCCAGGGTCGTAATGAGGGCCATTGTGAGTTCTCAAAGCCTGCAATCCCAAGGTCATGGATAGTGGTTTGGCAGCATTTTAAAAGGTATGGAATAACAAAACCCTTCAAATTCAAGGAAAAAACATTTTTTAGTTGCAGGGATGTTAAGGTGAGCAATACATTGGCCCTCATTAGGACTCTGACGCTAAACCATGGTGCTATTAGCACCATGGTCCATGCCGGAGTCCGCCATGGAGAAAGGGGGAATTACCACCCCATTCCAAGGTTGGTGGGGCGGTAATTCCCCCTTTCTCCATGGCCCTTCCCCATTCCCATTTTTGCCCCATAGGGCTCAATGGGAATGGGGAAGGCGGCAATTATGGTACCGCAAATTGCGGTACCGTAATTACCATCAAGGTCCCTTTGCGGGTCCCTACTTTAACGGCTGGTCCAGACCAGCCGTTCAGGTCGGGAGCCGCAAAGGGACCTCGTAGTAAGGCGTTAAGGGGTTAACAGCACCGCAGCCTTTTACGGCGCCGTTAAACCCTTAACGCCGGGGTCGTAATGACCCCCATTGTAACGAAACCTTTGAAATTCAAGGAAAAATGTTTTGTTGCCAGGATGTTAAGGTGAGAACATAATGCAACAAAACCACTGAAATTCAGCTAAAGCCACCTTAACTTTGTGCCCCCCTGTTGTGCAGCTTATGGCCACAATGATGACATCACAGATCACATCACTGATGACATCACTATTTACATGTTGTATGAGAACACTGGTAACATGACTATTTGCATTCAATATAACGATTACATCAAAAATGGAATTAGACATAACATAATTGATAAGTTAGCTCATGAGAACTCAGATTACCTTAATAACAAATAACAAAGGCTCGGGTCACTGGCCACTACCAAAGACCATAGATAGTGGTTGGTTACTGTTCAAAAATGACAATGTGCATGGTTAAAAGCCATGCCTAGTAGCCCATCACTGTTTTCAAAAATACAGTAGGACACAGTCAAAGCTGTAGTCAATGGCCATGGCTAAAGGCCATAGCTAGTGCCCATTAATATATTAGAATATACTGTCTGCATAGGTCAAAACCATTGCGACTGGCTAGTAATCGAGATGACTTCTAAGATCTTTGCCGCTATGGTTCTAAGGGAACTGAGATCTTGGGCAGAGAGAACCAATAGCTTCAATCTGCTCCAGCAGAGTTTAGAAGGGATGTGGGCACCTTGCAAAGTGGGATTGTTCTCCGGGCGTGCCTTTCAGAGGTTGTACGTGGCAACTGTCGACTTGTTGGCAGCCTTTGATAATGTAGACCATCAATGCATATGGAAGAAGCTTGCAGACTGGGACATAGATGGGTGCTTGTTTTCTATGATTCAGATGTTATACTCCAACAGCACTAAAAAAGTTAGGCTCAACCGCAAAGGTGATCTGTCAAGGGTTATACAGATCACAAGGGGTGTCCGACAAGGTTGCGTAGTTGCCCCCACTATTTTCAATCTATACCTGTCAGACCAAAGGGTGGAAGCCAAGTCCTGGGGGGCTTTGCTCCGAAGTGGGGTCCGATGAAGCTGGGGCACATTGCATATGCAGACGATGTAATACTTATGGATTTTACTCCGGCAGGATTACAACGCTGCCTCACTGGGCTGGGTACCTATCTACAAATGAATCACCTGCATTTGAATCCTGCTAAATATATGGTTATGACATGCACCTAGAAAAGAAAACAGATAAGCTACACATAGGGAATACATAACTCCCCACTAACAAAGGTTGATTGTCTGCAATATTTGTGGTTTAAAATTAAAAGGAGAGTTGAATAAAGGAGGATGGAAGGGAAGGTGGCGGCCTGTGTTTCACTGGCCAGGAGCGTCAAAACAACCCTGTGCAAATATTCCCTCCTCCAATTTATCAAATTCTACCAGGCTAAGATATTGGCTCTGGTCCTGTATGGCTGTGAAGTAACAACGCGTAAGGATAGGATGATTTTTGATATTATGGAAGGGAGGTTATTGAAAAGAGCATTGGGTCTGCCAAAGGCTGTCCCGTTGAGCCTAATTAAACTAGAGTTGGGTCTGGTGTCATGGTGGACCCAGCATATGAAACGCACTGTTACCCTTTATTTTAAGATGATGGTGGCAGAGGATCCTCAGATCTATTGGGCCTCATTATAAATTTGCTGGTTCAGTAACAACGTTACTGGTAAGCTTGCCAGTACCATTGTTACCGGACCGGCAAACTATGAGTTCTATTCGCGGGTGCCTTTTCGCCCACTAGGTCTGACCTGGCGGGTGGACCGGCACTCATGAGCAGACCATGTTGGATGCACTGGCACCATTCCTGTAAGGTGCAGGTGCATCCAGCTTTCCCATTCCCATTAAGCCCTCTAGAGCTCAATGGGAATGGGGAGCATTTTTTTCCGGCACCCAGGAATGGGCAATTACCAGGTCCAGCAGGGCCGTAATGACCCAGTAATTGCCCTTCCCGGGCGGAAAAAAATTATACCGGCGGCAGCCGTGCCGGTTTTACCGGCACAACTACCGACGGTCTCATAATGGTGCCCATTATCTTTTGTTTGCTCAAATGGCTAAAAGGAGGAATCCCTTTTTGGTTCAATTTAAGAGCAAGTGCAATAGATTCATGGAGGTGTCTGATCTACAAGCCACAGTATCTGACAGGGTGTTAAAGGCTAGGATTAAAAGATGGGATAATATAACAGATCTCCAAGATGTAGGTAGATTAAGAATATACAAGGGCTATGAAAAAGTGTTCCTACCCATGAAATGCCCACGATTGTATGTTAGGAAATTTCCTTCAGCCAGATTTCGAGAATGGTACTTGAAGTTTAGACTTAATTGTCTTCCCACTTTGCAGGTTATGGGCCCCAAGTGGGGCATTTTGTCGGAGAAGAGATTTTGCAGATTGGCACTGCAACAAAATCATTGAAGCATTTGGTAATAAACTGCCAATTGGAGTCGGAAAATGGATACTATTTCTGGGACCATTTGTGACTTCATTGGCCTGGGTTATAGGGGCAGACCTGTCTTGCACAAAGTACCACCTATCCATTATATAAGCTTTGGTGAAAAGCCTGATGTGGATGTTTGCTCAACCAGAGGGCGTTCTACAGGCAGCAAGAGCGGAGGTTATTAAATTTAGTGGCATCCAACCTCTTCTGTCTCTTTTCTCTTTTTATCTGTGCTCTTCACGACAATTCAATAATATGAGAATACTGTACACTCGTGTCTTATGATTTAGCATATTTTAATTTTTGAAACGATCCGAATTGATTAGTTGTTTTGTACATATGCTAAGGCAAGGTTGTATTTAAATCATGTTTTGGAATATAATGTAAAAGCACCATGTGTGCTAAAACATTTTTCGATAAAAAGAAAAAAATACACCTGAAATGACAATATGTTATGAGCTACTGTGAGGGACAAATGCATTATGCAGAATCAAAATCAGTAATAAAATAATAAACTTTTTCACTGTTGCTGAAATAAATGTTCCAAATTTGGTTGTCTAATTGCCATTACAAAGAGAAGACTATTCTAGGAATTCATTGCCCTCCACCCCATTAATGGATTATCCTACCACACGCATTGGTCAGTACATTGTTCAAGGCACAATGACTCATTCAGTACTAAACCTGCCTCATACACTGGCCTCTTTTTCATGTACCTTGCCCACAGCTGTATTCACTGTTAAGTCTTCCCCACTTCTTAAACTTCCGAACTAAATACCCTCCTTGCTTATGCTTTTCTCAGCCTGCTTCTTCCACTGCTGAGCCTATCCCATGTTCTTCTCAGTCTGTGCAATTCACCCTCTTACCCAGCCTCTTATCTCCCCTCACTCATGTTCTTTCTTTTAGCAGAATAAGGACTCGATACACATGCCCGAAGAACAGTACGCCACTTCACGGATACATCTATGCTTCTGATACCAATACGGAGGTGATATGGCACAGAATAATGACATTTTAACATGACATAGCATTCTCTGCTCAGACTGCCCTTTCCCTTTGGCAATATCCTGCATTACATCACTTCTTGCTCACTGCCTGTTGTCAGCCTATCTCATTCTTTAATCAGGCCACTTCATTCCCAACTCACATCCACATTTTCTGAGCACAATCTCTCATCCACTGGCCTTCACCAGTTGCTCTGCTTCAATCACTGGCTACATCAGGATCACGTTGGCACACTCCCTGGTCCCTCTGCATAATTGATTTGCTGCCCACCCATTTCTCTCCCTGCCTCCATACTTCCTTCACAAGGTCAGTATCCCTCAATCACTGATTAGCTTTCTTTGTTGGCTGATCTGTCCACTATGACTCCCCCATCATCCTCCATCACTCACTGGGCAGCATGCCTCAATCCCTGGTCATCCTACTTCGTCAAAATATGATACGATCGTGCTTAATGTTTGAATGTTAGCATGCCCGCACCTAGGTGAAACTTGAATGTTAGCATATGCCACACTTAGAATTGTGTATATTGGCCTGCACCGCATCTGGATGGGACTGTGAATGTTGGCATGCCCACACCTCGATGGAATTCTAAACATTGTCCTGCACTGCATCCAGATAGAATTGTGAGGGTCAACAGGTGCCACACTTAGACAAAACTGTGAATGTTAGCATGCTAAAGGTCAGGTAACCCACTAACCAATATAAGCTCAAACTCTGCATACTTATCTCACTCTAAAACTCACACAACCATCTCTCGCACAACAAGCCGCACGCACTTCACAACACTGCAACAACACATAAGCCGGAGCAACAGCACACACGGACTGACACCGATCCAATATCCGCACCAAAGCTCAGCATCTGGTGTATACCGAGTTGAAGCTGCCAACAGAACACCACTCCTCTCACTATCCTACTCCCTCTTCACCCTAATAACCCATCCCACCTTATCACTTACAGATCCGCCAGAGCACCTGGGGACCAATTCCGTTGGTGACGGTGTGCAGTACGAATATCTTTAACATTTAACATTTAATATTCATAAGTCAACCTACTTTTTCATGTACTGCGATGTCACTCATTCGGTTAAACCATGTTATTCTGTGATCAACCTGCCTCACTCATTCACACATTTTCTTTTTGCACTGCTCACCTCCATCACTCCCAGACCACCATGCTTTCATGTATTTGATTACCCAACCTCCAAAGTGCATGTCATTGAACACTATGCTGCATCATATTTTTCTGTTGACCCTCCAGATGTTGCTTATCACTGCCACTCACTGTGCCTCATATTGTTGACATACATTAGAATTCTGGTCACTGGCTCATACATACCAATCAATGTGAACTGCATAATACGGTGGATAAAGAAGGTATTTCAAGTCAACATGTATTCAAAAATGCGAAATAATGATGGAAATAGTATAGTCTCCTCTTTTTGCTAATGGAGATGGAAAACATACTTAAAATAAAAAAGAAGGGTATGGGTGTTGTTGAACTAGTGAGTTGAGTGGGTAAGTTATTCTTACTAATTCAAATATTGTATTTGTAAGTGGAAACGTACAGCCTTTTCTTTAACCCGTTCTCGTGTCGTGTACATTCAGGTTTCAAGTTGTGAGCTAAGGTGTATTTTGAGTTATGCATTAAGGGCACAATTTGAATGTGTTTTATGATTGTGGTGTTGTGGCTGGTGGCAGGTCTGGTTCATACCAAAGAAATATATGTTTGTGTCTGTAGGTAAGGATATCTTGGTGCGGATCATGTTGTGTGTGCAGAATCTGCCAAACACAGCAATTGTAAATCACTTTCCAATTGAGCCCTGATGAGGTCATAGTTCAAATTATCCCATAACTGCAGTCGTGGACCATAAAACACAGAAATTACATTTTTGTAACGTTCAATTTAAGGCCTGACCCCTTGGTGCAAGCAACACAGGAAAAATGTAACTGAATCAACACATATTTTATTTAAAAAATAAACACAGTTCGCCAGATCATCAAATTAACCTCCCACGGCATTAGCACTGCCCTACACTCCAGCATGCCCACTGACTCTTTTCCTTCCCCCCAGCTCTCCTAAAAACAGTTGCCTCTCTCACACCAACTTCCTACTTTGACGATAGCCTCCCCACCTTTATCCTAAACAATTGATGGGCCCGGCACTCGATACACTACAACATCATTAATGCCTCCGTCACAGAAGTGAAATTCCAAGACACTCTCAAGAATGTTCTCAAATGACCTCTTTTGAAAAAATGACCCTCGACCCAGAGGACCTTGCCAACTAAGGGCCCATTACAAACCTCTGGTTTACTTGCAAAACCTTGGAAAAAGTAGTTGCTACACAACTACTCAGCACAGTTAATGGTGTTTCAAGACCACCACCATCCAGATAGTGGAGGATGCCTTCCAAATCATGGGTAACACCTCCTCCTGTTGCTTGACCTCTCGACTGCATTTGACACCCTCAACCACTGCATCCTCCTCTGTCCCCTTGCCAACAAGAAGGGTTTCTCTGGCACTGCCCTGAGTTTAATTCCTACCTCTCGGGCAGACACCATGCAGTCCAGATGAATAGGTTGCATTCTAAACAAACTCCCACTCTCGTGCAGAGTCCTGCAAGACTCCATCCTATCAACAATCAATTTGAACTTTTACATGGAGCCTCTTGGTACACTTCTCAAAGACCCCGATATAGGCATTCGCCAATACGCGGACAATACTCAGTTGTACATGAGAATTAAAATCCCACGATTATCTAGCCATCATCTAGACCTGGCTATCAGCTGCCTACCTCAAAGTTAACCCAGCCATGATTGCAATGGTCCTCATTAGTCCCCCATGAAACAATAATTTAACCAATAGTGGCTAAATGATATGCAAGTATTTAATGCACAACTCTCGGATTTAGCAAAATCCTTAGGCTTCACCATTGACAGCAGCCTGATCTTCAAAAAACAGATAGACAATAAGTCCTAAAAAGACTGGCTTCAAATCTCCACCATTCTCAAAACAAAACCCTTAATCCTGCTGTACGATTTCAAGGCAGTAGTGCAGTTTCTTGTGGTCTCACCCATCGATGGGGGAATTGCCCTCCTTACAGGGCTCCCAGTGGCTCACTTGGCTACCCAAAATGCAGCCCACAACGCTGCAGCATGTCTTATTATGCATGCACGGAAATTTAACTGAATCACCCCTATCCTATGCAAACTACATTGGCTTTCTCTCTGGCCAGGATACTGTTCAAACTGCACGTATGATCTGTAAAGCAGTCACAAATAGCACACCAGCATACCCTATAGCTAAGCTCCACATATCTGGTGACACACTCTCCTTGCACAGCAAATCAGTCAACTGGCTTGAATCACAACTACTCCGCAATGAGAGGACCAGCAAACAATACTTCTCTAGTCACGACTAATCCCAGTCGATGCATAGAACACAACTGTTAAAAGATGCCCGACCCAAACGATGGCTAGCCAAACCTTGTACAGCTCTCTGCTGCTCTCGAGCTAGGTCTGCGCTTTAAACAATAAAATAAAATACAAAATAAATTAAGTCCACTTGTTTAGTGTTTGAATTCAGAAACACATTTCGCAACCAACAGTTGATGAATAAATCATAAACAGGGGCACAGCTCTTGGCAACCCTACAGACCATTGTTGTTCAGTCTGCCAAGCCATTATAGAAGGGGAAAAGCCATATGCAAATCAGGCTTGGTCCCACCCCAAAAGGGGAGGTCCAGCCCAAACTGCTATGGTGGACTGACCCTTTTGGGGTGGGACCAAGCCTGATTTGCATATGGTCTTTTCCCTTCTGTAATGTCTTGGCAGGTGAAGAACGATGGTCTGGAGGGTTGCCCACAGCAATGCCAGAGGTTAAGATTAATTCAAAACCTTCCACCTATCACCTTTTTTATTTAGCTTGAATCACATTTCAGAACCAAACAGCTCAGGAAAATTCGTGCACTCCATTTTCTGATTGTTTTCCTTGCAATATAGTGGCTGGGAGTTTGGGTTACTTCTGAACATGTGGGCGTCAAACCAAATAATCCAGCGTTTATGTTTATACTTCTCGAACTTTCAGCTATGTCCAGCCCCTGTCTTTTAATGCTCTGTGACTCCAGATATATAATAGTCACAGTTCTCAAAGTGTGGCATATATGTAAAAAGATAATTTATCTGCTGCATCATTGACTTGAGGAAAATCCGATTTTTTCCCGATTTTTTGGAACACTATTTTACTTATCCACCCCGAACACATTTAACTGAAATAAATAAAGCAAATGCGTTTGAAACACGACGATATCTCAGGATCTTTGCAAAATATTATGGGAAAGAAATACTGTAATTGGTTTCCTGGACAAACTCGCAAAGCACACATAATCCTCTGTTTCTCCCCATTGTGAATTATTTCACCTTCGTGCTGTTTAACTTGTTCGTCTTAACATTTTTTAATCATTTTGCTCGGCATTTCTTTACCTCACAGAAGCTGTGTATCATCAGAATCTGCTCCTGCCCTAGCAGGGCTACGCTATCAGATTCTTGCTTTACTGCTCGAAGAGATGCTATGTGGTGGAGGCAATTAACATTCAGGTGCTGTTATTTACGGTAGCATAATCATAGGGCCAAGATGGCGGCCAGTGATAGCTGGGAAAGCAGGTCCCAGGTCAGCGGAGTAATGGAGGAATAAATTAAGCCACCAGAGCACAGATCCAGAATTTAGAGGCAGCTGGCATTAGAATGAGAGAGGCCTTCCCGCTGCTAGTTTATCATCCGCACTTCACTGATCTTTATGGCAATGACCAGTACGCTGGGCAGGGAACAAATAGGCTCACTGAGGTGGTGTTAATAGCCATTCTTATCAAATAAAACCACCATGGAGCTAATCTTCTGTAAATTATTCCCTAGTCGACATTTCGTGTGCACATTAGGGCTTGCCTGAAAAGGAGCCATCAATCTGGACAGTGGAGAGGCTGATATCTGTCAAAATCTGACTCGGTGTTTATTGAGCTAAGCAAAGTCCCCCCTCTGCAGTACAACCCACACGAACGCCCACAGCATGTTTTGCAGGAGTGGAATGGTGGGGGCTTGAATATACTTAAAGTTACCAAGTGCTTTAAGCTAGGTATAGCGAGTATGTACTTATGGTTAAGTTGAGGTCCCATGAGGGGTGGACTGGCCTATAGGAAATTCAGTTAGATTTCCCGGTAGGCCTCTGCACCCTGGGCCTCTTTTGTGCATGAACCTATTTATTTCCTAATTTTCTCATCAGGTAAAGGCCAAGGTTTGGACTTGCTGAAAATGTGTAATATGGGGTCACTTTGAAAATGATTTCCAAGCCTCTTTTGGATCCCAGTCCGCCCTAAGGACCCAGGGTTTTGGAGGCTTACAACTTTGGCATCCTGTGATGAAGGTGGATGAATCACTCCCCAAAACATATTGAACCCACTCTAAATGCCTTTGGGACGTTTTTTGTGACGTTTCAGTTATGGGCCGCCAAGTGTTTTGAAGGGCGGAGCGACCAAAACTAAATTCACAATTCAATGCCCGTTTTGGATTTTCTTTTTCACATAGAGTGAGGTTGGATGGACTGATGAACACGACGTTGTTTCTTTATGGATATGTTCACTTGGTGTGATGAAACTTCATCATGGCACATAAGACACAAAAAATAAGATGTTAAAAAAATTATGATGTATTGACTGGCTGTTTTGTCAACAGTTTTGAAACTCAAATTCACGTTTTTAACCAGGGCTGCCATTGGCAGTTGTCAGGCTGAAAAATTTCTGACAGCCATCTTCGGTCTGCAAAGACATGTTCAGTGGCCATATAACAGCCTCGTGGGTCATGGCTTGAGCCTTGGGAGGAGAAGGTGGGCGTAAAATAAATGAAAATGCACAACTTGGACAATCAAGTTTCTACACTGCTTCCCCGCCGCCCCCCTCCAAACTACCTCTGCAGGAGTCTGTCCTGATACATTCTGGTTTGACCATCACCGTCCTGTGGCCAATACTGGACTTGACTTTTATGGACTTCATTGTTTCACAGTGCGTCACCCTTTCTCAACTCTCATGCTGGACTTCCTTTGCTTCTTGTACTCATGGTGGCCCTGAATCATGCTGTTCCCATCTTCATCTTGTATCCTGGCTTGCAACATGATGTGTTACTACTGACAACTGCAATTGTATTCGCTCTCCCCTCTTGCTTCTCCACTTTTTTTGACTGCTTACTCTTTGTTCTCTCTTCCTCTGCCTTTCTCCCTTTTCCTATCGCCTCCCCTTACTTTCTTCTATGCACTTACTCTATCAGAATTGTCCCTGGACCTATTATGATAGCAACCTTGTCTGTCCCCTCCTCTCACCCCTTACTTGTCCCCCCCTCCAGCACCATCTGAAATGTTTTCTGGCCTAGTACGAAAGCCGCTTGTTTTGTTGCTCCCCTCCCTTTCTGCACACCTCTCTCTCACATTTTGTTTTTCTCTGGCTCTACCAGAAATGTCGTCAGGCCTAGCACGGTAGTCGCCTGTCTGTTTCCATTTCCTTCCCACTCTCCCACTCCCTTCCTTATCTATGTCTTAGCACTTGTACTCTCTGAAATGTCGTCAGGCCAAGTATGATAGTTAATTGCACATCCTTACTGTTCATGACCTGTAAGAATGTCATTGTATTTTCCCTTGTTCCCACCCTTGCCTTGAAGCGCTTTGAAACACATTGTGTATAGGTGCTATATAAATAAACTGTCATGTCATGACCAATGGAATCTGCGATTTTCTGAAGCTTATAAATTTGGCTGATGGTGAAACAGAGTTGTGTTATGTAAGTATTTGTGTATTTGCGACTCAAAAGAGAATGAAAAGCTTTGAAATTAGGGGGACAGAACCAGGCGACCACAGAGGTATCTTTTGTTTTTCACTTTCCATGACTCTTCCAGTTACATACACAAATGGATTTGTATGTATTGATATTGATATTTAGTAACCTGTTGGATTATTTGCTAGACCAGACCAGTGCTGTCAGAAGCGGCTGACTTTGTGTTTGTTCTCAGTGCGGCTTGACAGTGACGTGGTGCAAGGTTCTTTGCTCAAACGGGAAGTCCGGAGCGAGTCTGCTAGAGAGAGTCTGCTGCAGGCGAGAGTCCCCATGGTCTTCAGTCTGCAGTCTGCGGTCTAGAGGAATGGAGGTTTGGAGGCTAAGGACGGGGTTGAGCCTGGAGATTGGACCGAGACCGAGACTGAGACTGGACTGAGTTTGGATCGGAGCGAAGCGGAGCATTTAGCGTTTCACTAAAAACCAAGCGACACGAATTGGCAAACTCCACAATCCTCGCAAACCCGAACTGTGAGCGAATCAGAGTGAGTTTGGAGAGCTCGGAGAGCCCGTAAGAAAGCCAAGGAAAATAAGAGCCGGTAAGGGAGTAGGTCAGGAAGGGTGGTAAAAGAAAACCTGAAGTTGATGCGCTGATCTGCACGCCCATTGACCATGCAGTATTAGAAATCATTAGCACTCAATCCGTGGGGGGTGTGTGCTGTGTGCTTTGTGCTGGTTTCCCGGCGCTCGATTGCAGTAGGAGACTGTGGAGACTGGGGCTATTTGATCCCATCGACTGGGTAATATATGTGGCAATATATGTGTAGAGCTTCGTAGAGTTGCAGTTTTCTGCGGGCTTTGTGTACTGTGTTAGGTTCATAAGCGAGTTGTGTTCATAAATTGACTGCAACCACCACACTAAATGTTAGAGGCAGTTGTGGGTTTTGCATTGCTGTGGACAGTTTGGGCATTGAACAATAACAATACTAAGAGCATACAGATTGAATCCACTGTAATAATAGACTTGACCTACCTCAGTTACCGGTAAAAGGCAAAAGAGACAAAGGTGAGAAAACGGGAGACTGTTGGAGATCTTACTCCTTTGATCCCGATTTTCTCTGTTTTACACCATCTAACTCTCTAAAACAAAGTGTGGGTCTTCATTTGAACAACAAATCAAACCATTGATTTTAAACAAAACAAACAACAATAACCTGGTATTGAGCATTCATTACGATACTCAATAAAGAGCTCCACACATTTGGGAAATGTCCTCTCTTTACAATCTGAGGAGCGGCCCTTTTGTTGATGATTTAAGAGCTCCTCAATGGGATGGCTCCTACATGGAAAAATCCTTGCTGGCATAAGCAAACAACCTAGGTCCGCAGATCCCTATTACCCTGACAAATGATATCAACCTAGCGGAGGTCCAAGTTCATCAAGAACCTTAAGTTGATAATATAGCAGCAGAAGAAACTCGGAGAGACATAGAAAAAAATATTCCATCTACATCATCAAAGGATTTTACTTTGACATCAATAAAAGGGACTATTGATCATTATTTCCAGAGACGTAGACATAACAGTCTGAGTGCCCTCACTTCAAACTCCTTGAGGTTCTCAAGTCAGGATCCCAATTCACCGGCTGAGAATAGACAATTAGAACTACCAATCTCAGTAATGGATCTCTCAAGGACCCCTAATCATCTGCTGAGCTTAATTCAAAATCCATTATACCAAGGTGAGAGACTGAACTCAACAGAGGCCTTTAGAAGAGAGTCAGCTGTGTTTGACGAATAAGAAATAAATCATTTAGCCCATAAACCAAGGGCAGCCCTTGGAGGTGAGAACGAAGATCCTAAGGAAGGGGATCCGACCCTATCAGCATTGAACTATGTTCTGAATTCACTGGTGAAGGTTTTCGAACTCCTGAAAAGGGATGTGCAGACGCACACAGGGATCCTAATGGAAATGACTAAGTACATTGAACAATTTGAATTTACAGTGGTAGGTCTAAGCAATGTTATACATTGCTCAGTATTGCCTACACTGACAAAGATGGAAGACGGATTCTCTAAACAAAGGGAATACCTAAGTGAAATTAAACAACAATTAACTTCTTTGCTGATGGAAGATTTGGAGGTCAGGGATTTGTTTTCAAAAATCAATTCTAGACAAACAGCAAATCCCCCAAAACATCAGGAAATCGAAATAAAAAAAGTTGACATTCCGCCAGGACTGAGTACACATGTTGACAATACTCCTGTATCGGAGTCTGTGATGGAAGAATTCTGCCGCCTGGCACAGGTTGCAGACCTATTATTGGAACAGCCTCCAGTAAACCAAGACAAAATAATTGAGATATCAACACAAGAAGTGATTGGAAATGTAACTCCATGGAAGAGGAGTACACAGCAATCATATAAGAGACTGAGAAGGGAAAGGCGGAAAAATCAAAAATCAAATGTCATCTAAGTCTAGGTGTAGACAGGATAGGAAAACAAAAAACATGAAGGGTCCTAAAACAAAGAAATCAAATGTAAATAGCTTTGTAAATGGCATCTTGGACCAGAGGAAGAAATCTGAAAATCATATTGAACCGGAAATGAATGATAGAAACCTGGGAGTTGAACCCCCCTCCCAGGAAGTCCAGGGCGGAACAGGACCAAAAAAGCAAAAAAAAACAACAAAGGAAAAAAACTCAAATTGATATTGTCTCAGAAAAAGTAGAAGGGGCACAAATGGATAAAAAATCTACGGGTACCCAGACGGAAGGAAAACCAGCAAACGTAGATAAAAACCCACAGCAACAAGATTCCGTCAGAGCAAAGACAACATGGAAATTGCTTAAATTGGCACCAATATTCTTACCCAAACAGAAAATTGTTTCTAAAGCTCCAACACAGAGAGAGATCGGCTTGAGGATTGCTCCAATATTTAACAAGGCAAGAGCAAAAGCAGGAGGTCCAACAAAAACACCGAAAACTCATACAGAATATTCACAGGGTGAGGCTGAAGATTCCTTACCCAAATTGGAGACTAAGAAACCAGACCAATCCGTAGGAGTTGAAAACGAAGGGAGTACGATTCCACCAGTGACAATCCAATCTTCTGAAGTTATGACTGTGAGAACTGCAAACTGTCAAGAAGAGCCAACCCTTTACGCTGCCCCGAGACTATGGTTTACCAAGGAAGAAAACAGACAGTCCGGCAAACCTTTGAATAGGGGAGTGATCCTGTCATTAGTAAAGAACTTCCTGAATTATATCTATTTTCAACAAAAGATATTGAATATGTCCGTTTCCCAGAACTGTGCCGTACAAGTTTAGTCGAAGTGGGATTTGTTTCTAAAACGGGTTAAAGCTTTCCTAAATGTGGCAGAAAAGTTATGTTGCTTGGGTCTGGAAGTCCATGACAAATTGCCATCTCATGGTACAGGAGTTGAAGCAGCTGAGGAAAATGGAGGTACCCAGGGAAAAGTTTCACTAGTACAAGTCAGGCAGCATACAATGAAAGATTGCCAATCCAAAGAGGGGTTACAACCATTATCCTGGCCGATGCTACCAGAAATAATCATGCAAGTCTGTCAGAAGCTGTGGGTAGTGCAGGCGTCTCTTTAGTAGTAAAAATTTAAGAATCACTAGTTGGAACACACGAGGTTCCAGCTCATTCAGAAACAACAAAATGAGAGCTTTGTTATTCGGGGAGAGTGACTTGATTCTACTACAGGAAACCTGGCTAGTTAACACACCAGAACCTGAGGGTTTCAACTTGGTAATTCAATCAGCATATGGTAAAGCCAAGGGTAGACTGATGGGGGGTCTATTGATCGCTTGTAGAAGTGTCTTATTTAATGAAATAACAACTATACCCTGTAAACAAGAAGGAATTCTCGTGGTGAAAGCAGTCACTCTCCCCAACGACGTACCATCTAAGGAGATAATAATTATCAACTTATATTGGAATCCGGCCAGGAAAAAATTGTTGGAATTCCTAGAGTCGATCTCGGTAGTCCTTAGTGATATTAGGATTACTTACCCTGGGGCTTTTATAATAGTTGCAGGGGACTTAAACTCGCAATGCATTAAAATTAAACATAGATGTGGCAAGGGAAGAATGAAAGAAAAAACAACCAATGGCAGAAAGTGGTTGGACTTCTTCGACAAATGGGATTTAAAACTTCTAAACAGATCTGTAGAGGGAATGATCCGCCTGCCACCACATGGGGAGGGGGAACACAGAGTGAACACTGGACTATGTCTTCTTATCGACAAATTGGTTTGGGAAATGCACCCATTTCTCAGTAAAAGATGGAGGTACAAGCGACTATAAGTGATTGGTAACACAAATAAGTTGGAGCTGTAGAGATATAATAGAGGTTTGGGACAATCGAGTAGTTGTAAATGCCCAGAAAAACCGCCTGGTTAAATATCAGAGAGAAGGCGCTCGTCTAAATGATGGTCTGGACAGACTCTATAATTGGGATTGCCCTGAAATTTTATTTAAAAACTGTAAACCGCTAACTTTCCATGAATTCATATGGTCAATTGACTGCCCAAAGAATATTCAGAAGTGTTATCAGCAAACCCACAAACATCATTTTGATGAAGCAATATGGGCAAAAAAATGTGAGACACGGAGACTACTAAGAATAGCAAGAAAGACGGCAAGAAGCAAATTAGACCTTGCAATAGAGACAAAAAAAATCAAAAACAATTTAAGGAGTTAGTCCAGACATCATAGAGAAGAGCTGTGGCAAAATGATGGAGAAGAAGTGCTGCGCACCTTGAAAAATAATTCATCACGTAATTTCTGGTCACTTATCAACTTAATTAAAACTGACCAAGATACTGTCCAAATGAATAACGTGCCAGAATTGAGTGGTTGACCCATTTTGGTGACAAATATCACAAACCACAGGGAGTGCCAATATTCAAAGGGGGTGGAAGAAATTGGGGGTTGAGCTTCGATAGGTAGGATATATTAAATCTGATCAATAAATCCTCCTCATCCAGATCTGCGGGCCCCAACACCCTCACCTATCAAGTCCTCAAAGGAAACAGGATCCTGTGGGCAGAAATCCTGTATACACTATTCAGGGGAGTGATAGATAATAGATCAATTCCCCCTCCTGGAGGTCGGCGATTATAGTCCCTATCTTCAAGACGGGAGATGGCAGAAATCCAACAAGCTACAGGCCAATTACTTTGCTGGACGTGGAGAGCAAGCTGTTCACCAGTCTAGTATTAAGAGAACTGGAAACCTTGGCAAAAGAAAATAATATAATTCCCAAACAACAAACAGGGTTTAGAAGAGGCCACTCAACATTCCTGAATTGTATAATACTTGCCTCCCTAACTAACCATAAAGATAATGTAGGTAAACTCTATGGTGCGTTTGTCGACCTGTCGAGCGCCTTTGATATGGTGAATCGGGACAAGCTCTGGCTTAAGATGGAGCAAAAAGGGGCCCCGAAAGCTCTGATAAATATTCTAGTAAACCTTCATGAAGGAAATTCAGCAAGAGTAAGACTTCATCCAGCTGGACATCTGTCAGATTATATAAGCATAAATAGGGGAGTCAGACAAGGGTGTATGGTGGCACCATTTCTCTTTAAGTTTTATCTGGGAGACTTTGGACAGTTTATATAGTCCTCTGCATTGTCCAGTACTAAGATGGGCTCACTAGCCATTAAATGGCTTATGTATGTAGACGACATCGTCCTGCTAGACAGGACTCCTGTTGGTCTGCAAAGACTGCTGAAGGTGCTCGATTTGTACATGAAAGCAAATGATCTGGTGGTAAACCCTGAGAAATCAAGGGTTGTAGCCTTTGGAGGTAAGGACATTAAAGGAGCCAGATATTCTTGGTCAATAGGTGGTTGTTAATCCCTGTGGTAAAAGAAGTGATATACCTTGGATTCACTCTGAACGCGGTCCCTACAGTTGGGACACAGTACGCAGGGTCGGACTGGCCCCATCGGCCGATCGGCCACTGGCTGATGAACCTTGGGACCTGGGGGCCAGTTTTTTCATGAGGGGCCGGTTTTAGAAAAAAGTGTTTTTTATTAAAAGTGTTTATCAGAACATATTTTGCACTGCAGTGAGACAAACTTTGTCGCTGCGAGCCTGCACCGAACCAAGCTGGGCCTTTTTTTTGTTGTTGATGTGTTTAACTGAGTCACTCGTCGTGTGCCGTGCCCATGAGACGTAGCAGCCTGTGCTCGGCCCGAGCAGCCACCTCGCCTTGGGCGCCGGTCTGGAAGGAAAACTGACTCTCTCTCTGGGGGGCCGTCCAGGGGAGCCTGGAGGGAGGAGCTGGCCTGGTCCTGACCTGGAGGGGGGTGCATATTCATCAAAGCAAGGTAACAACAACACACACTTGTTACCTTTGCTTTGATGATTTGCAAATGCATACATCATAATCATGATGCATGCATGAGCATCATGCATATGTTGTTAGGGGGCCGGTCACGCCAGGCCGGCGGTGGTGTAGCGGGCCCCTGTGGCCCGGTGCTGATGAGAAGAGTGTGTTAACGAACAAACTAGATGGCGGGCGGCTACTGCAGCACAGCAGGGGGCTGGCTGGGCTGCTCGCTCCCTCCCGCTCCTCTGCCTGCAGGGCTGGGCTGGGGGCGGCCCATGTTCACACACAACAACTTGAGAAGTTGCTTTCAACTTTGCAGGAAGTATCATCTGCAATGAATTTGTTGCCCTGCAAAGTTGAAAGCAACTTGTGCCTGGGGTGGGGGCCGGGCCGACACAGACTCTGTACCGCCACAATCTGGAGTGGTGGAGCCGGTGGACACGTGGGTGAGTTGGTGGCGCTCTCTCTCAGGATATAGTGGGCCTCCTCCTGACCCTGGGCTTTATTTTTTGGCCACCCACCCCACGAGTCGACGAGGCAGCCCACAGCCAGCTGAGTCAGGCAGAAAGTGCCAACCAAGACTAACGACTCAAGTCGACAGACGACGACACCGCAGCCAGGCCTCAGCACTAGTGACAGCTGCCCAGTGCCCACACAGCCAGCCTAAGCCCAGCAGCAGCAGGCAGCAGACTGAGCCCCGGCGCCCTGAAGAGTATACCGACCGAAGTGAGCCAGCCCAGGACCCAGGGCCAGCACCAGCAACACAGGCAGGCTGCAAGCTTGCAAAAGTTGTTGACGCCGGGCTACAGGCGGCTACACTCGTGACGAATCGAGTCGTGATAGAAAGATTCACAGGTAAGATTGATCCATCAAGTGTTCAGTTTGCTTTTGGTGGGAAAGTTCTTAACAAATTCGGCATAATATTCTGCAGGCTCTCGCTCATGAAGGGCTTCCCCTGGTCCTTGTTTCTCAGTTTTGGTGCTTCGCAGATGCCTCAACGTGGGCTGTTCTTGGGTTCCATGCCTGCTGCCTTTGAGACAGAGTATAGTAGAAAATCCAGTTTCCACTGCAAAAACTGATTTCCCTTTCTTGAAGTAAATTCCTTTCCTACTGTGTCACATGAGCACCTTGTCAAGTATTAACTTGTGTTCCATGCATGCACAAGTATATTGTCCTGGTACTAATTGATTTTGGGTTTCTTTGAGCAGGCCTGTTATAATTATGCATCGGAAAAGGATGCCTTTGGGCAGAGTCCGAATGGCATCTGGGTTACCAATGCTGTCTAGCGCTTTGAGTCAAGGTGTAACATGCTCTGCTGCTGATATGCACTTGCTGACAGCTAGCTTCATGACAATCGCTGTACCCTGTAATGCAAGGACTTGCTCAGTAATGCTTGGCACTAGGCTCGGACTAGCCTATAGGGCTATGTCTGAATGAAAAACACAAGATGCTAGTGTGGGCAGTTTTTGTGGTGAAAGTGGAACATTTTTTGGGTCAATGTGGGCCAGTTTGATGAGTTACTTCACAATGCGGCTAGTAGTTTTGACCAGTGTTAGTGTATAAATATTCTTTAAAATGCACAATTTGCATCACATTTCATCAAAAACCTCCCCGTTGGGTACTACTTAAACAGTCTGTCACAAAAAGGAATGAATTGCCATTTGCAACTGTGGCCCACTTTTTCCATTGATGCCCAAGACAATGGTATGACCCAGACTCCGACCCTGCCTGCAATGGGTCTGAACGCCTTGTCCTGCTTCATGACACTAGGTCTTCTTGGGTTTCTCGGGTGACTGACGTTGCCTCTTCTGTGACATTGGGTCTAGTTATTTATGTCCGTTTTCCGTGGCACACCGAGTTTACAGAGCCCCCTTTGATTGTAATGTGTATATTTCCAGTGGTCACCCTGTCTTTAAAGTATTTGCAGTTTTGCTGCAAGGTGCGGTGTGCACCGGGTTTAGGATTTATTTTGATCAATGGCTTCTTTCCAATCCAGATTTCACTTTTTAGAGTGAGGGGTGAACCTAGGGTGGGGTCTGAACCTGAGTGAACCATCATGTTGCCCTTGCCTATTGAATACTGTACAACCCATGGGTTTGGTGCACTTGCATTTGGTTTTCGCAGCCTATATTCTCAGTACTCTGCATGGTGGTTGTTTGCCGCTGTCTTCATCTTGTTTGCAGCTGCTGCTATCGCTTTCTACTTCCACTGTTTTGCTTTTGCAGACATTGGTAAAAATGTCCTACTTTCAGGCAGTTGCCACCAGTCTTGCCTTTGGCGGGGCATTCTCTACTCCCTGTGATGTGTGGGTCACTCCAGCAGCAGTAGTGCTCTTTCTTGTGCCTTCTCTCTTAGTATTTGCGCCCTTTTTACTTTCTCTTGCTCCTCACTACGTTGAATTTTGTGCATTCTGTTTCTGCAGGTCATCTGTGCATTTTTTTTACCCAGTGCACCGTTGCTTCTTATACACATTGCGCAGATTGTGTAATTATTTTTTGTCTGTATCAGTTTTTCCTTCTCCTCTACCGCAGAACTGAAAGGCCTCTCTGCATTTTATCTGTTGTCTACCAAACTGGCAGGGGCTTGCTGGATTCCACACAGCACTTCAGAAAGTCATCCACAGTCTGACCTGGTTTTTGAAGGCAATTGTGGAATAGCAGATGGTGCTTGAGTATATCGCCTTTCAAGTCAAAGTGCTTTGTTACTCTTTTTAGTGCCACTTAGTAATTGTCTTATATTTCTCCAGGGTCCTCTTGTTAGTTTGGCTATTGCACCAGATATAAGCTGAAACTATTGCATTTGAGTACAGCTAGGGAGAAATGGCATGAGGAAGGACACAAAGCTTGTAGGTGTGGTTTAATTTGCCCACCCATTGAGTGCCCATGGCCACGCTAATCCTTATGGCCATTCCCACCCAGTTCCTGGCCCGCCTCCACGCCAAAAATACCATCTCGTGGGAACTCTTTCAGCTCGCTTTAATCAAGCCTTACCTTCAAACTTTGCACTCGAAGTTCCTGCCAGTATTTTTCCAAAGCAGTTTTCTGAGAGTTAATGACTTAAATGAAGCAGTGCTGCTTATTTAATGCAACTTTATTTTCATTACTGGTGGCAACGAGTAGACATGCTTTGAGTCTGGTTCTGCAAAATAAGTGTTTAGCTATGGGATGCTTTTAAAAACAAAAAAGAACAAAAGGAATTATCACATTCTGAAGCATTTACACAAAACATAACATGCAACAGAGACATGAACCCTCCATAAGTAGCAGTGTAAAGTCGTGAATTGATGCGATTCACGGATGATGGTTTGAGGGCCACTTTTTTTGAGGTGAGGGGTGGGCCACTTTTTGATGTGAGTAGTGGGCCGCTTTTTTGAGGCGAGGGGTGGGCCACTTTTTTTTGGATGTCCGGGCCTATTTCTTGTCCCTGTCCGACCCTGACAGTACAGAGAACTACTGGCCAAATGTACACAATTGATAGCACAAATGAAGAAGATCTGGAGTTTGTACAGTAAATTCTCCATCATGCCAATAATAAAGTTTTATGTGGCAAAAACTATTCCCGTGCTATTATATTGAATCGAGGCAAAACCTTTCTTATGGTCAATAGATTGGCAAAAATTGGAGAGCTATATTTGGAAGCAGGTACTAGGTTTGCCTAGAAGCCTTCAGACGGCTACACTCAGATATGAACTAGGTTTAAAATCCCTTAAGATCGCAGCAAAGTGGAAATTACTTTCCTTATATAGGTCCATTTTGGTGCCAAAGACAAATACATTGTACGAAGACTTTCTGGATAATTTGAATTCAGACACCTCCCTAACTCTGAGGGAACTTAAGCAGGTGGCAGAAGATCTATTGTTCTACTGTGAACAAGATAAACACACACTGATCACAAACCCACTGAAGGTCAAGAAAGTCCTGACAATAAGAGATTGGATTACCACATCAGACACAGTGAGGTCATCTTCCATCCCTACATCCTTCTTTAAGTATGGGAAAAAGCAGGGTTTTGTTCCAAGGTATATGACGAAGTTCCCAGATGAAAAAGGAAGGCATAATTTCATGAGAGTACGTCTGAATTTGATCAAGACGGGCTCAGTTTTGACCGAATGGGGAGTGACAGAAGTGACTAGGAGTCTATGCATGGAGTGCTCAGACCCAAGTAAACAAACGCTTGAGCACTTACTGATATTCTGCAAAGGTACCTGGGACATTAGGGTTGAACACCTGGGTAACTCAGTTGGGTCACTTGACCGGTTGTCATCAAGTGCCTTCTGGGAAAGAATGATCGCCGGCCATGAGACCAAACTGACACTAAATGTAATAAGAGTACTGCAATACACAGGTTTCATTCCACAAAAATACTGGTTAATCAATTGTTGTTGTGGGTAGGAGATGTGTTTGTATGTTTATTTTATTTCTGACTGTTATTGTCAATTATTTCTCTTTTATTCTATTTTTATCATGTGAGGATTGTATGAATTTGTATGAATTTGTTGTAATGAACTTTGAGCAAATTTTATTAAGAAAAGAAGTATGTGTAAAAAACCTAAATGTGGTTATATCACAATAAAAAAAAAGATATTGATATTTTATTTCTATGGCGCTCGTACACAAGTGTTTGAGAGACCGAGAATGTATGGGATCTATGAAGCACACAATAGAGGGTAAGCAGCGAGGGAGAAACCAAGGGGTTACAATTAGGATTCAGCTGTAGCAGAGGAGCTGGAATGGGTAAAGAGAAGTATAGGAGGAGGGGAATACAGAGGGGGAGAAAGGGTTGACAGGGTGATCAGTAATTGGCGAGATGTTCTTTGAAAACTAGGGTGTCCCGACCATTCCTGATGTGTAGGAAGGAGTGAGTGAGTCTTAAATGCATTGGTAACTTATTCAAGAATCAGGGTGCATAGTAGAAAAAGATGTGTTGCCTGTTTTTTCCAACTTTCCATTCTTTGTAGCCTAGCTTTGTTGTGGCCTTTGGTGGTGTACTGGCCTCTGGATGTTGTATTTTCTTATATAAAAACAATATATTATGTATATTACATTCAATTGGGTTTTTTTATACAACATACATCATTACAATCTAACCAGCTAATACTGTAAAGCAAGTAAAGTCATTAATCAACTAGTAGCAAGTAACCACTCAGCAAAACAAATGCGTATTAAATGTTAATCCCTCAAAATATAATGTATGAGTCCACAAATTAGACAATGAAAAAGATTTCAATAATTTCCCTGAATAAAACATTTCCATAGGTCTTCTACCCCTCTACTAGTCAACCCTGTAGCACTTTATGCAAGCCAGCAATGTCTGCGCAGTTGATAGAGACTTTCACAATATAGCATCAGGAGCTTAATGGTTTCTAACTGAGACCCCCTTTCCCCCCACACAGTTTACATGTTATTTCCTGTCTCAAGATCCTCATTCTTGGGCTGATAACTTCTAAGCTCTCTGCACAATTAAATGCAATTTTCATATATTCTAGCAAACTGTGATTATTGGGGAAATAAATAAAGTATCGAGCTTCGAGTTGGGGGGAGATCTCTCTCCGCAGCGGGGGCCTCCCTCTGGAACAGCCTTCCTGCCTCCCTGAAACTTGAGGAGAACCATCTCCGGTTCCGGAAGCACCTCAAAACCTTCCTCTTTGCTTCTGCTTTCTCTCCCCCTCTCCCCTGCTAAATCACTGAAACTGTACTGAATCAGCAACTGGGCCACTCACCAATCTCAGTCCTTGGCCCAGCCACTCTCCCCTGCACTGCCGCACTGGCAACCCCTGCATTGCGGGACTGTCTCTGTATCCCTACAGCCCCCCTTCCCAGCACTTGTCTGCACTTATCTTGCACTTGCCACCAGTTGGCCCTTATTATTTATCTTGTATGTTACTAACCCTGTACTGCACTTTCCCCTCTCCCTTTCCCCCTGCACTTTTCCCGTCCCCCTACCCATGCACTTGCGCGATCTGAATGACACCTGGCCTAGTAGGATCGTAGTCTGTCTCCCCTTGTTCCTCCCTCCCT
The DNA here is from genome assembly GCF_040938575.1 of Ambystoma mexicanum. Classification (NCBI taxonomy): domain Eukaryota; kingdom Metazoa; phylum Chordata; class Amphibia; order Caudata; family Ambystomatidae; genus Ambystoma; species Ambystoma mexicanum. Next base: position 67,069,767 of record NC_090937.1, on the reverse strand, counting down.
GCCTCGTCGCGCCTCTAAACACTTGTGTATAGGCACGTTACAAATGCCATATCATATCATATCATATCATAATGATTTGGGCAACCATTCTCCAAATATAAATAGCTGTTTACTTGCATGGCTAGATCTGCTATATTTTTGTTCTCTTTGCAGCTAATTAAACCATGATTTAACCTGTAATGCATAAATATTCCATGCATTGGCTGAACTTTCGATATCCCAATGTGTTATCCATTTCCTGGCTGTGTGGTAAATGATATGTATAACGATACCTCGCATGTGTGGGGAGAGTCGATTTTCTTCAGCCCTTACAATTGATAATAATGAGCTTTCTACTGCAGATTAATCTCCCAATAATAGTTTTAAGGAACTAATATTAAATGTGATGCTAATGTTCTTCAAATTATTTTCTACATATACAAATGGCTGTTGGTTTGGCATATTTGCCTTCGAGCTGGTCAAGCCTACTCCCATAAGAGTGAGCCCATACAACTGTTCCATAGTCAAACAGGAACAATATGGGCCTTGTATACGCTCCATGGAATACTCTCCATATTTCTCCCAGGGAATAACTCCCATGTTTAACTGCAAAGGCCGTAGGTGCTCCTATTTGCTGATATACCTCGAGGCTGATGCTCTGTTGGGTTAATTATTTCCATATCACTCCTCTGATTATGGGGTCGAATGCTGAGCTCAAATTAAACAAAAGCTGCAACAATAGGTTTGTTACAAAGGCCCAAAGCAGATTGAATTATAGTCACTATAGTTAATATATTGTCAGTGGCATTAGACTTTTTCTGAAAGCCAGTCTGGTGTAAAGTGAACATTGAATTTCTTTAGATCCAATGATTGAGGTGAGTCAGAAGTACTCTTGCAAAAAAAGTTTTTTGATGCATTCAGCATGACCCGAATACGATAGTTCCACCTACCCTTTTTGTAAACTTGAACAATGATACTCTTCGTTCAAGTCTCTGGAACATGCCCTGTTAAGCTAATAGCCTGGAATAGTCTGTGCAGTACAATAGCCCACCAATTGGCTTTATTTCTCAGTACAATATTACACAGTCCATCCAGTCCCGGGGCCCAGGATTGCTTAATACTTCTTATAATAACTCTTAGATCTTGTGTCTGGAGTGAGAATGACGATTTCTTGTTATAATTTAGGTATCCCTATTTACGTGAAGGGACTTTACCTATAGTCCTAATAATGTTGGTTGTCCATGCAGGGATGGAAACTCCATTTCTGAGAGCCTCCCTCGGCTTGATATAATTTACAATTTCCCAAAAAGTGTTGCCATTCTTGGATTTAAGAGAACAAACCAGGGTGCTCCAACATTATCTCCTCATTTTACCATTATATTGCCTGAGACACTGGACCTCATTACGAGTAATGCTGAAAAATGTTGGTGTTACCATGATGGCGCTCCCACTGGTTCCGGCAATGCGCACCATCGGAAACAAGGTTGCATTATGCCTTGATGGTCGTGCACATCCCGGATTGGCAGAGCCAGTGGGACCGCCATCACAGTAACCCCGACAGAGACGTCTGCACTGCCACCAAGGTGGGCGGTGACTCTGCTACCGCCGCGTGCATGCCGGACGTAGTGGCACCACGGAAATGGAAACACTGTAACTGGAAATAGGCAGGCAGCCATTTAAAATTCTGCCTGTTCTGGAAGCTATACACCCCTAATGAGTGCTAGAACCTAGTGAGGAAGATGGCATCATGCATCCCACAAACCCGCCAGTGCAAGCCACGCTTTGGAGAAGCAGAGCTGAGCATGCTTGCGGACTGCATAGTTGAGCAATGCTGGGGAGCTCTTCTCGGCAGACCAGCGCCGCAGAACATAGCTGAGGAGAAATACCATATGGGAGGAAGTGGCATGGAAGGTGACTGCCGTGGGTATGACCCCATGTAGTGTGAAGGACTGCCACAAGCGGTAGAACGACCTCCACTTGAGGGTACGGAAAATCATGGAAGCACACTGCAGACACTGCACCTCTATAGGGCGGCGGACCATCCTCCCCCTTCAAGCTGCTGCCCTGGGAGGAGAAGTGTAGCAGTGTGCTACACATGGAGGGGATAGAGGGAGTCAGTGCAGCGGAGACCGGAGCCAGGACACCTGTCGAAGACAGTGAGTACACAAAGCGGCCCAATGTAAACATCACACCTGCCCACCCAGCCCCCCCGTACCACCACTGCACTAAAATAGTCATAGCACTGCCCACATCCCCCAGATCCAAGCCAGCACTATCATTGCATCCCCCCACCAATTCAAAATGGTGCAAAGCAAGTCACATGCCCTGCCGCCCATGTATACCCTATAACCAACCACATGACAAGGCACCACACAGCACCCCACATCCTGAGTGTGGCAGTCCCGAAACAAGGGTGCCTGTAAGGTCAGCGGCGCACATGTCACTGGACCGGCACACTCATCATGAGGAGCCATCACACTGGCTGCCAGGGCCACAGCGCCTAACAGGCATGTCCCTGGAGTGTGCAGTGGCCCTGGCAGGCTGAGCTGGCATGGAAGCACTGGCACCGCTGGCAAAAGTGCTGGTGTCTCAAGCTCACCATTCCCATGGAGTCCCTTAGGACTCCATGGGAATGGGGACTCCCCAAATCTGCCACCTGAACACCTGTGTCTCCGGTACTACCAATGACCCTGTTGCACCGGGAAGTCAGGCGGCAGATCCAGAGTCATGTGGACAGCCACACCCCGCACTATGCACCAGTGGAATAGGGCCAACCACTCAATGAGGCACAGTGTTACCTTTACACTGTATCACACACACACCTTGCAGGTACACCCATACACACCTGCTGGACCATGTATTCACAACGAATAACTCATAGCGACACATCAACATGTCAAAACTTCCATGCCAAAACAATGTACGAAAAAGCACCGAACATATTCTACGACTGGTGTAATAATATATTCTAACTCCAGTCCTAGAATATGTGGGCAAAGTACTGGATAGTGCACTTAAAAAAGTTGTCGCTGTATGTGTCACCATATAAATGTGTCATCATAAAATGTACGACATGTACACTGTATACCCACTGCATGGTCACCATGGGCATGGCCTTACCCATACACCCTGGCCCCCCGACAATAACCTGCACCTGATGACCCTGATGAATACCTCACAGGCACAATGTACTGCCAAGTTAAAAAATCCCTGAAGCAGACACTGGGCACCCTGGCACTGAGTACTGCATGTGTGCCAGCTGTGCCGCACCGCTGCCGTGCCGTCACTGCCACCACACCACAACACTGGTAGCCCTCACCTGCATGCACTCATGACCACCCACCCATCCAATGTGAAGGGTATGTCCCTTACATGACCCTGCCAGCCCTACCACAAACCACCCACTTACATACTGGGCCTGCAACTGGGTCACCCATAAACTCCAGGCATGCCCCTCCTGAACACCCCCCTCAAGAACCCCCTCATCACATTGCAATAACCTCCACATGGGCAGACCGGCATGCCACTACTCCCAGCCAAGTGTGGGTGTACACACCAGCAGCCCTAGTACAGCTGTGTTGAATGTGCCATCTTCACAGTGCCTGCAGCTGTGGCCACACAACTCATGCCTGAGTGTGGTATACCATGCAGCAGTGCACATCCCCACTGTGGCATGCTGCACAATCACCATGGTTGGTCAGTCATTTGATCTAAGACTGATCTGTGTGCTCACTGTTTGCAGTCATACATGGAAATGGTCTTGAATGCTGCTACGTGTACCTATGTTGGTATGGATACAAAGGTATGTGGCTGCCTACCAGGAGCCTTGTATCTGGTACGGTGTTACAAATCAGGCTGTCGTGGCTGCAGCGCCCAAGAGGTTTGACCCTGCTGGGCGCTGCAGCCCCGGTAAGCAGTGTGCTCACGGGAGCACCAGCAATGTTACCAATGGTGCCGATTCTCTCGTATCCACATTTCCGTTGCGTATAATGGGACTTCATGGTAAGGGGGACTTACATTTTTCCGGAACCTTGCTTCCCGGGACTGCTGGCATGTAATGACCCATTGGCACCGGGAAGCAAGGTGCCGGAAACACATTAAGATCCCGGTGGACAGCCACAGCGTGCAGCGGCACGGTTACCGTCGGGCTTATAATGAGGCCCATTGTGATGTGCATGCATTTGGGATATGGGTACATGCGTGCAGTGATATGTTTTTCGTTAACCACTCATGATGCAGAATGGGTGTGATTGTCAATCATTGTCAAAATTGGATACGGTTTGAGGTGGGTGTATGCACTGTAATGTGCAATTGGGGCTTGCTGTACAGTTGTGTAGGGGATGGCGGGATGTTGATTGGCATAACAACAATTGCCTTAATCCCTATGCAGGGTTGTTAACTGGGTGGTTTAGAGTCACTTTTCCGTCACTGATTCTCACACGCCTTGCCATGTTGGCCTATGCCTTCTGACGCTCCTATGACCATTGTGCGAGCCCACATTGTGTCCATTTACATGGCGTTATTAGTCATCACTACCATTAATTCCTGTATCCCACAATCTAATTTGCATTCATGTTACATGCATGTGGGTATGTGCTCCTGTGACAGGCATGTGTACTGGCTACATGCTGTGGGGTTCACTGCTGGTGGTAAGATTGCATTCCATTGACTTGTCTGTGATGCAGGCAGTGGGGGATCTGCCCAGTCTAATTGCAGGGATTTTTGCAAATGGTGTGATGCATTCTGGTACATGTGGTACTTTTGAGATGCCTGTCTGGCTTTCCAATGATTCTTATTGTATGTGATCCATCTGCCCATTTGATACATGCATTCCATGCCATTCAACTCAAGGATGCAATTTGTGTGTATTAGGTTGCATTAAGCACTTGCTCTGGTGCCTGTGCATGCACCCCCCACTACACAGAGCTCATGAATTGGTTAATCTACTCGCACAAAAGCCAGGTGCGCTCTCCGCTGTACCATGCCATGTACCCTGGAAGCGTGGAGTTCCTCAGTACCATTCAGTCATGGGTAGATCCCGGAGACCGAGCACAACAATGGGTGATGAGGTGTTCAGCATCACAGACCATCTGCACATTCAGGGAGTGGTATAGTTTCCGGTTTCGGTACACTAACTCAATGGCATGTCTGGCCACCAGCTCCATGTGGGGGCAATTCAACGCACCAATGATGTTGGGCATGCCTGCCAGGGCATGGAAGGTGACTTTGGTGGCATTCACCTGGGCAGGGGTTCAGGGAAGGGCAATGCAGTCTGCCATATGACGTAGCAGTGCATCCAGGACCTGAAACAGGACCCTTGAGAAACACGGTTGGGACAGCCCATGCAGCTCACACATGGCATGTTGGTAGGTGCCGGTTGCCAGGAAATGCAGTACCAACACTACCTTTTGCAAGGGGGGATTGCAGTCCGTATGTTTATCAGGCTGGCTAAGTCGTCATGTATCAGGGGAACAATTGAGGTTATGGTCTTCCTGTCAAGCCGTTATAGAGTGTGTATTTTGCTTGGGGTCAGGTTCCAGGGTGTGGCCCTGATACAGTGTATTTGTGGCTGCCTGCAGGGTGCTGCCTGCTGGGCATTGATGTTCTTCATGGCCTTCTGGTTCCTCATTTTCCTCCTGCACCTCTGCCACCTCCTCTGCCTCTCTGCTGCTTCCTCTTCTATCCCTCCTTGCAGGGCCCCCAGCCCAATTGCTGCTACTGCAACTGCCAGCATGGTTGTGTTGGGAGGGGTGTTGGGTGTGGGTGTGGTCCTTATCTACATTTCCAGTATTCAATGGTGTGCAGCTAGTCTAATTTTGGGCACCTGGGGCCAGTTACTGCACACCTGGCACTGTTTAACACCAGGTCCGCTGTGCCGGTATCACAGGTGCCATCATCACTGTGACAACGCCATTTTTGTGGCAGTGTTTCTGTGTAGACGGTTCTCGGAATGTGCCTGTATTACTGCTGTGTCCATGCTTCAGGTACGTCCAGTGGCACATTCACTGTTTACCTTCACAGTGCTGCTGGAGGCAGTAGCACCGTGGCTGTGGGTTCGCAGAAATGGTGTTACCGCCATCGCGACTCGTCATTTGCCGGTCTGTAAAACGGTGCTGTATGGTGCTACCAGCACTGCTCTTGCCGGACATGCATGCTTGTAATGAGGCCCACTGTCTATAGGTCGCTTTCCTAACTTTCACAAGTTCCACCAAAGCACTGGCACCTAGTTTACTATGCTGAAGCACTCATAGGTCTCTTCTTAATGATTTATTGGCAACATGTATCAAATTGGTGAGCACATATTAATTTACAATGTGTCCTGTCTATATTTATGGTATCTATTCCTACTGACACATTAAACCAAAAGGATGGGTATCCCCTTCATCGTGGACACGGGGGAAAGAAATTAGAGCAAAAAACACTGGGTGATGTCTCACGGCACAGCACAGAACCTAATTTGCAAATGGAGGACTTACACTAGTGAAAAGGGAGTGTGTTAGGTCAGGAATCATCATGATCAATAGATTTCACAATTTTAATAACATGGAATCATAAAACATAACCAATGTTTGTTCTGTCATTTACACAAACGCATGGTATTGTTAAAAACAATCCGGTTTGGCACAAATCCGGTAAAAGAAATGTTATCAAAAATAGTTTTTTAAGTGAAAAGAGCCCATCACAGTGATAGATCCTATGATGATATGTTAGAGACAACTACTTGTGGTAACACAAAAACAACGGTTTTATAGGAAAGAAGGTATTCAAGGTGCATCAGATGTATGCAAAACAAATAGGTGAGTTAAAGTGCTCACACTCAAATACATGAGAAGGAGGGCCACCTGACTCGGCGTACCTTGCCCTAAGGAAGAACACCCTGACCCTGACGGGGTGCCTATCCCTGGGTTACGCGTGGTGTATCGCCTACTAAAAAGATATAGAGGAGAGTACTGTCCCTCAACCTTCTATACTGGTGGCGGTGTCTGAAGACAGACACGAGTAGTCCAACAGGGACATCTAAAAAGTGGTAGACTTCAGCAGGTAAGGCAGCGTGCAACAAAACTGTATATTAGATCTTGAGGCTGCTAAAATGCATGGATACAACCTGCGAAACAGGTCAACTGCTTATATTCCATCCAGAATGTATAACTTTAATGATTCCCGTAGGTCATTGTGGTTGGAGTGTGAAACAGTGCTGCTGGAGACACCACTGGAGGGTGTAATAAAACAAACCCAGCCAAAGGGCTGTAGGGCTAAAAAATGGCTCTTGTAAAAAAGGTGTAGCTCGCTCTGTGAAGGTGAGTGTGCTACAGTTAGCAATTTTTAAAGAATACAGTCTCTTTGGTTGGTGTAAGAGAGATCACGGGTAGGTCATGAGAGCCCTCATGACCGAAAGAGGTCGACCGGTTTCGATGGCATGGGAGATTCAAACCATCTTCTTCAGGACCGTGACTTGAAATGCAAACAAGTTTGCCAAATGTTCAGGTAGATGCTGAACAAGGGGATGCTGGTGTCTCCTGTAGGGAGACAGAAGGGAGGGGGAGAGAAAGAGAGGGGCAATCAAAAAATGAAAAACAAGCACCAATAGTGTGCAGACTTACAGGTGGTGCTTGTCATGCGTAGAGTAGAGCATGTCGGAGCAAAAAACTGCAGCGGTCAGAAGTTTGCAGGAATGGTGGAGGTGCCTGGACACCTGTGTAGGGTCTCAACGCCATAAGTGAGGGAAAACGGGGACAAGGGGGTGAGGGGGAGGTAGGCCGTGAAGGAACGAGTCTCTCCAGGTGACTGATAAGCTGCTGCCTAGGTAGTGAGGGGCAGCGAGTGTGCTAGTGTGGGAAATAGTGCACTACAGGGCAGGAAGGCAGGGAGCCTCTGTGTGGTCCACAACAAGGGGGAGCTATCCCAAAATAGTGCAAGTAAAATGGAGGGGGCTGGACCTACCTCTTCGCCAAAGCCTCTAGGCACAAGGCCTGTCTGGGAGGCGAGGGATGACACTGGATTGCTTACAGCATTGTGCTGGTGAGGAAGAATCGAATACCTGCACAATCTGGTGATGATGTGCCTGCAGGAAACAAAAGGACCACAGAGTGTGGATGGTAATGGCTCCAAAACCACATGGCTTCATGAGTTGGAGTATAGAGCCAAAGTGTCTAGGGGTGTGCCATACCTTTAAAGCAGCAACTGCTGGGCTCCGTGAAATCCGTGAGCTGTATCGAGCTGGTACAGCTCGAGACTGGCGGTTTTAAGAAATGAGGCCCACCGCCTATAAAAAGAAGCGAGCAACACGCTCGCGCTGGTTAAGGCGACGGCGGCGTTGGCGTGACGCAGCTGGCTCCAGAGAAATGCCTCAAGCGTTCGGAGCCAGCGGAGGAAGCCCAAGCGCCTCTCGAAAGAGTAGAGCGCGCTTTGATTCCGAAGGATCGGGCACTGAAGCCCGATCTCATGTGGAAGAGACTCGATGGGAGGGGGGAGGGGGAGGGACGGAAGGGGGGGGGGAGACTGGAAAAATGCAAAGAAGGGGTGAGGGGGGGGAAAAGCAGGGGGAAAGAAAGAAGGGCAACAGATGGCACCATGGGGACTCGAAAAAAGGGGGGGGCGGGTGGCTATGGGGAATAGTAGAGGGGAGGGGGGGGATTTTTATTGGTTTGAAGGAATGGGGAAGGGGGACAAAAGACCATGACCGGATGGAGTGGTCAAGATTGCTCATGAACCCTGGGCAGAATGAGGAGGGTTTACCTCATGGGACTCATGGTATGTCTAGAGGAGTAAAGGTAGAAACAAAAGAGCACTATTGCTGTGCGTGGGATAGGTGATTCAGGACAACACTGCTAGTTCGTGCCACTGGATTTGTTCATTCAGACCTTCTGAATAGGTATTGAGTCTATAAATCCACATCTGTTCTCTTTTGAAAAGTATATTGTGGTAGTTGCCGCCTCTGCGAGGCGGTGTGACTTTTTCAATGATGGTCCATTTGAATTGGTCCGCAGTATGTCCTTTAGATGTAAAATGAGTCACCAATGGTGCAGAAAGTTTGTTCGTTCTTATGCATGATTTGTGTTCGGTCATGCGGGTTCGAACTGGCCTAATGGTCATTCCAATGTACCTCAGGTTGCATGGGCAAGTGATCATATAAATGACGCCCTTGGTGTTGCAATTAGTAAATGTGTTCTGTGTCCATGGTGTTTTCCAACCTATTTCTATCTGCGTGGTTCTAGAGGTCTGAGCGCACATGGAGCAATTGCCACAAGGTGCATGGCCTTTGATGGATGGGGTATTCCAAAGGGTCCCCTGCGTGAGGACGTCCCTGGGTGGACCCGGTGTGAGGGTTTTGACAACCTTGTCTCTCACGTTGCAACGTCTCTTGAGGGCAAACCGTGGGACAGGGATGGTAGATTCGCCTGTGTTTAGAATAGGCCAAAGTCTTTTAACTTCCCGCTTAATTTTATTCAGCAGGGGTGAGAAACTGAATACTGCTGTGAAAGTGTTGGACTCACGTGGTTTAGTATGTTGTTGTAAGGTAATAGAACGTGGAATGTTCCTAGCTCTTTTACAGGTGTCCTTGATAATCCTCCTGTGGTAACCTCTCTCGGCCAGTTGTATTTGCAGTTGTTTAGATTGTCTGGTGTAGTCCGGAGTCTGTGTACACAGCCTCCGGTAACGTAAGAACTGTCCAAAGGGGAGATTGTCTCTGAGTGCCTTGGGGTGGTAGCTTGAGTAACAGAGCAGGGCGTTTCTGTCTGTAGATTTCTTGTAGACGCTCGAGTGAAGGTTCCCGCTAACTGCTGAGATGGCAAGATCGAGGAAGTGAGTTTTGGATCTATGTCTCTCCAAAGTAAACTTGAGGTGTGGATTGAGGGAATTGAGCCAAATGTGGAAGGCCTCTATCTCGTGTTCTAAGCCTCGAAATATCACAAAAATGTCATCGATATATCGCCGCCATATAATTAGGTGTGTGAGATACGGATTAGTCTCTGGATAGATGTGTTGGCGTTCGAATGAATCAACATATAGATTGGCGAGGCTGGGGGCAAAAGTTGCCCCCATCGCAGTCCCTGAGATCTGTTGGTAAAATGTATCTTCAAAGAGAAAAAAGTTCTTGGTCAGTGCTATTTCTGCGAGAGATAAGATGAAATTAGGCGGGACTCCATGGAGGTCCATGTCTGAGTGTAATAGCCTGCTGAGCATGTGCAGTGTTTCCTGCTGCGGTATCCGGGTGTAGAGGGATTCAATGTCAATGGTGACTAGCCATTCCGTTTCTGGATCGTATGTGATGGTGTCTAAAAGAATCAGCATATTTGTGGAGTCTTTCACATAGCTAGTCATTTTTGGGACTTGATCTTTGATAAAGAAGTCCACATATTGTGAAAGGGGTTCCAGAACAGAGCTAATTCCTGAAACAATGGGACGGCCTGGTGGAGGAGTAAGCCCTTTGTGAATTTTTGGAAGAGCATACATGGCAGGGATCCGGGGGTGAAGAGGGGACAGAAAAGCGGCTTCCCGAGCGCTAATGTGTCCCTCAGCTTCTGCCTCGTAGATGATAGGTGCTATCAGAGCCTGCAAACATGGAGTAGGGTCTCTCGGTAGAATACAGTAGCTGTTTGGGTCATCAAGTAGGTTGGTGACCATTGTGATGTATTTAGTGGTATCCATAATGACAATGGCACCCCCTTTGTCCGCTGGTTTAATCACGATGTCTGGATTGTTGGCTAAGTCTGTTAGAGCAAGCAGTTGGGGTTTGGTGCAGTTATTGTGGATAAATGGAATGTTGGATTCAAATTCGGAAATCTTTTTGAGCAATGCCTGTTCAAAAGTAACTGATTCTGCGGTGTTTGCACAATGCGGTGGGAAGTACTGTGATGGAGGGCGTAGGCCCGTCACATCTTTGTCTTCGTAGGTATGGTTTGCAAAATACTGACTCAGTCGTATCTTACGCATCATTTGAGTAACTTCTACCCTGGTCTGGAACGGGTCATAGCGGGCTGTAGGGATGAAAGCTAAGCCTTTTTGTAGAATCTCTTGTTCGGGTCTGGTAAGGATATGGGCGGATAGGTTCATGATAAGTGAGGGAGGAGTGGTGGTATAACTCCTTCTCCCCGACTCCGTGTGACCACTGTTGGCGGAGGGTGGTTCTGCCACCGTGTGCGGTTCTGGCCTCTCCCGCGCTGTCCTAAAAAAGGAACCGCAGGGGGGTGCCCTGGTTGGAGCTGTTGAACTGTACTCTCTTGCTCTGCCATCTGTTGTTGTTGGAGCTAGTGCTGGAGTTGCTACTCGAGCTATTCCAGGATCTGTTGGAATTAGACCTTTGGAGATTTTGGAACCGGAGTTGTGCAGCGTCTCGTCGAGCTTGTTTAGCTTCCTCAGTAAAATACTCTTCTGCTACATATGGGTAGACTTTTACATGCGTAAAGGCTGCAAGATCCTTCTTTAATTTAATAATCTTCCTATTCAGGTTGTTGTCTTTAAACTCTTTCAGTGTGATTTCTAGGAGAGTGAGTTTGGCCGAATAGGTGTCCGCAGCGATTTTGGTTCTAAGTGCCTCGCTTTTTTCATTCAATTCAGTTAGTAGTTGATCTGCGACTGTTTTGGCAGTGTTGATGATGAGTATAAGCCAGTCTCTGGTACATTTATTAGCTATGAAAGACCAATCTTTCCTGAATTTGAGATTATCTAAGAAGATGCGCGGTTCGATACGTATAATGAGGCCATTGGGTGCAGCATGGGCCCTCAAGTATTCAGTCATGAGTGCACCGTGTAATTCGGTGCGGATGATCTTCTTTTTAAGGATTTCAATATCGTTCCATTCATCATTGTTGGTGATATTCTGCGTTGTGAGATCTAGTCCCAGAAGAGAAGGGTTGGCTAAAATGCCATCTACCAGTTCTTCTGCGAAGGCTAGATAGTGGCCGTCGGCCATTTGTCAGGGTGGGGGAACAAGAAGGGGGGGCAGGGGAAGTGAAAGAGGGGATGGCGTGGAGAGAACAAACACAAAATTACTGTGAGCAGCTGGCAAGAGGGAGGAGGGTCCTACCTCTTGCGTGGGTAGAATCAATCTATCCCAGCAACTGGGGTCAGTTGCGCGAAGTAAATCCAGAAACAACAGGGAAAGCTTATAAAGCTAGAGTGCACGGTACAATCGTGTTTGTCCTTTTAACCGTTAACAAAATCACATATGGTAACACAAAAACAACGGTTTTATAGGAAAGAAGGTATTCAAGGTGCATCAGATGTATGCAAAACAAATAGGTGAGTTAAAGTGCTCACACTCAAATACATGAGAAGGAGGGCCACCTGACTCGGCGTACCTTGCCCTAAGGAAGAACACCCTGACCCTGACTGGGTGCCTATCCCTGGGTTACGCGTGGTGTATCGCCTACTAAAAAGATATAGAGGAGAGTACTGTCCCTCAACCTTCTATACTGGTGGCGGTGTCTGAAGACAGACACGAGTAGTCCAACAGGGACATCTAAGAAGTGGTAGACTTCAGCAGGTAAGGCAGCGTGCAACAAAACTGTATATTAGATCTTGAGGCTGCTAAAATGCATGGATACAACCTGCGAAACAGGTCAACTGCTTATATTCCATCCAGAATGTATAACTTTAATGATTCCCGTAGGTCATTGTGGTTGGAGTGTGAAACAGTGCTGCTGGAGATACCACTGGAGGGTGTAATAAAACAAACCCAGCCAAAGGGCTGTAGGGCTAAAAAATGGCTCTTGTAAATAAGGTGTAGCTCGCTCTGTGAAGGTGAGTGTGCTACAGTTAGCAATTTTTAAAGAATACAGTCTCTTTGGTTGGTGTAAGAGAGATCACGGGTAGGTCATGAGAGCCCTCATGACCGAAAGAGGTCGACCGGTTTCGATGGCATGGGAGATTCAAACCATCTTCTTCAGGACCGTGACTTGAAATGCAAACAAGTTTGCCAAATGTTCAGGTAGATGCTGAACAAGGGGATGCTGGTGTCTCCTGTAGGGAGACAGAAGGGAGGGGGAGAGAAAGAGAGGGGCAATCAAAAAATGAAAAACAAGCACCAATAGTGTGCAGACTTACAGGTGGTGCTTGTCATGCGTAGAGTAGAGCATGACGGAGCAAAAAACTGCAGCGGTCAGAAGTTTGCAGGAATGGTGGAGGTGCCTGGACACCTGTGTAGGGTCTCAACGCCATAAGTGAGGGAAAACGGGGACAAGGGGGTGAGGGGGAGGTAGGCCGTGAAGGAACGAGTCTCTCCAGGTGACTGATAAGCTGCTGCCTAGGTAGTGAGGGGCAGCGAGTGTGCTAGTGTGGGAAATAGTGCACTACAGGGCAGGAAGGCAGGGAGCCTCTGTGTGGTCCACAACAAGGGGGAGCTATCCCAAAATAGTGCAAGTAAAATGGAGGGGGCTGGACCTACCTCTTCGCCAAAGCCTGTAGGCACAAGGCCTGTCTGGGAGGCGAGGGATGACACTGGATTGCTTACAGCATCGTGCTGGTGAGGAAGAATCGAATACCTGCACACTCTGGTGATGATGTGCCTGCAGGAAACAAAAAGACCACAGAGTGTGGATGGTAATGGCTCCAAAACCACATGGCTTCATGAGTTGGAGTATAGAGCCAAAGTGTCTAGGGGTGTGCCATACCTTTAAAGCAGCAACTGCTGGGCTCCGTGAAATCCGTGAGCTGTATCGAGCTGGTACAGCTCGAGACTGGCGGTTTTAAGAAATGAGGCCCACCGCCTATAAAAAGAAGCGAGCAACGCGCTCGCGCTGGTAAAGGCGACGGCGGCGTCGGCGTGACGCAGCTGGCTCCAGAGAAACACTGCACATGCTCAGCAGGCTATTACACTCAGACATGGACCTCCATGGAGTCCCGCCTAATTTCATCTTATCTCTCGCAGAAATAGCACTGACCAAGAACTTTTTTCTCTTTGAAGATACATTTTACCAACAGATCTCAGGGACTGCGATGGGGGCAACTTTTGCCCCCAGCCTCGTCAATCTATATGTTGATTCATTCGAACGCCAACACATCTATCCAGAGACTAATCCGTATCTCGCACACCTAATTATATGGCGGCGATATATCGATGACATTTTTGTGATATTTCGAGGCTTAGAACACGAGCTAGAGGCCTTCCACATTTGGCTCAATTCCCTCAATCCACACCTCAAGTTTACTTTGGAGAGACATAGATCCAAAACTCACTTCCTCGATCTTGCCATCTCAGCAGTTAGCGGGAACCTTCACTCGAGCGTCTAGAAGAAATCTACAGACAGAAACGCCCTGCTCTGTTACTCAAGCTACCACCCCAAGGCACTCAGAGACAATCTCCCCTTTGGACAGTTCTTACGTTACCGGAGGCTGTGTACACAGACTCCGGACTACACCAGACAATCTAAACAACTGCAAATACAACTGGCCGAGAGAGGTTACCCCAGGAGGATTATCAAGGACACCTGTAAAAGAGCTAGGAACATTCCACGTTCTATTACCTTACAACAACATACTAAACCACGTGAGTCCAACACTTTCACAGCAGTAGTCAGTTTCTCACCCCTGCTGAATAAAATTAAGCGGGAAGTTAAAAGACTTTGGCCTATTCTAAACACAGGCAAATCTACCATCCCTGTCCCACGGTTTGCCCTCAAGAGACGTTGCAACGTGAGAGACAAGGTTGTCAAAACCCTCACACCGGGTCCACCCAGGGACGTCCTCACGCAGGGGACCCTTTGGAATACCCCATCCATCAAAGGCCATGCACCTTGTGGCAATTGCTCCATGTGCGCTCAGACCTCTAGAACCACGCAGATAGAAATAGGTTGGAAAACACCATGGACACAGAACACATTTACCAATTGCAACACCAAGGGCGTCATTTATATGATCACTTGCCCATGCAACCTGAGGTACATTGGAATGACCATTAGGCCAGTTCGAACCCGCATGACCGAACACAAATCATGCATAAGAACGAACAAACTTTCTGCACCATTGGTGACTCATTTTACATCTGAAGGACATACTGCGGACCAATTCAAATGGACCATCATTAAAAAAGTCACACCACCTCGCAGAGGCGGCAACTACCACAATATACTTTTCAAAAGAGAACAGATGTGGATTTATAGACTCAATACCTATTCAGAAGGTCTGAATGAACAAATCCAGTGGCACGAACTAGCAGTGTTGTCCTGAATCACCTATCCCACGCACAGCAATAGTGCTCTTTTGTTTCTACCTTTACTCCTCTAGACATACCATGAGTCCCATGAGGTAAACCCTCCTCATTCTGCCCAGGGTTCATGAGCAATCTTGACCACTCCATCCGGTCATGGTCTTTTGTCCCCCTTCCCCATTCCTTCAAACCAATAAAAATCCCCCCCCTCCCCTCTACTATTCCCCATAGCCACCCGCCCCCCCCCCCTTTTTTCGAGTCCCCCTGGTGCCATCTGTTGCCCTTCTTTCTTTCCCCCTGCTTTTCCCCCCCTCACCCCTTCTTTGTATTTTTCCAGTCTCCCCTCCCCTTCCGTCCCTCCCCCTCCCCCCTCCCATCGAGTCTCTTCCACATGAGATCGGGCTTCAGTGCCCGATCCTTCGGAATCAAAGCGCGCTCTACTCTTTCGAGAGGCGCTTGGGCTTCCTCCGCTGGCTCCGAACACTTGAGGCGTTTCTCTGGAGCCAGCTGCGTCACGCCGACGCCGCCGTCGCCTTAACCAGCGCGAGCGCGTTGCTCGCTTCTTTTTATAGGCGGTGGGCCTCATTTCTTAAAACCGCCAGTCTCGAGCTGTACCAGCTCGATACAGCTCACGGATTTCACGGAGCCCAGCAGTTGCTGCTTTAAAGGTATGGCACACCCCTAGACACTTTGGCTCTATACTCCAACTCATGAAGCCATGTGGTTTTGGAGCCATTACCATCCACACTCTGTGGTCTTTTTGTTTCCTGCAGGCACATCATCACCAGATTGTGCAGGTATTCGATTCTTCCTCACCAGCACGATGCTGTAAGCAATCCAGTGTCATCCCTCGCCTCCCAGACAGGCCTTGTGCCTAGAGGCTTTGGCGAAGAGGTAGGTCCAGCCCCCTCCATTTTACTTGCACTATTTTGGGATAGCTCCCCCTTGTTGTGGACCACACAGAGGCTCCCTGCCTTCCTGCCCTGTAGTGCACTATTTCCCACACTAGCACACTCGCTGCCCCTCACTACCTAGGCAGCAGTTTATCAGTCACCTGGAGAGACTCGTTCCTTCACGGCCTACCTCCCCCTCACCCCCTTGTCCCCGTTTTCCCTCACTTATGGCGTTGAGACCCTACACAGGTGTCCAGGCACCTCCACCATTCCTGCAAACTTCTGACCGCTGCAGTTTTTTGCTCCGACATGCTCTACTCTACGCATGACAAGCACCACCTGTAAGTCTGCACACTATTGGTGCTTGTTTTTCATTTTTTGATTGCCCCTCTCTTTCTCTCCCCCTCCCTTCTGTCTCCCTACAGGAGACACCAGCATCCCCTTGTTCAGCATCTACCTGAACATTTGGCAAACTTGTTTGCATTTCAAGTCACGGTCCTGAAGAAGATGGTTTGAATCTCCCATGCCATCGAAACCGGTCGACCTCTTTCGGTCATGAGGGCTCTCATGACCTACCCGTGATCTCTCTTACACCAACCAAAGAGACTGTATTCTTTAAAAATTGCTAACTGTAGCACACTCACCTTCACAGAGCGAGCTACACCTTTTGTACAAGAGCCATTTTTTAGCCCTACAGCCCTTTGGCTGGGTTTGTTTTATTACACCCTCCAGTGGTGTCTCCAGCAGCACTGTTTCACACTCCAACCACAATGACCTACGGGAATCATTAAAGTTATACATTCTGGATGGAATATAAGCAGTTGACCTGTTTCGCAGGTTGTATCCATGCATTTTAGCAGCCTCAAGATCTAATATACAGTTTTGTTGCACGCTGCCTTACCTGCTGAAGTCTACCACTTTTTAGATGACCCTGTTGGACTACTCGTGTCTGTCTTCAGACACCGCCACCAGTATAGAAGGTTGAGGGACAGTACTCTCCTCTATATCTTTTTAGTAGGCGATACACCATGCGTAACCCAGGGATAGGCACCCCGTCAGGGTCAGGGTGTTCTTCCTTAGGGCAAGGTACGCCGAGTCAGGTGGCCCTCCTTCTCATGTATTTGAGTGTGAGCACTTTAACTCACCTATTTGTTTTGCATACATCTGATGCACCTTGAATACCTTCTTTCCTATAAAACCGTTGTTTTTGTGTTACCATATGTGATTTTGTTAACGGTTAAAAGGACAAACACGGTTGTACCGTGCACTCTAGCTTTATAAGCTTTCCCTGTTGTTTCTGGAGAGACAACTACTTGCCATATCTTCCATGTGGGACATATATATTGTCCTCTGCGCATCTTTAAATTGCTAATTATCATATCACTTGAAGTGCTAAATATCAAAGTGCTAAAGTTCTAAGTATCAAAGTGATATGTGTCAACCAAAGATATCCTAAAAAGATAAATATTGATCGTCTAATAACCGAATATCCTTTCATTGTAGTTTCGACGATTAGTATATAAAGTCTTTCAATCAACAACTGATGTTCGTCTTCCTCAGGACAAAAAGGCATATAGCACAAATATACATTTAAAAACATATAATGAGATAGTATCCAGGCTTGTTCTTGTTTCTTTGAATTCTTTTGACACAATCCCAAAATGAGTGTAAACAATGTTTTCTGCAAAAATAAAAAAATATAGACCGAATTATGACCTGACCAAACACACTACTCAATTTTAACAAAATGAGTTCGATATAGTATTTACAAAGAACAATTTTTACCCTTGTTTGTTCCAATTTAAGGCGGAGGGAAATCACTTCATACTCCAACCCAAACATGATAAGATAATAAACAATTTATCTGTGGAGACATAAAAGACAAGAAAGTGAACTGGCATTAAGCCAAACCCTAATTCAAATACGTGGAACAGGATGTTGTCGTGTGGAAATCTACAGGTTACTGGGCAATGGTAGGATCTGTTTGAGCCATTTGTATGTGTTGATTTCTTTTGGAGAGATATATTGTGAACCACTGCAGGTCTGTTTCATCGTAATTCATGCACATGCGAGGATGTTAAAGCAGGCTTTGTGGTCAACAGTATCGAAGTTAGCTGTGAAATTGAGGAGGGCGAGCTAGCAGGGCTCCCTTAGTCAACAATGTTGCTCATCATTGATAACTTGGATGTTGGATGTTGGGGTCTCTTTATGGCAGTGTGATTGGAAACCAGATAGGTAGTTTTGTAGAAGATTGTGCTGTCTGATCCTTTTGTGCAACTGGATGGTGACCCTCTTCTCAATCCCTTTACTGCCGAAAGGAAGATGTGTGATAGCTGGATAGGTTTTCTGGGTCTATTGTTGGTTTCTTCAGCAGGCTGAGGATCTGCCCTATTTTCAGTACATTTATGGGGTGCCCTGTGTGAGGGATGCATTCATGACATTGAGACAGGGTGGGAATGCCTCATTTTAGATAAACTTCACAGTGGAGGAGATGAGAATGTCATCTTTTTAATTTGTGTGTTTGAGGCATACAAGCATGTTGGTAAGGTCTCCATGGGTAATTGTCTTGAATTCTGCCCAGCTTGATATGTAGTTTACTCTATGGGTGGGAAGACTGTCATGTATCCGGAGCTCTTGATATGATGCCCTATCTTGTTTATCTTGTCAGCGAAGAAGCTGTTGTTGGTGGTGCATTTTCCAGTGGATTGCGATACTGCATGGTGTTGTAATGGCTTTCATGCAATTGTTCTTTGCTTGGAAGAGAGCTCTGCTCTTGTTGGATGCTTCCACAATGGTTGTTGTGTAGTAGATTGCTTTGTCTGAGGTGGTGAGTGTCCTTTGTGCAGATGGGAGGGTTCTCTGGGTGATGAGGTCTTCCAGTTGATATATGGTTTTTCAGAGATTTTATTTTTTCTGGATGGTTTGCTTTTGTCAATGAGTTCCTGTGTGTACCAACTTGGGGAGGACTTATGTTTGTGAAGTTGAAGTTTCAGTGGTGCATGAGTGTTAGTTGTCTCAGGTAGGGTGTGGTGGATTGCACTGAGCTGAGCATTGACATTCTCCAGGAGGTCATATCTGAAGGGCATGGTAATGAGTTTTCCTTCCAGTTCATCCTCGGGAAGGTTCTTGAAAAAGTGCTGTTTTTGGTGGAGCAGGGTGGACATGGTGATATGTTCTGTCCAGTCCAAAGGTAGGGGTGAAGACATATGATGGCTAGAGAGACAGTGGATGCCACATAAAGTATGTTGCCTTTTTTGTGGCTTGGTTCTGTGACAAGTTGTTTCAACTCCATGTTGTCGAGCACCCTATCAAAAACACTCAACATAACATCTCCTCTAAGAATGTCTCATTTGTTGGTGGCGTAGGGTAGGTGAGGTGCACAATGGTGGTTATGGCTCGTGATAGATTGATTCAGAAATGAAGAGATGCATAAAGTCCAGCATACTAGGTACATGCAAAAGAAAAGCATGACCAGGTTGCAGTGTGGACCAATGTGAGTCTCTCACCAGACATTCCTACCTAATTTATGCATTGTATGGTGTATCAAAAAGGAACAAGAATATTCAAAATGTGAAACGCGAAGAGGGGGAATCAGGCATCTGTGATGAAGACTGTGTTTTGGTTGTATACTGTGATAACATTTGCAATGTCTCCTGCACAATGGACAGCAGAGTGGTGTTGATGAGAGTAGGTTTGCATGAGAGAGAGGGTGGAGATGATTGAGTGGTGATGCGGAGGAAGTGATTGAGATTGCCATGTTTGCCTTTTGGGCGTTTGAATATGCATTCAGTGTCTGGTGAAAGCAGTTATATCATAGAGATGTGGCAGGAGACACATGGTGATGTCTTCCTGATGGTGATGGAGCAGAGGTTATGGCCTTGGCCCTATTGGACACTGTTAGGTCCAAAAAGAATAAACCCTCATCTTCATCTGCCCCTTCCTTCAGAATCTGGGCCAAAGGATGCCCCAGGAGAGGAGGGATCACACAAGGGTAGTAGAAGTAGTAGTATTTATTTATATAGCACCTTTATCCCATTAGTATGGCCTCAGTGCAGTTGTGGCAGGAACACCCTCGGGGGACCCAAGTCCAAGGTATGGTAAAATTGTCAGAAGGTTTAGAATGCATGTATGTATTTGGCCAAGATAGTGGGTTAGGTGGTCTGGTTGAGCTCCAGTAAGCTACCCATGATGGTCTGGCATATGGATGGGAGCTGAGGTGGTCAGGAGTGTGCGTAAGTGCAATAGGCTTGTTATCTGTCCAGCTAGACCGATATTTTGTCCTAGGTCGTCGCTGCATTCTGATTACAGTGGTATTGTGCTTTGTTTTTTTGTCTGGTGTTTTTGTCTGGTGTATGGAGGCGAAATATTAATTATTTTATTTTATTTTATTTTATTAATGGATTTATAACTCGCCAGCACCCGCAGGTGTCATGGTGCACAAAAACACAAGTGAACAACAAAGTTACAGGACAAAGAGCTGAGAAGTAGGTGGGGAGACCGTGGGATTAATCATAGAGTACGATCTTGAGCGATCTTCCAAAAGACTCTGATGTTGGATTCTTGTCATTGGGGCAGGGGCAAATTATTCCATGTTTTGACTGAGCATACGGCAAAGGATTCGGCCAAACCTCTGGTCCGTTTGAAGGGTGGACAGTTCATCTGAGTCAGGTTGGATGATCGCCGCGATCTGTTTGGCTCATGGGGGGGTCATCAAAGATTTCATATAGATGGGGGCTTTCCCTTAAAGACACTTGTGCACCAAAATGGCTGCCTAAAATTGTAGTCCGGCATTTACAGCGAGCCAGTGGAGTACCTGTCTGTAGAATGAAATATGACTCCTTCTTGGGACCTTTTCGATAATGCGGACTGCATTGTTCTGGACAACCTGACGCTTCTGTGCTCCTTTTTGTCAGTGCCAATGAGGAGGGCATTGGAATAGTCAAAACTTGACAAGATGACAGATCGCGCTATGGTGGTAGTATTGTCTTCGGTGAGGTACAGACAAATATTTTGTAGAAGTTTTAGGTAGTAGGTGAAGTTTTTTACAACCTTATTGGTGTGTGTCTCTGCACTCAGAGAGGAATCAAGATGTATGCCGAGAGTTTTTATTTTGTCTAGAACGAGGATATTGCATTCATGGACGGGGAAGGATTGGTAGTTGGAATTTAATTTCGCTCTTGCTTGAGGGGATCCAAAAAGTAGTAATTCTGTCTTACCTCCATTGAGGCACATCCATTTTTCCCTCATCCATGATTCAATCAGGGCATAAGTGTGTTCTAGCGTTGCTGTGTCAGTGTCATAATCCCCAGAGATCTCCAGGACCAACTGGGTGTCGTCTGGTAGTTGGTAAAGAAGACTCCTGTTTCTTCCAGGAGGCTACAGAGAGGTCTAGCGTAAAGATAAGTACTGGGGACATACAGGCACCCTCGGGTACACCACAGGTGGAAAGGGCAGAGGCTGAAGAAACCTCTCCCCAGCAGACACTGGACAGCCGTCCAGTCAGAAAGGAGTAGACCCACTTAGATGTTTTGACAGAGCAGCGACCTGTATTTCTCAGGGTATGGAGTAGGCGTATGTGACTGTAGGTCAACAAGGGTTGTTTCGGTACTGTGGGCGGGTCGAAAGCCTGACTGTCGAGGATGTAGTGCTCCAATAGATTCTACAAATGCCTGAATCAATTGTGTTGCCACCTTGTCCAGCAATTTTAGCATGAAATTACAGTTGGATATTGGCCTCAAATTGTTTGCGTCACTAGGATCTAATCCAGTTTCTTTTAGAGGGGGTGTAACCATGACATTTGTTAAATTTTCTGGCACCACAAACTTGCGGAAGGAGGCATTCATATATTTGGCCAAGAAAGGAGCAAATATCAAGAAGAATTCAAGGTTTTCTTCCTGCAGTGTGGCTTTATAGGCAGCATGCATGAGGAAGTCCATCTTGAACTGTCACAGGATGATGAGAGTTATTCTCACAAAAAGACATACATGGGAAGTGATCATAGTGAGTGTAAGGTCTTAGTCTCCCACCCAGTGAAATACCCTAGCATTTAGCTAGATGGAATTAGGCAACAATGCCACAGTTACATATGTTTTAGGAATTCATATGCAGTCCTAGACAGAAATAACAGGGAGCATTAAGACCTGCCTAACAATGCAATGTTCAAATCTATTCTGTTCTAGAATAAACAATCAACCTAGCGATTTCTGGCGTTGATTGTAGACGTCCATGTTAAAGAATATGTTAAACGGGAAATCATATTGTGCCTCCTTTCATATATATATTGGCCTTAGCTCAGTCGCTCTGCGAAGAAAAATGCATTTCAAAAGTTCCGATTTTGGATTGACTTTACCGCCATTTTAGGATCATCCACCATTTTGATTTCTGTTCATATGTAATTCTGTGTTCTAAAATGGTGGACTGGGTCTCCAACTTGTAACCAAGCCTTCCTGACCTTTGCACTAAGTTAATGGTTAGACTGTCCGCGGGCCGAATGTTTAGACTGGGTAAAGAGACCTTGTCCGATACATGACTTGTGGTCTTAGGATTGTCTGCACCAATAAGCCTCATCCACGAACATACATCGAAGACAATATAAAGAAAATATTGAGCGTGGACACTGGCTGAACTGCATTGTGAAGGCATATGTGCTAAGGCTTACTGCTAAATCTGGGAATACACGTTGCCATTGTAACTTGTTTGTAATGTAAACCAAATGTAATCCGTGTGCATATTGTTGTGTAAGCCATAAGTGAACTCAGCACGAACTCTAGGCCACAGATTATTAACTTGTAGAGGGGCTGGACATTATTACCGAAATTGTATAAATGTACGAATGTCCAGATGTCCAGTACCTCTCACTCCTTGCACTGAAGTGCTGGTACTCACTGTGATGTACTGAGGGCCAGATAGCTATCTGAATTTGTTTCTTTGTAACTGCACAGTATTAAAGTAAAGTGTATTTCCTTTTGTGGTACTCAGCCTTGATATGTTCTCTTGCTTTTACAAACAGAGAAGGATATTTCAGTGCTAACATTTTCCGAAATGTGACAGTAAGATTGTAAATGTCTCAGCCATATTAGACTCCACCCCTCAGGACGTTCATCAGATTATGTACTTCAAACACAACCAATTAACTGATGAATATTGACATCCCACATTTTTAAATGTAGCAGGATGAGCCTCCTGCAACATAGCCCTCTTCGACCTTGTGTCTGTCCAGGTAAGACGAAAGACAACAGTTGTTTTGAGGTTGTTCAGTTGTTGAATACTCAATGAAAACATCCTGGAAATTAATACATTTGCCTTAAACTCACACTAAAAGTTAGTTGGAGTCGGATGGAATGTCCTCGGCATTGATTCACAACTCACACAAACAACATGCAAAATCTACCTTGTTGCTGCTCTTACCACCCTCAGCCTCCGCTCACATAGATAAACCAAAGTACCCATTGAATTTAACGCGCAGTGCAACTGCACCACTTGTGACAAAATGACTACTGGTCTGCAGCAGGACAAAGATGAGTAGTAGGTAGAACTCCTTACTCAGCCCCACACTACACTACTACTACATAAGCAGTGATACCAATCATAAAAGTGAAATATGCATAACCCGACAGGTATGCCATCTTTTCCTCTTGTGGTAACATGTGTCAAGGGCAGGTTATACCATTCAGAAGGGGTATGAGCTAGCAAAGAACCATGCAAGCAACAGCAGTGCTCTGATAACAAAATAGAGAAAATGTGCCAACATGTTTTTTTAAAAACATAGGTGTCTATAAGAAAGCTAAAAATATAAACAAGCTACTGCAAACACAAGCATCCCATTCATTTAAAAGAATAAATAGTATACACATACTTTAAGATGAAAGAGTCCTTCATGTCTAAAAAGAAGGGTAGATATTCCAAAATGACAGCTGATAGAGTAAGACATGTTTGAACTGCTCTGTCCAAGTCTGGCCAAACATAAGCAAGCAATGGCCTACACATGTCCGGATTAGTGGAGAAAGTGAAGCATGGGGTTGCTGCTGTGGTGTGTCGGTGAAGAAAACAGTGAGCAATTAGCCAAATGCTCATAGCAAAACAGAATATGCAAAAGATTGTCCAGGACACAGAAGAAGATCTGTGTTGTGTAGTGAATGCAGAGAAGGACATTGCTCATTGGTGAGGGGGAGAATCTAAGGCAAATCCTCAATCAGAGGACAAGATGAGGTTCTGCAAGTAATTTCGGGCAAGTTTGACATTGGGGAAAGTCAGGCCAACACCCACGCATACGCTGAGCCGGAGGCGGCATAAACAAAGGAACAAATTATACACCCCCGGCTCAAGAATACTCCCTCAGCAGGCCCACCTGCAGGCGCGACACACGGCATACAAGGGCAAGAGTTAATAAGGGGGATAGAGCTGCACATGTCACATGCTGTGAAAGAAAACGTTGTGTAAGCGCCTGCCTTTACCATCTCTACAAGTAAGCCCTAAACCCCATTAGCCATGAGAATGCTTACAAAGGTAAGCTCCCCAGACAAATACATTTTCTACCAAGGCATTACTGACCCCGGGTGGACTTCAGGTTATATAAAAAAGAGCTGTACTTAGGAGAGCGACCCCCCCCCCCTAAATGCTACAGTGATTTTCATCTGGGAAAGTCCATGCAATTCAAATCACAAGGGAAGAGGCAGATGTTAAGGATTTCAATCAGGCACACACCCAGGTCTCGCCTAGCATGTAATGCAGACATTAAATACTTATTTATTATGTCTATAGATGCAATATTCTGAGTGACATACCACTCATATCACACCCATCTCAAAATACCCCCAGGCCACAGTGGATCAAAAATCAGGCTGGTTGGTAAAGTTAAATATGTATTTATTTATTTATTTAAAATTCAAATCAACACAAATGTTGATATATACGCGCACGGATATTTTGCACTTTGG
The DNA here is from genome assembly GCF_040938575.1 of Ambystoma mexicanum. NCBI lineage: Eukaryota > Metazoa > Chordata > Amphibia > Caudata > Ambystomatidae > Ambystoma > Ambystoma mexicanum. Next base: position 67,044,811 of record NC_090937.1, on the reverse strand, counting down.
GAGAGCCTTACTGTAATGGCTTTTTAACTTTTTTTGCCACTTTGCAAGGCATAAATAAAGACTTTATTCTTTATTTTATTTTCAACTTTGATGTCCGGACCTTAATAATTTTGGAAAAGTGAAGAGTGCTACTCACCCCTGCCTGACGTTTTCAGTGCTTTGAAGATATATATATATATGAGGCAGCAATCACCAATGTGGTGACAAAACAATTTGGAAAGTAAGTAAAACAATTGAATTCACTTATAGCAATAGAGAATAGAAAACACAGGAAAAATAACAGTTTTGGCTAGTGAAAAGATAGCACTTGGGTAAATATTTCCCCCTGCAAAGTTCACAATTCACAAATGAGCAATTCTACACAGATGTAAGTAAGCAGCAAGTATTCAGGAATGAAAGAACAGTGTCTAGTGTTTGAATGCAATCTTCCCTCCCCAAACAAGAGAGATAACCGTTTTTGGGAAATGTACACTTTTTAAAATGACAGTTGAAAATGGCTTTGTGAAACAAGGAAAAATGTGCAAAAATCCTTAAGTGGATAGAAATTCCTATGAGAGCAATGCTTAACAGGTTCTAACCAACATGAGCTACGATATGAGCAACAGAACACACATTAAATCCGGATGGACGTTTAAGAAACACTTTGAATGGGTGTAAAAGTTTGCAAAAATGTGATTTTGCGCCTAAATTTCAATATGCGATTTGCAATAAAAATGGGTCAAATGTACTGTTTTTGGTTGCGGATGTAGCTACAGGTCTTAGGTTGAAATGAAAACTCTTGCTATAAGATTGAAGAAGTTATGTAAGCTTTAATGAGAGGCATTTTTGAAAAAATAGAACAGAGAAAAGCAGAAATTTGGTTTTAAAAATGACAGATTGGTTTTATTTAAACTATGTTAATGACTAAGAAAAAGAGAATACCAACCGTGAATCTCCACAGTTATGCACGGCCGCTGGTAACTCTTCACATGGCGTATACGTTTTCTATATGGGAATTACTTTGGGATTGTAAACAGGGTTGCAAGAATGGTTCTGACAAGGTTAAAGGCTCTTAAGTTAAAGATGGGATAGGTTGAGAGATGTGTTTGGACAAGGCAAATATACTATGGGTCACTAGGATTCCTATTGATACTTACAGTCCACTGTAGTTTCAGATTGGACTGTCAGGTTTGGGTCATCACGGATCAGTCTACAGGCAGCAGGGCACCTCTGGCGGAATTGGATCAGCTGGGTGGTTCTGGTCAATTAGGCTGTACCTCAGATCGGATTGGATTGGATTGGATTGGCCCTTCTGGTCACTGGACACTGTAGATTAGCGTGATGGCAAGTTTCAGCCGGCAAGGCTGGATCGTAGCGAGCCAAACTGGATCAGAATTATTTCCATTTGGGATGGTTTCAGGATTTGGGCCTAGCTGAAAAGAGTTCAGCAAATGCTGGGCCTTGGTTTTGCAAAGTAGTCTGGAATCAGGACAAGATGAAAAGTTCTGGAACAGGATGAAGAAGTCAGGATCAGAGCGTTACGCAGAAATCAGCATGTAGTCAGGAATCAGTGTGTCTGTGTGTGATAAAGTTCCTATATTTATCATGCCAAATGACATCAATAAGTTTATGGTAGGGGCAGAATTACAAACCACAGCCCACGGCTGTGATAGGTCAAAGGCACTGGCCTCTTTCTGGTTGGAAGTCAGAAAGAGCTGTCATATTTTATGATGTGATTTGGGAGCTCCCACAATGATTTGGACCACAATTTAACTTTTGCACAAATACACATTTCTATAATTATGCCCTCTAATAAAATCAGATGCATCAATTACATATTTTGTGAGTTATCCTGACATCTAACTCCCATCTTAGTGAGAGCTGTCTTTGTCGTTCTGTGAAATTTTGTAATTTAATCATGACGGTTTGGCCTAACAATTCCTAATTCAGTACATAATCACCCCTAGCACATGGGTATACACTATTATATTTGCAGCATCAATAGTCTTGCCACAATTATTCTTTTTTGTGTAACTTTGGATTCTTATGTAGTACAGGGTGCACTCCCGTCTTCACAGAAAGAACATACAATTAGATTTATAACTAAAACATTTTTAAATTTGTCCTCCTGCATAGGGCAAAGTTAAAGGTTTTCAAAGCTTAGTCACAAATAGGCATTTTAAACCACAGATATCTTTCAGCCGTTTTTTTTCTTCTTTCAACTGGCAACAGCTGTCAAGCCGCAGACAAATGTCTAATCAGTTCATTGTTGTCAATATGTGAGAACCTCCTGCAACAATTACGCCTTCCTGTTAGCAGTGGAGTGTCAACATGAAGTGTCATCTTTCCCAGGCTGGGCACTGTCAAGTCAGAATTAATTATTTAATTAACTCCAGACTGGGATTTTACTTTAAGATTCACCTAAATCTTACATTTAAAACATATAAAAAGTAACACAGTTTATAGGGGATTTTGACATTTAAAGAATTAGGGCTTTCACAAAAACATGTTTTCAAACAATTTTTTCACTTCTTCATGGAAAAAGCACTTTGAAACTGAATCCTTTACATCAGTGTTTCCTCTGCAGCAACATTTTATTCAGCACCAGCTCTTCATTTAAGTGCTGGGATTTGTCTGCAGTCTGGAAGTAAGTATCGAGCTTTTGCTTGGAGTTTTCTCTGCACAGCTAAAATTGTTACATGTTTTGCCATTTTTAGCCACATTTTTCCAGTGGAACTGAAAACAATGTTGCTGGGCTGCCTTTTTCATGAAGTACATTTCTTTGCTGTCGTCAGTCAATGAGGCCCGGCTTCTCTGGCCACAATGGATGTTCTGTACCCTTCTAATTTCAATGGTTCAGTGGAAAATAAATAGATCAAGCACCAAAACAGCACTTTGAAGGGTGCAAAGCTGCAATTTAAAAGGCATTTTTGGTTTTTAGCCCAGTTCTGTGGCCTTGCTTCAAGTTAAATGTAACCCCATGCACTGGCATTCTCCTGCAGTGAGAATTCTCTTGTCACCCCCACTTTGACTGTGTGGCAGGGGTGGGCAGCCTTTTGTGATTGTGACCCACGCGCAGTTTTGCAGATATTTGCACGCAAAGGGGTTAGCGCATCCATTTTTGGCTGTTTCTTTCCCCTTTGGAAAAGGGGTGCAGTGGGACACATCGGCTTAGGTAAAAATATCCCACATAAGCCCACCACCCCTGACTTCGGCTTGACTTCCAGTCGTGGGGAAGTCAGGCACGTCAGAATTTTCTTTCTGTCCATGTGAAGAAATCCGGTTTCTTCTACCATCAGCGAATGATGCAACACGCTCTCCTCGCCGGCTCGGGTTGGAATGGGAAGATACTCCCATCTTCTCTTATGCTTTCTTTTCCAGTGTGGAGCGACACTCTGGATCTCTTGGGTTTTTCCTCCCGGGTCCCCGAGGTGGTCCTCCTTGGTGATTAGGTGTACTTGGTGCAATATTAGAAAACAGAACATAACCCGGTTATGAACATTTTCCCACTACTGTTCCCAGGGGGATTTCAGCAGTGGGATAGACGCATGCATTCAATGACATTTTACCATATTCCCCACATGTATTCAATAACAATTTAAAATATTCCTTGCATGTATTCAATAACAATTTAGCAATTTCCTAGGTGTCCGGATTCTTTCCCTCTGGGTTTCCGGTAGGCTCTTCTAATTTCCGCAAAGTGTGCCTGGGATGGCAACTCTTTAGCTCGTTTATGTGGACCCACTTATCTTCCCTTTCTGTCAAATTTCCCTTGGGGATGTGGATTCTGTAGGTGAGGCCTGGGATGGTGACCTCTCCTCCATTTCTGAAATTCCATTTCCTACCGTAGCACTAGTGCTGACCGGAAGGCTTTCTTTAGGACTGCCATGACCCTGAGATTTACTCTCCAGTTGGGACCGGGCTTGGCAATGACTGGGGTCCAAATTAATCTGGAGCTGGTTGAGGAGGTGACTGCCCATGTAAAAGGCGGAAGGAACACCTCGCACAACCCAACAAGTATGTATAATACTTTTGTCATCCCTAGAAATTTTGAACATACAACTGCTAAGCAGAAGATGTTTGGAATGGGGAATTTCCAGGGCTCATACCCATTGATACACTGACTCTAAAGCAGGTAAGGGCTGGTCTTTTGGGAGTTTCTAGAATAATACTTCGCTGATGAAGTTTTCTTCGCTATTCAAGTCAACTCAGGCGAGGACAGACTCCTTCCCGTCATTTAACTGAATCGGGAGGAAGAGCTGTTCGCCCTTCTTCAGAATGCCAGCTAAGCTTTGTGCTGGTTTGATATCAGTTTTGGCTATGGAAATGGAATTTTCTGATTGTGAATTAGTGTAGAATTTCAGAGTATTTCCGTCCAGTGTGGAATGCCACTGGAGACTGGAGGGAAGGCTGATTTGCAGAAATGGAGAGGAGTTCCCCTCACCAGTTTGTTGTCTCACAGCTATTATGGTAACGTTGGGTATGTCGCTGTTTTGAAGGTAGAACCTAATTTGGTCTGGTTTTTGTTCAGCCATGTGGCATGTGCCATTTAGACTAACATGGTTGACACTCTGTTTTAATTTGATAGGCCTGTGAGTCTGGGTCCAGAGTACCTTATTCACACAGTCTATAAGGGGAAACAACCTTAGCAGGATGTAATTCCCTAATAGACAGGGGGTTCCCTCTGGCGCCACGACTATGACCTGGTGCTTCATTTTGTGTTGCCCAATTTTAAATTCCCGCTCTGCAGACCCCTCGACAGGAATTTCCTTCCCATCGAAGTTCTGGAGTTGTACAGGCAGATGGGTGAGAAGGATCTGGTATCTCTCCCCCCTTCCTGAATTTAGCTGCACAAAGGTCCTCTTTGACAGCAGAGTAGCTTGGGATCGAGTGTCCACCAGTGCTAGAATTGCACATTGCCCTTACACTTGGATGGAGGCGTAGAATCTACCTTCTTTCTCCTCCAATGGGCAAAGGTAATGGGCATTCTTGGTAAGGTGGATGGTCAATTTACTTATTTCTGACTCCGACACTGGGATAATTGGGTCAAGAGTCGGTGTTCGAATTGGGGAATCTGGCAAAGAATTGTGACACACTGCTATTTGGGAAGTTTTGGGCTCCCCTTGTTCTGGTTCTGGGCTGTCCCCCCCTTTCTGGAGGCAGTCAACAGAAGTGGTTGGTGAGGTTTGGGGTTCCTCTTGTGCTGGTTCTGGGCTGCCCCCCCTTCTAGAAGGCGGTCTTCAGAATGGAGTTGGGTGGTTAGGGAATCTGAACAGGAAATTTCCCACTCAGGGATTTGAGGAGTCTCAAGCTCCTCCCTTTCTGATTCGGGGTACTGCCCCCCCTTTTTGGAGACAGTACCCAGAATAGCTTTGGGCAGCTAGGGAATCTTCTTTCACTGGAATTGGGCCGCCCCCCGCACCCCTTTTTGGAGGCCGTCGCAAGAATAGGTTTGGGCATGATTCTGTGGGGGAGCTTGGGGATCTGCAAAAAAAATAGGACAATTGGATATTGGGGAAGATTTGGGCTCTCCTATTTCTGATTCTGGGCCACCCCCCCCTTTTTGGAGGCAGTCCCAGAATATTTTTGGGCAGTGTGGTTTTCCAAGCAATCATTCTGCATTCTGGGGTTCAATGGTGGGTGGTTCTAACTCAATCACCACATTTACTCAGTCTTTATTAGGATCTCTCGGGACCCATTTTTCTTTGGGAGGAGATCCCCCATCCCTGAAGGAGAAGATCTTTTTCCCAGAGTCCTCTCAGGACCCCTCTCCTTCAAATTGGAGGACACTAACCTCCCCCACAAAATGGGGGGACCAATCACACCCCCACGTCTGTGATAGGTCAAAGGCACTTGCCTCTTTCTGGTTGGAAGTCAGAAAGAGCTGTCATATTTTATGATGTGATTTGGGAACTCCCACAATGATTTGGACCACAATTTACCTTTTGCACAAATACACATTTCTATAATTATTCCCTCTAATAAAATCGGATAAATACATTACATATTTTGTGAGTTATCCTGACATCTAACTCCCATCTCAGTGAGAGCTGTATTTGTCGTTCAGTGAAATTTTGTCAATTTTAATCATAATGGTTTGGCCTAACAATTCCTAATTCAGTACATATCTGGGCAATCACTCCTAGAACATGGGTATACAATATTATGTTTGCAGCATCAATAGTCCTGCCACAATTATTCTTTTTGTGTAACTTTGGGTAGTACAGGGTTCACTCACAGCTTCACAAAATAGCATAAAATTAGATTTATAACTACCAATTTTTAGATTTGTCCTCCTTCATGGGGCAAAGTTAAAGGTTTTCAAAGCTTAATCACAAATAGGCATTTTAAACCACAAATATCTTTCAGCCGTTTTTTTTTTCTTCTTTCAACTGGCAACAAGTGTCAAATTCCTTTGATCAGGGTGGGGATCCAGAGCGAAGTTCCTGGCCCTCCCCTGAAGGGATCAGTGTTCAGCCTGCCATTGTCCTTGGCTGGGCCCCAGACGAATGCCTAATCAATTCATTGTTGTCAATATGCGAGAACCTCCTGCAGCAATTAAGCCTTCCTGTTAGCAGTGGAGTGTCAACATGAAGTGTCACCTTTCCCAGGCTGGGTACTGTCAAGTCAGAAATAATTATTTAATTAACTTCAGACTGGGTTTTGACTTTAAGATTCACCTATATCTTACATTTAAAACATATAAAAATTAACACAGTTTATTTCACAAAAACATGCTTTTAAACAGACAATTTTTTTTTACATCTTCACGGAAAAAGCACATTTAAACTGAATCCTTTACATCAGAGTTTCCTCTACAGCAACATTTTATTCAGCACCGGTTCTTCATTTAAGTGCTGGGATTTGTCTGCAGTCTGGAAGTAAGTATCCAGCTTTTGCTTGGAGTTTTCTCTGCACAGATGAAATTGTTACATGTTTTGCCATTTTTAGCCACATTTTTCCTATGGAACTGAAAACAATGTTGCTGGGCTGCCTTTTTCATGAAGTACATTTCTTAGCTGATGTCAGTCAATGAGGCCTGGCTTCTCTGCCACACTGGATGATCTGTACCCTTTTAATTTCAATGGTTCAGTGGAAAATAAATGGATCTAGCTCCAAAACAGCACTTTGAAGGTTGAAAAGCTGCATTTTAAAAGGCATTCTCGTTTTTTTGCTCAATTCTGTGGCCTTGCTTCATGTTAACTGTAACAGCATCCACTGGCATTCTCCTGCAGTGAGAATTCTGTTGTCACCCCCACTTTGACTGTGTGGCAGGGGTGGGCAGCCTTTTGTGATTGTGACCCACGCACAGTTTTGCAGATTTTTGCACACACAGGGGTTAGCGCATCAATTTTTGGCTGTTTCTTTCCCCATTGGAAAAGGGGTGCAGTGGGGCACATTAGCATGGGTAAAAATATCCCACACAGAGAATAGAAACTTCCTGCATCGAAGATGACCCGGAGGAGTAGACACTCACCCCGCAAAGAGGCATATTGAGAAGACATTGTGGGCAGGCAGAAAAGCTCAATTAAGGGTGACATAATGGAGCAAGAAAGGAAAAGCACATGATCTAAAACACACACCCTCCACCTTCAGGTGCAGCAATAAATCCCCAGTTGTCGGGTGAATACACTTATTCAGCATCACACGAAGCAAGGGGCAACTTAACCACAGACTGCGAGTCAACTCCAAAGGGGAAACCTGAAGGCAGAACATTGGTCATTGAACATTTACTTAATCCCCACGTCCAAAAGTAAGGGTAAAGCATTGTCAGCGGGTCTGAGAACTCTGAAAGGAAAAGAAGAGAGCAGCAGCAAGAAAAAGTGGTCCCCAGGAACTCCACACCATTCGCCAGAGGGTATGGAGGATGCCAACCTAGTGAAGAAGCGCTTAATATTGCAATGCAAAAAGAAGACTTTCAAAACTGATTTAAAGAATTCCAGGAGAAATTTATGGCAATGTTTCAGATACAGTTTTCTTTGCTGAAAACAGAACTGAAGCAGTCACTCCAAGAGGTGAAATTTGATGTTGCCAAATTGGAGGAGAGGGTTGACATGGTTAAAAGAGCGCTACAGGACATTGCAGAGGATACAACAAAAAATGCGGAGATGTTGGAACACCTATTAAGAATATAACACAACCTGGAGATACAGTGTGAGGATTTGGAGAACCGCTCTCGCAGATCCAACATACAGATCAACAACTTGGCAGAATCAGTGGAAGACGCAGACTTAAAAACAACTGCACATCAGCTTTTTGCAGACCTCCTCTGTGGGGAGGAAATAATGAATATAGACATTATCCACAGCTTCCGCCCATGACGGTCAGAGCCAGCTATGCGCCCCAGAGATGTTTTGGCAGCATTAACATCTTACACCCGAAAGGAAGAAATTTTGAGAGAAGCGAAAACAGCAGGGGCGATAAATATTAATAGCTCAGAAGTTCAACTGTATCAGGACTTAGCACTTGTAACACTACAAAAGAGAACAACAATGGGCCTGGTAGTAAGTTTTTCCTGCACAAATACAAGAGAGATATAAATGGACATTCCCATTCAGATTGTTGTTCACATAGGAGGACTGGCAACATCAAATCACTGCATGTGAGGATGGAATGAGAATCGTGCAGATTTCAGAGGAAGAAGCAGAATATTCTAGCAACAGAAGAAAGGTGGATTGGTTGCAAAGCAAAAGGCATAAACCATGAGAATGGAAGGCGGCATCAAACAGAGACAGAAGAAGTAAGTTTACTCCGATCCAGAGATTTCAGTACTTATTCAAGATGTGGCGGGGACTATGGACAGAAGGATTAAATTGAACTTGAACTTGGCAGCGCAACACACTGAGTGAGAATCAAAGAGGACACAGAACTCAAGTAAGACAGAGGCCTGAGAGGACCACGGTTAGTGGTCGGTCGATTGGAATCCTATAGTGGTGTTTAGGATCCCCCATGCAGCATCTCTGGGTTGGATAGGGGGCCAATGGCAGTGGGCATTCCACCTGGGTGATCATAGGGACTTTGGGCCTTCCCATAGACTGAGAGATGTTAAGGAAAAAGGGGGGTGGTGTGGGAGGGAGGGAAGCACAGGATTATTTGGATGGGGCTGAGTGGAGAGGGGAGAAGGGGAATGGGAGTTGGGGTCTGTTAAGGTAAGTGGTTTTAGGGGAGGAATAGGTTGGCAGGGTGGGATGGGTTTATGATTGTTAACAAGAAGGGGAAGTGGAGGGAGGGCTGGCATTTTCTAGGAGGAGGAAGTGGAGAAGTGATTACGTGCAAATAAATGGGACACGAAAATTATTAAATCGCAATGCTAATAATTTAAGTTTTGTATTGCAATGTGAGCGGTATGAATACACCAATCAAGAGGAAGAAACTAGAGAGATATGTGAAAGGAGAGAATCCTGACATCTTGATGTACCAAGAGACACACATTGGGAAAATAGATAAAGGGAAGCTAAAGCTTTAAAGGTTACTCTAGTCTACATCAGGCTAATGCAGTAGATAAGAAAGCAGAAGCGTTAATAGCTATTAATGGCAGATTAAGAGTACAAGTCTGGGATGTTAGGAAGGATGGGAATGGGAGATCGACATTTCTTAATATAATTCTTGGGTGTGGGACCTACACATTGGGAAATTTGTATGCTTCCAATAAGGGACAAGATGGATTCATAAGAGTGGAGCTTTAACTTTTGGAGGGATTTGCAAAAGGGGATAAAATATTAGCGGGAGACTTCAACTTGGCATGGTCTCCCCAGATAGACAGGAGCTCAGGACCTACTCACTAAATAAAAGCACACTCTAAAGCGTTGAAGCTCAAAATCACTACCTTTGCTTTGCATGATACATGGCGAGAGCATAAAGGACAAGATAAGGGATAAACATTCTAATCTCCCAAATCCATTTATCTCAATCTAGAATAGATTATATATGGCTATCGACACGTTTGTTGGGGAGGGTTAAACAGATGGAACAGGTGACATCTTTTTGTCAGAACATGCCCTCTTGCTAATAAAGATTGAGATAGGGAACATAGCAGGGACTTTATGGAGGTGGAAATTCCCAACAGATATTATACATAATCTGGTTTGAGTGGGAATACTAAAAGATAAAATTGAGACATACTTTGATGAGAACGGGACTCAGGGCATGGAACATGCAGTGGGGTGGGATGCCTTTAAGGCAGTAATGTGAGGGAATTTAATAGCGATGAAAGCGGTGGGGGATAAACAAAGAAAGCTACAAGAAGCAGAATTAGTGAATAAGGTGAAAGAGATACAGATAGAATTGGAGAAGAATGCAAATAGCTCAAATAGGAAATTGCAGAGGGCATTGAAACATGCACAGGGCCATCTGGAGATGTTTCATAAGAAACAGGCTGAAAAAACTCTATTGTTGGCGAGGCAGTATGTTTTTCTATAAAAGTGAATAAAGCAGATATGTTTCAAGCTACATAGCTTAAGACGGAAATGTTCACCCGTATCTTGAAGCCAAATGGGAGTGATGGGGAATAGCGACAACCAACAAGTCCATTTTAGAGATTCTCCAGAACTATTATGGGTCCCTATACACAAGTGAAAATCCAGAAAGCGAGAGACAAGACACATATTTGAAAAAAGTCCAACTGCCAACAATCAGCCAGGAAGGTAGAGAGAGATTGGAGGAGGATATACAGGAAGAAGAGGTGAGGAAGGTCATTCAAACTCGCCTCAGAAATAAGGCACCTGGACCAGACAGCTACCCTTTGACTTCTTTATAAAAATGGCTTTACACTTTAGCTCCACAACTCACAAGTATTTTCAATTCATTTAGACAAACATGTAAGATCGTGGACTCAATGAATGAGGCAGGATGATTGTGCTTCCAAAACGAGGCAAAGATCTGACACTTTCAGGATCATATAGGCCCATAGCATTGAGCAATATGGATGCCAAGATCTAAACTAAAATGTTGACAAACCGATTGATGGTTCTCCTACCTCAGCTTATTGTGCAAGATCAATCAGGGTTTCTACAGAGGCGACAGACTAGTGATAATATCTGCAGGGTTTGCCATTTGATAGAAAAGATGATGGCAATTACAAAGACACCAGCTTTATTGATTTCACTTGACACAGAAAAAGCATTTGATAGAGTTGAGTGGTCATTACTATTTCGAAAAATGGAAAAAATGAGGTTTGGGCAGTATATGAGAATGGTTCAAGCTAATTATAAAGCTTTGTGAATCCGAGTGGCAATAAATGGCTCTTTATCCGGTGAAATAGTGTTATCCCGCAGAATGAAACAAGGTTACCCCTGTCCACCCTTTTGTATGTTATTTACCTGGAACCTCTGCTAGCAAGGATCTCAGGTACAGAATTGATTAGAGGTATAGGAATGGCAGGGGAAGAGCACAAGGTGATGGCATTTGCTGATGATATGCTAATCACAATAGAGGACCCAGAACAGTCACTACCTTCACTATGGGTGGAACTAGAAGAATTTGGAGGGGTATCAGGTTTAAAGATGAACAGGCTGAAATCTGAAATACTGAAACTATCAGTAATCCCAGACGTAATGGGGGGGATTAGGGCTCCTTCTCAATTGAAAGTCACAGAAAAGGGTATAATGTATCTGGGAGTGGTCCTGCTGAAATCAATGGATTACATATGTAGAGACAACTATCCCCAATTATTTACTAAAGTTAAGAGTGATCTTCAAAGATGGAACCCTTTATCAGTTTCATGGATAGGAAGAATAACAGTGATAAAAATGGTGATTCTTCCAGGAATATTGTACTACTTTCAAGAGACTTCCACTCAGCATATAGAAAACTTTTTTAAATTCCCTTACAAAATTCATTTTGAGCATTTATATGACAAAACAAACCCCAAGGGATAGCAATGAGTACCTAGATAGCGCCAAAACAATGGAGAGGGCTGGCCCCACTGCATTTTTACAAATATTATGTGGCGGTCCAATTAAGAGTAATAAAGGTATGGTTTACGGGGGACGGACAGAAGGTATGGGCAAGGCAAGAGAGAGCTATACCCGAGATACCCCTGGCCGATGGGAAACTCAGACCACCCAATGTCCAAATTAGTAAAATAGTAGGCCTGCTGACAGAAGTGTGGGATTCAGTGATGAAAGAAGGGACCCTATCTCCGAGACCATCTCCATTCCTTCTGATGTTTCACAATCCCGAATTTCCTCCAGGCATGGAAATAGGGGCCTTTATCAAATGGAAAGAAATGGGCTGCATAAAGATAAGAGATATCTTCAAGGCAAAACAATTAGATCATTTGAAGATTGCATATTTTATATTGGATTAACAGAGGAAGACATGTTGCGATATGTACAATTGAAACATTGGCTAACCAGAGAGGTGATTAAAACTGCGGCCCTGAGACAGCTGACACAATTTGAATCATATATCACAACCCATACGGGCTCCAGTAAACTTATCTCGGTTCTGTATAGATTTTTGAACAATGATACTACTCAGGTTCAATGGAAATGTATGAAGAGGTGGGAGCCCATGTAGGGAAAGGCTTTTTAAAAAAAACAATGGGAACACTTCTGGGGCATTATACCAAAATTAACCAAGAAAGGAAAATGTGGTGTAAATTGGTGTATCAATGGCACTACACCTCCGAAAGGTTGCACTCTGTGTACCCAAATACATCGATTCTTTGCTGGAGGGGTTGTGGGATGACGGGGATATGGAGAAATGTATGGTGGGATTGTCCAGTGTTGCAACCGTTCTGGAGAGAGGTAACGGGACATATGGAAGGAATGTTTCCAACAATAAGTCCCACCATAAAAACAGAGGTGTGGTTATGTGGCATTTGGGACCCTAAACGCAAAACCTACACCAAAAGGCAGAAACATTCTTTTATGGTTTCACTTATAGCAGCATGGTTACAGCTGGCAAAAGGTGGAAAAAATCACATAGACCTACAGACTAGGATTGGTTTAGGAACATATGAGCCTTTTTATCAATGGAATGGGCTATGTATGTGTCCCGAGGAGAACAAGCCACTTTCAAACAGTACTGGGACAACGTGCTGAACTATCTCCAGAAAGATTTTATGAAGTAATGGTGCCCGCACACCATACAGTTTATGGAAACATTTGGAGAACTAAGCCCTCAAGGCATGTTATTAATAGCGACGAGATCAGCTGGAAGATGTGGGAAGGAGGGAGGGGATTTGGGGGTTTGCTTTGATTTTGTTGTAAGAATAAAATAATAAAAACAATTAAAAAAAGATGGGTAGACAGGCAATAGTCTCTGAGAAAATTTAAATTGTCACTATGGCCCTTAAAACCAGCCCATGGGACAGGACCACTATCACTACCTTTATATTCTTCCTGGGTGGCTTGAAAGTGTCAAGCAGGGATTTGTGGCACTTTCTTTTTTTAATTATATTTAGAATTGGATCACACAATAAAGCAAGCAAAACCTTTCACAAACACCTAGAAACAAAGTAAAAATCAATAACATTTTTTACAGTTTATTATTACCCCAAACCAAAGGAAGTAATCACCAATACAAAATCCCCCAAAATTGTTCAAATACAATTAACAGCAGCAATTTGTAGGGAAGTTTGCCGCACGCTTACTATCCATTTCTAGAAAATCATAGTCAAAAGCGTAGCTGTATCATGTACAAAAAAGGCGAAGCAGAGCTCCCTCATAAATTGTATTGCTGGACATTCTTTAAAAAGATGTCCAAGGGTCTCCATTTTGTTTACCTCTAGGCCAAGTCTACACTTGTTTTGAGCTATGTCTATATTCTACCTAGCCACCAACCTTCCTGCGTTGATAATGTCTAATTCTAGTTAATGTAGACCACCATCTCATGTTTGGAAACCTGACCGGATAGTTAGATAGGTGACCTGTGGGTTTTTCATCTTCTGAAGTATAGGTAAACCTTTTAAAGTTTCCTGTTATGTTTCTCGTTTTGGGCCAGTACTCAGACCATCATTTTTTTTTTGGACTGCCTGCGGGTTTGTTACCAGGTCTTCTAGGATGTTATTCAGTTGATTTAATAACTTCTTGCAAGAGTTAAGCCAATTAGTCAAAACTAAACACAAGCCCACTGTCACCAAGTTTCTCACATCCACAAATAGTGAACTAGCAGGGGGATTCAGTAATTTCGAAAAAATAATTAGCTTTTTACCAGAGAGAGTTGAGCCATTGCACGTCGGATTATACTAGTAGGAAAAACATTCCTCAGATTCAAGCCGTTGCTCACTAACTTGCCTTCAATATTGTGCCATTTCAATTTTGCAGATCCTATCTTTGCACTGTAAATCAAGAATAGAGTTACTTTTGCTTTGTAGAATTTTATGATTGGCCTCAAAGAGTATAGTGCATATTTGCTGTATTATTTTTCCATTTGTGTCGGAAAGGCATCAATTACTGTGCGCATTCAGTGGCGGCTGGGGGACTTTTAAAGTTTAAAGTAGTGGGGCGTGAATGTGTGTTCCATTAAGGCGGTATGAGGCAACCTGACTTAGGCAATGGGAGTCCAGGGAGGGGGGGTTCTCCTGTCGACGTTTTTGGAAATGAGGAGTGGAAATGGTGCATTTTCCAGTCCAATTTTCCATGTAAGATGTAGAAAAAGACCTCAGATACAAGCAGTTCTCAGAGGAGAACCCACATAATGGTCCGCTCGCTCTCCCCTTGAAATTTAGGTTTCGTTGCGCCCCTGGTCATGTGCCCAAACATTTGGCAGAGACTGTGCAGCAATCTGCCCCTATTTTGTGCAGTATGAACTATCCAAGCTGTGGCGTACCAAGTGGGGATCACTTGGGGGTCACCTTGCCCCCGTGGCTCTTTTAATAGACAAACCGGGGCATTTGGCAGTGAGACACCGCTCCCATTCAGCACCACAATCAGGTTGCCGAACGAGAAAGATGTCCCGCCGGTAGGACAATGAGGGTGCTGAGCAGGAGTGTTCCTGCTCAGCACCCTCATTGTCCTGGCAGCAGGACCCCTTTCCCGCTAATTGATCAGGAGACAGGTGAAAGACATGTTGGGGCGGCAGTGGTACACCTTGAGGAAGGAGAATATGCAACACTTGTAACAAGGAGATTGCCCATACATTATTCAGCCCAAGCAGCTGAATGGTAGCACCCATTGAAGCCCTATGCTATGTTACCATCTACTCAGACTCTGCCTATGTTACCACAATGGTGCATGCAGGTCTGCAGATTGCTCACCAGTGCAGAATGCTCCCCTGCTCAACACATTGATTTCCGCCCTGGTAGAACCTTCTCTCATAGCGGTCATTAAATGTGCAGCACATACACACAATACTGATGGAATATCTTTAGGAAACACAGTTGCTGACACGGCAGCACAAGCTGTAGCATACCTCCCTGTGCCCACATCTGCTGAATATGTTATAACCACAGCAAACACCAGACCAGATACAGGGGCATGCACAGTTCTCCCTATCGCACAGATAATTGAGCTGCAGCATAGAGCACCCGCAGAAGAACAGCATATATGGCTCAAACGTGGATGTGTGCAATCCCCCAAAGAACTCTTATGGAGACAACACAGTACAGGAAAAGTAGTGAAGCTGGGGGAACTGGTCTATGCCAGAAGCTTTGTGGGAAAATGGAACAAACCCAGGTTCCTTGGGCCCTACGAGGTTGTGTTCTCCACCCCCATCACAATGAAGGGGAAGGGGCTCAGGTATTGGATACTGCTGGATATATTTTGGGTTTATTTCTATTACTTCATGGTATTTTTTATGGTGGTATTTGTTGGTATTTTATAATTCTTGGTAACATATTGTGGTAACTTGTTGGGGTGTTTTTATAGTGGTGAGTCTAATTTCAGAATGTTGCCTAATAATTGTTTTTTTTTTACCAGGGTCACTAACAACAAACAAAATACTGCACTTGATACACTCTGGATGAATGGTTCATGCCCCCGTGTGGTACCTTATGTACAATACCATACTACGCCCTTTTGGCTGAGGTTCAAGAATTATAAAGCATGCAATTGAAATATTGCACATTCATCCACTCTCTCTAGCTAAATAGCTCATGGCAGCTACTTTATTTGGATATATCTCTTAGCACACTTCCGTCTTCTTATGCCTGTCAAATTAAAGGGGTCAAATGAAGAGTAAATGTAATAAGACTAAAAGTTACTTTGAAATCTGTTTTTTAATTGTAAAATAGAAATATGCAAGTTACACAGAATAATAGTTATGCTCACATTGTATTTCACAGTGGGAATACATTTCAATAGCTTTCAGTATGTTATCTGTGACAAGTCTTGCCAACTGTCCTTGGCAATGTGGAACTTGGCAAGAAACATACGCTTTAAGAAGAAAAATAACACAGCACGACTGTTCAAAGCATAAACGCAGAATTACATGCAAGTTAAAAATAGACAACACCTAATATGAAGTGACCTACTTAATCTCCACTACCTGACCTCATTCAAATCATCAGCCCCTCACTTAACCTCCTATTTACCTAGATGTGTTGGTGATATTTCTGATTCAGTTTGGCATGGAGATATTCCCCAATCTTTCTGCCTGCCTCGCCCAGGGTCACTTAGATAAGGACTGCTTCAGCATCTGACATCCTGCCAGCACTGGATTCCATCTCTAACCAGCCCTCTGTTACTTCGTCTCCCAGTGCCCAAAGATGAATGACTCGCTAATCTCACTCAAACCCCTTTTTTTTATCAAATCCCCCTGTCACTCAAGGGAACACCTTCGCTTGAGCAGATCATTCCACTGAAATGGCACGTGATTTCATTGCTGGAGAGCAAAACATAAATCTCTTCTTGTGCTTCCTGCTCTAACACAATGCCCTGTTTTCAGTGGAAAGGATCTTTACATTGTTTTTATCACCCAGCGCAAATTCAGCCTGCACGTTTAATTTCTCATTTAAAGAGCATCATGCATTTTCCCAATCTGCATTCGTTTCATCATGGACTAATTTGCACTGAATGTCATTAAGGGATTCAGTTTCATGTTAACTGGGGTTTGGTTAGATAAGTATGTTAATTTATATTATTATTGTGTTAAGTGCAGCTCAGTCCATTGAAATATCATCCTGAAGCAAAGTGCAATTGCAATCATGTGCTCTGTGCATTGGCATCTATTTCCTTCTGCCTGAGACTCACACTCTTGCGTCTAGAATTGAGTTTCAACCCCTGGGTGCCTATTGTAATTCAAACCTAGGCTAACATTTACATGGTAAAATGATGAACCTAACTGTTGAAATTCAGAGTCCCTACTACTACAATATACCTCTCAGACAATCGCAGGGTCTCACAGACTCAACACCAAGTGTCCAAAGTCAAGACAACACTACTACCTCAGTTTGCATAGCCTCATGCTGACCATATGAGTGTATGTGAAACAGTTCAAAGTACATGCATTGCTGCATATATTTAATGATACATATATATATATATATATATATATATATATATATATATATATATATATATATATATATATATTCTTCAAATTGAACAATGAAGAGATCTTGGAGTTTCAAATATGGAACATGTTAACATTGTTTCCTTTTTGGGGGAACTCTTGACTATTGACTGGGACTACTAGCCTTTCGTTACAGTCTGAGTCATCTACCCTCAACATGCCCAGTAATGATTTAGATTTGGTTTTACAAAAAGAACAAAATAGTAAGACCCGAGCTACATGGGAAGTTCATGCTTGAATATCTTAAAACAGGGATAATTACAAAGGGCCAGCAGGTCCGTAAGATTCTAAGAGTGTTTATTCATAACCCAAAGTTTATACAAAACTGGAGCAGTGTTGGGAACAAGTGCAGCAGAGACTGGATCATATTAATCATCGATACGGCTGAACAAGAAATTAGGAAACAGGGAAATGAGCTGGCTGTCTTGGAAGGTTAGATTCTTACCAATGCCTTAATTATAGATCAAAAATGCAAAATTGACAAACATCAATGAAGTAATAACAACATCTAAACAGTACAATGTTGATATGAATCTCTGGAAACAGAAAAGGTATGCCTACCTACAAAGAAGAGCCTATCCATATTTACCACCAGAGTTTTACCAAGAGGGAAAGAAACCGTCAGCTTCTCAACACACTATATTTGGCAATAGTAATAGAAATAGGAAATGTGTGACTTTTTTCAGAAACTAGCAACAGTCGCAGTGGTAGTGACCCAGAAGATGGGAATAATGTACCAATTGCGACTACCTCTTCAGTATGGAGTGTGGACCAGATAGTGGGACAGACAACAGTGAGTGCAGCAAACATGGTGACACCTATCGCTAATTGATCAACATACACCTTGACAGTTGACAACATTAGTGTGTTGGGTAAAGGACTTTGTATCGTACCATTTAAAAAGGTGGATATTTTTGAAAAAGAGATATTATTAAAAATGTTTTTTTTTTAATTAGACTTAAGAACTTAAAAAAAAAACATTCATTTGAACCAAAGAAAATGTTACTGGTTTAAAACTTTCATCTACCTTTTTACCTCAAATTATGGCAATACGTCCTGAGATTCTTGCCTTTGAAAATAAGGTGATGTGGCACACATAACAGTTGAGTCATGAAATGAAATCACAGCGGGCCATCCTCACTCTTGATGAAAGGATAGCCTTATGAACATTGCAAAATGACAGGAAGATCGTCATAAATCCTGAAGATGAAGTAGTTGGGATAGACCTGTGGGAATTCAATTTATATGAAAAGGTAGCCCAATGTGTGTTAAACAATAGTGTCCATTAAACAAACTGGACGATCACCCCACACTACGTCTCAAAGGAGAAATCTATGAAATGTATGACTAAGAAGAAATTAGGGGCTGGGTTTGTATAGACAAGAAGGAGTTCTTATGTAGATAAAATGCAAGGATTCCAGTTTTCTATATCTTACCGAAGGTTTATAAAACTACCAGTGATCCACCAGGGAGACTATAAGTCTCTGCCATTGAGTCCATTCTGGAAACTTTGTTCACGTATGTGGACTTTTTTCTGAAACCATTTGTCACTGTGACATGCTCATATGTAAAAGATACAACGATTATGATAAAATGTGTTCAAGATTTAGAAGTGTGTGAAGAAGATATATTGGTCACATTCCATGCTGAGTCACTCTTTGTGCCCACAGGGTTTATATTGAATTGTGGAAGGTTGGCACTTACTGAAAAGTCTTCATGTTTAAAAATGAACTCTTTAAATACATCAAAGGAATGAGTTTGGGGGCAACATTTGGGCTGAGCATCTTAAATCTATATGTTGCAGCTTTTGAGGATACATTTATCCTTAATGAATCCAACACCTTTAAGACAAACATGATTGTTTGGCATCACTTTATTGATGCCATTTTCATGATATGAAGAGGACTAAGTCTGAACTAGATGAATTTACATAATGGTTAAATTTGGGAGATAACAATCTCAACTTCTTTATATTCCAGAATGACGTTCAGATTCCTTTCCTAGACATTTTGATTATCAAAGACAACAGTGGGTTGATTACATCATTATACAAACAACCCACCGACAAAAACAGTCTTTTGCATTATGACAGCTTTCATCCACAGGCCTTAAAAGATAACCTGGCATTTGGCCAATTCTTGCAAATTAAATAGATTTGCTCAAAGAAAACAAATGTTCAAGTACAAGCTGGAAACCTAAGGAGGAACTTAAGGACGTTGTTGTCCATGTAAGACTATCAGATGGGCAAAAAAGAGGGTGGCACATTTAAACAGTGAGGTTTGCTTTCAAAAGCAGACATGACAAAAAAACTTTAAAAAATAAAGTTTAGTGTGTGAGACGACTTTCACTCCCATCAGCAATCAAGAAAGAACCGTGATACGGAAAAACTGGCACCTCATGCAGAGGGCAGACTTTAATTAATTTGTCAAACCATTATTCACGTTTAAAAGCAGTAGAAATTTGAGACATAACATGGTACATGCACATGGGAAACCGAAGGTAACATCAACAGCAGCCACTCTCCAGATGATTGGTCATTTTAAATGTGGCCAGTGGTCCGTGTGTTCCCTGACAAAGAATCTGAAGTCTGTGGAAGTTAATGGCATGGTATGGGAACTTGGACTGCTTACGAATTGCATGATTAAACATTTTATTTATGTCATTAAATTCCCTTGCAATTTACTTTGTATAGGCAAAACCTAGAGGGAAATCCGCCAGCAGATCTGCAAGCACAGATCATGTCTAAAACACACAGTACAGTACAAACCCCTAGTGGATCATTTCACCCAACAAAACCATTGGAATTATGATATATTCTGGTTTGTGATACAACAGATGAAAATGTGTTCAAGAGGGGGCATTACTAGCAGAACAAAGATTGATCAGACGCTTTAATACCGTAGATAAAGGACTTGACATGTGCATAGAGTGTGGTTCGCTTATTATATAAAGACATCTTTATGCTCCCTTTGGTAGCTGTTGATCAGAAGGGATTAAAGCTGTTTACCTGTTGGTTACTATGGCTGTTATAGTAAATATGGACAAAAGAAGACAACCAAAGATAGGTACGGGAATCGAAACACATGCACTAAGTTGACAATATGTTACTTTTAATTGAGCTCGACCAAGACATTTGAAAGTGAGGAAATAGTAATGCGGCAAGAGAAATTCCAAGATGGAGGATCTTTTTGCACTTGTAGTTTCATTCAGGGCAACGGTACAGTCTTTCTAAGACACGCAGAGACACCACCATAGCTACCATATATGGCAGCATTTAGAGCAGATGGATCTAAAACTGTGTGCCTGTCCGTTATCAGGGCCGTGACAGGCATACACAGATAAGAATGGCAATGGCTACAGTTACGGGAAAAAAAATAAATGTACCAAGATGACAACATGTTACTTTTAGTTTCCAAGACTGTTGACAATGTGGGAAATAGTTATGCGGCAAGGAGATTGGAAGTGTGTAGCGGTCTAGAAAGTTCATGGTGCAGCCACACATCAAGAGAGAACATAGGAGAGTATGAATAAGTTTGTGTTATTCATGAGCACGCAGTGAGTTAAAATCGTTCTGGAGCGTTCTGGAGAGTTTCAAGAGATGAAAATAAAATGTAACACTGTGAAGGTTGACAGTGATTAGGGATCAAGAGTAGGAGGAAATGTGTAATTATATCAACAGAGTCTGTTGCGTTACAGTAAAACCTGAAAATTCAAGGTGGCAATTATTTGTTTTTTTAAAATAATTTATTCTTAAGGAGACTGATGATAAGGATGGGATTGTTTCCCAGACAGAAGCTCTAGTAAACACAAAGCCGAGCTGATTAACCTCAGGAGAGAAGAAACACTAACGTGAGTTTGTTACTCAAATTTGTTTGTGAAATCAGTGATTCTATGTAAAGTGAATGAAGGGTTACATGTAAAGCGTCTGCTCAAAATGGTATGATAGTAGGGTATGATAGTAGGGTCTTTCGCTGACGTGCATATATTTAGTTGCAGGTTGGCAAGACCAAGGAAATTGCGAAGTAACAAGGAGAAGAGAGGGGTGTACTTGTGGGTGTTTACAAATATATTCCTCCTGATGAAGGTCTAAGATCATTGATTGGGTAGCATTTATATGACTGTACCCTATTAGGTGGCAAAAACAATTGACATATAAAGGATAAACATAAAATATCATGTTTTGATATGCTGTTCCGGATTACCCATTTGAGTGCATGAATTTGATTGATTGCACTGAGCGTGTTCCTAGAATCGGTGTTTGAAGCTATGTGCTAAATAATCACTCCTACTAGAGCACACTTGGATGCACCCTTTCTTTGAGGTTCCCAATCTACACATACTAAAATGATTTTTAATTGATGTTGTTTTGTATGCTTTAGTCTTTTAGGTACATCACAGTGTAACAATGCACTTCCTAAACCCTGTCAAATAAAAATAAAAATTGTATAAGTTATACATGCACTTTAAGATGTTCCAATGAATATATGAATTTATGAGTCCTTTGTAAAAATAAATGGATCCAAATATTTTTCTACATTTTTGAGAAGACCTTAATTGTGAATAAGAGTAACACACGTCCCTTTTAATACTCTTCATAGGTGTGTTGTATAAGAATTCCTGGTGGGGAGGAGCAGTACTGCCAAGTCTGTTAAACTATTTCACAGGAGGCATCCATGTCAGGCTTCAGACTTCAACAACCTTCCAACCAGAAAGAGCGGGTTTTATTAAGGGAAAGCTGTAAAACATGTTTTTAAAGTCAGGTATCCAGAAGCAGCTGTTCCAAAACAATACCATGAAAAAGCCACTTGAAAAATGTCTCAACAAAAGTGAACTGCGGCAAAGCATCCTCGGCACAGGGTTCGCTGCCACTCAAGCCGCAGAGCGCAACCTGCAGCGCATTGTTCTTTTCGAAGAAAAATAATAAAAGACCATTCGAATCATCCCATGAAGCTAAGCACTGATAGATGGAATATAAGAAAATGTGTGAGAGCTGCTGGGGGCATCCTTCAAGCGAGCGACTTGTCCCGAAAGCTTGACAGGTTCCCTTGTGGTGCAGCAGTAGATGTCACATGGAAAGCTGTAATCACGCAGGTGTCTAAATCGGCTGTCATTCCCCGCTGATGTTGCCTATTAGCACGGCTCCCGTCCCCTTCATCACACACACAGCGAGCAGGCCTGCTCATTGTCTGATAACTTTATCAGCCAGACGTTTCTCTTCAGCATTTTGTAAACTAGCGCAACAACTCAAAAGGACGCTGATATTTTTCAAGGCAATGGCTAACAAGCAAGCCCTTTGTTTCTGCGCCGTATTGTGAACGATAGCGCTGGGACCTTTGAGTCTCATAACACAGTGATTTATGGATTGTGTCTTTTATAGGTGTGTTCCGTTTGCGACAGAGATGTTTTTTTCTTTACCACTTATTTCCCACCTTATGTGCAACTTCACATCCCCTGATCAATCATGTCTTGTCAATTTCATTGTTTCCGCCTACTGTAAACATTGTAAACATTCCAGGGTCCAGGCAGATGTGTATCCTGTATGTCTTTCTTTTCTCTTTAGGCTTTTTGCCATATTGATTTCAATTCATTAGTATAATGCTAATTTTATTTTCCGACAGAGGGGGATGTTGTGAATTGTGTGTGTGAATGGCTAGGAAAAGCTAGGAAAGGACACTTAAGTGAATGTGAATTCTTTGGAACATTTTCACTTTTCATACTTATACCATAAGTACTGACCAACATTCTTCTAGTCCATTCACGCACATTTCAGACTGACTATTGGTGACCATTTTCCTTGGTTCAGTTGCATAACAAAAAAATCTGCCACCCCCTCGAAAGATGTGATGAGTGACCACCAACACTTAATATCTATTGTTTTGTTTGCCTTTTTTTGCTACACAAAACTTGCCAATGATGGCCTCAAGCCTGGGATAAGTAGGGCAGTAGAGCAATCTGGTGCCACGGTAGGGTTATGCTCAGAATAGTCATATATATATATATATATATATATATATATATATATATATATATATATATATATATATATATATATATATATATATCTTTGTTATTATGTTTTTATTTAGTATTTATGTTTTACAATAAACCTTTATATTCATCATTTCATACAATGCACAAAAGGACATTATCAAACAAATACATTTAAAGTAATCTCAAAGAACATGTACAGACCGTATAAACCATGCATTAGCTAAAATCCGGGGTAATAGGTCCCCATACCGTATACGGGGGCCATATGGCATTGGAAAACATATAGGTGTGGTCGCTAGCAAACTTCCCCAGAAGATTTACACAGAGGGCTCCTGTTCCTTCACAGTCCAAAACGAAAGCCTCCAGGATTCTGAAACACCATCTTCCTTGCACAGCCGACAGCTCTGTAGTTCTCTGGGGAATACCCCGGAGGGGGCTTTTAACTTTGGAGTTTTAGAGAACATTCAACCTGAATCTCAAATAAATCGCTCTGTTGTTATCGGGACCAGTGTTCAATCCTGTATTTATATTCTTATATTGCAGACATTGGTTGTATTTGCTTACCAAATCATTTTGTTTCACTCAATTATGGTATCTAAGTTGCCATTTCTCCTTCACGGGGTTATTTGTAAGAAATTCCTCAGTAGAGCCCATTTCATCCAACGCCAACCTGCAAAAAATCTTGCAAGGGGTAAATTGGTATATTTTGGGGCCCTCCTGAATCATAGAAGACTGGGTTCAAGGTGAAGTTATGTTAGAAGAAAGTTCATATATTTGTCACTCACATGAGAGAAGACGCTTCCTCATTTTCGGGACACCAAAAAGTTCACCATCAGTTGAATGCAGAAATCAGCAAGGGGCATACTGATTATTTCTGAGATTAGAACGTCTGAACCACAACCAGTGTCTTATGTATTATGTTCAATGTGCATTCAGTCTTTACTTGTGTTTTTTTTTTTTTTTTTGGAATATGGAGCCTTAGAGATCTGATAAAGTAATTGGCAGGTACTGCTTCTGCACGAGGCGAATAATAAATTAATCATCCACATTTTTAATTCATTCGGTGTACTGGATCGGGAAAGATTTTAGACCCAGATTGTCATAGGATAGGCAGGTGGAGATCAAGATCTTTACAGCAGTTACTGTCTAGAATGGTGAGAAAGTAGTTTAAACATTGAAAAAATGCAGGATTCAACAGTTAGGAGCTGACAACAGAGCTCAGGCGACCAGTGCGGGAGAGGTCTCAGTCAGTAGTAAAGCCTGGGTCTTTTTCTGACATGCAGAAGCTTGCTCCAGAAGTGTGAGACTTTGCTAAGGATTGGAAGTTCAGTTTTTGAGGTTGTGATTCAGGTAGTTGGCTCGCATCCATAACAGAGGCATACAAAAAGAGATTGGGGTCCTTTGGACAGTGGCCATCATTCTGAGTTTGGTGGTATCCCTGCTGTAATTCTGGCGGCATGCCACCTGATGTTCCGGTATTACTGGACTCCATGCAGGTAACTGCAGTATTTTCTTGCTGGTGGGGCCTGATCTACCAGCAGGTCAGGTCTGGAGGTAAATCCGCAGCCCCTATCGGCAACCTTGTATTCTCTGGTCTGGTAAAAATACTTAGGAATTATTGATTTCCAGCAAAACCAATGACTAGAACCTCTGATTGAGAGGTAAACCTGGTCATGGCAACAAACCCAAATCAGGTGTTAGCTCGGATGAAATTCGGCCCTAAGGTTATGATTGGTAACATGCACATACTGATGCTTTTGGAAGTCAAGGAGGCTTTTGATAGGTTGGGCCCTCCCACTCTTCTGTGTGTTGGATATTACTGTGCACTTGTTCTGCTCATCGAAGCATTACATAATGTCCATCAGATGTCCTGCTCCCGAAGGCACTGGTTCAGACCATGTGGTAATTCTGCTCTATGAAACACTGCATATTGCCCAGTAGTGGCCCTGTTCACCAGGACACTGGATAACGAAATGGAGTTTTCTTTATGAGACTTCAGATAATGTTGTGGGGTGGTTCTGCTCTCCAAGACCCTGCATAGTGCCCGGCGGTGAATCGTCTCCCCAGGGAATTGGTTCAGACCCTGCAATGGTTTTGCTCTGTGATGCCCTGAATATTGCTGTGTTTTGATCCTGTTCTATGAGTCACTGAAAATGACCTTGCTGTGGACCTGCTCTATTGGGTACTGGGTAGAGTCCTGTGGGTCTACTCCCTTTGACATGATATATTGATCTTAAATAGTTCTGCTCTATTTCTTGTTTTGCTTTTTTAATTTGTAAAATGAGTTAGTGCACCATACAAAATGGGCGTAAAGCATTTCATAACCACATATTTAAAGCTTTACTGAAGAGTAGTAGAACACCACTTTGCCACAATGTCATTGGAAGTGATTTCCAACAACTAAATACATCCGTTAAAAGGGACCTCTTAAGTGTGCACTTGAAGCATTATTTGAACATGTTTAGCGATATACAAAGTATTCCATAGGGCCTGATGTGTCTCTACTATACAAGGCAATGCAGATGACACTGCAGTGGTTCTGCTCTGTAGGGCATTCCATAGGGCCCTGGAGTGGGTCTGCTCTAGGAGGCATTGCATAGGTCCCTGTGACAACACTACTTTATGAGGCAATACATAATGTCCTTCAGCGGTTCTGCTCTACAAGGCATTGTGCAGCAGCCTGCAGTGGTTCTGCTCTACAGGGCAATGCATACGGCCATGCACTGGTTCTACTGTACAAGGCATGGAGTGGTTCGGCTCTAAAAGGGATTTCATACCTCCCTGAAGTGGTTTGGCTCTGCAAGGCATTGCATAGAGCCATGCAGTATTTCTGCTGTACAAGCAAAGCCAGAGACCCTGGAGTAATTTTGCTCTAAAAGGCATTGCATAGGGGGTAACAGTGTTTCTCCTTTAGAAGGCGTTTCTCCTTTAGAAGGCAATGTGTGTTCAAACAAGCTTTATTCGGCTTTATTAACCATAAAAGCAGTGTTACAAATACAGCAGTTAAAAAACGTAAAATACATATACGGCCACACAAAACAGAACATCTTAACACAAATAAGAACCATTCGTAGTTGGCCGTAATTAAAATTCAGATTCCCAGTTTACGTCTACAATTTCATCACTACAGCACAAATTTCGCTCTTCTTAACCACGCTCTACGGAGAAATGTTGCAATAAAATACATAGCGTTTGTATCTGTGGTGCTTTTACAGAATATTACAGCAGCTTCGGTTTGCCTTACACCCTTTAGCCTAAAAGGAACAAGATAACATTTCCTGGGATCCAACTACCCAGGGCACAAAAGCAGAAGGTGCTTTGTTGTTTCCTGCGGCACACCACAGATTTCACATTAGGTGTCTGAGGAATGGGTCCACCTAGATGTAGAAAAGGCAACCTGTAGTGTGTCAGTGCATAGCTGAAAAAACAGGGCTCGGGCATACCCAGGCGTTATCCAATCCAAATAGGGCTCAAAGTCCATGTTGGCTTTCGTTATTAAACATGGTACACCAGTCTTTAATGCTGCACATGCCCTGTAAATTCTCCTAGTCAAATCATCCCTACACTGAGTTTGGACGACCTTCTTCAAGCTTATTGACAGTTCAGCAGCCACAGACCAGACAGTTGGTAAATTAAGGTCCTCAACACCTTTACAAATGCTCCTGAGCCATGGAAGCGAACTAGACCCAGGAACACTCTGCAAGCTCACAATTGCTTCCCTATATATAGCAAGCTCTGGAGTGCTCCACAGTCTAACCCAATATTTAACGGCTTGCTTATAACAATTTCACACAGAGACTTCATGTCGCATTCCAATCTCAGGCTGGCTATTGGAGTGCCCTTCGGTTGCATAAGTAGTGACCTTAAAAAGTGGTTATCCACCTCATTGCTTTGTGCGCTAACGCAATGGCCCCATAATTCTGCCCCATATAAAGTCACTGCCCAACCCTGAGCTCGATACAAAGTAAGAGCAGGGGAAATTGCACCATTCAAATGTGTGTTAAAAAAATACTGAATTCCAAAGCTATGCTTCTCTAGGGTTGTCACCGCCCTGGTGCATTGGGCTGTCCATGTCACATCTTCTGTGAGCCTAATCCCCAGATAGTCATAGTGGCATACATGCTCCAAAATACGCTCTTCTATTAGGATCCTCAAATTTATTTTCTCACACTTTTTGCGACCGAACACCATCACCTTGCTTTTTTTTATATTAAGGTCCATCGAGAGTTTTTCACACATTTTGATGAAGACTTTCAAGTTGTGTCGTAAACCCACCGAGATTGCTAACAATACTGCATCATTTGCCTAGAAAATGCTGTGAATGTATATATATATATATGTACCAAGTTTGGGGAGGTCAAAACTGCATGCTAACAGCTCTTCAATTATTACATTGATGTACAAACGAAATAGGAGGGGGGGCTAGCACACGCCCCTGCCACACCCGCCCTACCGAAAAAATCTCAGTGATTTCCTTCCCCAGTCCAAACCTTATAAAAGCACCATTATTGGAGTAAAGGGATTGAATACAAGACAAAAGAGAATTTGGCACACCCTTAATTCTCATTACAGAACACAATGTACTTCTTGGGACGCTGTCAAGTGCAGTCCGTAGCTCTACAAAGACAGTATAAATCCTATGGTCTTGCTGGGACACATACTTAGTATTGCATACAGCCGGGGGCACTGGCCCACTGTTCCAATGCTGGGCTGTAAACCAACCTGCAGATGGTTAATATGATTGCCCTAGCTGGCCCAATGCTGTAGACGGGTTAACAGTACCCGTGCGTACACCTTCCCAACTGTATCTAGCAGCAAAATCTGTCTGTAATTCCCAGGGTTCTTATGATCTCCTTTCTTATATAGTAGTACAATGATTGCTTCACTACATGATTGGGGCACATCACCAGTGCTGGAAACATAATAAAATACTCGGTTAAGCAAAGGGGCCCAGATGGAAGGCTCATCTTTTAACAAATCAATAGGAATTCCATCTGGCCCTGGAGCTTTCCTGCTGCCGAGCACCATAATGGCCTCTTCCACCTCAACTGTTGAACATTTATGTGGGCACTCGTCACAGTCACTGCCCATCTGCTGCAGTGATAAAATGCACAGCTCATCCCCTCCTTTTTTATTCAGGTTTGCAAAATGATTAAACCATTCAGTTGGTGCAATCTGACTACAGACCGGACCTACCGAAATCACTTTGTGCCCCCCAACCAACCTGAAAAAGTTCACATGGTCACCATTCCTGCTCTAGGACAGTAATTCGTCCCAGCTATTTTTAGTGTATTGTGCCTGCCTTTTTCTCTGCTACTACTGTCTTGTACTTTGCCCACAGGCTTTTTAGGTTGAGTTTATATACAACTCCTGCATTTTTAAGGTAGTTTAGCAAATTCTGCTTTGTTAGCAGACATTCTTCATCACCCACCACTTATCTAGATTATAATTCCTAAATCTACTAGCTAGTTTGGAGAAGTAGGATGACAAAATCTTCACCATGTTGCAATATAGATCTCCAATAGTGTGGGGATTATGGTCACCCAAGCAAATGCCCACAATATGATGGATGATGCTTGCATACATTTGGTGCATAGCCACACTATGGTCCAATGATGTCTATTTAGCCACCTGCCTGGAGTTACCAGTGACAGTGATTGAAACCCCCCCTCTTGACCCCACTGCTATTAGTCCCTCCCCAATCAAAACTTAGAAGGCAGCTTAGTGGGTGATGATCACGATCGGGCCGTCTTAATACTTTCATACTAATAACTGCATCCCAATATGTCATATTAAGCAGAATATAATCGATCCGTGAGCTGCCCTGCAGCCCTTCATAGGTTACTGATGCAGGCTTATGCAGGGAAATACTCCCGTTGCACATACATAAGCCTGCATCACATAATAACCTAACAGCTTCTATGGCATCAGGGTATAGCCTAGTGGGTTTCCAAAACGCTACATCCTGGTCATCCCAGAGACCATTTAAAACTTCTATGGGTTTGGCATGTTAAGATCCCCATTGCCATAATTAAAGAGTGGGTATGTCTTAATTTTTGAATATCCCTAATCATGTGACACATTGTCCTAAGAGTTTCCATGGATGCACTCCCCCCTGGTCGGTCATAAATGTTAAAAATCAATGTGTCCTTCTCCTTCAGGTTAGTTGCTTCCAAACACTGAAGGTCATCTGCGCCGGTTGGCAACAATATGAGTGATAGATCCAATGTTGGACCTTTGGGTCTGCCTCTGGGACCTTTTGTTGCACATAAGCAATACGAGCTAAACCCCTGTAGCTCAATGTTTTCCTTTGCCCAGGTTTCCTGGAGACATACTAGATCAAATTGATGGATGAAACAGACCCACTCTGGGTCCATCATAAGTGTATGCACTCCAGCAATATTCCATGAGAGCACCTTCATCCCTATGATAATGACTGTTTCTGCCTCCACTGATGATTGTTGTGGGTCTGATACCAAACAGGGGTGATTAGCTTTATTGAACTCGGTCAGTCAGTCTACTTCATCCAGTCCCTTGCCAGGTTCAGTTAGAACTCCCAGCAATATGCATGTTTCATTTGGCATTCCCGAATCTGCGCAGCTTAGAAATGTTAGTATGGGCTGGGGCATGATCTAATTTCTACTTACAAAAGTCCTTCGGTCAAAGCAGAGTTAACCAGGCTAACCAGAATGTAATCTTGATTCTCCATGGGCATCTTTCCTCTCATACAGTGAACAATATCATCCCGGATCACAGATTTACAATCTCTGACATTGCGTATCCAGTATGTGACTTTGATCACCAGTGATGACTGGTCTTCAAAGCAACCTATCCTTAATGGTGGCACATCGTACAAGTAAATATCCCTACCTCTGACCCACTCTAGGGCTCCCTGGACTCTGGCCCATTGGCATTTCTGGGTATCAAATGGTATTCCTTTTCCTATATATGTGGTCAGTTGGAATTGCCCATGTCGGTAATAGAACTTGGGTCGCTGAGTCCATATTGTTATTACTCTCAGCACCTCTGTTAAAAATACAAGGTCCTGTTGCAGGTCTTCCTTGGCTGGGGTCATCCTTCCCCACTTCAATTTGTCTATGAACAACTTTGGGGATGATTGTTTTAGCACCCCCCCATCTCAGTAGATAATGGGCCTCATTACGACCCAGGCGGAAAACCATGGTGCTAATAGCACCATGGTCCATGCCGGTAATTTACCGACTCCGCCATGGAGAAAGGGGGAATTACCACCCGATTACAAGGTTGGCGGGCGGTAATTCCCCCCTTCCTCCATGGCCCTTCCCCATTCCCATATTTGCCCCATAGGGCTCAATGGCAATGGGGAAGGTGCTAAGTACGGTACCGCAAATTGCTGGTGTAGACCAGCCGTTAAGGTTGGGTCCCGCAAAGGGACCTCGTAATCAGGCGCTAATGGGTTAACGGCGCCGCAGCCTTTTACCGTGCTGTTAACCCATTAGCGCCAGGGTCGTAATGAGGCCCATTGTATTGAATGAGGCCTGGGATCTTGGTACATCTAGATCTGGTAGAATTGACATTAAATCAAGCATGTTAGGGTTTGCACTACAGTTTGAGGTTAACTTTGTACCGCATTTAGGGACCACAGTTGCACACTCCAGTAGCCGTATGGGCATTTTCCTTGTCATCAACAATGTTACCAGTTTCAATGATCTCGATAGTTTCAATACCATTTAGGAAGCCTTTCATCTCTGAGATGAGAACATTAAGGGTTTAAGCAGTCTAAATAAACTTTGTGGCCTTCTACAGGAGAGATAGAGCTAGTTGCCTTCCTTTTAACCATGTTGGCACGCTTCTAGCAGCACTCCCAGCATCCAACACTGGTGTAAATAACACAATTGTAATATCTTACGTACAGCGTGCCGGTATGAACTAGACAGCCTGTGCACTTAAACAAGGCAGTCTGTACAGTTTGTGCAAATGAGCAAGATCAGCGATTACAGTTAATGTTAATGTTAATGTTAATGTTAAAGGATATTTGTACCGTGCACTATCACCATCGGTGTGGTCCCCTGGTGCTCTGGCAGCTCTGAAAAAGGGAGAGGGGGGGTGAGTTAGTGGGAATGAGCGGGAAAAGAGCAAGATAGCAGTGATGTGCTGTTGGCAGAGTCAGCCCGGTGGGTCCGTTGGCTGGGCTTGGGGTGTTTTACAGTCGGTAGTCGTCGTGTGCTGTTGTGCAAGTCTATGTGCGGTTTGTTTTGTTGTTGCAGTGTAGTAAAGTTTGTGTGGTTTGCTGCGTTTAAGGCTTGTTGTTTGGTTAGGGTTTGAGATGTGTATGCAGAGGGATGAAATTGTTAGTGGATTGGTTAGTTGGCATTGCTGTCCTTGCAATTACGTCTAGGTGTGGTGCCCGCTATCATTCTCTATTCCATCTAAGTGTGGCACGTGCTAACATTCACATTTCTATCCAGATGTGATGCAAGCTTAAGGTTAAGAATTCCATCTAAGGTTGGCACGTGCCAACATTCACATTTCTATCTAGATGTGACGCAAGCTAAGGTTAAGAATTCCATCTAAGTGTGGCACGTGCTAACATTCACATTTCTGTCTAGATGTGACGCAAGCTAAGGTTAAGAATTCCATCTAAGTGTGGCACGTGCTAACATTCACATTTGTATCTAGATGTGATGCAAGCTAAGGTTAAGATTTCCATCTAAGTGTGGCACGTGCTAACATCCACATTTCTATCTAGATGTGATGCAAGCTAAGGTTAAGACTTCCATCTAAGTGTGGCATGTGCCAACATTCACATTTCTATCTAGATGTGACGCAAGCTAAGGTTAAGAATTCCATCTAAGGGCCTCATACACGGAAGGCGGTAATCCAGGGTGCTATTAGCACCCTGGACCATGCCGGTAAATTACCGGCACCGCCTTGGTGGAAAGGGGAATTACCGCCCTATTCCAAGGTTGGCGGGGCGGTAATTCCCCCTTCCACCATTGCCCTTCCCCATTCCCATTTTTGCCCCATAGGGCATAATGGGAATGGAGAAGGAGCTAATTACGGCACCGCAATTTTGCGGTGCCGTAATTAGCACCAAGGTCCATTAGCGGGTTGGTTTTTAACGCCTGCAAAAAGCAGGCGTTAAAGCACCAACCCGCTAGGGGACCTCGTAGTAAGGTGGTAATGGTTAACGGTCACCGTTACCATTAACGGTGGCCGTTAACCATTACCGCCTTCCGTGTAATGAGGCCCTATGTGTGGCATGTGCTAACATTCACATTTCTATCTAGATGTGAGGCAAGCTAAGGTTAAGAATTCCATCTAAGGCCTCATTACAACCCTGGTGCTCACGTAATGAAGGGTGCCGGTATGGGACAGGCACCCTTCATTACGTGAGTGTCAATTACGAGGTTCCCTTTGCGGGACCCGGACCAGACGCCTGGTAAAACCAGACGTCTTTTCCGGGTCCTGCGAGGGGAAGAGGGAGGTAATAACGGGCCACTTGTAATGTGCCCGTTATTACCTCCCTCCCCATTCCCATTGAGCCTTATGGGGGCTCAAATGGGAAGGGGGAATGGTTCCTTCAAGGAGGAATTATCGGGTCCTCCAATATTGGAATGACCCAGTTATTCCGCATTGAAGGAACCCGGTAATGGAGCCCGGTTTGGAGGCAGCCATGGTGCTAATAGCACCATGGCTGCCTCCAAACTCGTAATGAAGCCCTAAGTGTGGTACATTCTAACATTTGGTACAAAATATAAAAAAGAGCATGCGAGCGATTTAAAATCACATATATACATTGAATTTCAAATAATCACATGTTTATATAAAATCTTCTCGATGCGAACCCATAATGATTTCATTCTCCCATATTGTGGCAAAATAGAATTAGATACATTGTGTAAAATTTAGTCATACCAGTTTAGAGATGTGTTTCTGTTTGTAAAATGGTTTCCAGGAAATGTACCATTGATTTCATGATTGAAAATCTAGGACTGTTTACTAGGATACTCCATATCTCCTTTTCATCTTGGTCCACGTACAGATTTATAAGTTCGGTAAATTGTTTTGATCGTAAAGATTTTAAGTGAGGACATGTCACTATCAGATGTTGCAGTGTTTCTATGGTGGTACCAGATTTACAATAACGACAATAAATCTGTTCAACATCTATCATTTTTCGTCTCACCAGAACTTCTCTTGTTGGCCATAAGTTCAGTCTTACACGTAAGAACTGATTTCTAATTTTAGCCGAAGGACACCTCCGAAGATAGCTAGTCATTTGTCCCAGACAGTTAGAGCGAAAGATGTTTATATTGAAATCTTTATACCTTGCACAATTTTCGTTTTTTTATATTTTGTACCAATGTGAATTTTGTATCAAATAATGAACCATGTATTTATTTATTTGCAACATTTCATTTTATTAATTGTATAAATATGTAAATTTGAAAAGTTGATTGAATTCAGCTAAGAATTCCATCTAAGTGTGGCACATGCTAACATTTACATGTCTATCGAGATGTGACACAAGCTAAGGTTAAGGGCCTCATTACACGGTACACGGTAGGCGGTGAGCCATGGCGCTATTAGCGCCATGGCTCTTGCCGGTAAAATACCGGCACCGCCTTGGCGGAAAGGGGATTTACCGCCCCATTCCAAGGTTGGAGGGGAGGTAAATCCCCCTTCCACCATTGCCCTTCCCCATTCCCATTTCTGCCCCATAGGGCTCTATGGGAATGGGGAAGGCGCTAATTACGGCACCGCAATTTTGCGGTGCCGTAATTAGCTCCGAGGTCCCTTAGCGGGGACACAGCACTGTCTTTATATGCGGCGTACCTGCAGCACTGGTTTAGCTGGCTTGCGTGACCACGAGACAAGCCCCATAACAAAAATGTCTCAAACGGGATAGGCTGGATCCAGTCCGTCGCCAGTTGGATTCGCCCATGGCTTTCCCTCTCTGAATAATATTAACACGCGTCAAGTATTGGCAGTGAGGCTGTAACGAAGAGCAGCACAACTAATTATTCAACCTGCAAAAAGCAGGCGTTAAATCCCCCAACCCACAAAGGGACCTCGTAGTAAGGCGGTAAGGATTTACCGGTACCGGTATTTTACCGGTACCGGTAAATCCCTACCGCCATCCGTGTAAGGAGGCCCCCAGACTTCCATATGCTAACATTCACATTTCTATCTAGATGTGACGCAAGCTAAGGTTAAGTCTTCCATCTAAGTGTGGCACATGCTAACATTCACAACTCCATCCAAGAGTGGCACATGCAATCCTTCGCAATTCTGTTAGTTTTGGCAGTTTACATTATGTGAAGGTAAGGTAGAGAGGTGGGGGATTCCTGGAGTAGAGTAATTGCTCTACACCCCACCCATGACACACTTATAGTTTTGTTAGTGTCTGTTGGCTACACTGGCTTCCCCTGCAGAAACCTGCAAACACTATCTGGAGCTGGCACTGTTGGAGCCGCCCTTTGCTTCAGGCCCTTAGCCGAAAGGGCTGTCCAGACTGGTCCAGGATAAGGAATGACTTGGCCAATCAGGGCCAAGAGGAGGTTGTGGGAGGCGAGGCAAGTGAAGGGGAAGTCAGGATGGATGGGAAGCCCGTGAGGGTCCCGAAAATCACGCACCACCATGGTGGCACCAAAGGGGGATGTGGGGTAGCATGCACACGCTCACCTGTAGCTAAGTTGGGAAATGGCAGAGGGAGCGGATGTGCAGCGACTTCACCAGCAAACTATGAGGTGAAAGATATTGGCCAATCAGGGCCAGAAGGAGGGTGTGGGAGGCGGGACAAGGGAAGGGGAAGTCAGGACAAGGCGGGGAAGCTCGCAAGGGTCCCGAAAATCGTGGCACCCACATGATGGCACCAAAGGGAGACTGGGGGGTCGCATGCACATGCTCACCTGTAACCAAGATGGGAAATGGCACAGGTAGCGGATGTGCAGCACTTCTCCAGCAAACTATGCTGTGAAGGATATTGACCAATCAAGGTAAGGAGGAGGGTGTGGGAAGCGGGACAAGGGATGGGGAAGTCAGGACACGGCTGGGAAGCCTGTGAGGGTCTCGAAAATCGTGGCACCACCATGATGGCACCAAAGGGGTACTGGGGGGCCGCATGCACACACTCACCTGTAGCCAAGACGGGAAATGGCACAGGGAGTGGATGTGCAGCGACTTCACCAGCAAACTATGCTGTGAAGGATATTGGCCAATCAGGGCTAGGAGGGGGGTGTGGGAGGCGGTACAAGGGAAGGGGAAGGCAGGACACGGCTGGGAAGCCCGCAAGGGTCCCGAAAATCGTGGCACCACCATGATGGCACCAAAAGGGGACTGGGGGGTCGCAGGGACATGCTCACCTGTAGCCAAGACGGGAAATGGCACAGGGAGCGGATGTGCAGCGACTTCACCAGCAAACTATGCTTTGAAGGATATTGACCAATCAGGGCCAGAAGGAGGGTGTGGGAGGTGGGACAAGGGATGAGGAAGTCAGGACATGGCTGGGAAGACCGCGAGGGTCCCAGAAATTGCGGCACCACTATGATGGCACCAAAGGGGGAATGAGGGGTCACATGAACAAGCTCACCCGTAGCCAAGATGGGAGGCAGGGCCACCGTGGCTCCCTGATTCTCCAGTCCATTGCGGGCCGGGCCTGCGGCATGAAAAAAACACACAAAAAATACTTTTTTTTCACACTGAACTGAGCCTATTATTACTGTCCATGCACAGTTCAGTGCGAAAAAAATTAATAATAAGTATTTTCTTTTTGTGCCCCTTCCCAGGGTGGCCTATGGGGGGGCAGCATTTTTATAAGGGTGGCCATGGCCCCCCTTGGCCACCCATTAGAGGTGCCCCTGAGCAGTACCCAGTAAACCAGGATGAACCCTGCAACGGTCCCAGCCATGTTACCACAGCACTGTCTTTATATGCGGCGTACCTGCAGCACTGGTTTAGCTGGCTTGCGTGACCACGAGACAAGCCCCATAACAAAAATGTCTCAAACGGGATAGGCTGGATCCAGTCCGTCGCCAGTTGGATTCGCCCATGGCTTTCCCTCTCTGAATAATATTAACACGCGTCAAGTATTGGCAGTGAGGCTGTAACGAAGAGCAGCACAACTAATTATTCAACCGCAGATGTTATTATTTGCGGGTTAAACAGCTTTCTTATACATCTCAACTTATATATATTTTCTTTTGACAAGTAGCAGGACTGGAATAACTGCATGACGACAAAGAGAGCATTTGTGCAAGATACAATATGCAAATATTGAAATTGCTGACTTCAAATGTTCCCAGCTCTGAAGTTAAAATTTAAAAGTTAAAAACAAGTTAAAATCCATAAATTACTTTGACAAAAAGTAATCGCAGAACGAAAGCCAAAAGCTGAAAAAAATTCAAAGCTCACTAAACCGTCTACTACCGGGAAAAAAAAAACGGATGGTCTGAGGGAACACCAATGGGCTATGGCACCCGCTTCTCCAGTTATCCAGGTTACCCTGGTTTTCAAGTATGCATTTGGGATCGCAGCTCCTCTAACCGCCACTAAGCCTGGGCTCCCTCCTATGCACTCCGACAAGCCACCAACAGAAACGGACAGCGGACCCTTCCCTTCAGCAGGCTTACTCTGCAAGGGTTTGCCGGAAATGATTTTCAAAGCAGCCTTTCTTCCGCTGGAGCAGGGGGTGGGACCAAGTTCCTCATTGTTTCACGGGGCTGGGCGGCACAGCACAGCAGCCACAGAAAGCAGCACCCTTCCCTGCAGCGGGCGTAGTGCGTATGCCGTAAGAGTTTGTGCGAACTGCTTTTCAAAGCACCCCTCCTTCCTTCCGCAATGGTCCTTCAGCTGTTCTGCTCTACGGGGAATTGCATAATGCCCTGGTGTGGATCTACTGTACACTTTTCAGGGCCATGTGGTGGTTCTCTTCTACAAGGCATTGCACACAATCCTGAAATATTCTGCACCACAAGACATTGGATACATGCTTCTGGTCTTTCTTGTCTATTCACAGTGATATTGCCCATCACTGCTTGATTTCACTTGTGTCTCCTGCTCCCCCCAGCCTCATGTGTCTCAACTCCAGGGTCCTGTCTACTGCTCTAGCTCCTTCTAATCTTTCACCCAGCACTTTCCAATGAACGTTTTCTCTTTTATCTGGTCTGAGGTGTCACAGGTGTGTCTCACCCATGCAACATGTATGGTGATTAGTTGACTCAGTGGGTTCTCTGAACCTGCCCTTACAGGTAGCTTGCAGTGTTGATGTGGGACTTCTGGTTGGTGAATCCCTCCACATGGTTGGTCATCTGTCTGCTTGTCACACACTGGCCCACCCTCGGGGAGCAAGCTAAGACGAACAAGCTTTAAGTGTATGGCTAATTGATTGAGGTGCCTGCCTCAAAAGAGGTTACACCCATTCGATGGTTCTATGATGTGAGGAGATAAAAGTCTCTAACACTGTTAAAGTGGTGACTCCTGCCCACAGTTGATGAGAGCCAAGCATCTTAAAGCCACTCACTCCACAGTAGCTGTCCTGCTCTCACTTGGTGCACCCGCAAGCTGATCACTTTCTCTGTAACAAAGGTCTGGGTTCCAAGAGGATTACCTCAGTTTGAGAGAATGAGTACATGATCTTTACCCATCTTCCAGACTAAGACTTCCTTCTAACCAAAATCCCCAAATGGAGTACAGATTTTAACATACAGTTGGATGTCGTTGGTCTAAAAGTGATGAAACAGGCCATGTTTTTTTTTAAAGGCTGAAGATTGGCCAAATATAAACATAAAATTAAATGGACAATAGGGCATCCTCTGTAGCAACCCACAATGATTGATAATGCATCAGATATAACTAACCCATTTTAACACATTGGCATCTGTTGGCAGAAAGGAATTAATCAGCCGATGACGGTCTCTGAGATGCCTGCAACTTTTAAAAGACGTACGATTACTATGTTGTAATCCACTGTGTCATTTGGCAAATGCCATTGACAGGTCTAGCATCACCAGTAGTGATAAGGAGTCCTGGTCAGCATTAATCAAAACAACATACCAGACAGACTGCGACTGACTCAGTTCCATGTAAAGGATGGAAACCAGATTGCCTAGGGTCCAGCAGATTAAATGTTTCCAAATGAAGTTGGAGTTGTGAGGATTTAATCATTTCCAAGACATTAGATGGTGGTAGGAAGGCCAGTGATGGAGTGGAATCTTATTTAAAACGGTCAGAAGTAAGTTTGACTTTTTTTTTAGTAAAGGCGTGATACTAGCTTCTTTCAAGTTTAATGAAACCACACTCTGCTGGAGAGACATTAACAAAAGAGGCCATGGAATCTGCAACTGTGTGAGCCAGCAGATTGTCTTCTAGAGCTGGCATAGCATCTTAACATTCATAAAAACAAAAATTATACATAAATCAAGAGGCAAAACAAATTCAATATTGTTAAACAGACAACAACAAGGCCTCTAGTAATTAAAACTGGTCCTGGTGCTACACAGCCTAGTAAAAGCTTACAACATTTTTTTTTTAACAAGATAGTAAACATTGATTGATAATGATAATCGCAACAATTAACATAAATATAGACAAAACACCATGCTAGGATTAAAATGCTTCAAAACAAATCAAAACCATAATTGCACAAAAAATGAAGTTTAAGAAGTCAAATTGCAGGTAAAATCAGTCACAAACAATGCATCCAACATTAACACAAAATTTGCAAAGATACAATGACAAAATCACATATAAACATAGAATACATGAACATAGTTCTATACAAGAATTTTAGTGAGTGCATACCTCAATTGCTAACAATGGGACGATGATTGTCACTGCTGTTCATCTTCAAGTTTGTCTAGTTTCGTTTGAACGAAACGTAATAAGCTTAAAAGGGAGAGCATTAGAGAATTATTGCATCCCAATATGCAATATACCCATAATAGATTACGAAAAAACTATTTTCCAAATGTTTGCATTCATTGAATTTTAAAATTTTCGAATATAAATAGATGCTTTAGTGTTTCGGGTTTGTCAATATGTTGGCAATATCGACAGAGGCCATCGAGTGTGGCACCCTTGTTGGATTTCCAACTTTTTACATGTTCATTAGTGTGCAATAAATCCAGTCTAAATCTCATATAGAGATGTCTAGACTTATTGCAAGGAAAGCATGTCAGATAAGACATGCACGGATTTGTTTATGCCTGAATTTTGCATATTCTGTAAAGGATTTATATTGAGCAATGCAGTCAGATGTGGTTGACCAGTAATGTTGGAAATACTTTTTTTAACTAAGGCAGGCCATACTAAAAGATCTTCAGGCTCCATAGCAATTGCAACAAGCAAATACCTCACTTGGTTGTTAAAGAGGGCAATTGAGGATGGAAGGGATTTTGAAAGCATTACTGCAAGATCCTTATAGAGTGAGTTAGTCAGGGGATGTAACATTTTACCATGATTTATTAGCCTCCTCCAATATAGTTTAGATGCCAATGAGGAAAGTCAAAGTTCATGGATGAGGATGACCTTGGGTAGTGACTTGGGAAGACCAAGAATGATTTTCCAAATGTTACCTTGCAACTTGTTGAGGATTGAACCAATATCCAATAGACAAAGGTCCAATCCATACCATAATGAATAATCAACTCTACTTTCATAACATAAAAATCTATTAGTGGTATAAGTGAAAATATACAATGCCTATGAAAAATGAATTTCATTTGAGCTGTAAATTGAGTAATTTTGATAGTGTGTGAGCTCTGCCACATCTTTAAAGAATTGGTGTTAGAGAGATTATAGGACCAATATGTCATCTCTGGGGTGCAGCAGATTGGGTTTTGATTGATGTGCCATCGACATTTACATAATTTTTTCTTATTAGAGAAAACAAGGATGTTGGATTTAGTGGAATTAATGGCCAAATTGTGTTGTTTAAAAAATAAAGAAAAGTGGTTAAGTGTGTCCTGTAAACCAAAAGATGTGCGATCAAACAGAATGACATTGTCAGCAAAAGCAAGCCAATTTAAGCACAAATCTCCCAATTTTGTCGGAAATCTATCAGTTGTGTTCCACATTTGATCAAGGTCAGCAAGGTACAAGTTAAAGAGAACTGATGTTAAATTGCACCCTTGCTTGACACCGATTTCTGTGGGTATTGCGTCTGTAAGAAGCCCAGCTTGGTTGATGGGTACCTTGTAGTTTGTTTGATCATGTATAGAGCAATGATGGCAATAATGTGTGTTGGAATGCCATACACCAGTATTTTTTTTCCATAAGGTACCTCTGATGATACTGTCAAAGGCAGAAGACAAATCAAGTGATGCCATATAGACAGGGCCATTTAAGGACTGCTGAGAGGAGGCTAGAAGGTGCGCCAGAATGGTAGCATTGAGTGTCGTGCCCAGTGATTTTCGAAAGCCAACCTGAAATTGTGCCAAAGTATGATAGGATGAAATAAAATGGTCAGATTGTTAAAAATCAATAATGCAAATACCTTGGCTGAAACATCAATCGGTGCAATGGGGCGAAAGTTAGCAGGGTCATCGATATGGCCTTTTTTGTGCTAAGGAATGATGATCGACGTCAACCATGATGGAGGAACAACCCTGGTTTGGAAGATCATGTCAAATCTGCGCTTCAAGATTTTGGCCCAGAAGTCTGATCATCCTTCAAAACACAGGGCGCTAGCCCGTCAGGTCCAGCTGCTTTAAAAAAACCTAAGTTTTTTTGATCGCCCATTGTACGTCCTCAACTGCCAAAGGGCATTTTGATCGAATATAGCTAGCAAAAGTATGAACATCGAATGCGACATAGCCCTGTGGTAGAGTGTATTTAGTCTTGAAATATTTTGTCCACATTTCGCCCGCAATTGCAGACTTAAGACAAGATGCCTGATTACCAGCTGGATTTCTCAAGATAGCCCAGATGGCCTTAGGATTACAATTACAAAAATGAGAAATGATTGTTTGATTGTCTTTCAAATGGCGATTAAATAGAATCTTTTTAAGTTGATTTTGTATTTTGATATGATTTTTTTTCTGAGATAATCAAAAGAGAAATAGGCTGCATATGAAGATTGCAAACATCTAAGCTCTCGATTTTTAGAACCTTTGAGCAGCAGAATTGCTTTATGAAATCTGTTGGGATGGGAAGACGCCTTAGAAGTGTCTTATTGACACACTAAGAAATGTAAATGCAATTGTATCATGTGCACATTCCATTCATCCGCTTTCTTATGCAAGGATCCCACGGCCTGCACATCCTTCACAACCCAAAGGTCAGAGCTGACCTGAGCTGCAAGTAGCATACACAAGCCAGGGTTCCAGGGAATAGAGAGCGCATATCTGTCCATTTGCACTAATGACAAGGTAGGAATTGAGTTGTAGCACTTGACTGGGAGGGAAATGTTGCATCTGAAGATCATCTTATCACCCAGCCAGGGTTTGGATACAGTAAGGGATCTACAGCTACCTGACAACATACGAGAGACCCGAATGTAGTCTATATGGGAGCAAGAAGTTCCTCTCTGCCATGTTACGGTTGATTGCTGTAAGGCAGGAGGGACGATGTAAATGTCCAACTCTTTCAAAAATTGAGCCCAACGAAGACCCCTGGCAATGGATAGTTCACCATGAGGGCCCTTTGGCACATTAGATTTTGTATTGGTGCCTGTAATCAGAGTGGAGTATAATCCCCTCTGATGATTTCATAATCACTGTT
This sequence comes from Ambystoma mexicanum, assembly GCF_040938575.1. Classification (NCBI taxonomy): domain Eukaryota; kingdom Metazoa; phylum Chordata; class Amphibia; order Caudata; family Ambystomatidae; genus Ambystoma; species Ambystoma mexicanum. Next base: position 67,002,682 of record NC_090937.1, on the reverse strand, counting down.
GCATAGGAGTGCATCTGATAATACAGAATTTAAATGCTCAAGCAACGTATCCTGTTGTATAGCAATGGGATTCCAGTATAGAGAAACAAGTAAGAGACTAAACGGAAAGGGGGCTTCAAGGATCACTTCGATAACAAAGAAGTCATCAAAAGAATGAATGCACTTGAAAGTGAATCTCTGACTATTGTTGATCAGTATAGCCAATCCCCAAAACGGACGCCCCAAAAGGCCGCGTTTGGCACAATGAGTGAAAGAGGTGAAGCCGTCTAGATGAATATCATGCATGCACATAGTCTTCAGTAAAAGAATACGAGACAGAGGGGGTCATTCCGACCCTGGCGGTAGGGAGTTAACGGCACCTGTAAGGATGCCGGTGCCGTTAACCCCCTACCGCCCTATTACGAGGTCCCTTTGCGGGTCCCACCAGGACCGGCTGGTTTTACCAGCCAGTCTTAGCGGGACCCGTTATGGGACCATGGAGTTAATAACGGGCCTGCAATTTGCGGGCATGTTATTAGGTCCTTCCCCATTCTCATTGAGCCCAATGGAGGCTCGAATGGGAATGGGGAATGGTTTTCTGAATGGGGACTTACCGGGTCCTCCAAGGTCGGAATGACCCGGTAAGTCCCCATTCAGTGAACCCGGACACAGGTTTGGAGGCAGCCATGGTGCTATTTGCACCATGGCTACCTCCAAACTTGTAATGACCCCCAGAGAGTGCAAAGGGGATAGAGCGCCAAGCCAGGAAAACAAGTTTTTAAAAATATCACAGCAATTCCAAGATTTTATTGAAACATATGTGTTATATGTACTTGGTCTGGTTTATTGTCATTAGCTAGTGATTTAGTAAGTGGTTCCAGCCAGGCTAAACCCTTTATTACATTACATCTTAACATTGAAAAGTGGGCTTCATGGAAGTGACTTTCTGAAAAGCAATTGGTTACAATTAAAGCCTGTCATCACACAACCTTTTTCAGGCAAAGAGTTATATGAGCAAAGAATGTTCTTAAGTGTAATATTGTGTTGGATGTCAGATATTTTGTCAAAAAGGTATCTGCAATGGATAATGAGTGGGAAATAGAGTTTAGGGGATTAAGAAACAAATCTAAAATCTTTAAACAAATTCAGTAGATTTATCATTAGATTGCCTGCCCTGTGATAGATGAAAGAGGCTTTTGGCTTAAAAGACTGCTTTTTAGAGACCTCCAAGGTATTTTTAAACAGCATCAGGGAGTCTGGGGGACCCCATTTTTTAAGGATTTCTCTTTATTCTAGTAGTCTATTTTTATAATAAGTCTGAGGGAGGGAGAACACCATGGCACCAACTGTCTTTTAGGCTTCCCGGGGCACAGAGAGCACAGAAGTCACAGACTGCCAGAAAGGCATTCTGATTAGAATTAAAGTATACTACGCAGTAATTCAAATGAGTGATTGTATCAAGGCAAAAAGACAAGTCTTGGGCCCTCTTTACAACACCAGCGCTAAACCATGGCGCTATTAGCATCATGGTTGGTGCCGGTGTTGTAACGGGTCCACCATGGTTCAATGGGGAATTACCACCCCATTCCAAGGTTGGTGGGACGGTAATTCCCCATTGAACCATGACCCTTCCCCATTCCTATTTTCACCCCATAGGGCTCAATGGGACTGGGGAAGGCACTAAGTACGGTACCGCAAATTGCGGTACCGTACTTAGCACCAAGGTCCCTTTGTGGGCCCCCACTTTAACAGCTGGTCTAGACCAGCCGTTAAGGTCGGGTCCCGCAAAGGGACCTCCTAATCAGGCGTTAAGGGTTTAACGGCGGCGACACCTTTTACGGCGCCGTTAAACCCTTAACGCCAGGGTCGTAATGATCCCCTTGGCCTTTATGGACAAACCTTTTGTAGCTCCATGAGATAATTGCAGGATTTTCCTGAGAGGCAAAAATACCCAGTGAGGAACTTGACGTAGTAAAAGTGATCAGATAGGGCAGGGCAGGAAAAACATTGAACAGGGTGGGCATAAGGCATCTAACTAGCACAGTTTCTAGACAATGACTTTTATCAGGGGAAGTCCTATTGAATAGATGAGAAAAATCACAGCCTTCTAACAGGTGGATTCGTTTCAGGGTCTCAAGGTTTTCTGGAATGTTGACTAGTATATTAAAGCCGCCCAGGATTAAAAGAGTTAAAGATACATACATTTCAAAATATCATGGGTGTGCCTGAATCAATTTGCTTGTCCCAAAAATAGTTGTTCCCAACAAAATACTTGCAAGACAAAGAATACCAAATGTTGCATTTATTATAAATATCCACAATATTATTGACAAAATGCAGTCTTCTTGCCCTTGCCAACACGTGTTTCGACCATTGTGGTCTTTTTCAAGGCTACATTTCAAAGTAAACATCACATGGGAGATAATCCCAAAACAAAAAATAATAACATATTCATTTAATCCCATGAGAGTATGTTGGTATTGGACATATTATTATACAAAACAAGTAAATCCACCAATAATCAATATAAAAAGTGTAAAGTGACCAAGAAATTGAAGGAGAGGAAACAAAAGGCGGTGGTCAAGGAAAACAAAAAAACAAAATTAGTAATGATAATAGATTCCTCAGCCATTGCTTGAAGTTATATTAGCCTTCATAGCTCAACCTTAGCTTAACGTTCTTGAAACAAATATCATATTCTATGACATACCAATTACTAATGTAACACATGATTCCAAAGCAACATTGACCGCCGACTTAATTGAAATGGTTACTTTGAGTACATTAATTCTTTGATAAGTCAATTGCTACTTACTGACTGCACAGTTGTTTGTGCTTGATATGCTGCTCATTTAGCTGATCATCATTAATGATGTGCCTGACAAAACAGTATGGGACGACTAGTCCGCTCCAGCCTTGTGCCATAGCTCAGGTTTATGGGGTGATGACATGTTAGCTGCTAAAATGATAACTCACCATGTGGGAATTATTTGCTAATTACCAACGAAATTTTCATTGTTCATTCAAAGATTGACAACTTTAGTATCTTCAATTCGAGTAACTGCAAAAATATATAAATAGATTCGACATTATAAATCACTTTATTGGTGCAAAGAAGAAAGCCGCTCTATTTGAGATAAATCTGTAGTGTAACTCACCAAATGTGATGCGATCCGGGTTCTAAACTTATATAGTTGGGTCTTGCCCCTCCAATGGTCTTTTAATTGTAATTATAAACATTCCCTAGAGTAAAAATAAGGGTTCCGTTTAGGGTAATGTGTTTGCCGGGGCCTGATTTATATATCGAATTAGGACAAGTTCTGTCTGTGAATGGAACTTAAATGTGCCACACCAATTTCACAAATGTCCAGGATTCAATGCTTCTATTGCTAGTGTAGTTAATTGATCCGCCCCTCCAATGTCCTGATAAGGTAGCATCTTAGAGTTCCCTAGAATAAATAAAGTGCAAGTAAGTGCAGGTAGTTCACGGGGCCTAAACTAATCATTTCGGGTTCCCACTGATGCGAGGACCCAGCCTCTGTGTGGCGTCCACGTGTGTTAGACCGTGGGTGCCATGTTTGTTGCCATTAATATAGTGGTGCATTGCGCATGACCCGTGCATCATGACATCAGCCACTGTAAGGCTGAATACAGTAAATATTGCATACAGCTAGTTACATGCCCTGAAATCCATAATGTATCAGAGTCAGTTACGAACTTATGTACCTCTTGAATTTGTAGAAATGTATCTTGAAGTGAAAGCGCAATGACAATATGTAAGGTTATCATTGTGATGTGTAATTCCACACAGGTTGTAATTCCATTAGCAATTTGTGGCCATCACGGCTTGTTAAACGCCCTAATGTACTATTTATCTTTCCAACAAGTTAAGCGCTGTTACCTTGTTATCATGAGTGGTGGCTATGCTTTTCTTAATTTGAAATCCATAAAGAAATTAGGACAGATATGCTGTTAGAAACCGAAAATAACATCCTGGTGTTACATGTCTGTATCTCCAACCAAACTTTAGTGTTTGGACATAATGCATCTAACTGCCCGTGCAAGCAATCACCATGTGTAGATGATTTATGTATTCCAATAATTTGGTGTTAACCCTATTGTTCCTGGCTACTGGTACTGGATGGGTCAGGCTGGTTAGTCCCCAAATGACATTGTGGGTAGAATACATCTCCATTTTTGATAACAACGAATTCCCAGATAAACTTTGCTTTGATATGCGCATATCAGAATGAAAACTTGTGTGTGTGTGTATAAGCTCCTGCTTATAGCAGCAGATCCAACTAGAGAATACTGAATTATTTCAAAACATTCTTCAAACTCACCATAGTGACTAAAATACTCCTAGGGCAAAGTCTCCTATCCTTTAAACTTATGACACAATCTGTCCTACGGGGACAGATTGGAGCGTTTTTTGGTAGCTATCTTTAATAGAGCTTCAAAGGTTACAAACTCCATTTCCGATGCCCTGAAGTCTTTTGTTCTTTGTACTTACAATGTCAGGTTCTTTTTGGAATCAGAGGCTGGATTGAGGAAAAAAGTTGGTAACATCACATCTTTATTTTTAGAGGAAATTACATCATCACCACCAAAAATGCCCTCTTGGTAAGGAGGTGAGCACACGTTGAAATTACCATATTTTTAACAACACTTTCACTTTATATAGATCCACTGTCAAAATTCGTATTCTGATGTAACTCATCAACAGGATGAGTTGCAAGGGATCCCTGCACCTGTGTTTATGCTGGAAGCATAATTGAGCCTAATGGACACTTTGATTGTTTTCTCAGCCTGAAATATCAGAACCAGATGTCAAGAACTGGAGCCACATTCTATCACCACAAGACCTCTCTGCTGGAATATCCAACCTACTACAATACTCGAAGGATAAAGTAAACCTAGTGAGGTTCATGAGATACATAAGATGTGAACTTCGGAAACAATCCTTAATATAGTGGTTTTAAATCGGTCTTCAAGGAGACTATTTTCATGGAAATGAGCTCCTATCTTTCCACCCCGTCACCTATCATTGGGATTGTCATTGAAGTGACTCATAAATATGGCTTTGGTGTCACTGGTAATAGACTTGATAATCCCTCTGTCATATATTTTGGGTTAACAATCAGTTGAAATACTAGTTAAAGCACACGTCAGCAGTTGTGTTTCCCGCTGATCATATTATATTAAATTGCTGGTACAAATCAGGCCCTTTTTAAACTCAGTGGATAGCGCGATACTTGCACGTGCAATAATTGGCTCTCGTCTGGACTACTGCACCAGCCTGCTGCAGAGCATCAGTAAGGGAGAGATAACCGTCTACAAGTGGTTCAAAATAATGATGCTAGAACGGACTACATCTCTGCAGTAAGGAGATCACTCCATTGGCTGCCTGTGCAGAAACGAATCTCATTCAGTACATTGTGCATTGCTCATGCATGCCTCTACGGAATAAGTCCTGTATATTTGGCAAACCAGCTATCCTGGCTCCATGTTACGCGCACATTACGGTCAAACAACTCTGGACTTCTGGAAGTACCCTCAGCCATACTGTCAAAGGTGATGAAGGGTTGCTTTTTTGTGGCAGTCCCCCGGCTCTGGAATGCCCTACCAACCGATTTGAGAAACTGCAGCACTCTATCGGCCTTTAAAAGCAGACTGAAGATGCTTCTCTTTTAATAACTCTCCTTGGACCAGCCCTGCTGTATGCATCTGATTAACCTGTTGCCTTTTTGTTGTTGTTGCTGCTGTGTTTGTGTTGTCCCTGTGCTTTTATGCCCACATGTGATGTTCCAGCACCTTATAAATAGATTAAATAAATACATAAATACATTTTTTAATCAAATATTTACTAGCTATATCAAATGTACTTTGTGAAATTAACCCTATATTAAAGTGTGCAAGGTAAGGCACCTGTGCTGCATTTACAATTGTAAAATAAATGCTTGATAGTGGAAGCTGCCATGGTCACAGCAAGGCAAACATATGATTAATTCAAGAGTTTCTATATGTAATTACACAATGGAAGGAATGAGTGCTCTGCAACATTATGAACCAGCTTTTGTGTTTTTTCGTTGTACATGGAACACGATTTACAACATTCCTTGGTAAAGTTTGTGATGCAAGATAGTTTTACAATATAATTGCTCAAAATGCAGTCTAAATCATAGAGAACATGTTCAGCTTTAAAGTTAAGTATTAAAGACAGGATGAGCTTACAGTCACAAGTTGCTAACTTCAACTGTATCTTATGTGCACACAATGAAAAGCATTTCTAAAGGAAACACTCTAGACTCACTTTTGTGTTCACTCGGGGAAGAGTACACATGTCGCAATGTGTATTTTAGCTTTACTAATTTGTATGTCATTCTGTTGACACGAAACATACGCCCCATGTAATTGCACAATGCATGACAGAACACTTCATTCGTAGCACCGCAGTGCCCCATGTTGACAAACAGAGCAACATAGCCTTCATTGGTTAACAAGGACTCCAAACCAAATCAATTATTATGTCTCACAGAGATCAAAGCACTTCACCTCAGTCACTTCAACATTGAAAATGGTCTCAAACCAACAAAAGAGAAGTCAGGCACTCTTTGTTATCTATCATATTTTGGCTCACCTTTGCTAGTGTGATAGTGACAGGGAATTTGTGATCCTGACCATTTAAAGGAAAATCATTCTGTTCTGTACTTCCCTCAAAAGAACATTATTGAAAAATCATATATAGATAATGTACCCAGTGCTCATGGGCATGAAAATATGACATAACTTACCAAACATGCCTTAAGCACCATAACATTGTGAATTAAAAAAAAACTGTGAGTGGGCAAATTCAGAATTTGCGCGAAAACTGCCTTATACATAGCTAGACATGTGTACTGCTAATAAACTGTGTTGTGGACCTTACCTCAAAATCAAAATCACAATAATGAAATTCAACAAAGTAAGTCCAGACTCTTATTGCGCACACTCTGTTTCCTCTAGAACAAACGTAATTGTAACCATCAGTCTTTAAATAAAGCAAGGTGTTTACATTTATTCACACAAATCTCTCAACAGCCAACACTTGTTTCAACACAAAAATGTTCTTCATCAGGGCACACTTGAGTTGAAAATGATGTTTCAGAACATGTTTTATCAGTGCACATTAAACCACTCCTATGGAAATCATGCAGTATGCTGAATTTGAGCCTACTGTGACGTTTTTGGGTCTTAATGACTCACAAATAATAATACATTCCCAAAAAATATTAGGAGCTATTGTCAATCAACAATATGATTTGGTGACACTGAGCAATCATTGAAGGCAACCATTTTTGGATCACTGAGAAATCAGAGTGGTTTATTGTGATGGGATGAAACCTGTTCTGAAACATAATTTTCAACTCAAATTTGCCTGGAAGAACGCAATTTATTGGTTGAAGCACATGTTGGTTGTTGAGAGATTGGTGTCAATACATTTATACACCATACTTTAGTAAAATACTGATGTGTTCAAGAACCTTTGTCTTAGATTAAACAGAGTGTGGACCATGAAATTGTGCTTGTTTTCACATTTCCACCACTTATTGGACCACTAACTTTTACTCAAATGTATTAATTTCCCATTTAATTAAAGCACATATATTTATATAATCAGTATCATCTTCACACTAAAGGGTGCACTGGGTAACACCAGTCAAGGAACATATATACGCGTAATAGTTTAATCCACATTTTTAACAATTTTATGGGCAGCTAGTTTTACACAGTATCTACACTTATTAAAATAGAACAAAAACATATTTGTGGGCTTAGTAACACTCAGGGCCTGATTCTCAACCTGATCGTAAGTACCGAAAAAGTTGTTCAAAGGGTTAACAACCTTTTTGGTACATAAGCCCTATTCTGAAGGTGGCACATTCTTCTGAAGTCAGTAGGAATGCGCCACTTTTGAAATACACGTGGCGGTTGGTAGGATAGGGTGGAAACCAACCTAGCAACCACCACATTCGTTACCTGGCTTTTTAGAAGGGTATTAGGGTATTCTTGTGTCACTCCTCCTGGTTTATATGTGCTCTACAATCGCACACATATACATTACTATTTTGGTGCCGTTATACTGGAGCAATGCCACAAGAAGCCTTGCGGCAGTGCAGGGTGCATATGATTATGAACACTTTCATATACACCAAAGCTAGCAGCTTCAATGTTGTAACGTTGAAGCTGCTTGCTTTGGTGTATATGAAGGTTTTCATATACACCACACCGGTGTATATGAACACTTTCACATACACCAAAGCAAGCAGCTTCAACGTTGTATTCTGCAACGTTGAAGCTGCTTACTTTGGTGTGTATGAAAGTGTTCAAATACACCCGTGTTCTCGGCAGCATTTTTAAAAAATAGCAAATATATAGTTATTTTAAAAAAATGCTGCCGATATTTCAGGGTGGCGCCCGTTATGACTAAAACAGGGCAATCCTGAAGGTGAACTGTTGTGCACTACAAGGACGCCCAGGCCCACTTGAGAATATAGGTGGAGCCTGGGCATCCTGATTTGGCGCAGTGAATCGTGCTCTTTAGCACGTTCAGGGTGCCAAGTTAAGAATCGGGCCCTGAATGAACAAATCACTGAACTTCACTTCTAAAACATGTTCATAGCATGCGTACATATACCGAGCAGATATTTTATATTCAAGAAGTACATCACCTTTCCTTTATATTATTGTTTAATTTTTAGACTCCTAACTCATTCTTAGGTGTCATACATTCATACACCCTAGATGGTGTACCTCATACTGACATTGAAGAATATCACAACATTTTAAAGAATTAAAGTTGACACACCGTGTTTCTGTTGTATAAAGGAAGTGTCAAACATGCTGCTCCACCTCTTGTTAAAAACAGACTTCACCAGAACACACTAATTAACAACTTCAACTGACTTCGATTGAGTTGTTTATCTCAGAAAGAACCTGCCCCTCAGACTCTAGCCTAAAGGCCTACAAACACTTGCCGCTCAATATAAAAAGGCAATCACCCTAGCAAAATCCTCATCCTACCACGTTAGAATTTCCAATGCTAAATCCGGGTCAAAAGAGCTGTTCGCAATATTCAAGGAGTTGGCCGCGCCTCCAACCAACACACAGGAAACCATAAAAGATGAAGCCTGGTGCAACAATGTCCAAACTGCCATGATGAATAAAATAAATGGCCTCCTGGAAAAAATAAATTCAAACCACAATGCCATGCCCAAAGCCAGCCTGCCGCACTCACCAGTCTCTAATCCGGACAAAAAAGACAAAAAGTATTTCTCTTTCAAAGAAGTAACAGATCTTTCAAAGAAGTAACAGAGACGGAAGTTCTAGCTATCATGAAACATATTAAACCATCCCCTTGCAAGGGGGACATCTGCCCCACCAACCTTACAAAAGAATGCGTGGACGCACTAGCCCCACTATTCACAACGATATGTAGTATTTACCATCTGGCTATTAAATCAGCTAAACGTACCTATTATACAGGCAAAATTGAAAGTGCTATTAACCAACCTCAGGAATTATTTTCTGTGGTTCGTTCTCTTTCCTCTCCCCTGGATTCCACTCCACAGGCTGAACCTTCTCAGGCTTTTTGTGATGATCTGGCTGCCTTCTTTACTCATAAAATCAATGTAATACGTGATAAGATCTCCTCATCTGTCTTCCCTGCCCCTGAGCAACAAGCCTTGCCGCGGGCTCTGAACCACACTTGGTCGACTTTTTCTACTTTCTCAGTTGAAGAGGTAGAGCGTGCAGTCAACAAACTCAAATCTACTTCCCCGTCTGATGCCATTCCTCTGAGGAGTTTGAAAGATATTGCTCCTCATATATCTACTTGGCTGACAGAGGCGGTAACGACTCCTGCCGATCCATCTGGATTGCGCCAGAGCTTAATCAGGCAGTCGTCATACCACTTCTAAAGAAGCCCTCTTTATACCCCAAATCTCTGGTGAACTTCAGACTATTTCTTTACTTCCATTTTGTATGAAACTGATGGAAGGGTGTTACCGCTTCTCCCAGCTCGACTTAGGCCCTTAGTTACGGCCTCATTAGTATTGAGTCGACTAGACTATTGCAACTCGGTATTGTTGGAACAACCTTTATACTTGCTGCATCGCTTACAATTACTTCAGAACTATGCGGCACGGATCTGTACGGGTTCTCCATAAAGTGTTCACATTTAACCCGTTCTCAGATCACTTCACTGGCTGCCAGTTCAGCAGCGGGTGCAGTTCAAATCACTGGTGATAGGACACTGGGTCTTCTATGGGTCAGGTGCAGAACTCGCTGCTTGCTCCATTGAGATCTACGGCAAACCAGCTGTCTTTCCGTCAACTGTTGAAAACTGTTTTGTTTTAAGTCTCCTTTCATTCTATTTTTTGATGATTCTTTCTGCAGGTCTCTGACAGTGCCAAGATGCTTCGGCGAGCATGCACTTTTTAAAATGAATTAACACAACATAACATAACAGCATTTACTAATGCCTCACTCTCATCGGACATCGTTCCACCCTCCCTTAAGGAATCATGGGTTCACCCGCTGCTAAAAAAAAACGTCCCTCGATCCTGACTCACCAAATAATTATAGACCCATAACTACCATTCCATTTTTGCTAAATATATTGGACAAAGCCGCTCGTTCACAATTTTAACACTTTCTGGAAAGCAACAATATCCTAGGCAAAAGGCAATCTGACTTTCGCCCACACCATGGTACAGAATCAGCCCTACTTCACCTTAAGAGCCAATTAGAGTTAAACATGGGCAAAGGCAAGCCAACGCTACTCCTGCTCCTTGATCTGCCTGCAACTTTTGATCTTGTAGATCACAAGACCCTCTGTAGACACCCTCTGTAGACACGTCAGGGATGCTGCTCAATTCTCCCAGGAAGACACAGCTTGCTCAACGTGCTTTCTGAAGGAAGACTCATAAGAGTCTTCTCTGACCAGGCCTGCACTACCCCTACCACCATCCACTGTGGAGTCCCCCAGGGCTCCTGCACTTTGTCTACCTTGTACAACCTCTTTACTCTCCCTCTCTTCAATGGCATAGACAATCACGGCATAGCTTTTACTAACTATGCCAATGATACCCAAGTTCTTCTCTCCGGCTCCTATGAACAAGATGCAGCTACGCTCAGAAAAATATATGGCCTTATTCAGACGTGGATGGCAGCCAATGGGCTATGTCTCAATAGAGAAAAAATGGAAATCCTCCTGGTAAGCCCCAAGGAAATTCTCAACCAGCTCGACAGTCAAATCAGTTCCTTCAATATTGAGAATACCATAATCATGGCATCAGCAGCAGTCAAAACTCTCTCACTTCAAGTCACTGCCATCTCTTCCTCCGCAGCACACACAACCAAAATCATAAATGCGCTAAAACCGTACCTCTCGTCCAAAAATTGCCATAGCCAGAGCCACCATTGGGGCCAAACTGGACTATTGTAATGTTTTCTTCCTAGGCACCTCAGCAAAAAACCTAAACAAATTACAAATTACCCAAAATAATGCCCTTAGACCGGCATTGCGCATCCCCAAAAGGGAGCACATCCCTCAGGTGAGAAGGGACCCCCATTGGCTCCCAGTTAAAGAGTGTATTATCATCAAACCCTTGCTTTCACACACATGTGCCTCTCCCTGACAGCCCCCCCTAACTTTCAGAAAGAATTCACCTTGCTACTTCGACTAGACCCAAACAGGTCCAGCACTCCAACCAGCTCGTTGTCCCCACCTTTAAAAGAGCCAAGGCTGGAGGCGCAAGCTTTCCTGACTTAGCTCCTAAAAACTTGAACGCGCTACCCCCATCACTTAGGAAAGAATCCTCCTTCACGGTGTTCCACAGAGCTCTGAAAAACAAACTCTTCAACTAGTCTGCCCATCTTGTAAAAATGATTAGACAGTCCACCTGTAACCTTGCATCTTGTCTACTCTTCACAAAGTATATCCTGCAAATGTAAATGTCATCAACAATGCTTTGTCACTGTACCACTGTATCTATGCATCGCCTTCTGTAACAGTGACACAATGCCCCAGGGCCACCTGTGCACTTTATAAATTCAAATAAATAAATGATATTAGAACAAAACTGATTTCATGATATATCTTCCATAGTGTGGACACAATTAGGATATTTCATGTTGTATACCTCTTCCAGGTCCGCACATTGTGTTATCATAGGTGGTTTCCTACTCCCACCTGCAGACTCTACACAGTATTTAAACAGGAGGGCGATGGGATCTAACTCCAATTACCATTAATGAGGGCAATAGATTCAGTCTTAATTTAATTACAAATTACCTCAAGTTTTGGTCAATAGTATGGATTAGATAATGAAAAGGTGACAAATATGGAAACGATTGTCGAGCGTATTGTCTTAGAGACTTCTTTATCGACAGATAATCAATATTGCTTATTCTGTCCCATTGATAGGCTTTTTCAATTAAAGATGTTCTTGCCATTGTAATGTTATTAGTTAAATGCATATTCAACCAATAGCTCTGTGGAACTCATTACAGGAAGGTACTATCACCTTTATTTCCATGCATGTGTCAGAATTGGACATGGCTGAATACTTATACCAGCTCAAAATAGTTTTCCCCTTAGCTGTCAAAATTCTGAAGAGAAGAATGCTCTGTTTAATTTTAATTATTGTTGGCAGAGATGCAAACCGCAACTTCATAGGGATTGCCTCTACCAACAAAGATTGGAGGAGACATAGGGTAAATCTTCATAGTTTACCTTCCAGGGTTGTAAGCCACATTAACAGTCTGTCGGCGTAAGTTTCCAAACCATACCAAATAACCCAGGACAATATTTGTTTTGTAGACTCTTAAAATGCCCTCCATCGAAAAATCTTCTTTCTTCACCACCCTGACATATTCAGTGGCTGGGGAGAAAAGTTCTGCTTTACCAGTTTAGGTGATAATAACATAGGAGTGTATTGTGATGAGTCAGCAATGATTCCCAGAGAAAACCTGATCTGGGATCCTTCTCATGTGGCCAGGGTAAGGCAAACGCTTTTTGATCCTGACCTTGGAGGTGGTGTTCTACGGGAGGATCCCATGAGGGGGGAAGCAGGTCAAGAGTAATCGGTAAACACCCTTATTTAACTTTCCCAGAGATCTCAACCTTCTACTGGCTCACTGCAAAACAGATGAAGTGAGAAAAACTAACTTTGCCATTAGGGACTTTGAGTCCCATCATTCCCTAAGTACTGGGACAAGGAAGAGGGCTAAAGAGGAACAATAATGCAGGAGTGATCAGATTGTCAATAGAAATGACCCACTCCTGAGGGAGACTGGGAGGCTTAAAAGGCCCCCTCAGGTGCAGGACATAGATGTGCAGGAGGAATAGGAGAAGCAGGAAGATCAGTGTGATCTGTATATGCAGCCGATGCGGAAATTAGAGGAGGGAGAAGACGCCGCCTCCACGGGTCAGCAGAAGGCAGTAGCTGGTTCTGAGAGGGCCTGTGTCTCCCAAAATCTTACATGCAGAGATTGCACAATGGGAAATGTGCAGGGGGGGAGTTGCCCGCTGATGACCTCATTTTCAGAGACTGCACAGTGGAAGTGAAAGCGAGGGAAGCTTTCCTTCCCAAGAGGCTGTGTCTGGTGACTGGCGTGCACCAGAGAACCTCCAGGGCAAAGAAAGTTCCTGTCACAAGTGGCATGGGCGAAGGCGGACCAGGGATAGCTGTTTGCCAAGTCACAAGGAGCCACGGAAGCAGAAGACCTGCAAGCAGCAAGGGGATCGAAGGTGTGCACCGTACCCAGCAAGTTCACCAGCTGAAAGTGACCCTAGAGCGCTTCGAGACCACTTGCATGCTCAAGGCAGGCACTTACACTAGTGTGTGCATGAAAGAGGTACTAAAAGTTATTTTGAATACCAAACTATCAGAAAGCAACGAAAATACTGTTTGTCAAAACCAATGACTGTAACTTTAAGATGTGAGTTTTTAGAAATCCCAGCAACCTGAGGGGGCAATATTATTAAAAGTTAATACATACAACCATTGCCCAAGCCAAGAGAAACAAAGAACAGGGCAATTCAAATACAGCAGATATTGCCGAAGGCAGAAGGGGACTAACGATACGTCCAAAGGTTGTGAAGCTTGTTGCCCATAAATTGAGAAGTATATAACAAACTTTGGTAGAAACCCACATTGCCAAAGCCAGGAAAGAAGCAGAATAAGACCTGATCCTTGTCAGTATTTGGTTACTTATGCAGTGGAGAAACAAGAGTGGCAAGAAGGTTGCCCTTCTGGAAAAGGTTATTCAGAAGGAGAGAAGCTTAATTTGCAGAGGTACCAATGTGAATCTTGTTTTCCCTGAAGAGCTGCTAAATGTTTATTGTGGCAGAGTAATGAACAGTGTTCAGCTTGTGTAAAGTTGTCATAAGTTAAGTCTAACCACAGAAGCACTTGTTTTTTATGAATTGCTGTTTGGGCATATGTGTGATGCTGAAGAAAGAATTGTATAAAACCGCTGCAAATGAGTTACACTTCTTCAGTTGTGGAAAAACTATCCTGACAAAGACATCTATTATTCTTGCTCAGGGAATAGAAAGACTCTTCTGTTTTCCATGTTGAATCACTAGAGTGTTCGAACTTTCTGTTGTCAAGTTGGAGTCACAAAGAACTCTGTTTGAACTTTCTGTTATACAGTTGGAGTCACAAAGAACTCTGTTGGAACTTTGTTACAAACTAGGATATTCTTATTATTTTTCTGTGGGGCAGATCCATTTTGAATCTGGGGAAAGGAAATTCTCCTAAATTATAAGGAAGAACTATTGTTATATTACCAATTCAATTGTAATATAAATTGTGTTGCCTTTGAACTGCCATGCATAAAGTTATTGCATGTATAAGTGTGAGGGACATATATTCTTTGTTAGAGTGTTTCCTATAGTTTATCTTATGCAGGCAAATGCTGGTCAGGGTAGGAATAGTGGGGCGTTTATCCAACCTTTTACTTTAATAAAATGGCATATTCTGAAAAATCTTCACAAAGTTGCCTGCCTCATATTTCTAACCGCTCACAGTACCCAAGAACATATATGAAGCTACTTCCTCAATCAAATTACCACCTATCTTCCATATAAAGTTCCTACAAGCTTGCCTTTTTCCCACTACCATAATTTTAGTTTTCATGTGTTTAATCTTCAGGTTATTCTCTTCAGAGTAAGCGTGAAGAACAGAAAGGGAGCGTTTCAGTCTGGTAGGGGTTTTGTCAATAATATCGGTAACATTGCCATAAGACTGCCAAGAGATGCACCAAGTATACATTTCTTGTGGGTAGTTATTGCTTCTCTCTAAGGCCATGTGCATATCTGTCAGATCAAGGTTGAAAATCAGGGGAGCAAGTATGCAGCCCTGCTTTAGCCCATTAGTGGTTGAGATGTAATCCGATAATTGTCCATCTTGATTCATCCTCACAGATACCAAATTAGTAGAATAAAGTTGGACTATGAGATTAAGAAGACATTTATCAATTCCCCAATTATGTAACTCTCCCCATAATCTGTTTCAGTCGACGCAGTAAAAAGTGCTAGTGTAGTCAATGAATAAAATATATAGTGAGGCAGACTTATTATGAAGGGTGTTAGGTATGAGTTACTGCATTGTCCATTTATTGTGCGTTGTACCTTTGCCCCTACAAAGTTTGTGTGTTGAGGTGATAAGAGCTAGTGCTGATTTGCCCATGTTTGTAACTCTTTTAATAATATATTACAGAAATGTTTTTTGGGGCGTCCAACATAGCTGACAACATGTAATTAGCTGGGTCATCTCTGGGACATTTCTTATAGACAGGAATTAGTAGAGATTTCCTCCAAGAATTTGGTATGCTGCACCCCATTGACACCTTTTTAAATAATACATTTAATAATTTTCGACCAATTCCAAGGGTCCCTTTTAAATACCATGTTGGACAATTCTGTCCAGGCCAAGTGCCCGGGAGGGTTTTAATCTTTGGATCCTCATATTTTAACTCATAGTGCATTTTATGCAAC
This sequence comes from Ambystoma mexicanum, assembly GCF_040938575.1. Taxonomy (NCBI): domain Eukaryota; kingdom Metazoa; phylum Chordata; class Amphibia; order Caudata; family Ambystomatidae; genus Ambystoma; species Ambystoma mexicanum. The sequence continues at coordinate 66,986,655 of NC_090937.1, read as the reverse complement.
CTCCCTATGTGCAAAATAGCAGGACCCTCTTGGATAGAAGATTTACCCTGTAGTTTTATTTTATATGAGTCTGCCAGAGATTTTCGGCAATGGGGTTATTTCTTTTTAATAAGGAATAGACCAGAACTTTCTAAATAATGATCAAACACTCTTGCTGTCGTTTTTTCGTATAACATTATACATCAACTGCCAATTTGCTATTCTAGTTGAGTTCTTGTGAATATACAGTCAATTTTTGTACTTTGTGCACAGATTTGTAGTATTATACCTGCAGTTGGATTCAGTAATATGTCACTACTTGGTTAATTTGGTCAAAGAGCGTATGTTGCGTTTCACTGCTCTTTTTTTATTGGCTATAGCCGCATCATAGATTTTGCTTACGTTTTTGTTGCTAGAATGGTTAATTTTGTGAGGAAAACTATCAATCTGGTAAGCATATTGAGAGAACATTTCTGTTGCCCTATCAACTTCACAGTTGGTGATTACTGAGGTGAGAATTTGATCTGTGAATAACCTTCTATTTAAATCTTCTATTTAACTTTACACTCATTCTGAATAATCCTCATGCCCTTAGTGTTAACTTCATAATGCCCTCCCAATTGATTGTGACTATTAATATACGAGCAATTAATCATTAGATCTAATATTTTGTGATCAATAATGGTAGTGAGCAAAGTGTTACATACCGGAACGTCTAATCAGAAAGCCTTAGCATAAAAATATAATCCACATGGCTATTCCCTGAACCATTTGTCCAGGTGTAATTGTCAATGGGTCTCTTAGTACGTTCCACATTTAGGAAAGCGAGACCATGAGCTTGCATATAACTCAACCACTTAGCTCCCTGCTTAATCTGGATGTTGTTCTGTACCTTTGAGGAATGAATCCAACCTTCTTATTCTCGCTCTGTCAAACTCTACTGAGCCTTTTCACCGTAAGCATTGATATCCCCACAGACTACAATTTCTCCCCTCAGATAATTCCAATTCCATTCTGCTAGAATTCCTGTAAAATTAGGCATAATTTGCCCAGTTCATTTACCCTCCGGGGGAGGAGGGGTTTAGATGTTAACCAACAATATCGGATTGTCACCTTCTTTTTCATTATACTGTAAACAAATGCATAAGATATTCAGATGTACTTTCTGAAAGGCAAATTCACGAATATGCATAGAGATCTTGGCTCCTATTACCAAGCCACCACAGGGTCTACCCCTGGTACCCCTCTTATTGCAATCCTATTTATAATCTTGTATCCATCTAAAACTAGGTGTGTATTTAACCAGGTTTCCTGTAGGAGGAAAAACTTACATCTTAATAATTTAGACAGACCTGTATCTCTAAGAGTAAAAGGAGTGTGACCTGTGGTATTCCAACTAATCAATGTGCAATGTACATCCTTTCTGATTGCTGTTATTCAGGATTTCTTGTTTTCCTGCGAAGCCCTAGGCCTCCAAACACATTCTCTCTGTAAAGTATTGCAATGGGGGAGCTGCACAAACCTGATTTCTCGTATCACTTCGCTGCTATATATATACGAGATAGTCTTGTGATTTATTATCAATCTTTCTTCAGTGCTAACAGAATAGGGAAATCCAAGTTCAAATGAATGTCCCATCTTTAAGAAGTGAGGTGTGAAAGACATCACACATTCTGCAGTCAGCTTATTACTTTTTTTCCTTCTTGATTGAGATGGATCTACATCAGATTCTGCCCTTTGCTGTGCCAACAGCCAGTATCTCCATTGTTATGATGATGGGAGGTATGCTGTCCATCCTCCACTCCCAGATGCCCCTCTACCAAAGATTGTAGTTGAATCTGCACACTGTTTTCTTGTCTTCATGACATTTGCCTTTTGTGCTAATTACTTCCAGGTGCTCTTGAGCCAAGCTCGCAATGAATGTAGATGATTTAACTGTTGAGGACATAATTGCTGGGCCTATCGATTTTAGAACAGTTTGGCTATTCAATTGTTCTTTAAATATGTCTGTACATAGCAATAATGTCCCTTTAATAAAGTGCAAAGGTGATCAATATCCTTTAAATGCTTCTCAGTTGTGGCGTCACTATAAATATGAAAAAACACAGCTTGTCGAGTAGGAATAGGTTACAGTGGACCAGCTTCTCTGACTGGGCTTTCCAATTCATCTCTGGTGCACTGTGTTGTGCTAAAAGGCACATGCTAGACCACCTTTGTCTTCGCATGCGTCTGCTGCCTTGCAGATGAAAGACATTGACCAGACAGGACCACTAGTCGCTTGAACTCCCACAACCGAGTACAACTCGAGGAATCAAGACCCTGGACTGAGAGCCTAGTGATGAACCTCTCACAATACACTCTATCCCCAGAAGAAGGAGACCTACTCGAAAAGGGACTCTCATTTGTACCTTCGGCAGATCATGACCCATTCCAGACTCGGATAGAAATAGCTCAACTAATAAGAAAAATCAGACTTAAACAATACTTCGGGCAGATCACCACATCAGGAGAAAAGAACGCCACCAACATCAGAAGAAAATCCTCTTTCTACCCCCCACCCAATGGCATCACACCTGAATCCATCACGTTCGAGAAAGCACTACTGAAAAAACTCAAAGAACTAGAATCTGAGACACTTCCGGGATACAAGAACTTCTCCAAAAAAAACTGACAGGCCCTACAAGCCTTAGCCAACAATGAAGCAATCACCATAAAGCCTGCTGACAAAGGGGGAGTGACTGTGATAATGGATAGCACGGCATACCACCAAATGGTCATGGATCTCCTGCGTGACCACTCTAGTTACAGGCAACTGGGCACGGACCCCACTGAATCTATTAGACAGTTGATAGTGCCTATCTTAGAAGAAGCCAATGCTGATGAACTCATCAGTAACAAGGAATACGAGTTCCTTATCCCTAAAACCCAGAGGAAGCCAGCCTTCTATGCACTCCCTAAATTGCACAAAGAGAGAAACCCCCCTCCCATGAGACCGATAGTGTCCGGGATAGGCTAGATCCTAGAACCACTCTCACAGTTCGTGGATTTCTTCCTGAAGCCAGAAGTCACCAAGATGCGATCCAATCTCAAAGACACGACAGCAGTCCTGGAACTCACCAAGGACCGTCCTTTTGATTCTTCTCTGAACCTTCTAGTGACATTAGACATTGAATCACTGTACACGAAAATTCCCCAGATGGCCACACTAAGAGTTATCGATAAGATATTATGAGAGAGAGACCCACCTATGCAAACCCCAGTCACGCTAGTTATGCAACTGGCAGAAATCACATTGACCAAGAACTTCTTTATCTATAATAACACCTTCTACGAGCAAGTGTCCGGGACGGCCATGGGAGCGACGTTTGCCCCAAGTCTCACCAACCTCTATGTCGCAAACTTTGAAGAAGAGAAGATCTACAGCCCAGGAAACCCATGGCTTTCAAAAATGGAACTGTGGTCAAGGTACATTGACAACGTCCTACTGATATTCAGAGGCAATGAATCAGACCTCGTCCTTTTCATGGAGTGGCTTAACCATCAGAATCCGTTTCTCAAGGTCTCAGAAACTCACAGCAAAAGTTCAGTTCACTTTTTAGATCTCATGCTGGAGATAAGAAACAAAACAGTTGTCAGCACAGTATTCAACAAACCTACAGATAGGAACTCATTACTCACCTACAAGAGCTTCCACCCTACAAGCCTAAGAAGAAACCTACCATTCGGACAGTTCCTCAGGTATCGCGGAAACTGTACAATGCTGCCTGATTACAACCTTCAGTCAGCACGTCTGGCCACGAAACTGACGAGTAGGGGTTACCCGAAACGCATAGTCAAGCAGGCACGCAAACGAGCCATGAACATCCCGCGAGAAGTCACTCTTGAACATAATGCCAGACAGAAGGAAACTCCCGACAAGATCACAGCGTTCTCAGTTTCTCGCCATTAACCAACAGAATCAAGAAAGAGGTCCTGAAGTTATGGCCCATCCTTAATGTTGGTACCCAGAATCTGGACATCTCGAGGTTTGCCATCAAAAGAAGGAAGAACCTACGAGATTCCCTCGTGCACTCCTACAAAGATGCAGAGCCAAAGCTGAACACACTATGGGGACAAAACTAAGCGACAGGCCACACTCCGTGCGGGACATGCAGCGCATGTTCCAGCACCAAGAGATCTACCTCCATTGATATAGGCTGGCACTTCCTGTGGATCCAAAAGACTCTAACCAACTGCAACAGCTGTAATGTGATTTACATCATCACATGTCCATGCAACAAGCGCTATGTAGGCATGACGACATGCCTGATCAAAACACGTCTGGCGGAGCACAGATCGTGCATACGCACAAAGAAAATCACAGCACCCATGGTGGAACACTTTGTAGCACAGAAACACACAGGGTACCGGTAAACACTTACCACCTTACTACGAGGTCCCTTTGCGGGACCCGACCTTAACGGCTGGTGTAGATCAGCCTTTAAAGTTGGGACCCGCAAAGGGACCTTGGTGCTAATTACGGTACCGTAATTTGCGGTACCGTAATTAGCCCCTTCCCCATTCCCATTGAGCCCTATGGGGCAAAAATGGGAATGGGGAAGGGCCATGGAGAAAGGGGGAATTACCGCCCCGCCAACTTTGGAATGGGGTGGTAATTCCCCTTTCCTCCATGGTGGTACCGGTATGGTACCGGCGGCAACCATGGTGCTAATAGCACCATGGTTTACCGCATTCCGTGTAATGAGGCCCAATGTCTTTCATCTGCAAGGCAGCAGACGCATGCGAAGACCGAGGTGGTCTAGCATGTGCCTTTTAGCACAACACAGTGCACCAGACACGAATTGGAAAGCCCGGTCAGAGAAGCTGGTCCTTTGTAACCTATTCCCACTCGACAAGCTGTGTTTTTTCAGTGTGACTACGATTTTGGGCAACTCACATTTGGCAATCCCATGAACAGTCCTTTGTGTTTTGTTTAGTCACTATAAATATAACACTTGCTTAGTAAACTACTATTATGCTCTACTAGTTTTCAAGGTCAGCAGTTGGCGAATGATTGCAGCCAGTTACGTTTGGGTGAGAAGTCACTCTGTCGATCTGCACTTGCTGTTGGCCCACTTTAATTGCTTCCCCCTCAACTGTAGCATAAATTTAAGGGGGAGTTATTGTCAATCAGAGGAAACTTACTCCCTAATATGCTCACAGTGCTAATAGCTCTGGCCTTTGGTGGAACAGGAACTTTTTCCCGCTGACCTGATACGATTGAGATAAACATTGGTATTTTTCCAGAGCTGTTCGTCACCTCGTTGGTCTCTTTGAGGTTAGGCACAGATGCATTGGCTGGTAAGACTTTGTTAATTGCATCAGAAGAATTACCCGGCATGTTATCCACTGACCTTCCAAAAACGTTGATATCCGCACTGTACATACTTCTGCATTAATGTCCACCCCTTTGTGTCCTGATTGTAAATTTAATAGACAGTGAATATTAAAAGTGAAATTCTTACCAGTCAATATTTGTTGTCATCTCCTGTCAACCGCTGACTGCCGACTGCACTCTCCTCGCACTCACACGCGCATGCTATGATTGCGGCTTTGGTTTTTAAACCATCCAAGGCTGGATTAGATTAAAGCCACAGTAATGGCAATGAAAATGTTCTGCCACAGACACTCGCTGCTTTAATCCAGTGCTGACTGCACTCTCCTCAAACTCAAAGGCTTGCACGCTATGTGCACCTCTTCTTCTTTTAAACCTTGTAAGGCTGGATCCAATTAAAGCTACAGTAATGCCAACAAAAAGGTTCTGCCACCGGGAGACTCGCTATCACAACATGTAGATCTCCATAAGACAAATAAAAACTCTCATTGCATTCAATAGTTTTACTGTGCAAAAAAACAATCTCTCTTTATAATGGTCAACTTTGATAATTTGTCACAATTATTCTTTATTTTATTTTATAAAGTACAGAAGAGCATACAAAAACAATGTGCGTGAAATTTCATATCATTTAAAAGAATATGCATAGCTCAATTTATGATAAACCAATACATATTAATCATGTCACCACACATACAATGATCTAGCATTCTAACTCATCCACATCAAAAACAATCATTCCCATTCAACTGCTTACATACTGTGCAAAACTCGCAATAAGAACAATTCATTCAAAAGAATGAGCTCACACCATTAAACCTTAAGTGCAAGTTACAATCATGGAATGTATCACTCTATCATTTGGATACAATAATTTCCCACAAACGTTGTATAACTGTCCAAATTGTTATCCAACTGGAGCATAAACTAGTAAAATGTCGACTCGAGTTTCAGCTGGACATTAAAGGTGGTTTTCATGCCACAGCCATCCTCAGGACATATAAAGAATCCATTCCTGATCACATGTGTGGGTTGACCAATTAGCCGGAGACTGTCTGCCTTTCGGTGTTTCCTAATGCTTGGAAGTGCAGATGTCGATGGATGGAATCCCTGACGTTCCAGTTTGAAGTTAGTGGCCACCCCAGTAAGCAGTGCAATGTATGTTTGTTAATACGGAGGTGTGCCCAAGTAGCGGGTTTCTGTTCCTTGGCCGCCTCTATTTCTGCTTCTTGGCAACTGCAGATCGATCTCTTCTTGTGTTTCACTATTCAAACGAAAGCAAGTTCGTTAGCATAATTTTTCCCATCTTATATTTCACAATGTTTGTTCATCTGAACAAATGGTGTCGATCTTAGTGAGTGTGGAATTTTAATTATTCCCGCTCCGTCTCCTTAAAGATACAGCGCTGCGCTTCAGTACATCAATCCCGAGATGCGAAAAACGGCAAATGGTAACTCCTGTGAGACTCGCTGCTTTAATCCAGTGCAGACTGCCCTCTCCTTGCACTCATAAGCGTGCTGTAAAATGCATTCAAAATGATTCCAATGTCCACTCTATAAAAAAAGGTTCTCAACTTTAACTTGGGAGAACAAGTTCTCTTGAAACTATACATCAATCTCATTAGATGTCTTCCCTCAACTTCTAACCAACGCAACCTGAAAAACAATTGCAAATAGTTCACTAAATTCGCTTTTATGGCCAGTTTTTATAAGGGCCTCTGTGATCTCAATTTGCGGCATCAATTCAAACATTTTAGATCACCTTTAATGGGGCTTTATTCCTCAAAAAAGCTAATTGTTGTGCTTTAAAGACATTTCTGAGACAGAATCTCTCAGTCAACGTTTAGTGAGGCAGCTACGTGTAAACGTGCACTCACTCTATTTTACCAATGCCATCAGTAAATAGACCAGATATCACAACATGTACAATTATGCCCCGGTTAGGAGATAGCTTGATAAAAGCAGGGCAACCAATGTCCTCTATAAAGACTAGAATGTCTGATATCAGTCAAAACCATGAACTCAGGTAGGTGCTATCTTGAATTGAATCATGGCCTCTGAATTTTACAGGTAGCATCCACATATAATGTATGTTAGTGAGAATGCAGACATAGAAGCCACAACCCAAACACCCACAATCAATATTTAACATCATAATTCATATATTGTATGCTACAATATCAGCATCATGAACTGAATTGTCCCGTTGACAAACACATGCTTAATTTTCCTAATTGCAAAGACAATGGCTGTCTCTGCCATCTAACATTATTGATGTCTGATTAAATAACATTCATTTGTATTATACTGGCCAGGGCTCTAAATAGAATAGAAGGATGCCTGCTAATTCCTATGGTTCCACGTAAAGAAATGACTTGGCCCCATATAATTTAGTGATCATTGGAGATTGAGAGATCAAAACTCAATTCGTATTGACAGTGACATGCACCAAACCAAGCACCAAGTGTTTCCGATGTCAGTGCTGATTTATAGACACTTCAAACCTTCATAATAAACTTTCAGATATTTATCAACACATTCAAAAGGATTAACGTGCCACCTACTCACCATTCCATACCACACTTGACGTGGTCAAATTATGACAATATTAGTTCGTTCAACTCAAATATTTAAAACTTGTTGCATGGTTTCTAAAAGGTGAATACATTTTCGTTCCAATTTGATTATAAACATCTCCTCATTTTCACTTCTTGGGTGTGGCATTACTTGCTGAATCACCAACCATGATTAACACTGTCGCTGCGCATGAATCTCACAAAGGGCACCACTAGAGTTTAATCAGCCACAGTATTTACAGTACAGACTTATGCACATAAACCCTTTACGTAATCTGTCTGGACGTTTTGGACACTGCACGCCTTGGGTAGAAGATTTTATGCTCACTAGGATAGTTAGCATTGCAGTGCAAAGTCGAATGAACCTCATTATATTTAAAATATTTCATAGTCTGCGTGAACTGACCAGCTGCACAAATGTCACATTTATAGTGGCCCATCACTGCTGGAAAACCCTTTAGAGATTTAGGGGGTAATTCACAGAAACCGTGCAGATTAGCGCACGCGGCTGGCGCAGAGAGGGAGCGTGCGCCAGCGTGCGCCAGCCACTGGCACTAAATACCATTTCCACGCACCGCGTATTCATGGATTTCCCAAGGCATTTGCAGCCGTGGCGCAGCGAACATCCAGCAGCGCCAGTTACGCCCCAAGAACGCCCCTTGCGCCAGGAAAAGCCCTTGAAGTCCCAATACGGTGCAAAGGGCCGCGCTAACCCTGGACCAGTTTATAGGCCCTCTACACTGTAATCGCGTGAAAAACTACATGTACCCCACTCGCAGCAGCCGAAATGAATGAAAAAGTACACGCACACCCCCTTGAATACGCGTACCCAGCTTGCTGCATCCAAAACGCGTGATAATGCACTGGCGCACCCCTTTGAATACGCATACCCCTTTCGCGCCTACAAAATCATGTGGAAAAGGCCTACTGTAACCCCACGAATATGCGTACCGTGCACGGGCAGCCAAATTGTGTGAAAATCTACTCGCGCACCCCCTGCAATACGTGTACCCTGCCTGCGCCAGGCAAATCGTGTGGAAAAAGTCCCCCCTGTGGTGTGGGCTGCCTGTGGGGCATGGCCAGGGGTGTTGGGCTGCCTGTGGGGCATGGCCAGAGTTGTAGGGGGGTCCCCTGTGGTGTGGGCTGCCTGCGGGGCATGGTCAGGGTTGTAGGGTGGTCCCCAGTGGTGTGGGCTGCCTGTGAGGCATGGGCAGGGGTGATGGTCTGCCTGCGGGGCATGGTCAGGGGTGATGGGCTGCCTGCAGTGCATGGACAGGGTTGTAGGGCGGTCCCCTGTGGTGTTCGCTGCCTGCACCACACTCATGTCTGCCTGCAGGCCCCGACTCATGTCCCCCCACCAGTGAAGGCAACCTGCCAGCAGGCCCCGACTCATGTCCCCTCACCAGTGACAGCAACCTGCCAGCAGGCCCGACTCATGTCCCCCCACTCCCACCAGTGACAGCAACCTGCCAGCAGGCCCGACTCATGTTCCCCCACCAGTGACGGCAACCTGCCAGCAGGCCCTGACTTTTGTCCCCCCACCAGTGACGGCAACCTGACAGAAGGCCCCAACTCATGTCCCCCCACCAGTGACGGCAACCTGCCAGCAGGCCCCAACTCATGTCCCCCCACCAGTGATGGGCACCTGGCAGCAGGCCCCGACTCATGGCCCCCCACCAGTGACGGCAACCTGCCAGCAGGACCCGACTCATGTCCCTCCACCCCCACCAGTGACGGCAACCTGCCAGCAGGCCCTGACTCATGTCCCCCCACCAGTGACGGCAAGCTGTCAGCAGGCCCCACCTCATGTCCCCTCACCTCAGTGATGGCAACACAGACCCCAGCATCGTATGCAAACCCAAATGTAACCCCATATTAACCCCCCACAATGCAAATCCATGACCAATCATTGTTGCCACTGCCAAGCACATGCCCCATCCCACGTCAATCACAGAAGCACACGTGCATACACCCCTAGACATGTGCAACACAGGCACACAGCAGTGACACATGACTGAGCCAATGACAACTGACACATGCATCAAGCAAATAATAGTAGAACACACCAACACTAGACATGAATGAAATGTATTCAGAATAAAATAAATATGACAAAATGAAAAAGAAACATGACTATGAATGACCAAATAATGAAAATGTAAATGAAAACAAATTCCGAAAGTGAAAATAAATCCATGAAAAACAGGAGAATGGAAAATATGGTCCATTGTACCTCAGCAATACCGCATAGCCATGATGGAATAAAAAATAATTTTAAAAAAACATTGAAATCCACAGAACATCCAACTATTGATAAGAAATGTCCACAAGGGTCCATGATCCCAAAGAAAATAAACAATCCAAGGTCCATGAACAATCCAACTATTTACAAAAAGTGGAGCGATGTCCAATAACTCCAAAATATAAAAAAAACATGAAGGAAACTTACACCTAAAGAACTATTTACAACAGCGGCGGGCTAGTCCTACGGCTCAATCCTATTGTTGATGTCTCTGGCCAGGGCATCATCGAACTCCATGTTGATGTCCCGGAGCCGGGCCGGGGCACTGTCCTCGAGGACTCGCAGGGACGTCGCCATGGTCTCCTCCAACTCCCTGCGAGTCTCCTCAAGGTACGCTGTCTGCCTCAATGCTCATGGAGTTCTCCACCCTGACCATCGTGAGCCGTTCCCTCTCTGCCCGCCGCTGCTCTGCATCTATCTGCTGGCCCAACCGCTGCCACATGGGAGACACATGTAGTCCAGGGTCCTCCTGACCATCAGCCGATGCCTGCCCCTGTGATGTAGATGGCCCTGAGGACTGATGCCTCCCACGTCGAGCCTGCCGCTGCCGCCTCAATGCCAACTGCCTCTGCAACCACGACTGCCCGCAGGAAGATGGAAATATCCGGGGCCATGGTGCACTTGCCCTAATTGATGGTGCCTGCACATCCTCCACTGGCTGGGGTCCAGTTGCTGGACCTCCGACTCCCGACTATGGCAGGGATGCGATCTCCAACAGCGTGGCCGTGGTGGCTTGGGCAGGTCCACAGGGGGCCCGGGTGGCATGTGGGCCGGAACACAGCATGGAGGATGACTGGCGTATAGTGAGTAAAGATGAGGAGAGGGTGGCAAGAGTACCCTGCACATGGAGGAAACCCCTGACAATGGGCCCTACCAGCTAGCCCACGTTGGTACACATTTGTTTGTTATGGTGTGCGTGGTCCCCCCAGGGAGCACACACATCATCACGAATGTCACATGTGCACAATGCAACATGGATTAGGACTGGCTCAACCCTGTCACAGATCGCCATGTCTGCAGGTAGAGGAGTGCCAGTTGACGTGGGACTCCCCCATACCTCAGGATGGGCCTGGGATGGGGCATACCTGCTGGTGCATGGTGATGCAGACTCAGTATCAAGGAATGGAACATGCACAGGTCCCTCTGCGGTGACCTGTGCTGCCTCCTGCCCCTGCCCCTGGACTGCACCACTTGCACCAGTGGAACCACCCCCACCAGGCCCCATGTGTGGGTCTGATGCGGCCTCCTACTCCTCCTCACCCACCACCAACCTGAATGCCTCTGCACCGTGTTCCTCTGTGGACAGCCCCTGCCCCTACCGCTGCCGAGGAGCCCACTTCCAACCTCCACCTCTTGGGCATCCCCTCGGCAGGCCTGGCCTTGGACGCGGCACCAGTCCCCTTGCTCCCGGAAAATGACATGTCCTGGGAGGGTGACCGGGCCTTGAGTCCCTGCCTGGTGGAGGCATTCCCGCCGTTCTGCTCCTCAGTTGACGCTGTAGATAGGGAGAGATTGAACACAAGCATCAGGGTACTGAACAATAGTCTGCTAGACACAAAGCTATTTCACATGAGTGGCACTGTGAAACGTCACTACCATCATCACCCTCCACAACACATGGGTCGTTGCAAGCAACACACATGCAGAAACAGGCATGGCACATGCAACAGACATTTGCATCCATGTCCAAGGCACCGTTGGAACATCCGATGCGGGGCTGAACATCACATTAATCATGGGACATGCTGATCACATTCACACACACCACCAGACAATCATGCATCTGGCCATGTCTACCTCTCGACACAGAGGATTCATGCACAACTAAGCTGCGGTGCGTCAGTGAATTCACACATCATGATGGTCATGCGTCATGAATCCATGGCATTTCCCAGTCACACACACACCACTCAGACATACGCACATGTACACCATGCATGACCATGACAGTGACATCAGCATCCATGTCTCACACCCCAAACATGGTCAAGTCCAGACTCAGGCATGCAAACATTTCTGCATCATCACATTCTGGTGCACATCATGCATTGCAACACAGACACCATTGACGTGGAAGAGGCTTCAGTGGACTCACATGCAGCACTGTTATGGCCCTGCACACATACATACATACATGGGGCATGCTAGACATGAGGCCAAGGTGCACACTCATGCCACACCTCAACATGCACAACGCTGGACAACAACACACGGACACGTACCACTCTACTCCAGATGGGTCTGCATCTCGAGGACCTGGTGGTGAAGCACTGGGCGTGTGCACTCCAGGACCCGCATTTGGATGTTGGACAATTGGTCCCGGCGCCCCACTTTTCCACAAGCTTCTATGAGGCACCGGGCCTTGCTGTGGGTCCTGGACCTGAAGTCCTCTCAGCGCTTCAGGATGCGATGGTAGTTGCCGGATGCCACCCCCTCCGTGTTGATGGCATCCACGATGTCGGACCAGATCCTCCTCCGTCCATCCTTGTCGAAGCGCTATGTTGTTGAGAAGAGGGCATCATAATGCCCCAGGACTTGATCCACCAGGATGCCAACTTCTTTAGCAGTGAAGCTAGCAGCCCTCTGCCTCTCTGCCGGGGGTCGCCACTGGTCTCAGATGGAGTTTGGCCCGACATGGCAACCCCCAAGGCAGGTGTGGGTGGGAAACTGGGTCCTGGGGCTAGGCTGCGGAGCGATGGAACACCAGTCGAGAGTCTTCTGTTCCAACAGGGGTGGTCACAGGAACTGGACCCCTGGCAATGGCTTCTGTGCAGGCACCAAGTAGCAGTGCACGTTGGCAGCAGGCAGGCTGGCAGCAGCAGGTGGCTCGTAGGAGGCCTTCTGGGCAGGAGCGTGGTCTTCCGTGTGTTGTCGCGTGGCCAGCTTGATGCAGAGCGAGTCAGCACGTGAAAAAACAGCACGTGAAAAAACAGCATGTGAGCATGTAATTCAAAGAAAGGCCCTTAGCGCGTACGCACGTAAGTGATGTGACACGGGTAGGCGTTGCTTTCCGCATGCGTTAAAGGTGCACGTATTACGCCATTTTGTTGTATGTGCTTATTGAGGAACAGCATGTGTGCGTGTAAGTGGAGGAAAGGCCCTTAGCGCGTAAGCGTGTAACTGACGTGAAGTGCGTAGGCGTTGCTTTCCACATGGGTTAAAGGTGCGCATTGTACGCCATTTTGCTTTATGTGCTTATTGTGGCGAGCAAGCGTATAATTCTTCTACTTCTTGTGGGTTTACCGTTGCAGTGCGTACTTCTTGTTTACTGCGGCAGAGCTTACTTCTTGTTTTGGCGGGGGAGTTGACAACGTGCACACGTGTGTGTTTTTTTCCTACTTTTTCCAGGCAGACGGTGAGTCGCGCACGTATTATTCCCACTGTCGTTGCCCCCGTGTGTTGTGTACCCCATTCACGAGGTCATAGTAGCCTGCGAGTTCCACACATACGTATTTATTGTGTTTCTGGGTGCCACAGCGTACTGTGGGACCTTATTTCCACGCACGTGGGCTACCGAGGGATTGCGTGCATGTTTGTTTTTGTTTTTGGGGTGCCTGAGCGTTGCGTGACCCGTAATTTTTCCACAGGGGTCGCATACAGCCTTGCAGGAGCATAGGGGTACCTATTCCATCTAGTACCCTGCCCCATTCACCCCAATTGCCAAGGACAACTTTTTTCTGCACCTCCCATTTGCACAAGTACATCAGTGTCATGGTTGGGAGGCCATGAAGTGGTAAGGGAGGTAAAGCTGTGCGACCTCCCAGACATGTCCGCGGTAGGGGACATGGCCAGAATGACCAGGGTGGGCAAGGTGGAACTGGTGGGCGATGTGAGCAGGGTGGCCCAAGGGGGCAGTGTGTCCAGGATCATTCAGGGACATCTATGCCCTCCCCGTGGGTCAGGGAGTTGCAGCTGATACCATCCCAGCTCACGCCCTGCTAGCCCCACCCGGATTGGTCACAGCACAGGCACGGGATGACTCACAGGCTGACTTCCATCTCATGAAGTCCAAGTCATGTGTGGCGGTGAAAGTTGTTGTAACCAGGCCATGTGGGTTTGGAGCAGCAATGTCATCTGCTGCCCCAAGCACCCAGGTTGTGGAGGCTGCAGGGGCAGCTGCAGCTGACATCATCCTGGTGGTGAGTCACCCAGCCGGGACAGTGTTGGTCCTGGCCACTCACACCGAGGCAGTTCTGGCGCTTGGTCCTGGCAACATTACCCAGCAGTCAATGCCTGCAGTGAAACCTTTGGTCATTATGCCAGTGCCTGCTTCCAGTGGCCAGTCCACCTGCGTTTCAGCCCCTACAGACCGGAGGGCATAAGCCATTCAGGGTCCACACCACCTCTCAAGAGGAAGAAGCGTGCTCTTGTAGAAGAGGCTGTGACCCCAGACACAGCTCAGCCCTCCGGCACATCCACGAAGCAGAGTATCAATAATGTGGAACTGGACGCACTTGTGGGCTACGTGTCGGAACACCGCCACGACATGCTGGTGATGGCAGGGTGCAAAACTACACCTGCTCAGCATAGGGACCAGTGGCAGCGCATCACGGACCACATTAGTTCCTTGGGATTTGTGAAGCGCACAGCTGATGATTGCTCGAAGCGTTGGAATGACCTCAAACGCTGAGCTAAGAACAAGCTGGCTTCTAATTATGCCTCTACTCTGCTGACTGGCAGTGGGTCACCACCAGAGGAGGATGAACTCACAGAACACGAGGGAATTGCTGGAGAGTTCATCACAGAGGATCAGATCCAAGGCGTGGGAGACCTCCCAGATCTTGAGACAATTTCCGGTGAGTGTCCATGCGTGTGTGTCCAGGCCATGTGTATGATGCTTGGGTGATGTGTTGTGATCGAGTGCCAGGTCAGGCTATGTAGTCATCACTGCCATATGTGACCCATGTAGTGCCTCCAAGCCATCCGCCGCCCTTGGGTTTGGGGTTCACTGTATCCCTACTTACCACAGCAAACACTTTGCACATGATGAAGGCACTTGCCCTTAAACTTCCTTCATGACACAACATTGTAATTACGTTTTTTAATCATTGACTGCTGAGGACCTACACATATAATGCACCCGCCCACTTCTGAACCCTGTTTCAACCTTCAACATGCCAATTGACTTGTGTCATGTCAAAGTGACCTACCATTGATGTATCTATGTGCCTCCCATCACTCTTTTTGTACACACTGGTGTTGTTGCAGCATGTGACACATGTGTGTTTACTCCCACTCTTTTGCATGTTCTGTTTGATTAAATACATTTTACATGGATGGAGGACAGTCGTGCTTCACTCCCATCTGGGTGTCCTTGTCAGTTCTGCCATGGCTATGCTACGTGCCGTCTGTGTGCTGGCATCTGTCATGTTTGTGGATGGTCCATGCCACTCATGGGCTTATGTGTGATGCAGGTGCTATGAACCATGCAGCACATGTGTTGCTTATCCATTTTAGAGTAATCAGTGTCTGCTTTCAAGGTCCCCTTCCACTTCGTTGCCACTGCATGCATGGCTGGGTTTGTGTCATGTCTAATTAATGTATTGGTTGTCAACATTGTGATGCCTATGTGTGTGGGCTATGCTGTTCACATGTGTGTTCATTACCTCTTTTTCATTTTGTGAAGGTGATGAGGCACTGGAAGCTGTCGAGGAGGAGGAGATGGCGCAGGGGCAGGAGTACTCAGAGCCCCAACCAACCACCAGTGGAGGACGTGGGGTGGTGCCGCATGAGAATCCATTGCTCCTACAGACCGTCCTGTCCATGGGTGTCTCTGGGTACACCTCTGATGATCTCTAGGGCTCGGGTGCTGAATCAGACCTTGGAACACATGTCCCGTCGCAGGTGAGTGTTTCTGGCAGGGATGCTGTTCTATCCAACGCACCTGCACTGGGGGTAGACCCCTCAATGGGCCATTCAGTGTTGGTTTGTCCGTCTGTGGCGGTTACGGATGCAGGGTCACACTCCACACTATTTACTCCTATTCAAAGGAGGAATGCAGCCCTGCAGCCACAGGCAATGCCAGCACAGCAAGGTGCACGTCTCCTTGGGCCTTACAGGTGTCGTTTCCGGCAAAGCAGTGGCCGTGCGCCACCGGGCAATACTGTGTGGGCGAACTCCATTTATGCAATTGCACAACAGGGGGCATCATGTGAGATGATGGCTCAGGCTGTGGAAAGGGTGGCCACTTCCATTCTCCCCCCGAAAAGCAGTTGGAGCTCCAGCAGCAGGCAACGCGGTCCATGTGCCGCTCACACAGGCAGGACATGTTGGCTGCCAACAGGGACCGATGGGCTGATTTGGGGGCACAGCCATATCTGCAGAGGCACAGGCCCACAGGGATGCCCTGAGGGAAGATAACACCTCCCACAGAGCTACTCTGGGTGCACTTGAGATGGCCCGGAGTAGACGGTCAGAACAGCATCTGGAGCAGCTAACACACAACATCTCAGTTCAACTCCAGGCAACCCATGAGGAAATCTGTGCATCACGTGAGGCCTTGCAGGCAGAACTCTCTGCTACACGTGAGGTGCTGCATGGGGACCTCCAGACCATCATCCTGCAGAACCAAACCTTTCATACCTGCATGCTTGCTGCCATGGAGGAGCATACCAGGGCTTTGCGTGGTCTGCCTCCCCTACCACGCACAACTTCTCATATTCCACCAGAGGGTGACAACAACAATGGCAGTTCTCCCACGATCGGCTAGCCGTGCAGGACATGAGCCCATGGAGGTTTTTTTTTTTCTCAACATCGACGCATTTGGGTGTTGAGGTGCACCCTGCACCTACTCCCTCCTGGGTGGCCCCCACCACCCCTCCTGGTCAACCATGGCCAATTTTAATTTTTCTCTTTCTTTTTTCACTTTTTCTGTCTATTGTGCATTTATGTGACGGCGTGCTGCTTTGTGTGGCATCCAAAGGCATCCACTGTGTTCCAGCTAGCCCCATACAGGATTGTCTTGTGTTTGTGTTTGACGCTTGGGGTCCAGACACATATGTCACTCCTGCTTCCCCTTTCCATGGGCTTGCAAGGATGGTTCCGTGTGACAGTAACTTACACAGAGACATTGGGCTTGCATCAGTTGAGTGGCCAGTCTGTAGTCCAAACTGTGTATACAGCCCTAGTGGGGATTCATGATGGTTTCTTCACTGCATGGTTGATATGTGTATTGCTTTTAAGATTGCTCATTGTGAATATTTACATGTTGCTTGTTCATGTGTTACCTTGCCTCTCTCCATTGCACATACAGTTCATGCTGTATGCAGTATCCTGCCACATTTAGCTACCAGCAACACACTTAAGATGGGAGGGGTCCATGTGATTGGTCACTGTCAGACGTTGCCATTGTTGGGTACTATATTCATGATTTGATATGCAGGTAAATGTATGTTCATGTGTACAGTTTCATTTTGATACGTGAGAGGGAATTGTCTGTGGCCAGTTTCCATTTCTGACGGTGCACTTTGTGACAGTTGTGTCATGTGTTGTGCATTTATTTGGTTGCTTTCACATTGCATTCTATGGCATGGTGTGTTGGGCGGGTGACGTGGGCTTTGGGAGGGGTTAGGTGACATACTAGTATTTGGCTGTGCTAATTTGCAAGGGGGTAGTGGATTATGCAGCATGAATGCGTGCCTTTTGGTTTCTTTAAGTAGCTACAGATGCACATATTGTAACACATCCAGGGGCACATTCTCAGGTTGGTAAGGTTGTGACTGTTCACTGTCCCTTTCTCATCATCAATTGTCACCTGGTATGTGCCAGGCCTGTGTGTTCTCTACTGGGGTGGGAGTTGAGGTGAATAATGAAGCCACAAGCTGGGTACGGGCTGCCTTGCCACGTGCCCTTTCCCCTCGCATGGGCTTGGGCTGTGCGTGTGGTTGGGGATGTGGGGGCACCACCATGTCCACCAGTTCGCCCCGCTGGGTTGCAACGTTGTGCAGGACACATGCTGCCACAATGATCCTGCACACTACTGGGGGCGCATATAGTAGCTGCCCACCAGAGCGGTCAAGGCAGGGGAAATGTGACTTCAGCACTCCGAATGTGTGCTCCACTATGCCCCGGGTTGCAATATGGGCTGCCTTGTACCTTACCTCGTGTGGTGTGGTGTGGTGGGGTTCCTTATTGGCGTCATCATGTTGGTGCTCAGAGGGTAGGCACTGTCCCCTGGAGAGGTCGTAATGGTTGTGATTAGTTTGGTTTCTCCATTTCTCTGTGTGTGACGTGCATGCATGTGCACAGGCATTTGTACTCACAAATGAGCCATGTGTCGCCATGCCTCCCAGCTTCCAGGTCCCAGTTTAGGGGTGACATTCTGAATATGAAACTATCATGAATGGACCCTGGATAGTTTGTGTAGACAGAGGTGATTATTCCCTTGGCATCGCATACCACTTGCACGTTGATGGAATGCCAGTGCTTGCGGTTGTGATAGATGTTCTCAGTGGCCCTAGGTGGACGTAGAGCCACCTGGGTCGAATCAATGGCACCAAGCACTTTGGGGAAGTGTGCCACCCCTTAAAAGTCCTGGACCACGGCCTGCCTTTCTGCAGTTGTTCTGGGCATGTATATGTGCCTGCGGACTGAGGGGCGTGCAGCCATGATTGCCAACACCTGGTGTAGGCAGCATGACTGCGTGGGCTGTGAGACACCCCCAATTATGGCAGTTGTCGGCTGAAATGGCCCAGTGGCCAAGAAATACAGTACATTGAGCACCTTTTCCAGGGGGCTCAGTGCTTGGGAGCACAGGGTGGGTGATGTAAGGCCATCCTCCCACTCAGTGACCAGGTCTAGGATGATATGGGCTGAAAACCTGTACCTGCCATAGACCTGGTCTTCAGGCGTCCCAAAAAGGGTGGTCCTGGGTAAAAAAATGCGGGGACTGACTATCCTCCTCCTGCGGTGTCCCACGCCCACTGCTGCGAGGAACGGTACATTCATTGTAGCGGTATGAGCTTGTTTGTTGTTTGAGCGCACTTTTATGCTGCACGGGGGCGCTTACATCTGCTTTCGAATGGAGTACATGTTTCCGGCTTAGCACGTCTTTTGTGGCGCGTGGTTTTCCCCTGTTCGATTCCATGAATACATGTTGTTTGCATGCGTGTAGTCGTTGCGAGGATTTTGCTGCGGTACTTCCCCCGTAACGCCCACATTTTCACATCTTGTTCCCCATTCCGTGTGATCCGCCCCCTTTTTAGGTGTGTGCGCTGGCCGGTGTGTGCTTTCACTGGGCGTCTCGCTCACAGCCTTCAGGATGTCGCAATGACGTGTGCACCACACGTGGATTCGGCGCAGGTCACAGGTAAGCCATGCGCATCGCCTTCCATGAATCGCCAAACTGGCACTTGTGCGGCTTTTGCACACGTGCGCTGCAATTTTCATGGTTGCGCACGCGTTTTAGGCGACATTAATTCCATGAATTACCCCCTTAATAGGCAGCTCTTTTGTGGGTCTAGACAGGTATGGATAAGTTGGTGTTGTATAGTTTGATTCCTTTTAAAAGTTAATAAAGGTTTTGAAGTCAGTACTCCTGGATGTCTAATAAAGTGCCAGCTCTTAGTGATCACCTTCTTGATATAAACAGTGCTCGGACTAAAGGTAGTGATACAAAACAATTTGTTCTGTGGAGTATGTGTCCTCTTTCTCAAGCATATTTCAAGATTTTTATTCTCAGATGTTTTCTTGGCTTGTTTGGTGATTCCATGCGGATAGCCTCGCATTCACAATCTTGTATTTAAATCAATAGCATGTTTTCCAAAATATTCCTCCATTCAGCAATTGCGCTTAATTCCTTGTGGGTGAAAACTATCAAAGTTTAATAAAGCATACTTATTGGCTGGTTTATGATATAACTCTGTATGTAGAGTACTTTTTTCTTTTATAATGTATAGATTTAGAAAGGCCATTTTCAGTCGTCATAGTGAAATTCACATTCTCATCCCGTGATTCAACAAGAGAAAAATGCTACGAGATTACTATTGTCACGTTTTCAGACCAGAAACCACATTGACCTTCATCTTATTCTCCTCTTCTCTTCTCCTTCTTCTTCTTCTTCTTCTTCTTCTTCTTCTTCTTCTTCTTCTTCTTCTTCTTCTTCTTCTTCTTCTTCTTCTTCTTCTTCTTCTCCTCTTCTTCTTTTTAATTCTTCTTCTTCTTCTTAGATCATTGGCTGTGTCTACGTCTACCATGAGCTTTATTAGAAGTACATTTCAGTGATTTGAATGTGATTACTAACCCCCCAAATTTGTTTTTCTCCAGGTGTAGATACTGTGCAACAGAGCAAACCTTGTATCGACTGGCCCTATCTAGTGCAGCTTTAAGTGTGAAGATGATACTGATAATATAAATATATCTTTTTTAATTAAATGGCAAATAGATACAATGGAGTAAATATAGTGGTCGAGTGGTGGAAATATGGCCACATGCACAATTATCCAGTCATTGATTTACATTTCATGGTTTATGGCAGAACCTTGTTGGGGTATAATCCAGCCAAACCCCTCTCGAGAGGCCCACTTCTCAGTAAGCCCTCCAAAAACAGAATGGGATGCATTTACATAAAATGACTACAACACTAAAATTCAGAGAAAAATAACTTAGCTTTATCTGGAAATAATATTATCCCATGATCGTCCCATAACTGTGGTGTTGGTTTAGTACCCCTAACTAATCTCAACTCCACTGGGCCCTGCCTCATCCAACAATCAGGAACGTTGACAAAGGGAGGTACAGTCCAGACTAGGGTTCTGGAGATAACCATTCCTCCCAGTGAGTTCATTTAGGTTTTTGTTGCCAGTATACAAACCACATTTGGATTTAGAAGTATTATTAGGGTGGATCCTTATATTTACTAATGAATGTTCGTTTCTCTACTTTAGCAAACTTATATTTGTATGTAAATGATGTAAATATACATATAAAAATATACAACTGTGCATTAGAACTACTCCCTTTTGACATCTAGATTGCTACAGCATTTATATTGGTGTGGACAATGAGATTACATAGAATATATTATTATTGGCTGCCAAATGACATTTTAGTGAATGTTAAGATTTGCTAAATTAATTATCAATAAATAGGTTAGGTTTCTGAAGTCTAGTGAAGGGAATTTGATCATCCCTTTCCTAACTTTTGGGGAAGAGGTTCATGCATTAGGCTCTGATGAGTGGGAATTATCTTGGCTTTTTCGGGTTCTCCCAATCTCCGAGTTATTTTGTTTCAATCGTCAAACAAAATACCAAATACACTTTCCTCCAAACAAATGAAATAATCGTTAAAATATCTTCACTATAGAACATGTATGACCACACCAAATGCACATAATGTTTGAATGTAGTTAATTGTTCCATTTCATGACCCAAAGTGACACGCTTATTCAATCGAAGCCTGATGGCACATATAATCTAATGTTTTTCACATTGCAAACTGAATGTTTGGAATTGCATTTTGCACACTAATGATAGAGCTTGATTGTATTAATAATTAATTGTAACCATATTTGAATATGCTGTGTGGGTGTGTGTGTGTATGTCTATTTTGTATTGAAAAGACATAGGGCCTCATTACAAGGTTGCCGGTCCGGTAATAACGATACTGGTATGTGAATACCGGCATTGTCTACCAGTGCATTACGGCCTGTGATACAAGTGCAACCGGCATCTGCAGGGACCTGTTGTGACCTGATAGCACCTTCTCGCAATGAGCACGGGCACGAGGCAGCCGTGCCAGTAACACCGGCATGCCGCAAGGAAGTGCATATTATGAGGTTCACAGATGTGCACTTACCGGCATCCAGATGCCGGTAAGAACGGTTACCATGGTGATGTTAACACCGGCATCGCAGGGCAGCCGTAACTACCAATCTGCTGTGTTTAAACCTGCCGCAGGTGCACACAATCAGGACAGGTGGAGGCAATGGAGTCTGGCACAGCACAAAAGGATCACACCCACACACCACACCCCTTCCAAACCCAAAATGCTACCATTAGCAGTTTCAATACTGGGGCTGGAGGACATGCCTGCACTGCTACTACTCCAGCAGGCATTGAACCAGGGAATGCAGCACAGGAGAAGTAGGATGAGACAGGGCCAGCACATACCCCCAGTACAGGCAATTGTACCCCGTAGGCAGCCACCAATCCCTCGCCTAAGGGCCAGTCCTTTTGACCTAACCCCTGCAGAGATACACACCGTGTACCGCCTGGACGGGGACACCATATGCACAATAGTGGACCTCATCCATGACGACCTGGTAAGCCTCATCAACATCCAGACAGACATCCCCCGCTTGCTGAAGGTAGTGTCTGTGCTGCACTTCCTTGCCACAGGTATCTACCAGCACACAGTGTGGCAGCTGCATGGCATCTCACAACCATGTTTCTCCTGTGTGCTCATCCAGGTGCTAGATGCCCTCCTGAGACATGGAAGGGACCATATATATTTACCACGGACTGTGGAGGAGGAGAATGCTATTAAAAAAAACATTCTATGCACTGGCAGGCCAGCCAAACGTAATAGGTGACATCGACTGCACCCATGTGGAGCTGGTAGTCCGGCATGCCGAGGAGGTAGTGTACCACAACAGGAAGCTCTACCATTCCCTGAATGTCCAGATGGTGTGCGATGCAAGCAAAATAATTACGCATTGCTGTGCAAGGTTCCCGGGATCCACACATGATGCCATGGTGCTGCACAACTCCATGCTTCCCCGCTACATGGCACGACGCGCTGCACAACGTACCTGGCTGCTGGGTAAGTCCAACAACAGGGCAATGAGGGGTGTTGCCTGGGGGGGACCACAAACATATGCAACCTGTCTGCTGGCTGGGGTATGAGGGGTGTTGCCTGGGGTGGACCACAAGCATGGGCAACCTGTCTGCCTGCTGGGGTATGAGGGTTGTTGCCTGGAGGGGCACAAGCATAGGCAACCAGTCTGCTGGCTGGGGTATGATGGGTGTTGCCTGGGGGGTGGACCACAAGCATGGGCAACCTGTCTGCTTGCTGGTATGAGGGTTATTGCCTGGAGGGGCACAAGCATAGGCAACCTGTCTGCTGGCTGGGGTATGAGGGATGTTGCCTTGGGGGGCACAAGCATTGGAAACCTGTCTGCTGGCTGGGGTATGAGGGATGTTGTTCGGCCAATGGATGCAGTTGTGGCATGCCTACACAGCTGTGCGTTAATGTAAGCAACATACACAGTGCCCACCCCAGCATATGCAACTTGAACACCATCAAACATGAACCACGGGTACCACGATGCACCACCCTGCAGGCACAATGCATGAAATACATGAGCGGAGCAAAGTCTATCATGGGGCATTCAGCCATGCCTGGGGCAAATCCAACTGCCACACATGGAAATCTCTGTCACTGCACCCACCTCACAGGTACACCGCAGACCAGTATACTGGCCCAGGCACCTCAAGGGACACTTCCAATTGCAATGGTGAAAGCAAGGAAACTAATGTAATCACCAATCAGTTACCACCACTAACATATGAGCGAGTGGCACAGGACCCATCCACAGTACCTCTGCTCCACCCTGCCAGTACACACCCAACCCCATCACAGAAATGTTTGCTGTCACTGGCAGACCATTGCCACTGTGCCATGGTCATGTGGGGGAAGGCAGTGATGGACAAGTACATGGTGACATCAAGCAGTTGTAAACATCATTAGCAAACCACTGTGTTTCATGAAGCACATTAGGCAAATGTGTCATGACGCACTCCACATGTAACGTATATATTTCAAATGCAACACACCCATCAGATGTCAGCACCTCATGGTCATTCTCAACTCATTTGTGTGAGTGCTGCGCCTGATGGAAAGGTTCCTAAAACGTGAACGGCACACACACACCCCAAGCATGGATCATCCCTAATTACACTTACCTGGGTCTTACTATAAGGAAATGTCAAGTGCAGTCATCATGAATCTGTGGCATGTGACTATGAACACAGTACAGGCATTGTACACAAGGAATGACAACAATGTTCACAAATACACTTTCAATTTCTCCTGTGCAGGTGATGTTGGGTATCCCCTGAAGCCGTGGCTCCTGACCCCCATCAGGCAACCAGTGAACAGGCACGAAGAGGACTACAACCGTGCACATTCACACACTCGTGTCACGATTGAGCAGACTTTTGGCCTGTTGAAGGCCCGTTTTCGCTGCCTCAGCAGGTTGATTGGGGCACTCATCTACAGGCCTGAGAAGGTGGGCAAGATACTGTTGGCATGTGCCATGCTGCACAACATGTGCATACGGCACAACGTACCCCTGCCCCCTGAAATTCCACCATAAAATGAGGAAGATGATGGTGAAGATGCTGCATATCGACCACGGCACAATGTGAATGAAGGACATGTTGTATGCCAAATTTTCATTGCACAATACTTTTGATGGACTGGGTAGCACAAGGCACTAGGAATCAGGTACACTGGGCACTGGGCACTGTTAAGAAATAAATTGACACACACTCAAAAAGCAATGTCCAGTCATGTGTTTTTCTTATGCACACCAGGTGTATTAATTAAATGAAAACTATGTACAGTGAACAGGAACCAACATGGACCTCTACCCTTTAATATACAACAAACTACCCCCCACCCCCCCAACATCCCCACACATCCATGCCCCCAACCCCCATCCCCCAACACCCCCAATAGCCTGCAGTGTCTGCCTCCTCCAGTTCCTCCTCTGCACTATGGATTGTGCTACCTCACTGAGATCACTGGTGGCTGTTGACTGTGGCCCCTCCACATCACTGGCCGCTGGGGATCCCTCCTCATCCACCTGAGGTGTTTGTTGTGGGGCAGATGTTTTTTTTGTTGTGACCTTTGTGGCAGGGGTGCCTTTTGGCATGGGTGCCTTGATGGCAGCAGTGTGTTCTCGCTGGGGCTCCTGCTTAGGTGTTGGTGATAGCTGCTCGCCTGGTTCTCCAACATGTGCAACCTTTTGGCTGGGGGGCTGTGGCTTAGGAGCGGTGGTTCGCTTCTGGCCAGCCCTTGATGTTGAGGGCCTGGAAGCGTTGTCATTCCCTCGGCTCAGGCGTACTGGTGTCTTTTTTGGTGTTGCGGTCTGTTCCGCCTCGCTGTCTGATCCCATGCCTGTGGGGGACAGAGAGGCGGGGCATCAGTCATAGGTACATCCTACATACATCGATGCTCATACATTTAGAGTCCTGTGCATTCTCGTGTACATGTTGGAGGGGCGGCCATGGTGCTTACAGGAGTTGGGGGGGGTGCAGTGTTTGGGCATCCTTCTGGTGCAGCCATGATGGGCAAGGTGTATGTTGGGTGGCCTACAGGTGTATTGTGGCTTGTGTGCTGTAGCCATGCCTCAGGGGCTGTGTGCCATGTGTTGTTTGGATGTCAGTCAGATGTGCTTGCCCAGTGTGCGTTGTAGCATTGGTGTTTACACTGCGTGCATGGTCATGGTGGGTGGGTCAAATGTGCAATCAGTAGTGGTGATGTGTGCACCATGCAATGGGATGGCACAGTGGTCAGGCCTGCATCTGTACAGTGATGTATATGTGTGTATGTGCATGCAGATGGTGCTTGTGTTTGCAATTCGGTACTCATGTGGTTTTTGTCAGTGGGGTTTGTTGTGTGTTTTCATGGCAGAGATTTTGCGTTTTTTTAGGGGCTGACTTTAGGTGTGAGGTGATGGGCCATGTATTTGCTCTCATCTACTTGCCATTTTGACTCCACCATTGTACTTGGGGTCTTAGGTGTGTGTGGTGACTTTTGTATTACACTAAGGGTCACTCACCATCATCGGCCGATGAAGGGACTCCCATCTCGGAATGTCCGTCACCCTCAATGGACTCCATGTCTATGACAGCACTGCCTGTCTCCTCCCAACGAGCCAGTTGATAGGGGATAATGCTCTGCCACCTGAGGCCTGGGCCTGGCTGCGATTTGCTGAAAGGATGTTGCAGACACACAGCCGCAGATCGTCCCCGCCTTTCCTGCAGTCTCGTACGGTGTGGGGTTGTCCCCACTGCAGAGACCTTTTGCGCCACCTCCTCCCAGATTTGTTTTTGTGCTGCACGGTCTGCGCAGAACACAACATCTGCATGCTCCACCAGTGGGTCGGCAAGCATGTTGAGCTCCTCATCACTAAAACGTGGCTTTCACAGCCACACTGTGCCTTTTCTGGTTGCCATGGCCATCACCTTGCTGACACAGTCCACAGTTCGCTGATCCAGGTGCTGGTGGCAGAGGATTGCAATGGATTGTGTTTTTAAAGATGGCCGCCGGAACATTTCCTGCTCTGGGGTGATGACGTTGCTTCCCGTACCAGCACTTCCGGTACCGGTATTTACGATACCTGTATCAATAGTAAAGTTCATTACGGCATCTAGAATGATGGTGCCAGTGTCTATGGAATTGATGATGCCGCCATCAGGGGTTTGGCATGCCGGTGCAGCCATTACCGGCATGCCGGTATGCGCATGCACGCTGACTCGGAATCAACCATTGATTCCGGCAGCATTGCTACACAGACATGGTTGCACCGGCATGCCGATAATTTGCTTTTTTTACTGTCCAACTCATAATGAGGCCCAAAATTTGATGTAAATAAATTGGCTATCTTCTGCCTCCTATGTAGCTCAATGGGTTATAGTAGATGTGTCTAAAAATTCTGAAACGAATGCTGGGGACCCACGGTACATGTTTTTTGTTAATTGCATGTTACTAAGAATAAAAATAGTACAATTTGGATGTGAATTATATGCAACTAAATGAGGCTTGGCTGTAGTGTATTGGTTTCTCATTCATCAGAGTTTCATGTCTCCATTGCCTTTATCGTAATTTCACCTCATCCTCATTTGTCCTCTCCTCTTTTTCCCTGCTGCTCTCAAGCCTAATGATCTTTGTTTTTCGCATGTCCGCTTGGGATATAACATCAGCAATAAAACAAAGAAGTACATTCAAATACATGTATAGTTATAATGAGAGGAATCTGCATTAAGTTCCTGTTAGTCCTCAAATTGATAGGGGTGGTAGCTCAGCCCTTGCCCGTCTGCGCTGTACTGAGATTCAGGCTGGCCATCTTTGTAAAATCTACATAGGATTGTCATTTAATGGAGTTTGATGATCTGATACCTTGTTTACAAGTAGTTATGGTGTTTCATTATTAATGCTGAGCTGGAGCTTATCCTAGTGAATATGTATAATATACCCCACAAATCCATTGAGGGGAAGTGTTTAACACAATTAAAACAGTTATTTTAGAATATTCTGTGTAATTATAATCAAGGGATATCTATAGTGCTGCTGGATGGTGATTTTAATGCAAAACTTGGGAATGGTACCCCTTCTGATCTCTTGGATAATACAAAGGATTTATAGTTAGGTGTACCTGCGCCCAATATGATGGCTCCAAGTATCTGTGCAGACAGTGTTAAAATCACCTCTTGGCTGTATGAAAGGTGGCCTTAGATCGGCCAATGGATGAACGAAGAGTGACAGACCGGGGAAACATACTTTTAGATTTCTGTTGTTTTTTTAATATACCCCGGAGTAAGATCATTGATTTCAACGTAATACAGGACATTTTAAGTAATCATCATCCACTGGTTTTAGAATTGGCCTGCACCATATCGGGTGTGGGAAGGGCTCTTCTCTATCTTGCCCTGAATGTAGCGAATAGCACCAAGCGCTCGATAAGGTGGCAAGCCAATAGTTAAGACCAGTTCCTACAAAGGATTTTTAAAAATGTTTTTATCAATACTTGTTATTTCACATGAACTACTGGTATTGCATACGCCACCTAGTATTTTGGAAAGGTTTAATTTTCTTTTTGTTGCAGCATGTCTTCAGCATGTCAGAAGGAAGTCATATAGGTGGTGAATTGCAGACTAGAACATTGGTTCAGTGAGGATGACAAAAGGGCAAGAAACACCCTGATTGTTCTATTAAAAAGCCTAGAGACTGATAAAAACATGATTCATGCAGCAAGAGCAAAGTATAAGCCGGTAGTGGATATATGTAAAAAAGATCTCGACAGAGCTGATTGGGGAGAACTGGTTCTGACCTCTAACACCAATAATCGCAAGACATTCTAGAAGCCAGTGTAGCAGATAATAAATGGATATCAATTTTTACAATACTCTACAACCCTGTTTTTGTGCGGAGAGAAGGGAAGCAGTCTGTTTTTAGCGAGACACAAGATGCTCCCAAAATGAATCAGCTAATGCCGGAAGGACAAAATGTCTCATTCTCCCTTAGAGAGGTTACTGAAGCAATAAAGCCCGAAAAACTAACCACTTTCCCCTGGCCCACGCGGGATCCCGGTGGGTTTATTTAGAGAGGATGTTGATTTATCATCACCGCTACTTACAGTCTGTCCAATTCCCTGTGTCCTGGAAAAAGGCAGTGATCAAATCCAAATATAGGAAAGGCCCAATGGATGTTCCGGCCTACTATAGGCTGATTTCACTCCCTGATTGCATATTCAAAATATTTGGTAGAGCTCTTTTGGGAAAAATTGAATCTTGGATTAATGCTAATGGTATCCTCTCTGACACTCAATTAGGATTCTGCCGGGGTCTGGGTATGAGCAAACAAATCTTGAACTTATATATGATTGTGGCCAACTTTATATATTTTAAGCGAGGGCCAATATATTTGGCCTTTATGGACCAGAGCAGGGCCTTTGACAAGGTGAATAGAAATAGACTCTGGGCTGTGCTCAGATCTCAGGGCTCTCTGTTAGAGATTGCTACCCTGTTGACCACATTGCATGAAAATTCCCAAGTTTGTGTCTAGAGTGGTACCAACGGATGATGTATTAACTATTGTCAAGTAAGGTCTGGAATACATCAGGGATGTGTAATGGCCCCTTCATTGTTCTCTTTGGATATTAATGGATTAGGCAATGCTCTGACCCAGGTTTCTTCCTATGTCCCTTTAAGAGGAGAGAGATTATTCTCGGTCTTAGCGTATGCCGATGAGACGGTCCTGATCGCTCATGCGCTATGAGCATAATAGGCCCGTATCATGGCGTGCACAGATTTCATTACCACTCTAGACTTAAAAGTCAATGCCACAAAGTCATCAGTAATGGCTTGCCATTCCCTGAGAAAAAGTCTGAGGATGATAGTGATGTAGGGAAATAGTGTGATAATACTGAGAGTCTACTCATTTTATTATCGGGGAATAGATATGCATCACTCCTAATCTGAAACCAGCGGTGCACCTAGGTGCACCTAGCAAAACAAGCAACTAGGTTTATGCACCATTGTGTGGGGCGAGGATATTCAGGACCATGTCAAACTCAAAGCCACTGGATCTAATAAGAACGGTGTGCAGTAGTAAAACAGGGGCAGTGTCTAGTCATGGAGCTGCATTATGGGGCTATTGAAACACACGTGAAGATCAAGTAATTGAGAACTGCTTCTTAAAAATAAGTTTGGCACTCCAACAATCAGAGCCAAACTACGGTGTCCACCTTGAATTATAGTACATGAAATTGCCTCTAAAAGACTCCTATGAATCCTTTTTTCCTCTTCTATTGTTTACTGACACATCAATATATTTTTACAAGACACTTCTTCGTATCTACTTCAATCAACCTTATTTTATTCTTTACAATTTCTTTTTTTGTATCATAATATTTGTATTCCTTATACCAAATATTTTTATTGTTTATACAATCAAACTTGAATTGAAAATTAATTTGAAATAAATCATCACTTTTTTTGTTTTATCATTGTTTTCTATCCCCTGTCAAGGCATCATGAAGCAAGACACAGACAACAGATTCAAAGTTCAAACAGAAATAATGTATTAACTCAAATGTCAGGATGGTAGAAGGCCTAACTTGCCCAGTGCTAAGGTGTGATTTCCCTACGGGAACAAAACTAGGGAACGTCTGAGTCAAAGAATTCAACTTAAAAGTCTGTCGGTGCTCAAAACCCATTCTTACCCACTCAAGTAAAGCTAAACAACATGTAGGGATGTCAATAATCAAAGAAATGGTGATCAACATAAAGTTCTGAGCTTCGTCTAGCTCTTAGCTTTCTTTTCAGCTACCCTTCCCCAAGTTCAAGAAAGTTCCATAAATGTCTCAAGATTACCTTTCCCAAGAATAAGGCAATATTGTTCCACAAAATTCTCGGGTTTCCCTTCCTCAAGTCGATACGAAACCGTGCAAATAAAAAGCTGGGTGTTCCCTTCCCCAAGTCAATGCAACACAGTTCTAATAAAAAGAATCTTGAGGCTCCGTCCTCAAGAGAGCAATTGCATTTCATCGCGTCTCAGGGTTACCTTCTCTAAGACTTCAAGGTATCAACTAGTATTTGTTTTAGTCTTTTCAAAATGTTTCAACACCACACTTAGCTTGTTTCACAATGTCTTTAGTTTTCACAATGTAGGGCTCACTGGTCTCGGCACAGTTGTCAGACCACACAGTTCGCACAACCAGGATCCCTAGGCTCCTCAGCCCACACAGGATGTTCTGTACTTGCTCCTGTGTCAGAGTCACATTCACGTAGCTCCTCTTTGTTAGCCTCTTGGCTTTAGGTGCTGGCTTACACTCTTTTGGCTTCTCCTAGTCAGTTGCTTTGCTTTGCCACCATGTGTCACATACCTATTGCCAGTCTTTGGCCTTGCTGCACTGCATTTGTTCATAAAGTTCTCTTTCAGGTGGTCTAATTCATGCCCCTCCTTTATACAGCACTCTTACACACTTGCGCTCTTTTAAGTATGTTGCTTTCACATGGACACTTTTCCCTTTGGCTGTCATCTGCCATTTTCTTTGCCCATAAAGTTGTGTTTAATTTATTATTCAATATATTAAGTTCAGGGTTTCCTTCAATTTGATACAAAATGCTTAATTGCACTTTGTTTCGAGTTTCATTTCAGTTCAGTATGTATTATGCATATTGCAGCTTGGTTGCAAGTTTTCATTTGGTTTGGTATTCAAGATAAATAATTCAAATGAGTGTCCAACACTCACTAGTCGTTGGCATGCTTCCCAGCGGCTCCCGCTTCTTCCTCCTGCTTCTCCGCTCAACGGACAAGTTTCTGCAAGCCCTGCTCACATGCCACCTGCAGCTCTGCCCTCACCGGCAACTCTGTTGCCTCTGCAGGGATACGGGTGTTGTGCCCTCCTGTGTTCCGCTTGTCCGCAGCTCCAGCTGATCCTTCTTGCATAAAGAGGCTCCTGCACCTTCAAGTGCCTCACAGCCTCTATCGCCTTGGGCTCTCCAGGTCTTGTCGGATCTCGGCCAGCGTCTTGACTTTTTCTCTTGTCCCACCACTGCTGCTTCTTCTCATTAAGGGTCCCCTGCTAGTCTCTCCCATCCAGGCCTCCCTGTGTCTCGCTGTGCTGTTCTCTGGTACTCCATTTATACACCTGCAACCACTTGATTGCTTGCAGGTGTGCATTCTCAATGGGACCTGCCTGACCACAATTAAAGGGCCAAGCCTGACGCTTACAGTACTCTGCACCCATCTTCCTCGTCCCAATGTGTTTTTATTGTTCATTACTCTCAGGCGCCTCTACCTCGTCTCAGTACTAGAGTGGGGAACTAGGTTACTAATTTTCAATACTCCTAGTTGCTTCTTCCTCGTCTCAGTACTGTCAGATGAAAAAGGTGGGAAAATGAGTGGAGAGGTTTTACAGTAGCATATAAAGACTGGTGGAGTGTTGTGTTGCTCTTCAATATGGAAAGGGGAATACCATGTCTCTCCTGGGGGGTGCCCCACTCCCAATCCCTGAGGACCCTTCGCCCAGGTGCTCCTCCATCGCTTCTCCACCCTCAGGGTCAGGATTCAAGAGAGATGGCCTTTTCCTGGCCACCTCTGAAGAGTATCAAAGGGGAGTAGGAGCGAGGATACCCCCAGGTTTCTCACACCCCTAAAACCTTGCTTTGCTGTTTAAAAACAAAGACACATGTGTGTTATGTGTATCTCAATAAAACATAAATTCAAATTCAGAAACCATACATATACATTACTAAGAATAAATACAGAGATACAACATACACATTTCACTGTGAATCCACCCTAATGTGTGCATGTAAAGCAAAATTAATCTGGTATTAGAACTGTTTCAGAGGTGTATCTACTTGTTTACTCACCACCTCATATTGGCCTTGACTATAATTTAGCTGTATAGACATGAAAGCACTTGAAGAGATCTGAGGCTTATGTATTATTTTATTATTTTTCCTCTACACAATATGTGATGTGGTGGCCTAATCTCCTCAGGGTGTTAAGATCAATGTGTTTTTGAATGGACGGATAGAAGCACCCACCAATACCCCATGACGGGAACAATTTCTCTCTGGGTGTTTCGAATTTTCAGCAATGTTGTATGTGTGGTTGCCTTCCTCAGCACCCGTTTGCGAAGTTGACCCTGTCTGCACTCCTACAATGAAAAAATTGGAGAGATGTACACCATCACCACCTCTTGTAGATTTTTATTGAGTGCCTCTCTTTATTGAAATATCCCTGTGTTGGGCTTTTTTTAATGGCCCCCTAACCTATTGATGATGGGCATGCAGCGATCTAAGAGTGTTCGCAAACCGCTGTTTTCTTGATGAAGTTTGGTTAACTTCTTATGGTGCCGCTCGCTTTAGCGTGATGTCATATGTAATAATAAATACATTGCATTGGACTATGTGTGTTGTCATTTTTCAGTTATAGTGTATGTTATCACTATGTATAAATATCAAAAGAATCAGGATGAGAGTTCCTACAGACAAGGTGTGTGGTGCTGAATGAATCAATTTATTTCAAGAACACGTTTTCTTCTTAGTTTGCACAACTTTCGATAAGCACGAAAGCGAATGACAACGGACAGGTGTGATTGTATACAGTGGCCGTTGTCTGTACTTGTTAAATGGACAATGGGTCTAGCTATTCCACGACTATGTCTGACCTCTTGCACCCACCCCACGGAGCACTCCTGTAGCTGCATTAAAACACTCAACTACTGCACTATGCACACGTTGGTGGGCTTTGTGTTTAGATGGGTGCTCCCATCATTACACAATGTTTGCCCATGAATACAAAATCCACTGGATTAGTCTCCTGGGACCCAGTCCAGGCACACAACCGATGCCCAGACTGTCTTAAAACACCTACCACCGCATACTCTTGCCGGATGGTTGCTCCATTCAACAATAGAGATCGAGTAGGGTCACCAGCAACCTCTTTTTAACTTGGAGCAATTAGTCTGACTCCCCACTACCTGTAACATATCTTTCCCCAGATCAGGGACCCTCCAGGCCCTGCCAAAAGCCTCCGGTATCCTGACACAAACTTAGACACCAGGAACCCATGGCTCATTCATAGTACATTTCTGCACCAACAATACAGCAACAATCCAAGGATTGGCCACATACAGCATCACCACTGCTATCACAGCAGCAGGTAAGCTGTATTTTGAGACGGCTCCACTAAGGCTTTATTTATTAAATCCATAAATTATACAATTATATCCCGAGATCCTGACAAGCCTCATTTATCCACAGACATTACAGACAGCACCACCATTGGTATCAATCCTGGTGAAGGCCAACATCCAACCAGGCTAGAATCCAGCCTTCCATGTCCGAAACACACCCTTTGTTGATCCCCCGTGACACAACTACAAAAACCCTTCTTTGTGTATGTCTTGTAGATAGTGTTGTGTACACCCTGTGTTAACTACGCCCTGGACCACTTTCTGTCCTGGGTGCACTTTTGTTGAAATATTAGTCTTCGAGACTGTCATATGTGTCTGTGCACTTAAGTGGAGCTTTTGACTTCAACATCCAAGAGGCTGATACTTACCTTGTATTCCCACTGTATACAATCACACCTGTCCGTTGTCATTCGCTTTCGTGCTTATCGAAAGTTGTGTAAACTAACTAAGAAGAAAACATGTGTTCTTGAAATAAATTGATTTGATTAGCACCACACACCTTGTCTGTAGTATCTCTCACCCTGATTCTTTTGATATTTTTATATGTACCCTCCTGGGTATAACAGGACCTGCCAGGTGCCCTTATATTAACTGTTATCACTATGTGAAGTCCTAACTTGGTCTATACTGTACCTTATAAGGGTGTCTTTCTCCTTCTGGTGTTGTGTGCCCACAGATCTGTAGAATTAAACCATATAGCTTAATTAAATATAGCTTTTCATCTCTGTCCATTATATTATCTACATCTCTATCACCATCCCAATTTCTTACCTCGCTATCCATATAGAATCCCTAGCGTGGTGAGGTTGGCTGAGTTGTAGTGGAGACCACTGTGCTTGTGGGCTGATAGTGTGAAGGGTCACTGTTCCTATGGATACAGTTTGCTGCCTAAAAGGATACATTCTGGTTGTAACCTGTCATTAGAGGACAGGGATCCTCATTGTATGTGTCACTGTGGATTGCTATTACTATCTTACCTCGCCCTCCGTGTGTGGTTGCGTGTAGGGCTGTGTAATATGTGTAGGGCCGTGTGCGCATCATTGGCTAAGTGGAATCGGTGCTCCTGCAGTTACCGTTTGTTGCCTGCAAATGTGCATAAAGAGCTTGTCATGCTCTGGCATAGTGGAATGGACAATTGCAGGGGGTGAGGGGATCAATCGATGTATGTTACTGCTGACGCCTTTGTTCTTACCTTTAAACCGCAGTACAAGGATCCATTTACATCCAATTTGGCTATCATGAGTTCACTCCGTGTGAGCAGAGTGTTTGGAGTGGATATATCTCCTTCACTGCCAGGTCATGTGTGCAGCTTGCATTCCAGTGGCGCCATCTTGGAATGGTATACAATGTCGATACTGTAGTTCTTACATACTGTACATTACAAGCCAGCTCATAGTCAGTGTGAGCATCTGATGCAGATGTATTCAAGATCCCCACCTATATATTATGGGGGCTGGTTGGTGCTCCCTGTCATGGGTTGTGCTGTAAATGCTTTTGGGCACATCCAGCCATGTATTGACTACAGTGTAGGTGTCCAGTGGGGATGCACCCTGTTGTCTTGTGGTAATGCCTTGAATAATACATGCCATACCTGGAAGATGAGATGGCTGCAGAACCAGCTTTGCACTGGTTCAGATTATGGGCTAATCCTAAAGCTGTACTCACAGAATTTTGTATTACACATATTCTGGGTAAAAGGGGTACATATAATATCCCCTAGTTACATCACGCCAGGAAACAGTTGCAAAAATTGAACAGGGAACAGTATTTTATATACCCGATTTGGATCAGCCAGCTGCTGCATCTCAACTAAAATCTCATTTGTTGTTGAAATTCAAAGAAGATTCAGAATCCTTTGAAATCCAGAAGAGAACAAATTGAGATTTGACAATTATCTCATCTGGTTCAATCCCAATGTACTTATTGTGGGCTAATAACCCGTCTGAAATAATATTTTGAACGCGGGCAAGATTTAACTGTTTACCTTTGAGAACAACATTATTTTGCTGGTCAAACGGCAGAGGGGGGAAGTGTTCCTCCTTTTGCAGAGAGGCTGAGCAGGATCCTTTGCACTTTGTACTGTTTCACCTAGAATATAGAGACATAAGAACCCTGGTGCCTATTTTGAGAGACAGACAGTTCAGTCAATGTTGCACTGCATTGTTATATTGGTTGTGGGCTGAGAATCTGTTAGGGAGCTGGTCATTACTACAGTTGTTAAAGTGATTCTTACCCAGAAGGACCTTTATGTTGTCTCAATAAGTTGCGCTTGGTACTGGAACCAAGCAATATCCATGACATAGTTTGGGCCCCAGGACATGTGTGTGGTAGGATTAGTAGGGTTGATCCGGTTTTTATGTTCATGTCCTTATGTGTAAAATGAGAATGTCCAGGGGAGCCTAATAATTATTATTTCTACTTTTCTTTTTTTCGGACCATTGTCAGTTTTGGTATGCGATTATGATCCCATATTTTAGTGCAGTTTTTAAAGGATTTTTCGAAAATTCTGTATTGTTGCTCGCCTGTTTATTGAATTGTATAATATGATTGCTTGGCGTACAGTGATAATGTTTTTTATATATATCATGTGATAATGTTGTGTTTTAGGGAATTGCATTTGCATTTTATCTTCCGTGTTATGCTTTGATGAATATTTATCCAAATAAAGCTTAAACTGACCGATTGAAATAAATATGGTTGTGCTATGAGGAAGAGAAACTGGTGAATCAGAAAACTCGATTTAGGTCTGTCTGCATCTGCATTAATATTAATATGAGTAAATTTGGCTGAATTATTAATCTGATTATCAAATCACCCAAATGTTCGCAATATTTGCGGTCTGTTGAACTTACTGAACTTTTAAGAAAAGTGTGTAAAGGGGTTTGGGTAGGAAGATTCACCTGGCTATGTATAGGGAAGCTGCTGGAGGTCTTCAGCAGTCAATGGGAATTTTCAGAGAGGCAGAAGGGTAGGGTGCACTGGTGTTTGTTGCTGTTTGAGAGCTGGACATTTCTTTTCTAGGTACAGCTTTTTGGGCGTGTGCATTTAATATGTTTATAGGCAGAGATTGAAAGATGGAACCTCTAAAAAGGAAAGGAAGCTGTAGGGGGGCTGTTGCTGGAGCATTTTATTTTCATTAGGACGTTTTGGACTTTGGAACAAAACATCACTGTATGTTGTGCATTTAAAATTAAAAGTGAAAACTTGGGCAGGAGGATTTTCGGCAGTGCCCAACAGAATGTAATCTTAATTTGTATTTTTTACAGGAAGCACTTAAAAGCAATCTGCAATCTACAGAAGGGCAGGCTAGCCTTTGTGATTTTTTTGGGGGGATGTCACTTTCTCTGCCAGGCGGCTCAACAGGTTACTTTGCATATGTGACCCAGGGCTGCTTGATTGAATACTTGCTCACACACAAACCATTGAATTGTATTTATTTGCCACAACTTTTCGGAAACAGGAAAACATTAGCGTTGCTGTTACATATTGTGTGACCACTGGCAGTAGGCCTTAGCAGCAGATTGACTGATGTATTTTTTGAGAGATTTCACATTTTTCATCAGGAACCTCAATAACTTAGTTTGCATGTATGCACTGTGGCTGCCTAATTGAACACACACTCAGACGCAAGCAGTTGAATTGAATTCAGATTTTCAAGACTATTGTTATAGAATATCATAATTCTATTAAAGACACAGAGGCGAAGAATTATGCTTTCTCTCAACTTTACTTCTTGAGCAGCATATACAAACAATAATATACACAACAACAAAGCATACAACAACTACAACTCCCAATTAGTTTTAGTATTTGGTAGTTCGTATATCATTGGTCTTTCTTTAAGGACGTCATCTCCCAGACCAATAATCTAATTTCAAGTCCCATAAACTTGTGTTCCTACCAACCTACCAAGAAATGATTTGTATCATGGAAAGTTATCCTTCATGGCCCCCTCAAGGCCAGAAACTGACTTCATTCCCACTGAAGCTGGAAACATCATGTGCTGTGAGGGTGAAACTCCTCCTCCCACAAGTTACGCCCTACATAAACTGGGAAAAGAAGATAGACTATGTGTGAAGACACAACCCTAGTCTTTTCTACATCTCTCTGAGTCACAGGATGGTTTCCAATCCTTATTCAAGGGCTACTTGATCCAGGCCACATAGGTATACATAGAAACATCTTGGCTAAACCCACTGGTTGTTCTCCACCAAGGACACTAAGGTGTGCTCTGTTGAATACAAGATCTCTTAACAAGCACGCCTTAGACAGCCACAAGTACATACTGGAATTAGACCTAGAATTGTTGTCCCTAACTGAAACGTGGATTACTAATGCCAGTGGTCCAATGATTTCATTAGCCAGTCCAGATGGATAATTGTCAAAATCGGGTTAAAGGACACGGGGTGGGGAGTAGCGATTATCGCTAAAAAATATCTAAAATTGTCCAGAAACCTAGTCAATTTCACAACTGTGAAATTCTACATTTGAAAATAAACCCAACCTCTCGTAGTTGTGTCAACCTTATACTAGTATATCGTCCTCCCATTGACATGCCTGGTTTCAATTAAGAAATCAGGCAACTCATTGGTGATATAAATGGTCTGAATAGCTCTACTCTAGAGGTTGGGGACTTCAATCTGTGGCATGACAATAGCATTCACATAGAAGCCACCGCTCTTGAAATGGCCCTAAATAATATGGATTGCATTGTTCTCAATAGTGACCCCACCACTCATAAAGGGAATACACTTGAATGGGAAGTTGCCAGAAATCTAACTGTGCAGATAAATAACACCACGCACTGCATTTGGTCAGACCATTATATAATTGTCTTTCAAATTAATATTCAAATTCAGAATACCCCTTTGAAAGTGAAAAATCCTCAGAAGAAAGTTACAAGTTGTAACTTTAATAAAGTGCGCACTACAGACCTGCCGGAATGTATGAATAGGGTTATGCTCTCAACCTCTGAACTGGACTCTCCAACTATCCTTGTTAATGCCTTTAATTCCACTCTGGGTCACATGTTGGACAGAGTGGCACCCTTTAGTGACAAACTGGTTAGGGACAATGGGCCTCATTCCGAGTTGGGCGCAAAGGGATTACTGGCACCAGTAAGGACACTTGTGCCGGTGATTCCTTTGCGCCCTATTCCGAGTTCCCTTAGTGGATCCCTTCCTTAACACCTGGTTTGATTTGATTTGATTTGATTTGATTTATAAAGCGCAGAAACCAGGCCCAGGGGCAACCGGGCGCATACTCTTAAACATGTTACAAAAAGCAGTAGTTACCGTAAGTTACAAAAAATACAGCATATATACATGTACCTAGGGGTACCATTAACAGAGTATAATACAAGAACAGAGCAGAGAGAAATGTATATATAAGTCCTGAACCCCACATGGAGACTGGACTGTGTCAAGGTCTCATAAATCTTGGGAGGGCAGCCATGTTTTAGCATTGTTCTTGAAGGAGTGGAATGATGGTTCAATTCTGATAGGCGTGGGCAGGGTGTTCCAGAGTTTGGAGGCAAGGACAGGGAAGCTCACCCCACCGGCTTTTTGGAGTTTGCATCTAGACACGATGAGGCTGTGAGTTTGGGCTGCTCTGATAGGTCGAGTGGATGTGTGGCGTGAGAAGCGAGCAGACAGGTAAGGTGGGGCGTTGTTGCTCAGACATTTGTGAGTCAAGGCTAGGGTTTTCAGGGCGATCCTTTGTTTTACCGGGAGCCAACGTAAGTCCGAACTGACGGAGGAGATATGGGAGCGTCTCGGGATGTTTAAGGCTGCCCTTAGGGCATTATTTTGTACAGTTTGCAATTTATTGAGGTTAGACTGACTGGTCGCTAGGTAGAGAGCAATGCAGTAGTTGATTTTGGCCATGACAAGAGTTCTGGCGAGTGTGATGCAGTTGGTGGCGTTTAGGAAGGGTCTACAGGCAGTGATAAGTTTGCAAGTATAGGCCGAGGCTGACCTAACTGCATTTGTTTGTCTGTTCAAGGAAAGCGAGGAGTCAAGATAGAGCCCTAGAGTCTTAGTGTCTTTGGAGACTTTAATGTCATTGCCGTCAATGATGAAGGACTTGTAAGTTTGATCTAATTTGTTGAGCCGATGATTTGATCCTAGAAGTAAGAGCTCAGTCTTATCATTGTTAAGGCAAAGTTTGTGATGTGCCATCCAGGCCTGGATGACCGAGTAAACATCGTTAAGGGCTTTGGTGTCAGCTGTGTAGTCTCCTGTGATGGGGATGACTATCTGGGTGTCGTCCGCGTAGTTAGTGTAGGAGACACCCAGATAGTCAAGCACATCGAAGAGGGGCTTGGTGAATACGTTATACAATGTAGGGGATACACACAAGCCTTGAGGAACGCCACAATGAATAGGGGAGGGATCCGCTGAGGCCAAAGGTGAGAAGACCCTCATGGATCTATTGCTCAGGAATGAATGGATCCAGGCATTGCAGAGTCGGAGAAGTGGGCTGCAGATTTGAGATGCTGGCAGAGTATTTGGTGGTTGACCAAATCAAAGGCCGCGGAGAGGTCGAGGAGAAGGAGAAGAGCTAGCTTCCCCTTGTCCTTTAGTGACTTCATCTGAGTTTTCAAGTCAATCAGAGCTGACTCCATGCCATGTTTAGGGCGGAACCCTGATTGTCTTAAGCCCAGGAGATTGTTTAGTTCGAGGTAATCCTGAATCTGCAGGTAGGCTGCGCGGTCCAAGATCTTGAGCAGGAATGGGACTGTAGTGATAGGTCTGAAGTTAGTTGGGATATTAGGGTCGAGGGAGGGTTTTTTG
Organism: Ambystoma mexicanum; assembly: GCF_040938575.1. NCBI lineage: Eukaryota > Metazoa > Chordata > Amphibia > Caudata > Ambystomatidae > Ambystoma > Ambystoma mexicanum. The sequence continues at coordinate 66,946,194 of NC_090937.1, read as the reverse complement.
AGGAGTGGGATAACCCAAGCATCCTTTAGGTTGTCAGGGACAGTACCCGTCTTGAAAGAAGCATTTATGAATGCTGTAATGAACGGGGCTAGCTCATGAGATGCTTCCTTGATAATAGGTGCTGGGCAAGGGTCACCTTGGCAATTGGATGGTTTTAAATTGTTTATGATGTTTTCTACTTCGAGAGTAGTGAGTGGGGAGAAGGAGAAAGGTTTATGAGAAGGATTGGCTAAATGTGTATTAAGTGTAGGTGTGGTTGGTGGTAAGGTCTGACCACGTGTTAAGGACGGGACCCGTTAAGGGACTTTAGAGCTAATTCCGGTACCGCAATTTGCGGTACCGTTATTAGCTACTTCCCCATTCCCATTGAGCCCTGTGTGGGCTCAATGGGAATGGGGAATGGTTTGGTGAATGGGGACTTGCCGGTCCCGCCAAGGTCGGACTGGACCAGTAAGTCCCCCTTTCACCAAACCAGAGTCGGGACCGGTATGGGAGGCAGTCATGGCGCAAATAGCGCCATGACTACCTCCATACTCAGAATGAGGGCCAATGTGTCCCACCAAAAATGGTTTACTTAGGAACTTAATTTATTGCAAAAGGGCAAAAGCAAAGCAGAAACCGGGTGCCCTATTGAGGCAAACAATGTCAGTTGGAAAACTTTAGAAACAGTCTAAAAGTCCACCATTTTTTTAATCTAAAAGTAAAGTTTTCAATTAACAGAATGAGGGGGCCAATTACAACTCAAAAATGTGGTTTGAGATTGTTAAGTGCTTAGAAAAGCTGAAAGGAAATCAATATCCTGTGTTCCAACCAACAATGATTGTGTCAAGGTATAACTGGCATTTAGAGAAAAGGTCTCAAAGCTCGGGCAACCATCAAAAGTGACCTTGTTAACAATAAATCTGACAAATTCTTTACACCCAAAGCATCGACTAGTGAAGGGCCATCAACATTTAATTTTTCATCTATTACTATTTTTGACATGATTAAGACCTTGTCCTCAATGCATCCTTTATCTTGCCCAGAAAATATAATTCAGCCTAAGCTAATCCTTGATAACAAAGAATAGTTTGCCCCTTTTTCTTGTTAGATTTGTCAACTCGTCTTTTCATACCAATCAGGTTCCTGAATCCATCAAGGTAGTTACCATCACATCCTTGGTAAAGAAACCAGGATTAGACCCTAAAGATACAAACGTCTTAAGACCCATTACAAACTGCAATTTCTTGCTGAAAATACTGGATAAAACAGCAACAGCCACATTTCAAATCTTTGTAGAAGCGTCTGATATCTTACATCCCAAACAATATGACTTCAGGCATCTTTTGCCACAGAAACCGCTTTCATAGATGTTCAGACTCGCATGTTGGGAATCATGGGCAAGGGAAAGACAGGGTAACATGTGTTATTAGATCTTTTGGCGATGTTCCGCTTTGAGACTGCAAATCCCTCCTTCATATCTTGAGGGATGTAGGGCTATGTAGCCAGGGAACAACTGACTGTTGGGTGCAGTCTTTTTTTGTTGAATCGGGTGTCCAGAAGTTGCTGGGTAGATGTTTTTTTTATCCCCCAACCCCTATTGTTTGCGGTGTACCCCAGGTGGCCTGTATGTCCCCTTTACTTTTTAATCTCTACATCAGGCCCCTATGTAGTCTCTTGGAAGTGACAGGGGCTTTGTTCACCAATTGCACTGATGAAACTGAGCTAATTCTGGAACTTTCTAGCGACTATTGGCTTGATATGACAAACTTGGAGCATATTTACACCCGGATTGAAGCCTGGATCAATCTCAACTGGATGATCTTAAATGGGAACAAGACCGAGTTGTTGATATTTGGGTCACCCCAAGCTAGGGCTAAACTTGAACCCAGACACCAGTCTTTTTTAATCCACGACTGTAGTATCTCAGTATCAGAGAAGGTTAAAACACTAGGTATTCACCTTGAGGCTTCACTTAGCTCTGAAACCCAAGTCAATCAGATTGCTAAAAATTGCTCCTACTATCTCCACTTGCAGAAGAACATACGCCCCTTCCTTTCATGGTCTAACAGTGCATCCATAGGACAGGCTACAATATTATCTAGACTGGATTATTGTAATGTTCTATTGATTGGTGCAAACAAGAAGTGCTTGCAAAAACTGCAAGTTACACAGAATGATGCAATGTGTATCATTAAAGCAAAATCAATGAGAGAGCATATCGCTAGCAGTCGACAAAATCTGCATTGGCTCCTGGATCCTGCATGTGTACAATTTATGGCAGCTGTACCTATTCACAGATCCATTCATGGAACTATCCCAGCATATTTAAAAGCATAGTGTCTTCAGATGAGCCTAAAAGAGCACTCTGATCTTCAACACTAGCACTGGTAAATAATTTGAATTTCAAGCAGGCAAATGGCGTAGGAAAGTCATTTCCCTTTACTTCGGCCAAATTTTGGAATTCTCTCCCCTTGATTCGGAGACAACAAAATGACATCAGAAGATTTCGCTGACAGGTAAAAACCTTACTATTTAAGTAAAATCATATTGGTCTTCCCTCCAGGCTTATCGGACCACTCTGTCCTTTCTCTTTGTTTGTATCTTTGTGTTGATGTTTTTTGCACCCTGATGCCTGCAAGTTTTCTGTGCTATATAAATAAGTAAATAAATAAATAAATATGTTGTAGCCACCACTCCAGTTCCTCTCTCATTTCTCATGATAACGGCAACCCTTTGCTCATAAGATAAGTGCCTCCTGAGATGCTGAATCTTCAGTCTCTGTAGGGCCCTGTAGTGGAGCGGTCCTGGGAATATAGCTTGGATTGATGATGCCAAACACCCTACCAGTTTGACAATCTCCTGTAAAGACATCACCTCTTTTGTGTCTTTTTTGATGTTGTTCACTCAGTTCAAAGGCAGTCTTAGCATGCCCTGGGTTTTGTCTACCACAAACCCCAGAAATTCCATGGTTTGTTCCAGTTGTAGGTGGGATATCTCTCAATTTACCAAAAACCCTAGATGTTCCAAGTAGTTCTCTCATGGTGTTTACTTGATCCCTCATCAAGTGCTTGTCCTGACACATTACAAATATAACATCCAGGCATATGATGAAACAGATCCATTGTTCTCTCAAGGAAGTCACCACCAGTTTCATCAATTTGGTGAAACACCACAGTACTGATGCCAGCCCGAACGGTAGGCATGTGAACTCCCATATCTGTTACCATTAAGTAGGCATCCCTGAATTCTATCGTGGCCAACCAGTCCTCTTACTGTAAAATGTCCTTTAGGAAGTGTATCCCCTCCATTTTGAAATTCCTGTATATAATGAAGCTGTTCAACTCCCTTAGATTGATAAATAGCGTCAGTTTGTGTTTCTCTTTTACCAAAAGCATATTGCTTATAAAGCTTTCTGTAGAATCTGTTACCTGCACAATGGCTGCCTTTTGCTCCAGCCCTCTTATCTCTGCATCTAGTAACAGATTGTCTTCCATGCTTTGCACTAACGACTTTGACAGTTTTGTTTGCACTGGTAGGGTATCAAAATCTATGCGAATCACTTGGACCGTGTCTAGAACCCAAGAATCCCAGGATATGCGATTCCAGCTCTTTAAGAATCGTTATAGCCTCCGGGCTGCTGCAGGAATCCCTTTGTTTACCATTTGCGATTGTTCACCTGCTCTCACCTTTGTTATGTTGTTGATGTTCTGCATGCCGCCAGCCTCTTCCTCTGCCTCTTCAATTCAAGGGGAAGAATGGGTTTGGCTTGCGGTCGTCCTGGTCCTTCCAATGATTCCTGTCACTGAAGGCCCTGCCATATGCGTAGTGACGTGCAGAGTGGCCCCTGCCTCTGCCAGGCTGCCCAAAAACCTGCTTGCCAAAAACCCTTTTCAGGGAAGCTTGAGCCCTATCTAAGGAGGTGTAGGTATTGGCAAATTGTGTTAGTTTCTTTATGAATGAATCACCAAAAGGTTTGCCATTGGCTGTCGCTGCTGCTTCTGAAGTGGCCATTTCGCTTTTAAGTAAAATAGATCTCCGCCTTTCTGCATTGATTGCACTGTTGGCATTCCTCCACAGGCAGAGGACTCTCTGAGACCACCCCGTCAAAACCACAGGGTCGTTGGTCCCATTTTTCTCCTTCACTTCTTCGGCCATCTGTAGGATTTTTGTAAGTGGTCCTACCACATCCAGTATTTTATCCTGGCATGACCCCCAGGATCTATCTAGACCTATGTCCTTGGTATATCTACCCATGAAAGTGATCATCCTATCATCTATTTCTGGGGTTTCAGCAATCCCTTCTGGAGGATGTGGCCCAGGACACTCTGCTCTGACCATTCCGGGAGCAGAAGTGCAGGCAAAGTTAGCAGATATTGATATTGCACTCCCATGTGAGGAGTTTCTTTACCAAAGGGATGGATATTCTTGAGGATATCTGTTCATGGTATGCTCCTGTTTCATGTAAGAGTTTGAGGAAATCGAAACCTTAGTTCTGCCCAGCACTGACTTTGTTATGTAAGCAACTACAGCAGGCTAACAAAGTCTGGAAGCGGGCTAAGAATATCTGGGACGCAGAGAGAGCAAAGGCCGTACTGAAGTCATACATGGCAGCCGTTTTCAGGATGAAAAGGGAGTTGTAGCACAAAGAGATTATGCAGGCAGGGAACCAATCAAGAGCAGTGTTCGAGGTGGTATCCTGATTTAGAGCGCCAGCCTGCATTTAAAACACAATACCGGCCTCAAAGGAACAAGCTAATCAATTCAATGATTTCTTTAAAGAAAAGATAGTGCTGATTCAGGAGAACATTACCAAGAGCAGATCTGTGAAGTTGGGGTGGGGGAGACTGAGAATGAAGGAGATGAAGTGAGGGAGGACATGGAAGAGAGTTTCCAGTTTCAATCGGTAGATGAGGAAACTATCTACTCACTACTGTTACAGCTGAAACCCACAAATGACTTGTGTGCATTGCCAGCCATTTACAGCTAAATGCCTGCCTGCTAATTTAACACTATTCATGACACTATTTGTAAATAAATCCTTACAGGAGGGTCAGATTACCCAAAGCTTTTAAAAGGGTGTTAGTAACACCAGTGCTCAAAAAGTCTAATTTGGATCCAAAAACACTAAAAAACTACTGGCTAGTTGCCAGTCTGATTTGGCCAACCAAGATACTGGAAAATGTTGTTTGCATACAGTTCCAGGCATTTGTGGATAAAGAAAATCTACTAGACAAACTTCAATCTGGATTCCGTCCCAATCATGGATTCAGCACTTCTGGCAGTACATGAGGACCTGTTGGAGGCTGCGGACAAGGGAAGTTTTATGGTCCTACTGATGTTGGACCTCTCTGCGGTCTTCGATATGGTGGAGCAACAGTGACAAGATGCTAACAATCATGAGCTATAATTTGAGCAGAATGAAACACTTTGAATCTTAATGGAAGTTTGGAAATAATTGAAATTGAAAATCACACGTGTAAAACTTTGCAGAAAAGCGAATTCCCGCCTAAAATTCACTAAACAGTCTTGGTGAAATATACTGATTTTGGATGTGGTTTTTGTGTTGGAATGCAGTTACAGGTCTTATCTATAAGTCAGAGTTGAAATGAAGTATCTAGCTATTAAATTTAGGAAGTTATTCAATGTTGAATGAGTGGCGTTTTTAGAAAAATAGAGCAGAGAAAAAACTGAAAATCGGTTTTAAACTGACAGGTTAATTTTACTTAAACTAGATTTAATAGCTAAGAAAAAGAGAATGCCACCCGTGAATCTCCACAGTTACATGGCCATTGTAACCCTTCACATGGGGGATCCCCCATTTTCTTTATGGAAATTACTTTATTTACTCAAAATCACTAATGGCTTATGGTCTAGTAAAACGAAAATGAAGAGAGAATCGGCGCTAGCACTAATAATCACAGACAGGGTTGCAAGCATTTAGTGGTAGCAAGCCAGACATAATCAAAAATGCTTCCCTTAGGTTTTTGGGATGGCTTCAGAATTTGGGCCTAGCTGAAAAAGGAGTTCAGCAATGCAGAGGCCTTGGCTTTTCAAGGAAATCCCAGAATCAGGAGCAAAGATGGAGAATTCAGGAACTAAGATGGAGAATTCAGGAACAGGGTGCCATGCAGAAATCAGGATGAAGTCAGGAATCAGTATGTCTGTGTGTTCTGAGGTTCCCTTATTTATCATGCCAAATGACATCACTAAAGTTTATGGTAGGGGCAGACTTACAACCCACACCCACAATGCTATGATTGGTCAAAAGCACAGTTTCCGGCTAACTTTTTGCTGGTTGGATGACAGAAAGGGATGTCATGTTTTATGGAGTAGCTTTTGCAATGTCTGGAAACCTCCCCTAGCTATTGGGACCAAAATCTAACTTCCCCACAAATACATATTTATGTAGTTATGCCCTCTAAGAAAATCAGATACGTAAGTTACATATTTTGTGGGTCACATTTTAGAACAAATCCCAAGTCTATGGGACCTGGTTTAGTCTTCCTGTTGAATTTTGGCAATTTTTACCATGAAAGATTTGGCCTAACATTTTCCAATTCTGTACATATATGTGAAATTACCCCTAGAATATTTGTACACAAGGTTATGCTTGCAACATTAATAGTTTCTGCCCAATTGGTTATTCTTTGTTACTTCTGTTCCTTACGCAGTAAGAAATTCTACCAAGTTTTCAAATGAATAGCATACATTCACATTTAGATGCATGCACTTTTCACATTTTTTCTCATTCTTTCTGCCAAGTTAAATGGCTTGAAGTTCAGTGGCAAAATTAGCATTTTAAACCCAAAAGTCACATGTCAGTTTTTTTTCTTTCCCAAGTGTAAGCAGATGTCAAATCCTTTGAAGTTGAAAGAGGGGCCTCTCCATTGAGAGTGGAGCTTCCTGCCCCTCCCACTGAAAGGGTGAGTGTCCAAGCCTGCTATTGTCTTCACCTGGGGCAAAGACGAATGTCTAATGAAGTCCCTTTGTCATGAGTATTCAAGGCCTCCCAGCAGCAATTAGCCTTTCCTGTGCCAGCGGTGGAGGTGTCAACCTTTCTCACGGCTGAGAACTGTCAGAGCAGGTTTTTTTTTTATATAGTTGATTAACTCAGACCAGGTTTAAATCTTTCCTTTACACATATAAAAATAAAACAGTTTATCGGTGGATTTTTAACATTAGCAAATCCTTTGAAATTCTTAAATAATTAAACCTTTCCACAAGAATATACTTTAAAAACAGGTGATTTTGCTCTTCATTCATGAAAAAGATCATTAAACTTATTTCTTTGAAGCCTGTTTACATCTGCAGAAAATACACATTTTAGTCAGCACTAGTTCATCCCTTGAGTGCTGGAGTTGTTTGCAGCATGGATACATGTATCATACCTTTGTTTATAGCTGATATCTGTTGCAAAGAAATAGCACATTTTTCCTGTGGAAAATGAAAACAAGGGTTCCTGGGTTGCTTTTTCACAGATACATTTTGTAGGAGCTTTCATGCCAATGAGGCCCGGTTCCTCTGAGCCACACTGGATGATCCTGGGCATTGCATGGCCCTTTTATCTCAATGATTCAGTAGAAATGAATGGATCTAGTGCCAAAAACAGCACTTTTTAAGGTTAGGAAAATGTCATTTTAAAAGGCATTCTCGGGTTTTCAGCACAATGATGCTGTTTCATTAACTTTGCTCCATGTTGCCTGTGGCAGAGCCCACTGGCATGCTCCTGCAGTGAGGATTCTGTTTTCACCCCAACTGAACTGTGTGTGGCAGGGTGGGCAGCCTTTTTCTGGTTCTGACACAAATGCAGTTTTAAAGATTCGGGCACGCACAGGAGTCAGCACGGTCATTTTGGGCTGTTTCCTTCACCATTGCAGTTAATGATGTAGTGAGGCACATTGGAATGAGTCAAAATATCCCACAACATATAGTGTTGCATGGTTGTATGCGTTGCTAGTGGATATTACATGTATGAGTTGAATGATAACTGGAATCTCTCACAAGAGGGAGTTCAATCTGGTCTGCTATCTCTTCTGCAGTAAGGGGAAGTTTGCCTTGTAACTTGGACGGCTGTGTTCAGATGTTTTCTATTGAACATCACACTATGAATGTGTTCAAATCGAACACGTATCCACAGTGTTCCAATATCCACAAGCAGAGAATGTTTGTCATTATTTCAATAACAAATTCCCAAATTAAACTCTTAGTTGGTGAATGAGCTTGCAATGGGCCTCATTATAAGTTTGGCGGTAGCCTTGCCAGTAAAACCGTCCAGCTGCCGCCAAACTTGCGAAAATTTCCGGTGCCCGCGAAAGGTCAATTACCAGGTCACTATGACCCTGCCGGACCCAGTAATTCCCTGTTCGCGGGCGCCAGAATGAAATGCACCCCATTCCCATTGAGCCCCATAGGGCACAATGGGAATGGGGAGGTCAGATACACCGGCACCACTCAGAATGTTCTGCTTATGGGAATGGTTAGACCTGGCAGGCAGAAAGGTTACCGGTACCATAGTTACCGGACTGGCAAACTTATAATGAGGCCCAATGTATGACTAAGCTTGGCTGATGCCTTCAGTGTTCCCGCAGAAATTCTTGACATGCTTTTCTGAATTATTATATGCACAGTCTATTGAAATATGTTTCTGAAATGTGAGGCAAGAAATGTGCATCTCCCAACTCTACAATTTTCGCATATCATCTATGCTTTAATTCTTGCTCATTCAAGGGCATCCTGCTTCCACCCCACCCCCATCTCTATCTATACTCAGTGTCCCTTAAGATAAAATTTGCTTTTGCACTGAATAAATGAGACAGGAACAGGTATAGGTGACGCTGTAGGGGCTGTAGGGGAATAAAACACTAAGGGCCTGATTTAGAAAAGTGTTCTCCAATGGGAAATGCCCATTGAAAAACACTTTGCAAATCAGGCCCTAACACTTAAATAAGCAATGGATTTGCGTTTAAGGCCATGATAATGTGAGTAATGGCAGCACTACCCCCTCCAGGCTTTGATTTGTGCATTGAGGCAGATGTGGCATCCAGCGCACAGAGGGAAGCTCTGCTGGCTTCAATGAATGAATAGGGTGAAGGGATGGCAGGAGCTATTGAACAGCGGAAGGGGGGAGGGGTGGATGGCAAGGGCATATCACCGAACTGTCACTTGGTTGTGTCACTTGTTTTTATGTGCGCCCTGAGGCCCACAGGCGCGTGGAGCTTTTTTAACAATTGAAATAAATAAATAAATAAATAAATAAATAAATAAATAAATAAATATGTGTCTGACCTTGAAATCAGGGTGCCCAGTTGCGAAATAAAAATTAATCTGGAAAAATCGTTACTTAATGTTATCTATTCCAGCAAAGGATGTATTGATTAGAGCAGTGGTTCGAACAAAAACGGTGCTACCCTAATTGAAAGCTGGAATGGCCTCAATAACGCTGTCCCTTCCACTTCAGTGGAACAGAATGATTGTGACCTGGTGGGAAATCCTGTTCAATTATAAACTCAATGCACAGGTCCCTGTGTTCCTCCGAAATGAAGAACACAAGCCGGGAGGGTCTCATAAGGGGCAGAGCGGCATTGTGGCGTTTCACTCTATCTTTACCTGCGAGCCTATAATTAAGTGTTACAGGAAAATAGACTCCCTTGTGCATATTCATGAAACAAATGCTGCCATCACTAATGTAGTACTGCAACGAGGGCCATGCACCATTACACAAATGTGGCAAAATAATAGGGCTGCAAACAGCAGCACACATGAAAATTGAGTTGCATGCATTCTGCATGTGCAAACAGTGTTATATGGAGCGCATGAGCAGCATCACATAAAGAAACATTGAGTAAGCTACTGTTTTGGGCAGCTGTAGTGTGAACACATTGGGCCTCATTACGAGTTTGGAGGTAGCCATGCTGCTTTTAGCGGCATGGCTACCCCCAAACTGGGTACAGGGTCCGGATCCCGAAAATAGGGAATTACCGGGCCATGCCGACTTTGGCAGGCCTGGTAATTTCCATTCTCGGGACCGGGAACCCGGTACATCCCCATTCCCATTTGAGACCCGATAGGGCTCAAATGGGAATGGGGAGGATGCTAACAAGGGGCCCATTATTGACAGGACCGTTGTTAGCATCCTGGTCTGCTCGCGGGTGCTGGTAAGGACATCTGGTCTGGACCAGACGTCCTTGCCTCCACCTGTGAGCAGACCCGTAATGTGGCGGCCCGTAATGAACGGTGCCAGTCCCTTACCGTTACCGTTCATTACGTGGGCACCCTCGTTGTAATGAGGCCCATTGTATGAGTTCATGCACACCAGATAAGAGGGAAAGCAGTCAGAATGGTGCAAGGGTGCTCGAAGGTGGGGTGGACTAATTCAAATGTGAGCATTGATGAATGATAGTGAGGGATAATGTGTGAAGAAATCATTACCAGTAGAAATACGAGAAATCTCGAACCTACTTCAGTGTAGGAGGGGGTTCAAGACATATATTTATTTCATTACTGCCCCGAGAGTGTCTCCTTGCTGCAATACCTTTTCTTGCTTTGTTTATTGTTCATTTGAGTGTTGTGAAAACGTTGATTGGTAGCGCCTTCTAGGCCCACTGGGAAAACCATGTTTTTAAGATAAATACTTGTCTGATGCTGAAGGGATTCATGCACATTTTCAAGATAAATGAATGAATGAAACTTTTCGAGTATCGACTTGTGAAGATGTACAGACCGGTGCAAGCATCAGATGCATCCAACGTTGTTTATTTGCACCAACCCCTTCCAGGTCTTCCATGCTAATTTATATGACCTAAAACTACTCGGTCTCAAGATTGCCAGACTAGATTCACCACAAAACGTCAAAGTATTCCATGCCTGAGAGAAAGGGAACCTGCAAGAATCATTAGATGGTGCTCAGAGCTGCGCTTCAAAAGAAGTCTATTGAAATATAAAATTAGAAAAGTCACTTTTCATATTCAAGGGCAGTGGGAATCAGAGACATTGCTAGGGGGGTGGGCTGAGGGGGCTATAGCTCTGGGTCTTTTGGTCATAGCCCCAGACAGAAGCTCAGGAGCTATAACCAAAATGCTAGCTAGCCCCGAGTCCCGACGGTCCAGACATTAGCGAAGTCCTGGATGTTTTCCAGGCCTAGCAACACCCCTGGTGGGAATCAAGCCTCGGAGGTCTAGAACAAAGTAATCAAGAGCAAAGGCGACTCTTGCTACTGTGCATGCGATACAGTACTCGCAATCGTTGAGTCAAGAGAATTTGCATAGTGAACCACTTCGAACTAAAGTTGGAAAAAAAAATATTTGTTGCCTTTGTGAATGTCTCTGGTTTTCAGCTGAGAAAGGTCAGCACCTGTTCGTTGAGCCGGTTTGCAGAATGGTAATTTGAAGGGGCTTCAGAGTTATCAAAGTTGAAGCAAAAATGATCAGTGCAGCCTTCAGTGGTGGAGTTTCTCATCTGGCAGGAAAATCAATCTGCTATTCAATTCTATTCCCTGGTAAGTATACTGCATGGACCTTGCTTAGGTACTGCAGGCAGAAAACTCTAATGTTCACAGCTTGGTCTAATAACACTTTGATCTGGCCCCCTCTAACTTGTTGGTACATCCAGCAACTGATTTGTTGTCCATCAGAAGACTGATTACACAATTGGATTACTGTCTTTCACTTTATCAGATTGGAAAGGCCCTGGAAAAGATTTCCAATCAATTTATAGGCCAAAGAGATTCCACGGGCGACCATTGCCCTCTACTGTAAACTGGGTCACATCTGGCTCCCAAATGTGTTAGACTTACTTTGGATGCTAAGTAAAGATCTCTGTTGTAAGAAAATACACAGAGAAGACTTTACACAGACTACAATGAATCTCAAAAGTTGCATCTTCTGGGAGGGAGTAATCTGTGACTCTCCCAGTGTATCCGGAAACCTAACCATCTCAATATGTTCTCTGTCATGTGTAGATTCACTGCAATCTCTTCCCAAGATTAGGCCATCATAAGTATATCTTCCAGATATAAAAATTAGATCAACACCCATTGGCTCAGGAAGGCTGCTAATGAATGAAGAATATTATTATTATTTATTATTTGTGAAGCACTAGGGGAGTGAGGCAAATTGGTACATCTTTCCCTACCTTGCAAATTGCAGGTAAGATATCCTTGGTCTGAAAATTGGCAATGTGAAGTTCAGATTGAAACTCACTGGTCAGTGTCTTGAATACAACACATATCTCAACAGGGCAATCATATCCATCTTGAAGTGATGGTAGACCATTACCTTATCCATATCCCTCAGAGTTTTTACTCAGTGGAAGCTCCTCTCTTTCTTATGCACTAAAAAAAAAAACATTGTTTACAAATCACCCCAATCTCTACAATTTTTTTTTATTATTTATTTATTTAGTTTGACAAAAACAAACTTTTGCAATATTTATAAAAAAAGAGATAAAACAGTTAAAATTTGAGTTGCAAATTGCATGGGCGGTTGCTAGAGAGAGAAGTATTGTCCTTAAGGGTATTAGTAGCTATTCGACGATTTCTCTAAACGATTCGCTCACATAAGACTCAAATTGATACATATTGATCAACTCTAAGTTCGTTATAGCTAATTGGTACCAATTATAATACAACAAACTTAAATCAAATCAGAAAAAGAAAAAAAACTATAACAAAAAGAAACAATAAAAACACATTGATTAAAATACATATAACAAACATAATATAGCAACATATAAATGAGTTATACAATTTTAACACTTTCATGATGGATCATTGTGTACAAATAATTTCAATACATCACTAGGTACCAAGATTGGTGTGATTAATGACATTTCCAAAGTACAACTAAAGATCAAAATGTGGTGAGTGCACATCACTAACCAATGAGTTAATTTGCCCTGATTAGAGCTTCATCAATTTTATATAGCACTCTTGTTAAAGCCACAATAAACAGATGCTATCACCCCTTACACATCTTTCCCAGAAGATAAGACGTGCAATATCCATTGCCTGTGGATAATACATACCCAGGCATTTGCATCTATCTTCTTCAATATATGGACAATATACCACAAGATGTTTTAGGGTTTCATGCAGGACACTATTTGTAGAAAAACGGCAATTCCTCCCAGTCTTATCAGATGAAAATGTATACCAGTTTTTGATACGTTCGAGTGTGTGATATTGGTTCAGCTTGAATCTAAGATACGCAGTTCATTCTTTTCACATGGAAATGTATTAAGTAAGAAGATCGCAATTCTCTCTTTCTCGAAAACAATGCATACTCAGAATAGGTTTTGTAGGTATTGTTTGTTTCGATGGTGGCAATCCAATCGCTCTCATTAAAGTTTGCATTTAACATTAGGTAGACCAAACATAAGATCCTCAATTGGAGAATTTATTTTCATCAGGGTTTTATTCATATGATCGATAAAAACTACCGTGGATCTTTCATGAGCTCATTGAGGTCCTGAAAGAGAGAATTACGGGTGGAACCAATATTTTAGGTAATCTGGCTAACTTGCGCCAGGTCCATCTAGAAGCAAGCAAAGAGAGACCAAATTCATGGAAAACTATTGAGTTTGGTACTGACGACGCCAAACCGAATGTAAAATTCCACATCTGAGCCTGCAGACAGTTTGAGATGTCGTCCAACTCCAGGAGATATGTGTCCAACCCAAACAAGAAAATTGGTTCCACCTTCATCAAATAGAATTCGATAACCGAAAGCATTGAAAACTTACAATGTTTCCTGAAGGTTATTCTCATCATAGACACCAAAGGCTGAGCTTTTGCTTTGAAACAATTAGCCCATGATTTTCTGGAGTTGGAATGGGACAATGTGTAGCCAAGATAACGTAAGGCATTAAAACGTTTGATTCTTGCGACCGCAATATGTCAGTAGTAAGATTTGATCCGGTTTTTGTTGCTAAAAATGATAATCTTTAATTTGACGGAATTGACCTTCAGAGTATGTTCAGTAGCATATTCATGAAATTTGTTTAACTTACTTTAGAGATCATATGGTGTGCTGTCCAACAATATAATATCATCAGCGAAACACATCCAGTGCAACTTGGTCCTGCTGAGTCTCACTGGATACAAGGATGGCTAAAGCCACAATGTGTCCATGTCGCAGATGTTTAAGGTGAACATAGTTGCGGCAAGGTTACGCCCTTGTTTGACACCAGTCATGCTAGAGATGGGGGGTGTTTGAGCGCCACGTCTTGAGTGACCCAGACTTGAAAAGTTGTGTTGGAGTGAAGCATTGCAATCAATTGCACAAGCCCCTGTGAAAAACCCAGAGACAATAACTTGGCCCAAAGCACTTGTCTAATTTCTGTGTCAAAGACGCAAGAAAGATATAAAGCCGCTATATATATGTAGGACCAGGTTGGATAGTTTTGACTTAGCAGGTATATGGGTGACTAAGGTGGCATTTAGGGAAGTCCCGATTTCTTTCCGAAAACCTACTTGATGCTTAGAGTAGATGTTATTTTCATAAATAAAGTATTCAATGTGTTTCAACAAAAGAATGGCAAATACCTTAGCTGCCGCATCGAATTAGGGCTATAGGACAAAAATTAACAGGGTCGTGGGGGTCCCCTTTTTTAAATATAGGAATGATAACCACATTAAGCCATGATACCAGTAAGATGTTGGAACGTAGTATATTATCAAACTTGGGGAAAAAAAATGGTTGCCCAAAAATGAGGATCGGATTTGATAATACATGATGGTATCCCGTCCTGTATCCCTGCCTCTTTAGACAGTTTTAAACTCTGGATAGCTGCAATTATTTCCTCCAGCGAAAACGTCAGTTGCTCACTACTTCTTAACTGTAGAATCCCTGAATCATACGCCTGAAAGAGCTGAGGTAGTTTGAATTTAGCACCAATATACAATTGCCAGCTATTTGATGACATAGAGGCCGCTAAATCACATTTCCCGGAGTGATGTTTTCTGCCAAGAATAGACCACATATTACGGGTGTCGTTCTTGGCAAGAAGATGCATCATCCGTTGATTCTCCTTAAGATGTAACTGGTATTTGATAACTTTCATTTTATTCCGGTATTTTAGGAGGATCTATGTTTAGCTTTGAAGTACTCTGTTTCACCCAGTTTCAGTTGAATAAGTGACTTAAGCCTACCATTTTTTTCTTGTTTGTGTCCCACTATTTTAGGGTTATAAGAGAGACAGTGCAACTTTTCTGATGCATTTGCGGTGAGCATATGTTCCTAAATATGTTTTTTAATCACCAAGTTGTTCCACTGTTCCCTAAAAGGGGCATTACAAGACAAAGCGTTAGCCTTATGTTCTCTCCAAACGTCCCTGTTTACTAAATAAGTAAATTCCCTACATAACCTTGGATGCCATTTCACAGAGGTCCGAACTCTATCGGATTGCACTAATCCCAAGGTCGGATCAGAAACTAACACATCATTCCTCTGATGCACATGTAGAAGGATAGGTGCATGATCACTAAGGAGGGAGTCCAAAATTGTGACAGACGCCACCATTCCTATGAGTCCAGTTGATACAAAAAAAGTAGTCAATGTATGAGGAAACGGTTCCCCTTGACCATGTGCCTACGTCGGAACCCATTTTAAACTTCACCAGATGTATGTTCAAGTCAAGTAGATAGCGAACCCAACGCTCACCCCTCCTTGCCGATGACAGATGATAATTACGATTCAGACTAACCTTAAAATTTGGAATAGCACTTTTTCACACCGAGTTGAAATCGCCACCTATGATTATATGATAATCTGGCTTATAAATAAGGGCCTCTTTGATGACCACGTCTAGAAGATTGAAGAAGTCATCCAGAGTTAGATTAGCGAGATAATAGTACATGCAAATCAATAAGAGAGTGTTTGAAGGACGAACTGTGGGAGTGCATTTGATCGCTAATATTTTGTTATAACATGAAATCGCGCGAGATTAGTGATTAAAAGAGTTATTGACAAGGATAGCTACCCCTCCCGTGGGTCCACCGGAGGTGTCTTGTACAGCTGGTGCTCAGAACGTAGTGAATCCATCAGAAACAAATTGTTTTGAACACATGGTTTCTTGCAAGAAGAGTACCGTGGGATAATCCACAGAGGAAATGGAGCCCAGCCAAGTCATAAAGTTGTTGAGCCCACAACAATTCCAAGAAACAATGTTGAATTTCGGCTGCCCAGGTTTGTTTAGTGACTCTGGACATTTCTATGATGGAAGACAAGAGTGGTGCTAACCAAGTGATGTTGGACGTAGCCCCTACCAAAGAGGATATCTGCGTAATAAGGGTGACATTCTGTGCAGGGACATTTTGAGTACTGGCAGCGCCTTGCGGATTGGACACTGTAGTTGGCAATTGTTCCTCAAGAAATTCAGTGGCCTCATCGATCGTACGAAATAGGCAAAGGAATAACCGACGCATTTCAAAGTCCCTACAACAACTTTAATATAATCACTGATTGCGGAGCACAGATCATGCGGAAGTTGTTGTGATTAGCCAACCTAATCCACTCAATGTCTTCAGAGTGAAGTGTCCACAGTAGCGGGCTACATTTAAAGATGTTAAATAAAAAAGAACGGTTTAGTTTCTGCCGGCCATTTTGCTTAGGATCACTGTGCCACCCCAAAATGTAGGCAGTATCGATAGCAAACCCATTTACCTCCATCTCTGCCTTACAGTTATTTAGTGCCTGAGCAAGTGGTAGACGTCGTTTTGAATCAAAACTCAAAGAATTAAGGTTAATTTTCGTGTCAGACGGTAGGTTGAAAGCATTACCACTAGCAGTAGTCAGAGGAGATGTTACCTGTGCATTTGCTGTGTTTTGTATGTTTTGTATGATATGAGCGACTTTCATGGGTGGAACGGGCATGGTTGTTGACTGCAGAGAAGGATGCGAGTTAGTTAGATCCACTGCAGGCGCAACCAGACCCTTTGAGGGGACCACCACCAGTGTGGCCATATTAGCACAACAAACTGGTAATACC
Organism: Ambystoma mexicanum; assembly: GCF_040938575.1. Lineage (NCBI taxonomy): Eukaryota > Metazoa > Chordata > Amphibia > Caudata > Ambystomatidae > Ambystoma > Ambystoma mexicanum. The sequence continues at coordinate 66,929,229 of NC_090937.1, read as the reverse complement.
CCAGTTACTTTGTTAGAGGCCATTGGAGAATAATTGGAAAGTTGCCCTTGTTTGAGGGGAAGTCACCCAGAGTGAGGTGACAGCTTTTCACTGACCGCAGATTTGTGGAATGAGGTTGGTGAAACCGTTTAATTCGGCGATTCACCCTGTCTACCATGCATGGCTACATTGAGAACTAGTTTTGATTTGTCATTCAGTTGAGTTAGATCAATTTGTACATTGTTATCAGGCATATTTGCAAGATGTTTTTTGTTGGAAACGTGGCCACGAACTTTCACAGGTGATTTCTTTTTTTTGTGTGTGTATTGAAAAAATGTATATATTTTTTTCATATGCTTATTTTGTTTGAGTGCTCTTGCATGGGCACGTCTCATTTTTTGGGACTGTAAGTGCATATTCGAGCTGTTAGAGCTGTTGCCAGTGCAAGATTCATTAAGTCCAGCAGCATCAGGTTCAGTAGGGGCCAGTTGGTCAATTATTACGCTAAGTATGTCGGCTTTCATGGTGGCAGATTACTCAATAAATTCAATTAGTGGGGTAGGACTGTTTGGAGAGTTCCGCTGAATCCCGGTATTAGAATCACCTCTGGAAGCCATGGGCATTAAAACCTCGCCGGTATCTTGAGATCTTGTTCTTTGGGTAATTAAATAACGAAATACATCATCCAATTTTCCAGACTTTAACTGAATACCTTCTAGTAAAATGGAGGGTGCAGCTTCAGACATTGGCGCATTGGGTACAGAAACCAACAGAAATGGCTTTTGCATAAGAACGCTGTGTTGGCACCTCTGGTGTTCCATTTTCAAGAGTTTGGGTGGATTTCTTAGATGCCTTAGGGATAGCAGGAGCCGGATGTTTTATAAACAGGGAGTCAAGAATATCAATTTTCTCGGTCTGGCAAGTCGCATGAGCTACCATGAAACCCTCTAGTTTGCTAAATTTACAGGATAGCTCTGCAATCATAGATTTAAGATTATCAAGGTGCACGTGCGTCAAGTCATGTCCTTTATCGAGAAGGTTAAGGATGCTGGTGATTACTGGAAATGAGAAAGCATCTACATCAGGGGTGGAACAAGAGGCGGATTTAATGGTTTGTACGGCAGATGCATTAGCGTCCTTTCCCTTACCAAAATAGTCAGTGCCATCGCAATCGGAAGATCCATATGACTGTTTTTGTACAGTGGAGTCAGATGTAGTGTGAGTCCCCTTGTTATGGGGCGTGGGAGAGCTCGTTGAGGGCTGCCTTGACAGTGGTACATATTGACTAGGATGACCCTGTATCGGATCGAGAGTGTTATCCCCCTGAAGATTATGTAAACAAATGCTCTCGACTTCGGAGGGTAAGAATACAGTGGGAGAAGTGGGATCCAGAGATAGTCTACAGCATTTAGCCCATTCATTTTGGAGAGTGGGTGCAAGTATCGAATCATCCGAAATACAATTATTGAACGTCTCAGCCGAGTTAAAATTAGCATGTTCAGCGGATACGCGAGTCCTCAACATGCCCTCACATATGCAAAATGATGATTAGCACTATGCTCAGCGGCCGGGCACACGGCGAGCTTCCGTGCTGGTGTGGTATGATTTAGAGCATTCATGCTATCGTTTGGTTCGATAGCAAGTAATTGCTGGCTATAGTGGACAGTATTCGTATCCATCGCACGTTCACTTAATAATAGATCATGTGAAGTGTGCACATCAATGTCTTCGCTGGAATCATCTAGTTGGATGGGAGCAGTGAACTTCAAACCTGGCAGCACCTTTGCCTCAGAGAGACACTTCCCGCTCCGTAAAATACCAACCATGTTTACACACAACACTTTCACACTGAGAGGCAACCACTAATAGGGTAGTGTATTTTTCAAGAAGGCAGAGCATACAAACCTAATGGTTTCATCTGTCACCTTTGTATCTGAGAAAACAGTAACGGCTATCGATACAGCTCATCAACTCTAGCACTGCACTACAAGTTTAAACAGCGTGCACGCCACACAACATCAACATTTAAATATACCAAAGTGATGAACAGAGGAAATTTGAAACGTTTACTAGTGTACAGGTACAGCCGTCCCGCCACTGTCACCTCCAAGCTGAACAGCCAAACCGCCGGACACTTCCGACACACTTCTGGATGCACGTGCCAGATGCGCGTGCTCTGTCAATATGTAGGTTGGCTGGGAGACGGTGGGCGGGTTTGAGGAAGGAGCAGCAATTGAAGGAGAAGAAAAGATTTAGTGCGCACCTCAGGAAAGTAATGCCCTCCACCCAAGTCCAAGCACAAGTCCCACGGTGTGTTCAAAGTACGCAGTTCCAGTATTTACTTTAGAAAAGGAGTAACTGGATGCGGCAGTGTTTCCACAGCAGGCAAGCTTCTTCTTGCAGACGGGCTGCATCACAGCAGACACAGCAGAGGTTCACATGGCCAGCGATCCACAGCCCAACAGCCAGACACTTCCGCAAAATCAATCATGAAATCTCCAGACTTAGCGCCCATCTTCCTATCCCACCTCAATGAATCCATCAGAACCGGAAGAGTCCCAGCTCAGATGAAATCTGCATACAGCAGACATTTGCTATAAAAGCCCAGATCAAACCCTTATGACCCAGCCACCTATCGTCCCATCTATAATACACCTTTCATTGGGAAACATCTTAAAAATTTACATATTGCCAATTCTGCAACTTCATCGATACAAACCAATTCCTGAATGAGGCACTACACAGTTTTAGACCTTCTAAGAGTACATAATCGGCTCTGTGCTCCATCTGGCATACACTTAAAAACAATGCGGGTTAAAAACATAGAGTGTGCTCATCCTGTTAGACACCTCGACAGATTTTGATACCAGCAGTGACAACATCCCCCTAAAAAGACTGGAAGATATTGGTATTAAAGAATCAGCTCTAAACTGGATCACCTCCTCCCTCACGGGTCGAACGGAAACCACAATATTAGGCCCTATAATTCCCGGCATCACTCACTCATTTGCAGCATAACCCAAGGATCCACGCTCTCATCTCTACTTTTCAACATTAACATGGCACAACACTTGGCATCATCAATACATCTGGCATCTTCTGTTACAACTACGCGGATGACACACAAAAAACCTGCAAAGTTGTGAACCACCAGCACCACACGCACCAGACATTAAAAACTGGCGGACGCATAGATGACAGCAAACAGACCTAAACTAAACCGTAGCAAAACAGAGCTGACACCCTGTAATCCTACAGTTTCTAGCTTCACACAATCCCATTGCCTGACGAGATTGGACTCTGCCCAAACCCATCTACCATGATAAGAAATCTTGGAATGAAAATGTACAGCACCCACACTCAGGTCAAAGCCATCGCCAGAAGCTGTTTCTCCCAGCTGCTCATGCTACTCTGCACCATACCTTACTTAACGTTCTCCCACAGGATCATGGCCATAAGTTCTCTAATACTATCCAAACTGGACTATGCAAACAGCCTCTATCTTAGACTTGCAGATTACCTAATGAGGAAACTTCAAAATTCAGCGGCAAGAATACTTGTCAGAATGAAGCGATTTGAACATATCATGTCAGCATTACGTAACCACACTTGCTACCCATCACAAAAAGGGTGCTTTTCCAAACCCTGTGCATAGCCCATCATTCATACCACAAAGTGGGCCCTTCCTCCTTCAGAAGTAACTTTCAAAACTCCACTCCTTTGAGAACGTTGAGGCCCAGCAATTCTGCACTAGTTCTAGTCCCTAATTTCAATAAGAAATAGCAAGAAGGATCCTATTTTTCAGTTGTAGTCACAAAACTGTGGATCACGCTACTCAAACCTCTCTGCCTTGAGGAGAACCATCTGACTTTCAGGAAACAGCTCAAGGCATAGTTTTTTAAGCAACTACTTTGAAAGAAATGAAAACTAATAGCAACCAACTAAAAACTGTACACCAGAAATGTGTGTGCTAATTTACAACACTCACATGTTTTCCAAAACTCCTTACACTACTATCTGGGGAACAAAAATGTAGCTGACTCCTATAACCTGCCCTGCATGTCAATTGTCTGCACCTTTAATCTCAGTAATATCTACCACCAAGAGCAAGGAAGTTGCAACACCCTCACCCCCACTCTCCACCCCTCATCCTTCAACTAACTCCTCACTACTGAAATCTTGCATCCTTAAAACCCCTGACACTCCTAATGACGACTTCATAGGTCTAGTGTACTTAACAGATTCAGACTCTATGCATCTGCTATCAACAACTATGCTGTCATTGTGTGCATTCTACAATCCGGGGGATGCCCAAATGACTAATCTGCCAGTCAACCCCAAACAACTTAGAGATGTTCATATCGACACACAGGTAACAGCTATTTCTGACCTGCATCCATCAACAGCAAACGTTTCTGTATCTGTCTTCCCGCTGCCTGACTACCCTGCCCTCCTTTATTACAGAACAACACATACCTGAGGTCCGCTGATCATTTTTACTTGTGCATGGGATCAGTGGGAATCACAAAATACACAAACATAAAATCCCCATGCAAAATGTCTTAATCAAACAATTCAGAGCAATATGCAATTCAATGATAATTTTACAAAAATGAGAACACACTTTATTTGAACATCAATTGAACTGATCGGAAATTGTCCCGAACATCTGTTTCAAAAGCAAAGTACATACTTGCAAAAAGTTATCTTTTTAACAATAACCACATCCAATAACCTTCACCTACACTTCACTCACACAATCACAACAAGCATCCTTGCACACACAACCATTAACCATGTGTAAAAAAGTGGTTTAAAGTGCAACAGGGCAATGTGTGCAAACCAGCAGTGTAAAAAATGCCATAATACACCTGGTATCTAATCCCATATGGCACTGTTAACCTGAAGTAACCATGTGCTACTACTCTGTATATCATGGCGGCAGAGTTGACATAACACCTACTGGCAACTGAATTAAATAACCATAGTACACATGCCATTTGAGTCCAATTTTGGAATTCTACGTTACCCACTCGAGGTTTGGCTCAAAGGTTTCCCATTTGTTCACGAAACACAGCCTTCTTCAGGGCAGAAATACTTTGATCATGGAATGAGACATGACATAAACATATCTTTGCAATAAAAACAAAGTTACAGTTACTTACAGAGCCCTGCGCAGCGAGACAAACCTTATTGGCAGAAGAAGTGCGCTAGATCAGACCACTTTACATTACATTACAAATCTGTGGGGATGTAAAAAGGATTCTTCCACTGCTTCCTTGCTTGTTTCTATTTTGATTTTTATTTATTTATTGGTTTATATTGTGTCCAAAGCTTGCAGGCATCGGGGCGCAAACATAAAGACAAAGTAACAAACATGTATGAAACAAGACAAGTAATGAAACTGCCCAGGGAAACCTGGTGTGACAACTGGGTGAGCACATTCACTTAAATAGGTGTGTTTTCAGATTTTTTATGAAAGTTATGTGATTGGACTCGAGTCTAAGTTTTACCGGTAGGTTGGTCAATTTTTGTGCTGCAATCACTGAAAATGCCCTACCCATGCCATTTGATCGCTTATGGGGCAAGCAAGTGATCTGACCCAAAGCCTCTGATCTAAGTGATCACCTAGGGACATGCTGAGTGATTCTTTCCTTCAGGTAGGCCGGATCTTTCCCGAGCAGGCATCTATGAACTAGAGTCATGGCTATAAACTGGGTCCTGTCCTCCACGGGCAGCCAGTGGAGGGCCACTCTGTCGACATTAATATGTTCTCTTCTTGTTTTTCTTTATCCTATTCAAACTGCATTATTTTGGATGACTTGGCACTTTTCTATGCATCCCTTGTTTGCACCTATCAGTAATGCATTGCTATAGTTAATCCGGGGCAGTATTGTGGCCCTTGCAATAGTTGCACAATTTTCTTCACTCAGGTAAGTTTGGATGGCCTTGAGAAGTCATAAGTAGTACAAGCAGTTTTTAAGTACATATCCTGTGCTTGACACCCATGGAGGCTTCCAAGAAAAGCCCCAAGGTTTTCACTTTCCCTGCCACAAGAATAGGGGAATCTTTGACGTTGAATGATTCATATTTTGAGCCTAGTTTTGGAGGGCTCAAATGATCATAATCTCTGTTTTACTTCCATTTAAACACATCCAATTCTTTTCCATCCAGACTTCGATGATGTAATATATTGCTGCGACCCTGGTGCTGTCATTGGTGTAACAGCCACTCAGTTCCACCACCAACTGGGTGTCATCTGCATAGTTCATGAAATAAGCTCTGATGTTATCGAGCACTATGCAGAGACACCTGAGGTAGGGATTGAAAAGGAGTGGAGTCAGACTAGCATCTTGCAGAACACCACAGTAAATGTGTGTTTCTTGTGAGAATTTTTCTCCCCAATTGATTTGAGATTTTCTATGTGCTAGAAAGGAAGCCACCCAGATGACAGCTTCTTTTGAGCAATTAGCCACCTTCTGCAGCGCCCATTGGAGCTGTTGATGGTCCAGAAGATAGAAGGCTGCGCTGAGATCTAGGAGCACGAGTAAACCCGTTTTTGCCTTTATCCATGATGCTCAACATATGGGTTTGCAGATCCAACATAGCGGTCTCTGTGCTGTGAGCCATCCTGAAGCCTGACTGTCGACTCTGCAGGATGTCTTTTGCCTCGACATATGTTTGAAGCTGTGCAGCGGCCACCTTATCCATAACTTTGAGTAGAAAGTTACAGTTGTTTATGGGGCGCATGTTTCCCGCGTCCTTTTGGTCCAGACCTGTTTTTTTCACCAGAGGCGTGATGGTGACTGTCTTAATGCTTTCTGGTATTATGCCATCTCTAAAGGAAGCATTCACTATCTTGGTGAGCAAAGGTGCAAAAATGTCTTTGTTGTCCATAATCATTTTCAGGGGGAGGATATTTTCTGTACATGAGGTGGGTTTCATGGATGTCAGTAGTTTTACCATATCCTCTATGGTGATTGGGTGAAATGTAAAGCTTTCTTGGTGGTTTTTTAATTTATCCGGGGCTGGCAGGCCTAGCTGGGCTTTGGAAGCAGTTTGTGCTGTTGTTATTATCTCCCTTGCTTTCTTGATTTTATTGGCAAAGGCCTCTTGTACCTTTTCACAGGCCTCCTGGGACGGGAGGAAGGCTGGGGATAGGGCTTTTAGTTTTTCTGTAGATTTAAGTATTTCAAACAGCTTGCTAGTTGAATTGGAGGCTGACGTAATCTGGTCATTAAAATAGTTTTATATTGCTTCAAAAATGCCCTTTTTATAGAGCCTCTCTATATCCTTCCAGTTCTCCTTGTTAGCCTGTGACGGTTGTTTCAAACATCTACCCTCTCTTTTCCTCCTTTCTCTTTTTAGCTCAACAAGCTCAGGATTAAACTACCTTTGGTAGTTTTTATTCTCTCTGACAAGTTTGGTCTTGATGGGTGCCAGTTGATCTACAAACTCCAGCGCATGTGAGAGGTATTTTCGAATGATTTCATCACGTGTCTCCCTCTTTATTGTCCCTCAAGACCTTGTTAATGCACTGTTCTAGTTGTGCTGTCCCTATATTCTTGAAATGTCTGTTTTGTATTTTTTTTTGCTCGTTGCTGCTTTTCAGTTGAGGATTTTGAATGTGTACTGCAAAGGTCACTTTAAAGTGGTCCAACCAGATGCACGGGGTGGTCTCTTTCATGCGGGTTTCCAAGTTGTAAGTTATAACCCAGTGTAGTTGAGTCCCTTTAGCTGTGGTTGGTTCTGTATTGATCACATTGAAATCAATATTATTCAATGCCTTCTCAAAGTTCATAGCCTCTTTGTCCTTGAGGTTTCTCCTCCATCTGTTAAAGTCTCCCAACACCAGGGTAGTTGTGTTGGTACCTTTAAGATTGTTAAGCTGCTGCCTGATTTCTTCAATAAAATCCGTTGTTAACGATGGGGGTCTGTAGATTACAATCACGTTTATGCAGCTGTTGTTTGTGGAGGTGTGCTTTAAGTGCAATACCAGGCATGTTGTTGTGGCGGGGAACATATGGATAGAATCCCTGACTATGACAGCCACACCTCCCCCAATCCCTGGCTCTCTCTTTTTGTAGAAAATGGTGTATCCCTCTGGTACAGCATTGGCACTTGTTGGGCCAATGGGATCTGGGAGCCATGTTTATGTGAGAAATAAAATGTCTAGGTCGTCCTCTAAGATCAAATCATGGATACATTGGGCATATTTGTTCATGGATAGTACCTTGGTGTTGTTCTCTTTAGAGGATGGGCTATCCTTGAGTGGTGAGTTCATTTCATTCGTTCTTTTGTGTTCTTTTTGAGGTTTTCCATGTATTTTAATGATATTAACAGGACCCTGGTTTTCAGTGTGTTTGAGGGGGTGCTGTGAGTCCTGAGCGCGTGGTCTTTTCTCACCCATAGCATTCTATGTAAATTGCTGCACAGTCGCCATGCGTAATTGGCATTGCAAATCGGACGCCATCTTCCCCTTGTATGTGAAACCCATCCTTACCTCTAAAAAGAGGGAAAGGGGATCTCCTGCTCGAGTGGCGGTTGTAAGAGCCCATGGTAGCTTTAAACAACAAAGACGGCGAGGACCGACGAAGACCGGCTTGGCTTTGAAGCACCGGTGCTGAAGCGCCTGACATTTCAATATAAGCCAAGCCAGGTGTTCTGGGAATTGTAGTCCCTAGGAGTGAGCTTGTACAACTAATGACCCGTGGAGTCTACCGTGGCCAAAAGCATAAGAGAGATTTGCTGTTACAGTGACAAATGAACAATGAACTAATGAACAATGCAGTTCTGAGGTACTAAATTGCAGTACAAAGGTTAACAACTCTAGTTGCTACATGCACATATACAGAACACTGCAGCTTTAAAGATTTACAGCATCTTTGCGCGCAGTAGCATAATGCATATAGGAATACGCATACAGTCAAAACGTTCTGGTTACAGCTCTGAATCAAATGCAACACGTTAGAATGAGTGTGAGCGGTGTGTTACCTAGTTGATGGCCTAACAATCCTTGTTAGCTCTTTCAGTGCAAGAGCGATCTGTCTTGATGTTTCCTGTGGAATTTGTTCCCTCTGCAAGGAAGGGCATCTGATGAAGCTGTATACATTCTAAAGTAAGTCTTAAATCATTTGAGTTGCCCGGTTGGCATACCAAATCAGAGAAGTGTTTTTATAGATCTCTACAATCTTCCTCCCAATAGACATACATGCACTATGTTTAGGGGATAAACTACCGTATGAAACGTTCACAGTACCACGGTTTACTATGAACCCTCTATTCTAGAAGGATTGCCCTGTTTGAGAGAGAGGAAAGTGTGTCTAGAACACTGTGAGCCCTGTTGAAGGTACCTAGGTCTAGTGAAGCTGAAGTTGAGGATAGTATAGCTTGATGCTAATCTCGTACTATAGCCGTCCCAGGAAGACACCCCTGGGGTCGAAATCTTCTTGAGAGATGTTTCATCTGTATATACAGACATCAAAGTGTTGACATAGTGACTCAAGTCTTTCATCTAAAATGCAAATACTCCCGTGATGCTTCCTCTACATTGGAATACACAAGACCACTTAGTGTTGGGCTAATTTTAAACACATGTCCTTCCTACATCCATGCACAATCGCCTTATTGTATTAACAAGCAGACATACTAGTCTCTGTGCCCAGCTCCAGGCTTCTGCTCATCCAAGAAATGTGACTTTTCAGCTAACAGAAATTCATAATCAAAGGGCAAGTGGTGTTTAATACCCTGTCCTGACATGCATAGCATGTTTTATTTATGCTTTTTGAAAAATCATGCACATATTTAGAAAGAAAAAAGACATTTTGTGGTTGATAATTGGGCGACTGCTGATGTACTGGACGAGGACACTTCACCCTCCTCCTACTTCTGGTAGAGGAATCCATTTTGTGTCTAAGGAAGCAATCTGCATGTAATTTTACTCTCTGAATAGGGACCCGCTTGCATGGATTACAGTAAGCAATGGAAGAGGGTTAAACCTGGGAACCCCTAGGCAGTCCTGCAAAACTGCTGAACCCTACTCTGGATTGTTACCCGCAGCATGTCCATGGTCCAGACACACTGGATCCCCAGTGTCCAAATCATTTCACACAAATAAAGGCAAGCAGTCATTACAAACTACAATTGGCGATGGCTCCATGTCAACAGTTCCTGGCCTTGCTTCTGTCCAGAGGGTATAACATGTCTATCAGGTATATCTAGCCCCTATAGGCAAGGATTATCCCAAGTCCTTAGACCTGTGGGGATGGTAAATTGATGAAGGTTATCACATAGAACTCCCTCATGTTCTGTGCGCATCCTTTTTTTACAGGCTTCTTTTCATCTGGGAGTGCCGGCATTTCCCTCCCACCACATGGTCATTACTTTCTTGGGGGGAAGGGTGGACATTTCTAGAAAGAGCATTATTTGCAGAGGAATCTGTGGCCACAAAAAGAGCATCCATTTTTTAAGAGAAGGTTCTCCGCACAGTTTGCTCCTCAGAGGTGGCAATTAATTCCATGAATTTATCTTACCAGCAATAATGCTCTTGGGAATTTCGAGCTTGCTTCCCATGTGTATTCTACCTATCAGCAAGGTCGTGTAAAGGTTGTGAAGAGACCTCAGTTGCTCTTCTTTTGATGACACCCAGAACGTTCAACAAACCATAGCTAGTCAGTAAAAACTCCTCTCACCTATCGCTACATATGATGCCTGCTGTCAGTATTTGTTCCACTTGCTGGAACGCACAGAGGCAACCCCAAATAGGGAACAGCCTTGCCTCCTTTTCAAAATCCAGTCACTCACCAACAGGTGCTTTCCTCTAACACCTATGATTCTCAGAGCAGCGTTCCCTGCTTTTAGGAATCGTTTGCAGAAGCATTGTGTCCTTTAATTAATACACAGCTTTGTCACTTGTTTCCTGGGACTACTCTGAGGTCTTCCCAGCACAGATTTAACTGTACAAACCCTTAGGTCACAAATATCAGACCTTGTAAGTCTCAATTTAGGTGGCCTAGTGGACAACTGACACAAAATTAACATTCCAAATGCATTGTAATATATAACTTCAAAAAAACAGCAGTTCTAACATGTGTGAACAAAGAAAAGGGGAACTAACATGGTCCTGGAGCAATGATAAAAGATGGGTAATGATGGGTGGAACTTACTTTATTGAACAAGAGGTTACGTGTTAGACAGTGCACCATGATGCACTGGGAGGAGGGGATTGTGGGAGCAGTAGTTTTGAATATGTGTGTCCTGTTTTATTTTCCCTGCGTGAATAACAAATGGAAAGAGATATTCATTATAGGACGTCACAGTACCATTAGTGGAACCTGAACGTTGTCATAACTACTAGGAATAATCTGTATTAAAAAGGAACTTAAAGTAGTCAATAAATGTCTATCTAAAATATGTATGGTGACAGCACAATGTTTCTCTGAGACTATTTGACAGAAACACATAATTGGGTACTAATTCCGATTTAATTCCTGCATCTCAGTTTGCTGCACCACACAGGATAGGCCAGTAGGTGGCAATACGAATGACTGCTAGACTCTGGGCTAGGAAGAGGGAGTGCGCTAGAACAGGGGGCAGCCAGATGGGACTGAGGGCCACAGGGCAGCAGCTCCATCCCAGAACTGCCAATCCTGGGGCTGACTACAGTCCTCGCAGAAGCCCAGTAAGGGTGGTGGTGATTCCAAGACAAAATGGGAGCTGGTCAACAAAGCAGGAGATGCTAAGACTGCTGTTGGGACATCACAGAGCCATGTGCATGACCACCCCCATACGCTTCAAGATGTAATGCATGTCTTAAGATGAAAGGTGTCTTCCTCCCTTCTTTGTTGTCTATCCCTCCTCATTTCCACTTTCAGAACTCTTTTATCTTCCCCGTCCCCCATACTGGGTTTTCAAGACAATGTATCTGCACGTGGTATGTTACGAACACAAATATACAACTAAAGGGAGGGTGTGCTGCATGGTGTGGAGAACGTGCAGAGGAGATCCTGAATGGCATGGAAGACCAAAGAATGTCCACCAGTAGTTGACACAATACTGATGATCAGGGCTTATGCTGGGTCTGGAAAAGATCCAGGGCTATGCCAATGTCCAGGCTGTCAGGACTTGGGGCCGGTTAGCCTTTTGGTTGTAGCTCCTGAGCTTCTATCTGGGGCTACAACCAAAGGATTCGGGGCTATAGCCCCCTCAGCCCCCCCATCCCCCAGTAACACCCCTGCTGATGATGGAGAAACGATTATTGGTGTTGGAAAGAACCTTTATTAGCACAATGGTGATGACCATGCACATGCTGTGAACTTAGTGTACTACACAGCACCTTCTCTGCAAGCTGCTTGGAAAGTGGAAAATAATGTAACATTGGAACAGCTTGGTAGTGCTGGAAGGCTTTGTGCATGTGTCTAAGGTGCCCCAAAGTCCTTATATGATGGTTGCCCTCCTAGAGAGTTGTCCATAATGTGAATGTCTCCTTTGATTTAGCTAGCATGCTATGCATTATTTTACAACCTTACAACTAATTGCACTCTTTCATACTGCATTCTAGTGGCCAATTTGCCAATTCATTAAATACAAAGATGACACATGACTTTGGCTGGAGGGGATGGCGGCTTTTGTCTAACGTTGTTTTTGTGCCCCTAGCACACATTCTATACAAAGCCAATTCCTGGCTTTGAAACCTCCCCCAGTGGGCTAAGCTTTACCAGAAAACCCTGAGCAGGAGGCAATCCAATATGGTCATCTGGTTAGCAGCCCCCACAATACCTAGGCACAATGTAGCCCACCTCAAGGCCATCACACATTGACAACATGACTTAACGTAATATCACTATCCCTCTAGTAACTGCCTCCAGTCCTGGTCAAAAACACTAAAAACTATGCATGCATTATTATATTATAATTATAATAATTGGTTACTTATAACTTGATCTTCGTCATCTTACTTCCAAGGCTAGCGCGTTGCCCTTGAGCTTTCCTCTCGACTACGTCCCAACAATTACAATCACTCATCCTTATGGTTTCATTTCTATATATGTTCCGAGCTAAACCTGTCTTTTGTTTTCTGTTTGACTTTTCCCGCTTTGCGCTTGTCCCGCTCTGCCTGGCCCATTTCCTTTCCGTGTCACAGATCAGTCTGGTCGCCACCTGGCCCAGGTCACAATTTGCCACATCACTGACACTGTGCTGTGCTTTGAGACCAGTATGGTGGTGAGGTGCGCAATATAAAAGACAAATAACAGAACACAATATTTTTTTTTGGCTCCATTAACATCTGTACTGGCTGAGTTGGTCTTTCTTGTTTCCTGGGAAAGGCCTGCTTCGGTCTGCACTGCTGCTCGTGAAGAGCGAAGGACATCAAGACCAATGCCATGAATTTCTTTTAGCGCTACGGCCACTAGTTTGGGTCACACCAGAGGATTATTTGACTGGCTAGCGGATACGCCATTTAAGCAGGTCCGCTGTCAGAGAAGAACTAATAACCAACTGACTGTCTACTTCCGGTACTTTGCTTGGTTTCTGGTTTGTTACAGCCCAAGTTAGACCTAATTAGTAAAATGATGTTAAGAAAAAGAAGGAGAATGAAAACCTGCGGCACATGCTGAAGCCACTTCCGGGAGATGGTTTTTAGATGAGCACTGCTTCCACCATATATTTAAGCCTGTTTCTTACAGAATGCTGAGGCTGTGCATTTCGTTGATTCTGAACTGCAATAATGAATTGATATTCATATGGCACTTTCACCAAAGGGATTTACACAGAGAATGTATATACAATTATCATGCAACCGAAGTTGCTACTCTTTTATTGACCTCAGAAGGAGAAAGAAGGAGTTGACCATCTTGGGTTATAAGCCTGTGGCCTGTGCATCACTTACAGATTACAACAGTGAGTGCTCAATCTGCTGAGCTATCTTACCGGCCAATGGCAAGAGGCCGAAAAAGATTCACACAACGCTGATGGGACACAGTTCCTGAACTTGCATTACTTTTTTTAGTCACTAATTAGTATTCCATTCCAACTTGAGCTTTTCAAATGACACGATACATATGATTTTTTATATTTGTAATTCAAGTGCTTTATTTTTAGCACAATACATGTTCAATGATATTAGGCCTCATGACAAGTTTGCCGGTCCAGATATAAGGGTACCGGTAAGCTTGTCTCCGGACCAGTAACTGCGTGTTTGCCGGCCAGAGCCACACTGCCCGATAGGTCTGACTCTGCTGGGCGCAGCGGTCACAGTAAGCATACCCGTCTCGGAAGCACCAGCCCCGTTAGCAACGGTGCTTCTGTGACGACACTATCATAGAGTCTGGGAATGGGGATTAACAAATTAACAGCGAGTGACATCCCGGGCCGCCGGACTCATAATGAGCCAGTGGCACCGGGAACTCAGGCGCCGGTACATTTTTACAGGTCAGGTGGCAAACCTTACCGCCAGACCCGTAATGAGGCATATTGTCATTCATTTCCTTTTACAATGAAGTCAGTATTTCATTTTGCATTGACGTTGCCGCGAGTTTGCCTTATCAACACTTTTGGTAAATTAACCAACATCGAAAGTACATTCACGGTTGAATCAAAAACATAGTTTGTAAACATGCTTGGTACTTAAATGTAGTATTAAAATATTAGGTTTAAAAGACTGGTGAATCCAAAAAATAACAAAGTAACCACATGGTGCCCTCGCCTATAAGTTCATGTCACATATGCCCTGCGTTTGAGTGATGTCCATCATTTTGTTCAACATAGAAAATGGGCCATTATTGACATGCTGGGAGGGAAATGGAAAAAATAATTTTGTACAATCGTCTTTACAGACGGAAGGAACTATTGTCACACATGATTTATGCAGAATTTTCAGATATTTGGTTAACAATCACATTTGTATTTATAATGAATTGGTACAGGGTACGCTCAGACTGAATGGCTGCCTGACATATTTTACATTAAACAACATTCTGAAAGAAATATCTTCACACATTCAGTGTAAATGAAAGCAAATAAAGTACGTGGAGACGTAGATAGTGGCATGTTGTATGTCAAATATTACATTAAAATACATCTCAGCTGCGTGTTGTGGTAAGCAACATTCTGGCATGCCTGTCGACACCAAAGCTATATTGAAAACACAACATGGCAGACGATCAATTTCTCTCATTCTCATATAATAGAGTAGTTGGTTATTGCGCGCACTCGCATCCTGTTGCACACATGCAGGCCAACGCTCAACAGCACTTTCCTCAGCCAAAAGTATACCATTTCATACAAAATACTCTTATCATCATATGTTGGCAACGGATTTGATGTCAGACAAAAGAAACATACGTGGTCCCCTTGTGGCAAACTGTACATAAATAAATACTGATACCATGGAAAAGGTGCAGAGTCCTAACAAGGGACCAACATCAAAATCGCACTGTATCGGCAATCCGCAGTATGCCGTAGAGTTGGTAGAGTGTGCGTGTTGGTGAATGGGTGCACCCCGGGGACTGAGGTGGCGTTAGAAATATAGGGGCGTGGCAGGGAACCAGGGGGCAAGCGGTGTTTCTCAGATGCGAAAGAGATGATTGAAAGATGAAAGAAGGGGGCGGAGGACAGCGCTGGGGCAAGGGTGAACGGGACATACATGGCTACGCGAGAGAGCGGGCAGCCATGCATGACCCCGCGGTGTGGGACACAGTGGCTAAATGGCAGTTGCTCAACATACCATTGAGTGAAATGGGGGGATTAGCAGCTCTTGCCGGAAGAGGCTTTCAGTGTTGTCTCATTGGGAGAAAACCTAATAACCAACGCTTTCGAGAACAATTGAGACAATAAATGCAACTTTCCACATAAAGAGAACAGAGCGCAGCCTGGGGCACGGGGTTCTGCACACACAGGTCCTGACCATCGGGATTTAGGGTGCACGCAGGCAACCAGTAGAGCATGGCCATAGAGACAAAGCAAATTATCATTTTTCATGTTAATGGTAACCCGCACGTGAGTATTCTGCCTAGCAAACACTGGGCACCGATCCAAGCACCCTGATAGGAGACTGACTATGCTATGGAGAGGCATTGACTTTTGGTTTTCCCGGTGGGAGTTGAGGGGTGTTGGCAACAAAACAAAAAAAGTCCCGTTGAAACGCAAAGGGCCTATCACGCAATAGGCCTTTCCTGGGGTGCACCGGGCCACAGAGCACCCGCATACTCAGCGCCCCTGGTGCTATGCATGTTTTTAGTTATGCTCTATGGGATTTATAAAGTGCAAAGAAAGCTGGGAAACAGTGCTCGCTGTACATAAGAGAAACACCCAGGAGGCTAGAAATAAGGGTGCAGCGGTACTGGGACAGATAGGAGAAGCACGAGATAGTAGTGTGCTACCTGGGGAGGATTAGAGGTGAGTGAAACAATCAGCAATTGGTGAGATGCTCTCTGAAGAGTAGCTGCCTTGGTAACTTGTTCAAGAACCATGAACAAGCTAGACATGATTGTTGGTGGTCAGTCAAAATGTCGAAAATAAAATGTAGAATGACAATAATGTCGAAAAATAAATGTAGAAAAAAAAATGTTGAATTCCCTTTTTTTAAATTATATATTTATTTTGGGGTCAGGGAATAAAAAAAATAAGTAAAACAAAAAAAATAAGAAAAAAAATGGGGTTTGGGAGGGAACCCCCCATTTCGAATAAAAAACGTCATAAAATAAAATTCGACATTTTTTTTTTCTACATTTATTTTTCGACATTTTGACTTTCTACATTTTGTCTTTCTACATTATCACTATAAACCATGATTGTTATGGTCCTTCTGGGACAAAAGTAATAAAGGAATAAAGGTGTAAAACTGCTGGTTCAGACATTCAAGCACCTGCAATATTTTGTATCAAAAATATATTTCCCACAGAAGCAGATGTCTCTATAGATTCTTGAGAAAGCCTGAAGTTCAGATATCAAAGCCTTTGAGGGAAGTCAGAAATCTGTCCCTACCAAAATACTTTCAAGGGAATCAAAATATTCGATATCAGCTCTGCCTGACCCTGTTTAAAACGTTCCTCGGAGACCAAACTAAAGTGACATTTGTGTCTGGTAATTTTGGCGGCAGATGCCTCAAGAGGTTGATCGCCATTGCTGGTTAATACACTACAATCATGATGCCCTTGTCAACCACAACCCTCAAAATAAGCTTTCCAGAACAATTCTGTTGTGTAAAAGAGAAGTGGAAATGTTATTAACAACTTGCCATTTCAATAGGTAGAACCATTGGTCACATTAGTATGAACTAATATTGTTTTATTTTAGGCCGAAGGAACGGCCTGAAGATATTATTACTAATATTCTTTCCGAAAAACATTTGGAAGATGCTAAATTGAAACTTCAATTGCATCGACTCCTCTTAGCCCATAATATTTTCTGAAAAAATGTCAAAGTATTGCTGCAGCTAGAACAGAATCCAGGACGTGATAAAAGCCAAGTACTGTTTTTCTGGAGGCAGCACAGCAGAAAAGAAAGTAGGGTTGTTTTTCTTCATTCTGAAAAGAGATGAAGATGTTATGAACTTTGCTTCTGGATTTTTCAAGAATTGACATTTTGTAAAGATGCATCTGATTAAAGTAAATAATTAAGCCAATGATGATATGTTTATCTTTCGGGGCTGAACGTGAAATAAAACCTTTTACATAAAAGTTATTAAGTGCTTCTAACCCTGTAGGGCTGAGCTTGTCATTCTACCAAACATTAACGTTTTGTTTTATTTAAATAATTTATTCGGGGCCATATTCTCATCTTGGCGCAGTGATTGTGCTAAACAGCACGATTCACTGCGCCAAAAGAGGACGCCCAGGCTCCACTGCTATTCTCAAGTGGGCCTGGGCGCCCTCGGAGAGCACGACAGTGATTTATGTGGATTGCGCCTGTTTGAAGGGTTTACCGGTGCAATCCAATCTCGGCAGCATTTTTGTAAAATAACGATATATTCGTTATTTTACAAAAATGCTGCCGAGAACACAGTTCCTATACACCAAAGTGAGCAGCTTCAACATTGCAGGATGTTGAAGCTGCTTACTTTGGTGTATAGGAAAGTGTTCATATACACCCGTGCGGTGTATATGCACACTTTCATTTACACCAAAGCAACCAGATTCAACATTCTATCCTGCAACGTTGAAGCTGCTCGCTTTGGTGTAAATGAAAATGTTCATATACAACCGTGTGTTGTATATGAAAACTTTCTAGTACACCAAAGCAAGCAGCTTCAACGTTGCAGCAACGTTGAAGATGCTTGCTTTGGTGTACATGAAAGTGTCCATATACAAAACGGGTGTATGGACACTTCCATTTACACCAAACAAGGCTTCTTATGGCACTCCTCCAGTTTAATGGCACGAAAAGGGTACCGTAAAGCGCACATATTAAACTGGAGGAGTGCCACAAGAATAGGCTTCCAAAAAGTTTACAAATGTGGCGGTTGCTAGGTTGGTTTCCAACCCATCCTAGCAACCCCAACATGTATTCCGAAAGTGGCACATTCCTTCCGACTTCAGAAGGATGCGCCACCTTCAGAATAGGTCTTAAGTACCGAAAAGGTTGTTAAGCCTTTTAAAGTCCTTTTCGGTACTTAACACCTACATGAGACTAGGGCCCTTGATGTAAAACCATAAAGTAAAAAAAATACACATTAAAACACACAGAACAGATCATTTTCCATTCTCACAGAATTAAAAGAGGTTCATTTTACATCAAACATTTTCCATGCATTCATCAACTGTCTGACTGCTATCGAGGCATGGTGTGCTGATTACAATCTCTGTCTTAATGCCAGTAAGACTGAGGTCCTTCTCATTGGGACTCTCCTTTCCACCCACTCTCTGGCGGCCCTCCTTTGGCTCCCTCCCTTCACCCTTGTGTGAGGCTAAATATCTGGGTGTCATCTTTGACTCTGCTCTCTCCTTCTCACCTTACATTGCTGAGCTTTCCAAGAAGACCCACTTTGAGCACTAACACAATGGGCCTCATTACGACCCTGGCGTTGATGGTATGAATGGTGCCGGTAAGTCACGGCACCGTTCATACTGTCCCGCCGCATTATGAGTTCTGCTGACAGAACTTGTGATTGCACCGGCATCTTTATCAATGGTGCGGTGCAATCGTGCTCCCCACACCCATTCTGCCCTAATGGGCAGAATGGGGATTGGGAGCCCGGCAATACCACCACCCGCGAATGGGCAATTACCAGCCCATTCAACTCGTAATGGCCCGGTTATTGACCATTCGCGGGTGGCGGGGCTGGTACCGAGTATGGCGGTAGCCGTGCCTGCCATACAGGCACGGCTACCGCCATGCTCGTAATGAGGCCCAATATCTCCAGAGCCCTGGTTCTCTCCAGGCTGGACTACTGCAACAGCCTCTTCCTTAACGTTTCTCTTTCCTCCCTCTGCCCTCTTCGACTGATTCTGAATAGGATTACGAGACTTACCCTTGGCCTCAAGCCCAGGAACTGCATCTCTCCAGCCCTGAAATATCTCCACTGGCTCCCAGTGTTTGCAAGGATCAAATTCAAGACCATCTGCATCATCCACAAGGCTTTCTGGGGTCGGGGACCTCACTACATCAACTCTCTCTCCCTAAATACCTCCCTGCTAGAGTCCTTTGGTCCTCTGGCTCCAGCTCTCTGAAGATCAGACGATTCTCCAACCCGAGAGTTGGGGGTAGATCTCTCTGCTTGGCAGGTTCTTTCCTCTGGAATGGTCTTCCTGTCCCTCTACGACTTGAGCCAGGTCTCCTTAAGGTCCAGAAACTTCAAGCAGTCTTCCCCTGCACCCCTTTATGAGCACTTGTCCTCGGGCTCCCTTTCCTGACTAGCCACTGAGTCTGGCCTTTCTTGTCCTCGCACTATTCACCTCTATCCCTTCCTCCCTATGGCACATGCACTCTTGGGCTCCATGGGACTTGCCCACCTCCTGGGGCCTCATCCCTCCTGCACTTCTCCCTCAGCCCCTTCCTCTCCCATCCCTTCCCCTCACCTTCCTCCTCCCCTGCACCTCATGCTACTGCACTTGCACAATCCGAATGCCACATGGTCTAGAGGGACCTTTATTGTTGTTTTCTCTGCTGTTCTCCCCCCACCCCCTGATCCCTGTTTTGTCTTGTGGTGTCTGGAAACACTGTTCGCTGTATAGGCACCATACAAATGTTCAATTAAAAAAGAAATAATCCCTTCTGAAAATCTAAGCAGATAAAAACAAGTTAAAATAAAGCAAATCTTTAGCAATTCATGACAAGAGGAGAGCTATTTGCAGCCTCTAGTAATTACATGAAAAAGAGCAGCCACCACATTTCTCAGCCAACTTTCAGTGAAGAATCTAATTTACATCCATCCTCCTTCATCTTTCCCAATATTTTTGCTCTTAATAACCAGGTGCTGTGGACATAGCGAGCTACTGAAAATACAACATGGTGTGCAGTTGAGTCCCTACAGAATTTCAGTGCTTCACTAGAAAAACCTAGCCTACGCTCCCAAAGTAGTGGTCTTAACTATTGGCTACTCAAATCTTTCAGGTTTACACAAAAAAACAAGAGGTGAATAATGGCTTCCATACCCAAGTCACAGAGGGGGCAGGTACCGAGCCCCTTTAGGCCCCAAAGGTAGTGTTCCCATCCTGAATCGAGTGTACATAGATCTCTCGAATGACGGATGTATATAAATGAGGTAACTCTCAGAACCATAATCTATTTTACCCTGAAGATATTCTGGACCCAATTTAAGGTTTATAGCAGCCTCTACCATCTTTACTCTTTTCCTTGCAATTGCTGCTTTCCTAATCCTGGATAGGGCAGATGTATCAATATTGTCAGGGGTTTCCCATAATTTAATCCAATTAGTTCTCTTTAACATCTGCAACCCAAGGTATACATTTCCCCCCTCCAAAATTAGCAGATGTTTTTTTGCTTCACGGTACTACCCAAGGCCATCCGTACTCCACAGTCTGAGCCAGTAAAGGACAGGCTTTGGAGCCACTGAGTCACCTATCAGGCTGATATCATATACCAAGTGTAATAATGCAGTAGGTGAACTTTGCGGTAGCAAAAGCAGATTTTTCAAAAACCTATTTTCAATTTTATTGATAGACTGTGAGCTACGGTGTCCCCAAATTGAAACATTACCATCCATATAAGCTTTCCGAATGACCGGACACATGCAGAAAATCTCAATGGAAATTCCTGTTATTAACATTGTCTTGTATATGGTAATTGCGGATATCCTTGAACCAGACTGTGGTTTGCTATTATGTGGGTCGATTAATCCAGCAGTAGGATCCAGCAAAGAATGTGTTCATTCTACAGCACTCAGAAGCAGGAGGCAATTGAATCAAAATTCACAGCAATATTTATAGCCATGTTATGATATAGATGGCACATGTAAATCCTGTGTGTGTGTCGGAATTCTTCCTTAGCAGAGTCTAAGATGCATTGAATTATCAATACCATATTATCAACCCACCGTAATTATGCCGATGTGTTCAGTTCACAAGATTGATGGGGTAACAATGTATAACAATTATATGAGACACCTTTACTCCTAGCTGGATTTAACTGGGGCAACTGATCTTAATTACGTAGATCATATAGTATGAAAAAACGAGAGGTGTGACTTGCCTTTCTCCTGCTCAATCCTACTAACCTTCCTACCCTGTTATCTTTTCAGATCCGCCAGAGCACCAGGAGACCACTCCGGTGGTGACCGTGCACGGTACAAATATCTTTAACATTAACATAAAGCATGAGTATACACATACACCAGGAACCACCAAGCAATCATATGTCTCCGCTGGAGTGCTAGCCACCTGCAGCTCAGATGCCCTACACATTTATAAGGGGGGCTGTAGACATAGCTTGACATGTCCACTGTGCAAACAAACCCAGCACCGCATTTACCAAGTCACCGGCCCAACACCCTCAAAAGCAGATGAAAATAAATATTTTCCAACACTCCAGGCACTAAGTTATAATCAAGATGAAAGTGGGCCGCAGATCACGCGCAAGTAGCCACATCATTACATCTGGCTAGTAAACTACCCACACTTTACAATTATTATTGCCACGCCCCACAGTGGGCCTATGGTTTGCTAGGCCACAAAAACCAACTAATCAAAGGTCAGTAATTAATGTCCCTGCATATAAATAACAATACTGTCCCACAAACCCACAAGACGACACGTAAGCACCATAAGACATTGGTAACTGCAAGCATTAATATGCCAATCAAACTAGTTCATAGTACAAGTCTGCCAGATGGTTGCATATTATGGGAGAAAATGCATCATAGACATCAACATTAATAGCGCAATAAATGTTAGCACCTGATACACTCTAACAGAGGACATGTCAGACACACACACTTGAATCAACTACAGACATTCTGGCATCACATGACACCTAAGGAGGTGGTTGCGCTATTTAAACAAAACAAGAACAGTTATCCGATCCAATGCCAGTTCCAGCAAGTTTAACAAATTAATTATCAGTGCATTATTAACATTGAAAAAGATATATATGTGCATTATTAACAGGAAATGCTGTAGAGTACCCAAGACATTCAGGTAACATGGCATGTGCCCGCAGAGTTAATGTCAGGAACTTGAAAGTATGTTACGGAACATCGCAGGAGCAGTTCAGATCCTATGACATGCAGCAAAGAACACCTCCGTCCTGCACAGTATCTTGCATGTGATTTCTCCACAAGGTTCATTCATATATCCCCCTTTCTATCCTCACTTCCCAAGGAGATCCTGAGCAGCCTCAAGAATGGAGCTGTGGCATGAATATACGCAGCACAGGCAACAGGGTATATGCCAGCTTGCGCATCACCCTCTCGGTAAGTAAGGGTTTCCGGGAGGAGCTGCGTACTGTTTGTGCATGGAAGAGCTGCGTACTGGTTGTGCATGGAGGAGTTGCGTACTGAGCTGCGTACTAGTTGAGCATGGAGGAGTTGCGTACTGGTTGTGCATGGAGGAGCTGCATACTGGTTGTGCATGGAAGAGCTTCCTAATGGTTGTGCATGGAGGACCTGCCTACTGGTTGTGCACGGAGGAGCTGCGTCCTGTTTGTGCATGAAGGAGCTGCGTCCTGGTTGTGCATGGAGGAGCTGCATACGGGTTGTGCATGGAAGAAATGGAAGAATGATCCTGATTTGTGTTGCCTCATTCAGGGGGACAGTCTGGAATGGTGCGTGATTCTATTTGCGCATGCTGGATGATACACCCCTGCATGCCCCCCACACAAACCTGGCACACTCAAAGCAACACATTACGGACTTGTGCCACCCTAGATTGAGGACAGTATGGCCCGAGGGCACTACAGCAAGCAGGTGAGACTGTGAGAGCACTGATCTTGACTAGACAAACAACCTAGTGCCCCTTCCACACAACAGCTCAGGACCGCTCACCTAGGCAACGACCGTGTAGATTTGGCAGTCATCTAGTGACGCATCCAGACATAGGCTGACACTTTGATACCTGTGGCTCTCATAGAAAGGTGTGGCACGGCAGTATTGATGTAGGCACATTTGCCATCTAGAAGACATGTGTGCATGCTTATAAACTGCAGAGTTTGCAGCTGCCTCTGGAGAGGTGGGAACATGATAGATCATGCTTGGTGGAGGGTGACTTCTCCTTAGTTGAGGGTATGGGGATAGATGTTACTGGCTTTCTCTGCAGGACAGGAGAGTACATTTCACTGGCAAACAGCAGTAAAGAAGTTGTAGGTTCATCTCATCAGCAATGTGGCCTTGTCAGAAGATGACCATGAGCCTCAGGAACACAGGAAGCTGCTTTGCTCGGTTAGAGATGGAGATTAGTACAGGCCCTAGCAGGGAAGAAAGCACATCAGAACAGAGTCTTACAGATCAACCCAAATATAGAAGCACTGAAGGAGCAGCACTGCATGGTGAAAAGCTGCCTTGTTCCATAGAGTTCTGAAGGAACAGTAGTACACTGTTCATTGGATGTCCTCGAAAAGCTGCTGTCCAATCAGAAAGCATTTTGCATGGGGTGGTAAACCTTGCGTGTTTGCTCATGTGTGCACAGATGATATGGGGAAGGGAGTTCGTGGGAAGAAAGCCGGGCCGGGAATTTGAGAGTGGGCGATCAGATGGTACATGTTTTATGTATTATGTACTGCAGGCCTTTCAATTGAATATAACAAAGCATCCGTTAAAGCCACCCACCTGTCAATTACATTCTAGACCTTCACTGGACAGATTTCCTGCATGGAGCTGAGACAGAGGGCACAAAGTCTGCTCCGCCTTTTACCCCTGGTTCATGCCAGAATTAGAACAGGATCTAATTGTAAAGGGCAGGGATTGCAATGTCAATGGGTTACCCTTGATGGTTAAACCTCTAAAATGCAGGTGGAGTGTATAGGGTCTGATTGTAATGCGAGTGCCAATTCATGCACACGAGAGCCCGCATTACCGCTTGTTTTAAGAAAGGGGTGTATAAATCCCCCGGGGAACCCGGGACCATCAAGATTTCCTTGAATTTTCTACACCGCCATAATGGAATAATCACAATTCCACTGAGCGGGCGGTGCACACGTACATGCTAGAGGTATGTCCCGTTCTTCAGCATTTACACTCAACTTAAAATTAGCAGCCTAGGCAGGAACATGTACCAGTACTAAGAACATGTGTGGGACTGGAGCCAAGGGGAGGGGGCTCTGACCAGGAAGGTTATTGTGCTAAATGGGTTAGTGGAGGTTTATCTCAATGTTTAACGACAGTCCATCATGAAGAGAAGGGTCTTGATGAATTTTCGGAATTGCCTGCAGGTGGCAGCAAGTCTGATGTTGATGCTATGAGGTTCCACAGTCGTGGGGCATGGATAGAGAATGCCTGGTTCCTGTTTCTTTTCTTTGTGTGCATTTCTTCTGCTCTAGTCTGGCCAGGCCCTGACTTGTGGAGATGTGCTTACCGCCCGAGAACTGATGTTCATTGCCAGGGAGGAGCAAACGTGAAATGTCATAACTGTCTATATGATGCAGCTGGCTTTGAAAGTGATGTGCGCTTGTTGTGGAAGCCAGTAAAGTAGGGTAAGTGTTGGATGGACATAGGTAGGAATTAGGAAAGAAATATATCAGCACACCATGGTTCAGTACTTTCCATTTGCAGGGAGCCTTTTCATTCCTGCTTATGCCACCTACTGGAAGCATATTCTTTTGAACATATAAACAGGCAGCATTTTCTATGATTTGACGAACAGCTTGTCCTCTTACAACACACAGTGGTTGGTAATTCAATCTCAAACAAGCCTCCGTGGAGAGAAGGGCACGACTCTCTCATACCCAATGCAGGACTGCCATTATCCTACGTGGATGGAGACCCTCTTATACAGAACCTGCCTTGCCGACCCCAGTGCTCTTGAACAATAGCTGAAACATGATGTGGTCTTAAACAGCTCCCACAGGATCTTGGCTTCAAGCTATTTTTTATTTCCTAACTTTGAGGGACAACAGTAAATCGAAATTGCTGCATATCTGGGACTAAAAAGGTCGAGATGTGCTTGTAAATTTCTTTTAAGAAAGCTGCTTGGCATCTTGGACTGCCTCGGCCCTTTTTCGGTGTGCTCTCGGCTGATGTATGAGTGATATTCCATCCTTCTGCACCTGTGGCCAAAATGGGAAAGATGGGTGCTCGAACCCCCTTATTAAAAATATGGATGTCATCTGGTGGTCATCATGCCACCCAAAGTGTAACCCCAGTGACTCTCAGTCTTCGGATGTGCTCTTAATCTCTAACAACTTTAGGAAGGGGCATGCAGGTTATTCTTGTAGGACTTCTCTACATTCATATCAAATGGTCACGTCTTGATTAAGAAAACCCCTGGGTTGCAAATAGCTCACTCATACTCAACCTACGGAAGTGTTTTGCCTAATTTGATAGTGTGAAGTTATTTACTGTTGCTACAATTATTTGGATGTGTCCTACTTCTTGTGATGCCATCAGCGTCGTTTCATTTGATGTCAGTACCTACTATGAAATCAAGGATTTCAATGGAGTCTGATGTCACTTTCACCGATGCCATTGATTTTGCAAAATTATGCTGTTGTTAGAAAAGTAAATAATCGTTTCCCATGTGTTTCAACTATGGTGTACCTCTATAATTTATGTTCTGTTTTGAGCAGGTTTGGGATGCCAGGTCGCCAGCCACTAGTGATGAATGACAATGAAAATGAAATGAGACTCCAATGTAGAGCATACGATTACTTTTCCGTGCTCCTGTGCAGGAATGCATGCACTCCATTCATATGGGATGAGACTAAGGGCACGATTCTGAGGTGCATGCAACAGTAAGAAAGTGTTCATCTCTGATGGATGAACACTTTCCTTAAAAGCACCCTATTCTGACAAAGTTGTAATGTAGGTGACTGACATCAAAGTCCCAACTTTTGCATGCGTCTGATTTACTGCTTGACAACAGCCTAAGAAACCATGAAAAATGCAGGGCAGGCACTGTGAGGGGGTTCTCTTTTCAATAGCACTGCTTTAGCACCTCAAAAAGAGGGGGTCAACTATTGCACCTGTTAATTGCTGCTGCACACTTTTCTCGTTATGAAAATAGCAGTTCCTAAACTGCAGCACTGCTTTTTTAGTTTAATGAAAGCTTAAGAACACTTTCTTAAAATAGAAAAGTGTCAGTCTTTTAGGAAATGCTCACAGTGTCTATGGTCGTCATTTGGGGGTGCCTGGGGGTTGCTACTGCAGCCCCTGGCAACTCCCGTGCAACACCTGGCACTGCCTCTGTGACACCTGTTTATGGGGAAGAGCTCGGATTTCAAAAAGAAATGTTTCCGTTTTTGTTTTCCATAACGGAAATAATAAAAAATGTTGAGTCAGTCAGAGTGACTTCAGAAATAATTAATTTCATTTTGAAATACAACCCCTCTCTTCCCCCCACAAGACATGGAACCCTGCGGCTCCTCTGCTCTGCTGCACATGACAGGAACCAGTACTGGTTCCTTGTGTGCGTGTTGGAGAATGGGAGCCAGAGGCTATCCTGCAGAGGAGGAGAAACGGATTCAGGAAGGTAAGAAGATTAATTTTTTTAAGTGTAAAAGTGTGTGTGTGTGTCTTTGTGTGTGTATATATCATACAATGTAAATCCACTTCAAGCAACAAGGTCACTATGTTGCTGATTACTTTTTTTAAATTAAAATGATATAGTTTATATATAAACTTTTCATTTTGATTGACATTTCTCATTATTTACACTTTACAAAATACCAAGCGCCACAAAGGAACAGAAAAGCAAATGAAAAAAGAAAAAAAAGAGAAGAAAAAGGCGCATTTTAAATAGCTTGAGTAAGTTCCAAAATATGATCTAAAAATTGTACGACTGTACATATCAGCTTATTATTCTGACCATGTACAAGTTTTAACCATCTGGAGTCACCATGTTCTAGGTTTTGAGAGATCTTAAATAGGGCTCCAAAGAGGATTCTTTTGTCGGTTAATGCAGGGCAAATCATAATGAGATGGTTAAGAGACTCTGGTGTTTCTTTGTTGTTGCAAAAACGGCAACATTTTTCCTCTTTTGGTATAGATCGAATTTGAGATAGTCTCTGTTTAGTAGGTAAAATATTTAGTCGCATTTTCAAAATAATTCTTCATATGATTGGATTTGGAAAGAGTTCCAAATAGTGTGGAAGTTCATTCAATGCTCGTATGTCCATCAGGCATTGCAAGTTCATTGAATAGGATTCTTTCTCCATGATTGTTTTAGACCAATCATTCTGCTGTAGCTTAATCTTGGCTCGTTGTCGATGGTTTAGAAGCATTTCTCCGTAATATGTTCCTTTGCCATTAGGTTCAGCAATTCAGTTCTCCAAGGTTTAAAGATGGTATTATGCATTGTATGTGGCCTTATTTTAAGGGTTTGCATGTCTGGGATTGGATCTTCATTTATGACCTTACGTAGGAGGACCAGCTGCTTCCAACGCACTATTGAAGCCAATGATTGAAGAACTACTTCAAAACATATTCTGGGCATAGGGAAGTTCATTGGGAGTTGCAAGATTTTCCGCCAAAATTGAGCTTCAAGCTTTTGCCAATTTATGTTGGTTGCAATAATCATCGCGTCACTTCCATAAGTAATGATGGGAATTACCTTTTGGCGGTATAACGCTATGATCGGTTTCATTGAAAATTTTCATTAACGTCTGTGTAGCATTACGCCTTGTCGTGCCAACATTTGGATTTTACCTTCTAGCCCGGTCACCCAGGCTGTTTCGTCTTTTTGTTGGTTTAATAATACACCAAGGTATTTGAAGGAGGTAACTTCATCCAAAACTTTTTTTGTCTAAAATTAAATTTGTCGGTTTATATCGCTTAGAAGCCTTGTAATATTTTGTTTATTCCATAATTTTCGTTTTTTTATTGTTAATCTGAAGTTCATTTTTGCTCATGTATGATTCTGTCATGGGTAAATTCTCCTGTAATCCAGATGGAGTTTTATCAAGGCTTGCAGGATCGATGTTCATAGAATAATCAGCAGTATATAAATTATACAAGGTCGCTGCTAATGGGCATCCCTGCTTTAAGCCATTCCAAGTTCTTATGGGTTCCGTTGTTGTCCCTTCTTTTGTGAGCCTGATCGCCACTGTTGTGTTGGAATATAGGGGTCTTATCAGTCCCCTAATATCTGGAGGCCAATTCCATTTGGCCAGTTTTTCCCACAAGATCGATCTATTTATGGCATCAAACGCCATATGTAGGTCTATAAACACTGCATAGACGGGCACGTTGTTTCGTATGGGTTTATGTTTTATCAGATTTAGAATTAGGAGATTTACATTAGTTCCTACATTCTTAGTGAAGCCAGTTTGCCGATTATCAAATCGATTTGAAGCTTTGGCCCATATGGTCAATTTTTGAAGCAGGTATGAGGCAAATAATTTTCCCAATGGATCTAGCAGGGCGATTGTTCTAAAGTTAGCAGGATTGTCTCTATCGCCCTGCTTATAGATTGGGATCAATACCACTTTGGTCCACATTGTTGGTAATGACTTTAGTATGTTAATTAAAGTTAATAAATGGTCCATGAGATTCGCCCATGTTTCTGGGTCATGTTTCAGGGCAGCATACGATAGTCTGTCCGGCCCAGGAGCTCTAGAGGAATTTAAATTGCGGATCATTTCTACAAAGACGTGCTTCTCCCAAGTAATGGACCATTGGTTTGAGGTTGATGGTATCTCCATTTTTTTGTCGCTGTTCCGTGATCTGTAGAGATTAGAAAAGTGTGTGGTCCAATTGTCTTGGGTCACATTGGATACCATCAGTTGTTGCTGCTGAGCATTGTTATTGAGCAGGTCCCATAAGGATCTCAAGTTCTTATTTCTGAGCGTGTTTAGCATTGCTTCAGCATTCATTTGCTGCAATGCCATCATATTTGATTTGCTCTAATTTCTGTATCCTTGTTTTGCTTTTCAGATGTTTTCCAGATTTACTGGAGATAAATCTTTTCTCCATATTCGCAGGTTTTGCCCTAACAGTTTTCTTTTTTTAACTATTTAACGGTTGTAGTAGTGTTGCTGAATCGGTTTCATTGTAGCAAACTTGTTTTTTTTTTAAAAGGAAGTAATACCCAATCATAGTTTATTTTCTGTTCATTTGGCAGAAGTGTTTGTTGAAGAATCTGTGGAATAGTAGCTGGCTGATTTTTACTAATTCTTAATCTGAAACTACCACCAACGATATGTAGCCGCAGAGGTGGCAGGCGGGGTGAGTGATTTCCAGCTCCTGCAACGGACATCGTGAGCATTGAATGGTCGCTTTCAGTAGTAGGCGTTATTTGAAAGTCAAGTAGAATATTGGTTATAGCTGGTGATAAATATCTATAGTCGATGATGGTAGAAGAATTGCGGCAAGACCATGTCGGAATCGGCAGTTTCTGATCATCAAGGGGTTGATTTATTAATTTCAGGTTTCTCATAAAGATCTCCTTTGACCAACCTGAGCTCTGGTGGAGAGGTTATTTTGATGACTAAGAATACCATTATTGTCATATAAATGAATATTGAGGTCTCGACAAATGATGACATTTATGTCACGGTATTTGGCACTAATTCTATCCATTGTTAGAAATACACCATCCAAGAAACTGTCGTCATTGATTGCCACTGGATTCCAGTATACATTAATAATTGCAATCATATTCCTTGACTTAGATTGTGATTCCGCTCGGGAGTCCTGTAATTTCGGTAGAGGTTCATGGATCGTCTCACTCTTCATTTTGATGATAGTCAATTGAGTCCAGGGATTTATATTTTGTGTTTCAATGAAGTTCCAAAGGGCAGATGTTTTTATCAACGTCAAAAGGCCCGCGGCCGCCCAGCCTCTGTTACTTTTCAGGGCCGGATTAAGTGCAGTAATAAATCCATTGCAGGCCGGCGTATTAGTCAACCAAGCCTCTTGGAGGCATATAATATGGCACGATTCTAGTGCAAGGTCCGAGTAGTTAATGTTGATGATCAACATGTTTAGGTTCATAACCGTTATTACCGAACATTCCTGTGGAGAAAACAACTAAACCAATTTAAATAACCCAGTGTGAAATTTCCACAAAAGAAATTTACGGGTTGATTCATGGATTATTTGCGCCGAAAAAAACGGAATTTGTGCGCCATTCTGCCCGCAAATCCCTGTTTAACAAATGGGGATTTGCGGGCAGAATGGCGCACAAATCCTGTTTTTTTGGCACAAATAATCCATGAATCAGGGCCTTAGTGTCATCTACTCCCATTCCAATCTATACTAAAATATTGAAAAGTCCAATCTCTTTCTTTTATTTTGCAATTCTTCAGGTCGCTCAACTCGTCATGTCAGACCTTTCTGCTTTTCAATATACAAGGCTTCTACTGGATAGTACAGCAAATCGGAAGACAATCTGCACTCAAAACTGTTTTTATTCACTTAGTTGTGTGATTTGTCTTGTGAACTTCTCAGACTACAGCTGGATACTCATTCCCTTCAAGGTCAATATGCTTGCTCTTCTGTGGGCTGCTCTCCTCTACCACATACTGTATGAACTAATTTCACTGAATGCTTGTTTATAAAATTCCCAAAGCATGAAGTAGGGCTCCTACACATCATAGGTAGATTTAACCAGCTTTTGCAGCTGGACAGTACACATTGTCCCCTCCAATACTTCCACCCACCTCAGAATGGTGCTGCTGGAAACTGGAGGGGAGAATGTTGGGTTTCCACACCACTTTTAGCATGAGTTCAGAATTGGGCCCTGATATGGAAAGGTTTATTCTTGCTGTACCGGCATAGGTGACACAAATAGGCCTGTACTGAGGACAAGACATATGCAATTTGGTGACATTTGGGAGGAGAATCGTGAGGAGCCATTACACCCTGAGGGCGACTTATGGGAGAGACACACTCACCTGATGTTGATGAGAGGGGGCAGCAAGGAGGAGAGGGAGGAGTGGGAATCCCTGATGGAGGCTTGGGGGAGACATTTTCACCTAATGTTTGCTCGCAGTGGGAGCAACAGAGATTCTGAGAGGCAGTTGACACCACTGTCAGTGCCCATCTCCTATTTATTCATGGAAGGGCATTGAAAGGGCTATTACGGCTGAGGATCCCTGCGTTTCTGGAACTGCCGCGAGGTTATTGAGGGGATATTGTTTGAACGTTTTGGACGCTGGATATGTGACCTATTGGCTCCTCATCTGAGCTCCCGGCACCCGACAATCTCTTCATTAAGAGCAGCGCACGCACATTCGCACGCGCGCATTTGTGGAAGGGCATTTAAAGGGCTGTTGGGGCTGAGGATCCCTGCATTTTTGGAACTGCTGCGAGGATATTGCAAGCATATTGTTTGAACATTTTGGACACTGGACACGGTACTTGGAGCATACTCCTCAGCATTACGATTGCAATCAGACCCTATAGTGTGAAGGTTGTTCGTTTTAAACAAACATTTCATTGTTTCTTCAAGTGACCTATTGGCTCCTCCTCTGAGCTCCCGGCACCCGACATTCCCTTCATTAAGAGCAGTGCATGCGCGTTCGCGCACGCGCATTCGTGGAAGGGCATTGAAAGGGCTGTTACGGCTGTTAGAGATGTTGAGTGGAGGGTGGAGGCTAATATATATTTCTTCCTTTGTAAGTGTTTATTTCTTGTAGGGGTCCCTTTGCTGGCCCCTTCAAAAGGTTGTAAGAGGTTGACCAAAATGTACATCCTACGTACAGGTATGCCGCCCATGGGCAGCAGGGCAGATGATTTTGATTTATCGATGGTTACACCCAAGCGCGGAACTCATGTTCCAAATGTCCCATGCAGGGCTGCACCACGCTCGAGATTGTCTTCAATCACGATGGATATTTGGAAATTTTATCCTGAATGTCCGGCGATAACTGTGTCAACAAGTGTGGTCCCCATCACTGGTACTGACGTCCAAGCTATAACTAATATGTTAGAGCTTGTGGGAAATAACACAGAGGAGGTGAGGCGGTGGGCTAAACCTATTGATTTATGTTCGCCCTCAGGTTCCCTGTTGATGGCCTTTTCCCAAAAGGATTTACTGGGAGAGTTTGTTTTGCCGGCACAGACGGATTCTGTTGTTCCGTTTTTTTTTAACACAGTGACTACTGTGCAAATACATGCAGCAGCAATAGGCTGCCTACAAGAATGTAAAACAAACAATGTTGTGCCTGTTGTGAATGATGACCAAAAGAATGAGCAAGGAGAAATGCAATCAGATGATGTAATTAGGCCACTTGATATGAATATGATCAATCAGGGTTTACAATCAATTGACTCAGAAGAAAGAAAGCAATTGTCTTAGTTTCCAGTTATGTTTACTGACTCGCAGCATGAGTCTTCTGTCCTTTCTATTTCCTTTACTCAACCTACTCCATGACAATGCAGGACTAAAGGGGTGGATTTAAATGAAAACATTGTACAGGATGTATTATTAGGCGCTGAAAAGATACTGCAGGCTATGAATACTGCCCTATTTGCGCTGGTGAAGCTCTATGAGTCTTTAGACTCTCGACTCACTGATCAAAACTTCCTACTGAGATAGTTATTAGAATCAAGAACGGTAACTGCACAGCAAGAGGTTCTAAATGTGCCACTAATTCAGTTTGGTTACAAACAAAATGAAATGTCACAAATCCAAATAGAAACCATTGTGTTAGCGGCACTACAAGCAGCTAAAGAAGAACACACAAGGGAAGTGAACCCAACTGCTCCAAAATTAAAAAGTAAGGATGATAAAGACCAAATGAATGGCTGTGTCGTTCAACAAGAAAAGGGTGAAAATATATCAGAATTAACTAATCATAAGGTGGAGGAGGGGTTTAATAAAAATGATTTTGAGCAGAAGTCTTTGGTGGTATCTAATCCTGTTTATATTTTTTTTGCCACTCAGGGCCCTCAGCAACAAAGTAAAAAAGATGCAAATCAGTCTAAACCATTAACTCAAAAGAAGGCAAAGAATCAGAAAATTACAAAAAAGTAAGAACTCTAGGTAATTTATAAAATTACTTACTGTACCTGACAAATGAGCACAGGATAAAAGTGCTGCTATTGTGAGGAAATATGCTGCATTTGCTAAAGTAAAGGGCAATATATCACAACCAATACAGGTACTAAAGGAAATTCCTCAAACTCCGCAAATTGATCTGAAATATGCCCCTCTTGATAATTTGGTGCAAGAAATAGGAAAAAAGGAAGGGGCAATTAATGAGACAAAAAGAAGTGCGGTTGGGTCATGTGAAATCGAAAAATCTGTTGGAATTGTACAAATTGAACGCCCCCAATCATGGCACATATATGACACTGGAAGAGCGTAGAGAAGAAATTGAAAAATCTCTGAGGCAGTTCATGGTACGGCCTGTAGTGACTTCAAAGAAGGAGGGAGAGGGAAAATCAAATTGTTTGTACAAGGGCAAAATGAATGAGTTACCGAAGTGGAACTCGTATGATTCGGCGATAGTGAGGCCGCCTCATAGTAATTTGGATACAAACAGAGAGTATCCAGGAAGGCAAATAGAAACAAGGCCACCCAATAACATTCCTGATATAAAGAGAACCACTAATGGGAGACAAAGTGAAATGAATGAGAGATTGAATGGTCGTCATGGTAATTGTAATGACTCAACACATGCAAGTCTAATAATGCAGTGCAGGGGAGGGGAATTTGGTTTGTAAGATCTAAACAGATCATCTGTCTTGAACATCTTGGGAAACATTCCACGATTGCAAGGTGTGAAGTCATCTGATCTAGCCCAGATTGAATGTATTCATGAACATATTAGAATCGTGGTTAAGATTTGGATGACGTCAAATGTTGTGAAGGATGTAATATGGCAGAAAAGAATGGAAATTTATCAGATTGGGTTTATGTTACTTAACTTAGCTGAGAAAACTCAAGGAATTGAACTAAATCAATCGAAGTTGCTTGGAATGCCTGATAACAAACCATGGAAGCAAAATCCGGTGTCAGTCTCATATTCTACCATGCACACGGAATGACCTCGCTCTGTAATATATCCAGCTACCGGTGCAATACTGAAGAGATGATAGCTAAGGAACATCTCAGCAAAACAAATTGTCAAGGTTGCATCTTGGAATACGAGAGGAAACTCACATTTGAACACTTCTTCAAGGGCACAGTTAGGGCAATATGATATTTTATTATTGCAAGAAGTGTGGATGGATTCCGCTCCGGTGTGGGAAAATCACCAAATTGAATTAATAGCTGCAACTAGCCAAGGTCGAGGCAGACCTGAGGCAGGACTATTGGATGCAGTCAAGACCGGTAGTGGTTGGGAATCAATACCCTAGTACTCTCCAAACAATCATATTCAAATAGTTAAATTCATGCATGGTAACAAAGTTATTGCTTGCGTAAATATTTATTGGAATCATCTGGACATCAAACATAGTATCTTTTTAAAAGACCTGGGGGAGTGTCTAGATCTAATAGCAAAATATCTTATGATAAATTACACTATTGTGGCTGGTGACTTCAATATGAATTGTTTGGAGAGTGACAGAAGAAAATTAACGACGACAGCTAAGCAATGGAACTTACTGATGAAAGAGAGAGGTCTTAACATGGTCAAATGTGCAATTTCAGAAGATATTCCCCCTAAGCATACATGGCGTAGAGAGAAGTCAACCTCATTGATTGATTATATCTTTGTGGATAACAATATGTTCAACTTGTTAACCACACTTAAGATCTCTGAACTCAAACAGAGTGACCACAGTATATTGGCAATTAATTGGCAATGGAATGTTGGTAGCGAGTGTGAAGCCAAAGAAGTATATCATAATTCTCTGACGTTGTCTTCAAAGGGTAATCGCTTTAGATGGACTCCGCCGATGTTGTCCAACTTATTGAAAGCTATCTCATATCCGAAAGATATTCTGGAACCGAATGTATCATATCAAGATGGGAACTACATGGCCATTCTTCATCTTTTAAAAAAAAATGATCAGGTGGGTCAACATAATCAAAAAATACATCGGCATGTGAGTGATAATGAAGTCAGATTTAAAAAGATGAAACTTAGGAAGGATATTCGTAACATCAAGGAATTGGGTCAGGCAGAACGGAAAAGAGCAACTGCAAAATTGAAAAATTCTTATAAGAACTGGCTGAAACAACATAGAACTCACATGATATCACAAGATGCCAGATTTATGCTTTACTCATTGGCATCGAAGAGCTCTGCAATGATCTGGGGGTTAATAAAAAATATATATGTCCCCCTTCAATCTATTAGTCAAATTAATGCGGTGTTTGAGGAGGTTTGGACTCTATATTATTCATCACTATATGCAAGTAGTGTTTGGGCCAATCGGCAGCCAGGTCAGAATCCTAATGAAACATCACAGTTAAGAATTATGGAGGAGGATATATTATATCATATTAAGAAGTTGAGCTCATCTAGGGTAATTGGCCCCGATGGGCTTTCTAATTCTATGCTCAAAGAATATCCAGAAGCATGGGCCTCTATTTTACGGGTAATATTTCATCAAACTGTTTATACACACAAACTTCCAGCTTCCTGGCAGAAATCTATTATTATTCTGATTTATAAAAAGGGGATTGAACAGATGCGAGGAACTACAGGCCTGTGGCATTGTTGGATGTCCCTGGCAAGTTATTTGCTCGTATAGTGCTGAACGAATTTAATCAATGGACCAATAAGTTTGAAATTAATGATCCTTTTCAGACAGGTTTTTCGACCAGGCTTAGGAACGGCAGTTAATTTACAGGTTATTCATGCCATTAAAAAACAAGAATTGCAAATGAAACAAAACGTATTCATGGCATCTATAGATTTTGAAACTGCCTTTGACTCTGTGTCTAGGCAGTTAATATTTAAAAAGCTGGTATCTAAAAAGTCTCCTGAACATTTGCAATTCTGGATTCAAGAATAACACACAAATACCTCGATACAGGTCAGAATATCATTGGACGGCACGTTGACTTGTTGCATCCATACCTTTAGAGGTCTGAAGCAGGGATGCCGAATGGCCTCTTCGCTATTTAATTTTTACATAGCGGACTTAGCGGATGAATTCAAGAGTGTGGTGTCAGATTCGCCTCGTTTGGCTTCAAGTGCGATTCCCTGGCTCTTTTATGCTGATGACCTAGTATTGTTGGCTAAAACAGCCAGGGGATTACAAGGTTTGCTGGGTGTAGTGGGAACATATGTGAGGGAGAATGAATTGAGTATAAATGTATTGAAATCAAAAAGCATGAAGTTAGAAATAAAGCACAAAAAAAAGGCAGCTCATCTCTCCTGGTTTCTACAGTGTCAGCGCCTCGAAGATGTTAGGGAATATAAATATCTAGGTCTGAATGTGAATACTTCTGAGTCTGATATCCCATATTATAATGAAATTAGATCGAAAATGAAAACAGCTACTGCTCAGGCTCTTTGTTGAACTTTAAATATGGAACGTTCTCCTTGAAACCTATAGTTATATGTTACTGCCAGAAAGCTGTACCAACAGTGATGTACGGTGCAGAAACAAGGGCTTGGAGGCATGAGTTGTTTTGGTCAGTACTAGAGGGTTCTTATTGGAAATCACAAGTTACCCAAATCTGTTTCAGTATGTTTGGTGCGATATGAACTGGGGCTAACTTCGCTTTATACAATGCATATGTGGAAATTGTGTTGCATGTACCGCAAATGTATAACAACGTTAGAAGTAATTTCAATCATGCACGTACTGTCCATATATATAAAAACAACAAATCATTACTTCATGGCTTTATGGAGGCGGAGAGTCCAAGACTGTCTCCAAAATGCCAATGTGTCAGACGAAATGTTGATAAATAATCCAACGAAGGCTACAAGAAAAATTCTCCTATTGGACTGGTGCAACACATATAATCAATGTGTAAACACCAAACATGTAAATATTCACAATATAGTGATAAAAAAGCTAAGAACAACAGAATCCTACTTATTAAAATGTCCAGGTGCAAAATACAGAGATATGTTCTTGAGATTTAGATTTAATGTCTGGCACACCAGGGAAGTTTTGGCTAAATGGAAGTGAATCCCGGTGAAGATGAATTTTTGCATATTTTGTAGGGGTACGAAAGTGAGTGAAACATTACATCATTTAATAGTCATCTGTACCTGTTTAATTGATAACATAACTGTGTTCTTTAGACCACATTTTGAAGCTTATACACTGCTTACGAATGAATCTTTTTGGTGGCATGTATACAACACCAGGTTGACCAAGGTAAGAATTGCAGTAGTCAACTTTCTATTGGCCTTGAAATTAATAGATGATAATAAATGTGTTGGAGTAGTTTAATGGTATTATGAACTCAAGATGTATGTTTACGAGTAATTGCAATGGTTATTGTGTTATTCTGAAGTGGTCTAGTTAATGTCCTATGAAAGGTAAATCGCCTTGGATTGAGTATGTTTTGTCTGAAATACTAGGAAACATTGTGACCTTGGTTCTGTTGATTGTATCTCCCCTTGTTCCTTGTTATGGGGTTGAGGGAAAGAAAAGCAAATAAGATTGTTCTCTGTTTTCTATTTTAATGTAAATAGTTAAGAAAATTGTGTTAGTTAGTGAAAACTAGGATTTTATGTTATTATGATTTGTAATTGTTTTATTTTATTATGTATATTTTATATTAAAAAGTTGATTTATCAACTGTAACAATAAATACCAAAAATAAGTATCATAGCACTGGTACATTCATGAACAAGATGAAAACAGAAAAGTGCAAACGCATGATAGTAGATGCTGCGGATAGTCAGGTAATGTAAGTGTGTGGAGTATCAGGGCCTTTTTGTACGCAGTGAAGATGGTGTCGGTGTCATTTTGGGCAGGTAAAGTGGTGAAAAAGGATGAGATGGTAGGTTTGAGCAATATAGCTGTGAGTTTGCATGTGTGCCGGAAGGTTATGGGGATGTGCGTGGGGTTGTTGCGGGCATTTGAGTGCTCTAGATGTGTGAGAAAGAGGATCAGGGAGTGATCTTGAAGTGAGAGGACAAGACATGTGCCATTGGGTGACACCTGGGAGAAGGAGTAGGAAGAGTCGGGAAACCCTGAGGGCAGCTTATGAGAGAGACAAGACCGCCTGATTTTACTTAGAGGGAGCAGTAGATATTAGGGGTTGATGGTGACACACAAGTCAGTGTCTGTCTTTTGAAGCCATTGGCCAAGACACGTGCCTTCATGCCGCACTCTGGAGTAGGACAGGGAGGAGCCTGGAAACCCTCAGGGCAACCTGTCTGATTTTGCAGAAAAGGAGCAGCAGTGACTTGGGAGCCGAGTGATGCACCAGTCAGTGTCAATCTTTCAAAACGAGAGGATGAGACACATGCTATTATTGGGTGACACCTGGGAGGAGGAGAGACATGAGAATGGAAACCCCAGGGGTAGTGGTAAAATAATATGTGCCTGAAATTTGGGTGAAGGTGCAGCAGATATATGGGGGGTGAGTGTTCCATCAGTCAGTGTTCATCTCTTGAAGTGAGAACAAGCCATGTGCAATTGAGTGAAACCTGGGTGAAGGAGTGGAGGGAGCTGTGAAATCCTAAGGGCAGCTTCTGGGAGAGACAAAATCATTTGATTTTGCTGGGAGCGAGGGGCAGAAATTTGGGTAAGAATGTGGCACAACAATCAATGTCCATCTCTTGAAGAGAGATGACAAGGCATGTGCCGTCAAGTGACACCTACAAGGAGAAGAGGAAGGAGGCAGCTGGAAATCCCTCATGGATGCTTGTGGGAGAGGCATGCTAATCTAATTTTGCTGAGGGATGGGGCAGCTGAGATCCAGGGGGGCAGTTAATACACCAGTCAATAGCCATCTCTTGAACGAGTGTACAAGGCACAAGACACATGGGAGGAGAAGTGGAAAGAGCCATGACTCCCTGAGGGTTTATTGTGGGAGAGTCATACTTGTCTACAATTGCTGGCTGGGGCAGCATACATTATGGGGTCCAGGTCAGACACCAGTCAGTGATCAGTGACCTTCTCTTGAAGTGAGTAGATGAGAAATGTGCCATCGAGTGACACCTAGGAGAAAGAGAAGGAGGATCTGGGAAAGAGAAGCTTGTGGGAGAGACACTCTACCCTATTTTTGTGGGAGGAAGCAGCAGAAATGCAGGGATGCAGGTGACACAGCAGTAGGTCCATCTCTTGAAGAAAATTGGTGAGGCACCTGCCATCAAGGAACACCTGGTAAGAGGGGAAGAGGGGGCGGGTAACCATGAGGGCAGCTTTAGGAGTGGGAAGCTTGCTTTCTTTTTCTGGAAGGCAAGACCAGAGGTCCAGGGAGGCAGGTGACACACAAATCAGTTATCTTTCTCTTCTAACAAGAGAATAAGATACATGCTATTGGGTTCAATTGGAAGGACTGGGAAGTGTCATAAAACCTTGTGGGAGAATGATGATTGCCTGCTTTTACAAGAAAAGAGCAAAAGAGAATTTGCTGAGGTGGGTGAAAAACCAGTAAGTGTCATTCTCTTAAAGTGAGCGGACACAACACATGCACAGGTGATAAATGAGAATCCGTGCAAACAGCCTGTAGAAGAGGTACACTCACATGATGTTACTGAACAGTAGCAGGAGGTTGGTGACACACCATTCGGTCTCTGTCTCTTCAAACAAGTGGATGTGATACATGCCATAGGGTAATATCTGATTGGAAGAGAGGCAGTAGGAACAAAAACCTGCAGCAGTTTCAGTGCAGGCAGTGACACCCATTTGAACACATTTCGAACAACATGTCAGCCCCAAAATGAGCCACAGGCATGGGGATATGTGCTGCTTGTGATATGTCTATTCCTGGAGCAGGTCAATTGATGGTGGTATATTACTCATGTTCCATGCCCCCGAAACAGAAAGGAGCACATGCACGAGCAATAAACATACATGGGTATTGCACCACAACAATGAACATCCACAGAGACGCGCAGAGGAGATTTCCGTTTCAATTCCATACACTACCTCAGGAGCAGACGGTGGTGTGCAGGTCTTATTTCTTTTTTGTTTTTTTTAATTTATTGTACATTAGTCAAAACACTGACTTTTAACACAGTTAAAAACAATTTAAAACATACATTTTACATAATCAATTACAGACATTCAATGTTCACATTCCTCATTACTCATCCCGATGTAAGTCTTTTAGAATCCTAAACACCTCGGAATTCAGAAATCTTTCTGTTCCGGATGATAAACTTTGCCAAAACTCATCAGTGTCCAGCCAACAAACATTATGTACAAATCCTTTCAGTCTCATAGTCCTCATATCACGAGTTCCAGAGCATCTAGATAACAGATGTTTGATAGTCTGGCATTCATGAGCATTGCACTTATCACAAAGGACCTTAGTAACTCCTTTATCTCTCGTAGATAATATTTCCAGAGTGGGGAGTAAATTTAATCTGAATCTTAGAATGTACGCCGATAGGAAGGTAGTATAGATAGATAGATAGGAATATATAGACATATAGACAGATAGATAGGAACTTTGTTTATCCATCGCAGAAAGTGATGCTGATAGCTTAGCGTTCCTCATTTTCTCAACCGTTACTATTCAATCCCAATGTTTTAACCGTTCTTTTACTTTAGTTGGGTTTTGGATAAGAAGATCAAATGTACAGTCAGTACTAATCAGTACCTCGGAACATTTAGACTTTAACATTTCAAGGTACCGATTATCACCTTCTTGCACTAATAATATAGACAGGTCCTCGTACAGGGAACACTTCGGAGGAACCAAGAGCACCCTGTATAACAAGATCTACTTCCACTCTATCCATGATCTCAAGGAAGAGAGGCCCAACTCATACCGAAGACATGCAATAGGAACACAATTAGGTAAAATTAGAGGGTTTTTTTCCAAAGCTTGGACTCTATTATATCCCAATTCATGTCCATCGACCAGATTTGTATCCAGTCCAAACAGGATGATTGGGACCACCTTGCCCATGTAGAATATTATCAGAGGAAGTATAGAGAATTTACAGAACTTTGATGTTATCCTTTTCATTTGAGCTCCCAACTTAATTACCTTTAAATCAATGATGTTAATGAGATGAGTTTTCATTGGATACGATTTGATGGTGGATCACAAATAAATCAGCCCAGATACTATCTTTACCAGATGATGGTGCAGATGCTAGTTGTAGTTCTTAATTCTCTTGTTCGGATGTTTACATATCAATATCGTAGATTTGGAGGGATTAATCGCAAGGTCATTTTCTCGAGCATAGACCTCCAAGGCGGCTAGTGTGCAGGTCTTATCAAACACAGATCAGGGAGTCAGAGTGCTTGAACAGTGGGACGAGATTGTAAATCTCAGGTTCCTATCTCTCCCATCCCGTTCCAATGATGGTCCATATGAAGATTTTGCTATCAAAGTTCAGATTGGAACAGGCATTGCTGTTATAAAGCAGTGATTCTGTGGAGGCTAAGCAGAATCACTCCACAGAAGATGCTCTAATATTAATAGAAGCTCATTACCACCTTAAAGGTAATATCTTGGAGGAACATACTTCCCATTTTTAGATCAGAAAGCACATGACATCATTACATAGCATCCTGTGACCACTACCATCACCCCCTTTTGCATTGCATTTTGTGTCAATTCTAACATCTTTTTAAAATCTTTTTAACATCTTTGCACCCCATTTTGTGTCCCTTTTTTGAAATTTGAATCTAGGTGTGTGTTTTTTTTTACATATTTGCACTCTATTTTGCACTGCATTTTGTGTCCTTTGTGTCCTTTTTGTAACTATTGGGCTGCCTGGCTAGTTTGGGCTGGGATTATGCTGTGCAGCCACTCCTCATTCCCTCTTTCCTTTAACTATCCTCTGCCATCCCTATGGCACTCAACATCTCCCCTATCTTCACTAACTTCTACAATATCACCTACCCTCTGTCTCTCACGAAGTCTGGAAGAAAAAATCAGAAAAAGACATTCTGACCGCCAACCCCGGCCTACCCATCGCAGACACCTATGTCAGTGTAACTTCCAGACAGGTCTTCACCAATATCCTCTTCTCTGCCTCCTCCCCAGATCTATGGACTCCTCATCTCATCTCTACTCTCTCCCCTTTCCCATCCTCTCCCATTAATGGTGGCACCAAATGGAAAGTGTTCTTGGTGGGCTTTGCATCATCCAGGTGTATCATTAATATCTATCATACTGTTACTATCTTGGTTCAAGATCCTCCACCCAACCTCCTTCTCTTTGACCGGCACCTGCTGTCCCTCATTAACTTCCTTCTCACATCTGCCAATCCCTCTTCTACTCTCTCTGCCCCCCTCTAACTGGTGTACCATGCCCATTGGGCCCTCCTCGGAAAACCTCCAAAGGTGGAGACCTCCTTCATCTGGCCCAACTTAGCACTCGCTCAGCCATCAAACACTCTTCCGACATCTGACTCCTTCTGCATCAACCTTGAGATCTTACTGATACATGGTTCAATGCCGGCTCATTCACTGCTTTTGACTCCCTTCTCCCTGATGACTACAAGATCATCTCCAAGCCTCAACCCAACCGTGCTGGTGGTGGAGTTGCCCTGGTTGTCCCCGAGTGGGTCCATTCCTCCCTCATACCCACCCAGTCTTACATTTCCTTTGAGAGCCTGGTTTGCAAGCTGGCCATCTCTGACTCCTCCTCTTTGACCATTGCCACTATCTACAGGCCACCTCGCTCTACCACCTTGTTCCTCTCCGAATGGGCTGATTTCTGCTCCTCTCTCTCTGCTCTTCTCTTCTAACAACCACCTCTAAACTCCTTCTCATGGGCAATCTCAACATCCATCTGGGCTCCTCTATCACATCATCCACTCTCTTCTGTGACCTTTGCACCTCGCTTTCCCTCTCTATTGTCCCTTTTGGTCCAACCTACTTGGCTGGACACACTCTTGATGCTCTCATCCACTCTGATCTTTCCCTCTCCTCCCCACTGATCACCCATCTCTCCTGGTCAGACCACTCTGTCCTCTCCTCTCACCTGGGTCCTCTCGGCCC
This sequence comes from Ambystoma mexicanum, assembly GCF_040938575.1. NCBI lineage: Eukaryota > Metazoa > Chordata > Amphibia > Caudata > Ambystomatidae > Ambystoma > Ambystoma mexicanum. Next base: position 66,885,704 of record NC_090937.1, on the reverse strand, counting down.
TCTGACTGCACCTCCCCCAGCCCTGCCAACCTTGTTCATGAACATCCATCAGATGAAACGAGTGTCAGCTGCTGTTTCGCATCCACCTTCATCCACCCCTCTCCCCCCACTGCAGACTCTACTTCTGACTCTGCTCTCAGCAACCCCCATCTGGCCATTACTAACAATCCTTCCCCCAGTCATGAGGATCTGCATGAAACTTGCCTCTATGTGTAACACCATGTACAAGTCTGAAATTGCAGCCCTGAAATGCAAGTGCAGAGCTGCGGAATGGAAGTGGCAGACCTATGGCTCACCCTCTGACAAAATGGCCTGTCGCCTGCTCCAAAGACAATACAGACTTTCCATGTGCGCAAAGTAAAGGGCCCACATCCAGGCACGTGTCTCTGGAACATCCAACAACATGACAGAACTATTTACATTCTGCAGGGAACTAGCCAACCCTTTCGCAGTGTTCTCTTCACCCCTCCCCTCCCAAGCCCTCTGCAATGCATTGGCCACATACTTCACTGCAAAAACCCAAAACATCCCAAGCACCCGTGCTTCCCTCTGCCCCTCCACTTCACCCACCCCATTGCCTCCTATGTCCTCCACTCCTACCTCTGCTTTTCTCTCCTGCTTCTCTCCTATCACACCTGATGAGGTCACCAGAGTTGTCCACTCCATGAAGGTCTCCTCTAAACAGGTTTCACCCTGCTCCTCCAGAACAATTTAGGACAACATTGGCTCTCTTCCACCTGCAGTTGCTGATCTCTGGAACCACTCTTTTGCTTCTGGATCTTTCCCCTCCACCTTCAAGCATTCCCTTGTGTGCCCCCTCCTGAAAAAAACCTTAAGCAGACCCCACTTGTCCAGCCAACTACCGCCCCATATCTATCACCCCCTTCCTCGTGAAACTTCTTGAGAAGCTGGCCTTCCCCAACATACCCAGCACAATGAACTTGTTGGTTTCCTCCATTACCATCAATCTGGATTCCAAGCATCCAGACGCATGGAAACTGCTCTTCTGAACACCGTGAGGAACTGCTTGCATTTCTTGACTCCAACTCTCCAACTGTTCTCATTCTACTTGATCTCTCCTCTGTATTAGATACAGTGAACCACTCCATCCTCATAAAACAGCTACATGATAACCTTGCTTTCTCAGAGCAGGCACTGGACTGGCTGACCTCTTTCATCAGTGACTATCTGTCCCAGGTGATTCTGGGCTCTTTCCCCTCCCCCACCTGTGGTGTCCCCCAGGACTCCAACCTCTCTCCCTGGCTCTTTAACATATATCCTGCTCCACTGGCACACATCATTTCCACCTTCTCCACTAACCTCCAGTGTTACTCAGATGACACACACTCTTCTTCAAACTTACCTCTGACCCTCTCCTTACTTTTTCCATCATCCCTGACTACCTATCCACCATCCAGTCCTGCTGCACCTCCAATGATATCTACCTCAATGCCAGAAAAACTGAGATCCTTCCTATTAAGACTCCTGCTCCCTCTTTCTTCCCCTCACTCTGGCCAACCCTTTATGGGCTCTCCTCCTTCTCCTTCATTTGAAGCCATAAACCTTGGAGTCATCTTCGACTCCTCTCTCCCTCTCGTTCATCCCTCAAATTCAGGACATTGTCAAGAAGTCCCACTTTCAACTCCACCTCCTCAAAGGAATTCTCCCTTTCCTCACTTTCCCACAGAAGCTCAATGTCCCTAGAGCTCTGGTTCTCTCTAGGCTAGACTACTGCAATAGCCTTTTCTTTAATCTACCCTCTTCTTCCCTTTGACCCCTTCAGCTAATCCAGAATAGTGAAGCAATACTTATCCTTGGCCTCAAGGCAAGGGACTGCATCTATCCAGCCCTAAAAAGTCTCCACTGGCTCCCGGTGGTTGCAAGGATCAAATTCAAATCCCTCTGCATCATCCACAAGGGTGCCTGGGGCTGGGGACCACGCTATCTACAACCTGCTCTCACTAAATACTCTCCCTCCAAAACTTTACGCTTCTCCGGCCCCAACTCTCTGTGTGTCAAGCACTTCGCCAAACAGAGAGATGGTGGCTATTCTATTTCCTCATGAGGCTCGCTCATATGGAACAGACTCCCCCTTCCTCTTCATCTTGAGCCGGATCTCATTAAATTCTGGAAGCTCCTCAATACTTTCATTTTCACCTCTTCCTTCCCTTCCTCCCACCTCTGCTAATCCTACTGTTGCTGAAATTGCTAAAGAGGGCTTTTATGTGTCCTTCTGGGGCTGGCATCCCACACCCAATCGCCTTCGGTCTCCGCCCACTTACAATACTTACCTTTGCACCATTGGCCATTGCCACCACAGGCCTGCACTTACAATTCGCATCTGACCACTCCTTAACACTTCTCCACTTGGCACTTACAGCTGCTCACTCCCTAGCACTTTGGGGGTACACATTCGCTCACCCCACTTCCGTCAAAGGGGACCCCACTCCAAAAAGACTCAGACGGCTGGTCAAGTCACAAAGATTTATTTGTCAATCTTCCACGGAAGGGCATGACTTCAGCGTCCTTGAGAGAACGGGGAAGTGAGCTGATAAGCATTAGGTCTGCAGGGTTTATATACATTTTCAAATATCATTGGTTCCAATCTCTAGCACGTGCACAAAGAAGGAGTTTACATTAGCATGGCAGTTAGTCAGGTAATCTTCCTCCCCATTCCCTCCTTCGTGCAGAAGAGTTCCTCGTAAACACACTCCTGTGGTGAGCTGATAACCCTAAAACTGCACAGCCATTACGCCCTTCTCGGCATCTCAGGGGCCCTCTTCAGATAATCCACTTCTGCTGTTCATGACTATCTTGTACGACCAGGCCTTTACCACCCTCTGCCCTTCCCTTCTTCTTGGAATTTGACATCTGTTAACAAGAAAACTCATTTTGCAACGCTGCCTAGTCGCACGTAATCTCCCTTTTCTACTCTGGGGCTCTACAGGATTCATCTTGCTACAACATGTGCATGACTTACTAATATTTGTATCCACAATTTGCCCCTTTTGCTCATGTTGAGCAAGATTATATGTCAATTTTATTCAAATCCCCCATTTCCTTCAACCACATTATCCACAAATGCTCCTTTTCCTGATAAGAGGGGGTATGCTGCACCTTGCAGGCTGTCCTGCTACAGCAATCCATACAACCTCCAATAAGCATTGGAGAACATTGTATGAATAGGCAGCAAACCAGGACTAATCCTATCACTACCAGTATTGGGGTTAGCAACTTCCAGCCAAGATCTTTCAGTAACTTCATCCACCCTATCTCCAACCCCCTCCTCATAGTGGATTGTCTCGGCTATTTTATGTAACCTGGATATCCTCGACAACACTCCCTCACTTGCATCGGGAATATACATGCAACATTGGGAAACCCACCGTAGTGCAAACTCCGCCCCTTTCTACTGTCACCACATCCAACACGTTCCTATCCTGTAATGCAACTAACCATATGGCCTTCATCTCATATGTAATATTAGTGAATATATCAGCTGTTTCACTAATCATGGTCTCCACTGCCCTACTTAGTCTGTGTACCTCTTGGGAGTTCTGGAATATTCTTACAGGGATTGTCATTGCCTTTACTATGTCAATAAATATATCCAGATCAGTGTCTGATTGGTCAAGCCCTTTCCTCGTCTCTCTCTTATACCTGTGTTTAGCATACATTTCTTTAGGGGTATAAGTCATAGCAGCAGGTATTATCCTTGCAAAATAACATGTTCCTGAAAAGGTCCTGGGAAGCCATAGATAAGCCTTTTTATTACAAACATAAGTGTACCCTTCAATCTCACCTATACCCCTACTATTCCTAGAAAGATTGTATATTATACTACATTCCAAAATAGTTTCTCCTTTCATTCCCTTGACAGAAATATTCTTCCTTGAGTACTCTCTGGTTACCATCAAGGGGGGTGGAGGTAATTTCGCTACCCTTGCCTGACGTACAAGGTCTCTTGAAGAGTAGGTTACTCCCTCCTGTTTCATTTTATGACCTATACCTGCTGATATGTCTGACCATTTCATTGTAAATTACCTGGAAGTATTTGGCATATACTTGTCTAGTGAGAGAACCCTTATCCAAAGCAAAATACAACTGTCAACTTCTGGTACCGCAAACGTATACATAGGTATTCCATCTCCTGCATGGCGGGGAACATGAGTACATATCCAACAATTTGACAAATTCAACGCCTTCTGTGTTGTATTCATTAAGCGTATATATGCATTCCTACTATACTCTTCATTTACATGACCATCATGAACATGCCTATCTTTACTGAATACTTAAGTAATATTGGTATCATTTGGGGCACAGGAAATATATTCTTAAATTCATACATTGAAGGTTGTTCCAGATACCGTAAAAATACACCAAGCCCTGTCACCACCAAAACACCTGCCATACATAAAACAGTCTTTTCCTTCGTTGCACACCCATATTTGTCCACCTTCATCCGTCCTCTTGAGTGGGCAAACAGGGCTAAATCCTACAGTTCCATCTCACTTATCATTGCTTCTGCCAACTTACCTGACTTTATGCTGACACTTGTAGGTTAAGTTCCATGGCTTGGCTGGGTCCTAGCGCTTAGCGTTTTAGCCTAGTGAGCAGCCTCTCACTCTTACAGTTTACGTTCCCAACCCTATTTAAAGCTCCAGTGTCTTTGTACCCTAAACGTACACGGCGCACCAGCGGCCCTTTCACCCATCTGTCTCATGCCTCGTTGTGCCTTGTCCAGGAGGGACGCCGGAGGCCCTACAAGCAACTGCTTGTTGTCTTTGGCAAGGCTGTGCACTGCTCTGACCGACAAAAGAGTTTGTGTCTCTCTAACAATCAAAGTTCAATTCACAGTCCTTACTTGTTGCCTGGCACATATACTTTTTCCGTGATCTCAGGTTGTACCTGAGGACATCCGTTGGGCGAGGGGTCTGGGATGATTCCAACAGGCTTGTTTGTACCCCGGTTGATTGCAATGGTTCTATAGCAGCAGCTTTCTTCACATGACTTGCATGGTACCAGTGTGGTTTGCCGTAAACTTTCAGTGCTGTCTGTGTTGTCAGCAACACCTGGTAGGGTCCTTTCCAGCGCGGCTGCAGGCCACTAGTTCTGTCAAAGCTTTAATTACAACCCAGTCCCCGGGTTTCACACCATGGCCTGGCCCAATTGGTGGTACTGGGGCCACATTTTTCACCTGCGTATGTATAGAAAGAAGCCTGTTAATCAATGCAATACAATATTGTTGCAATGCTGGCCAGGTTTGTTCAGACAATCTTTTTGGGTTTACAGGAGTACCAATGCTAGGTGGCCGGCCCATTACTATTTCGAATGGGGATAGTCCATGGGTGTGTTTGGGCGCAGTTCTCATGCTCAGCAATGCCAATGGCAAGGCATCAGGCCACTTCAAACCTGTTTCTGTGCATGCCTTTGCCAATTTGTTCTTCAATATCTTATTTGTACCCTCAATAATTTCTGCTGACTGGGGGTGGAATACAGCATGGAACCTTTGATCAATCCCCAGTGCTTTGCATACCTTCTCCACCACCTCCCCCGTGAAATGTGACCCATTGTCTGACCATAAATAGGTAGGGACCGTGTACAGGGGTACCCAATATTTCAATATGCATTTTGCAGTTGAGGTAGCACTGTTGTCTTGGAGGGAAAAGGCTTCCACCCATCCTGAATAACCACATTTGATTACCAGGCAATAAGCAAACTTGTTTACAGGTTCCAGATGTATATAATCCATACACACCACTTCAAAGGGTTGTGTGGGCAGTTTACAGTGTCCTGCTGGGGGCGGCACACCCTTTCCAACTTTGTACATTAAACAGATCTCGCACTGCTTTGTCCATTGCCTGCAATAGGGACCAATTCTTTTGTTTTCCCAGACACTTTTTAGCACACTTTCAATTGTTCTAGAGTTTAAATGTGTTGGTCCAAGTGCCACGCTTACTACAACAGGGAGGTATGCATCTGGTAACATCCACCTCCTTGTGTTCACATTTGCCCATGCCCCACTCTCCAGTTGTCTTATATTTTCATCCGAGTGCCAGGGTTTCCTTTCTTCTTCTGTTGCATCTTCCTGGATTCTTACTACCTGCTCCCCCACACCCAATTCCCCTCCTTCAGTTTCACACATAGATTGTCCAAGCTCATTATTTATACAATTTGCTGCTGCATATTTTGCTGTCATGTCTGCTAAATTCTTACTCTGGGATACATAATCAAGTACTTTCCGGTGGGCTGCGCATTTTACCACTGCTACCCTTGTGGGTAATGTCAAAGCATCCAGGAGTTCACATATTAATGCTGCATGTTTTACCTTTATACCTTGCGATGTTAGAAATCCCCTTTCAGCCCAGAGCCTCCCAAAATTGGTTACCACCCCATGTGCATAAGCTGAATCAGTGTATATGGTTATACATTTTCCCTCACTATGTCTTAGTGCTTTGATTACCACATGCAATTCTGCGGCCTGTGCAGATTTCTCTTGTACCTTGCCCATGTCTACTATAGTTTCACCTGTTGTCACTGCGTAACCTGCCACCGTGTCCTCTGAATCTAATTTATAGCAAGACCCATCACAAAACAATATACCCTCTCCATCCTCCAGAGGCCTGTCCTGTAAATCAATCCTCCCTTTCGTACTTTCTTCTGTCCTGATCACACAATCATGCATTACTTCATCCCCATTTGCTTGCACTTGTAAAAGAGATGCTGGTTTTAACACATTGCATCGTTCGATCTTGACGTTCCTGCTGAATAGGTACATCTCCTACTGTGTCAATCTGGCAGCCGTGAGGTGTTGGGTCTGAGTCCTATTTAATAATACATCTACATCATGTGGTACTTTAACAATGACATAATTCCCTAAAATTATTCCTGTGCTTTGCTTGAGCGCCAGGGCTGCAGCTGCCACCGCCCTCATACATGGTGGTAGTCCACGAGCAACTGCATCTAACCCTGTCGAGAAGTAAGCACAAGGCCTCTGCCTCCCACCCTGCTCTTGGGTCAACACTGACACAGAACACCCATCTACCTCATCTACAAATAAATAAAACAATTTCCCATATTCAGGTGTTCCCAGAGCTGGTGCGTTACATAGGGCGCTTTTCAATGTGCAAAAGGCCTGCTCCATTTCCACTGTCCAACAAAATGATCCACCCTCTTTTTCTGTTTTGAGTGCTGTCAATAATGGTTTTGCTGTTACTGAAAACACAGGTATCCAATGTCTACAATATGACAGTACTCTCAATACTTTCCTCAAATCTTTATATGTCTTGGGATATGGTATAGATTGCACTAATGATATGCGATCAATTGACAATGCTCTTCCCTCTTTTGATAAAACATAGCCCAAGTAGTCAACCTTTTGTTGTACATACTGCATCTTTGCCAGGGACACTTTATGATGATGCTTAGCCAAATGGGACACCACCAAAGCAGTTGCTTCTCGGCACCCTTCCTGTGACTCTGCACTGATCAATATATCATCCACATACTGAACTAAGGACACCCCTGTTGGTAACATGAGTTCATCTAACTGGGCTTTTAATACCTGGCTAAAGATAGCTGGGCTTTCCGTGTAACCCTGCGGGGCTCTTGTAAAGTGGTATTGGCTTTGTCTCAAAGTAAAATTAAACAGATATCTTGACTCTGGGGCAATGGACAAACTAAAAAACACATTTTTCAAATCAATTACACTGAACCATTCAGCCGTGCTTGGTATTAGGGTCAAAATACTGGCAATGTTAGGCACCACTGGGAATCGTGGCTCCACGATTTTGTTAATCTCTCTTAAATCAATAATAAACTGATAAGGCAGTGTCTCATCCCCTTTTTTGTGAACAGGAAGAACCGGAGTGTTGCAAGGACTATCACTACACTCTTACACCATTCCCAGGGTTATCATATCACTCACAATCTTAACCAAGGATTCTTCTCCCTAAACAGATATCTTATATGGTTTTACTCTGGGGAGTCTAGCACCCTCTTTGAGTTTTATCACAATCGGGTCCACCAATAGTGTTCCTACATCATTACCATGTGCCGCCCATAGATGCTCTGGAAGTTCCTGTATTTCCACTGGTAGAGGCTGACTGAGTGCCATTACAATGTGGTTACCTGGGTCATTTATGGTCATACGCACTCCGCTTGGAGAACAATAGATGGTTGCGTACAATGCTTTTAATGCATCAATTCCCAATACGTTTTCTGGATATTTATCTGTCAGCAACCACCCATTGCTCCATTTCCCTCCTTCCACCTCTGCCTCTATCTCCTTACTTACTGGGGTCACTATGGGTTCCCCGCCAAACCCAATGGATGTTTTACTTGTTCCCGATAGTGGCTCTGAGGGGACGGTTTTAATATCTACCGAGCTGTTTGCCCACCAGTATCCACCGAACATTTCACTACAGGATGCTGTCCCAGTCGCACAGATACATATGAACCCCTCTGATAGACTGGCACAAACACAGCTCCCCCAGCTCCACCTCGGCCCCTTCACAACAGCCCACTAGATGGGTCTTGAAACGTCTCTGGTCTTTCCCCAAATAGCATGCAGTCCTCACCTTCACACTGTTCAAACTGTGACATTTTCCTAAGCCCCTGATCAAACACATTTGGCCCTGGTGGAGAGAAGTTCGCTCTTGGTCCTGGTGCCATCCCTTGCTATTGCATGGTCTGCCCTGGTCCTCCTCGTGGGACGCCCCTCCCTCGTCCTACACTTGCTGGACACTGGTTTTTCCAGTGATCTGGTTTTTTACAGAAGGCGCAAACATTTTGGGCCAGTCCATCCGGCTGTGAATATGTACTTACCTGCCCTCCGCCCATACCTTGAGCGTTCCATTGTCGATTTCCGTTCTGCTGGTTACCCCTAAACCCTTGGGAGCCCTGCTGTAACTGCTGCATTAATACCCTATTTTTAAGTTCCTTTTCTGCCCGCGTCTTTGTCTGGGTTTTCACTTGTTCACTACACTCGTAAAATATCGTGCCATTTCTAGTATAACTTTGGGTGACCTTGACTGCCAGGTAGACTCAGTGCTCCTCAAACCTTTCTGAATCGGGGTGTGTAATCCTTCCACAAAACTCCCAGCAAAATATCTCTGGCCTGTTTCAGTCACTAAGTCCAATCCGCTGTGAGCTTTGAACGCTGCCTTGAATCTCAGGAAATAAGCTGCAACATCCTCTGTGGGTCCTTGCGTCACTGCGGCTAATTTCTCCACGTTCACATCTTGGGGTTTTAATATCTCCTAAAGAGCTTTTAATACCCATAACCCATGCCCTTTTACATTGAGAGATAGGGGTTCTTGGGGTTTCCTGCCATTGTCGTTGTCTTCTATGGTTTTCCATATTATTCGTAAATCATTTATCTGTCTAAAGTGTACCCATATTTCTTCAGGGACTAACGCCATCATGATATTATCCACATCTTCTACTGTATACCGGCCTGGCCTAAATAGTTTCCTCATCTCCTGTAAAACCCAGCAGGGTCTAATCGTGGCTCAGGTATACTTTTAGTTATTTGCATAGTTATTTGCATAAGTTCGATACGGGTTAAGAGAACATATACATAGGTCTTTACTGGCTTATTATTGGGGTTATTACATGGAGTGGGCTGACATTCTCGTAGCGGGAAACTTTTCTCGTGCCTATTTCCTTCTTCCTGTGTAGCTCTAGATTTCAGTTCTACAAAGGCTTTCAAGACCTTGTTGAACTGCCCCTTTCTTTTGCTTTGCTGGGGTTTAGCGTTCAGATCCACATCCAAACTTACCTCAGCTCCTAAGAAAGTTTCCGTTCCTGTCAAATCATATTTTTCCTCTTGCCCTTCCTGTTCAATCAAGTCTTGAGTGTTGTTAAACAGATGCTCGAGGCATGCCAATTGTTCTGCCCAGTTATGGGTCATTATTTCTTCCCCTGCTTTGGTGACTGATTCATTAATTGCGCATTTCTCTATTCTGTCTGCCAAATCCCTGCCTAATGGCCGGGCTTCTTCTAACCTCTTCTTCCTGTCAGCCCGTTTCTCTATGTTTTCTTTCATTCGTTGATCCTGCCTTTGTTCCCCTAGGTATATTTCTGTCAGGGTAACTTCAATGTACTCCCACAACTGTTTATTAGTATGGGCTACGTCTATTCCCTTTGTAGCATCACGGTAACTCCCGGGGAGATCTACACTTACCCCACATTGTCTTCTGTTATAATCATAATCTTCAACTAGAGTTTGAGCTACTTGTTTAAATTCCACAGGCCTTAGTCTTCCCAGCATGTTCTTAACATTGTCTCCTATCCTTTCCTTACATATATCATTCGCTAAGGCCTTCAGCTCCTTTCGCTGTTCCTCACCTATCTGGATGGTCCTTGTTAAACCTACATCAGTGACATCCATACCATACTTCATGGGGTACTCACCCTCTTCCACTGCTCTAGTTATTATAGCCAGGGCCGAGGCCCCTGGGAATAAATAATAAGTCATTTGTAATTATTTCGGCTTCCCGTGCTATGTCCTCATAGCGGGGCGCCGGTACTGATGGTACATACCTACACTTTCCTTTATCAAAATAGGTCTATCCATTTCTTCACACTTCTCCTGTATTTCCTTATTGTCTAACTCCCTCGCCTTCTGATTTGCAGACCGCTTCTGCTGCTTTCACTCATTTTTATTCTGTGCATTCTTCCTCCTAATCACCTCTACCCGCCACAATCTTATAGCCTAAAACTGAGAGAGACGGACTCTTCATTTTGCCAGTTCTATTTCTACGGTCGCCATAGCGTCCAAGTCAAATGTTCCATGTTCCATCCACTTGTGTTCAAACAACCCTTTTGTGTATTCTTCCCATTGTTTTAGGAACAAATTCGAATTCAACCCATATTTGATCAGCATTTCAAATGCCGGAGTTCGCTCGAGAGGGGCATAGTGTGGCTTCGCTATTCCCCTCCCGCGGGAAGTCAAGTTTCCCATGATCCTTAAACCTTAAACAATCAACATATATGCTACTAATTCCTTTTAACGGACCGGTCCTTACTTAAACATATTCATTTCATCCATTAATTACCCTTTTCATGAACGATCTAAATAACAGATCTTAGACTAATACGTACCATATAACTGATACACCTTTCTTTAACGACCTTACCAACCGTATCCCTAAATCACTCACCTCCTGTGGGGGTCTTCGCCTCGAAGTCTGCTGGACACAAAGGGCGGCAGCCTGCTGTCCTGTAGTCCGGCGGGGCTGGCAGAGGAAGGGTAACGTGTTTGTGCAGTCAATGGTGTTTCTTCATTCGTTGGGGCACCAATACCATTACTCCTTTAGCCCCGCCCTGGAAGCCCTCACCCAGTGAAGGGCTGCCAGACCTTTGGGCCCCTTCGCGGTCGCCAGTAAATGGGGGTACACTTTCACTCACCCCACGTCTGTCAAAGGGGACCCCAAACCAAAAAGACTCAGACGGCTGGTCAAGTCACAAAGGTTTATTTGTCAATCTTCTGCGGAAGAGCATGACTTCAGCGTCCTTGAGAGAACGGGGAAGTGAGCTGATAAGCATTAGGTCTGCAGGGTTTATATACATTTTCAAATATCATTGGTTCCAATCTCTAGCTCGTGCACAAAGAAGTAGTTTACATAAGCATAGCAGTTAGTCACGTAATCTTCCTCCCCCCATCCCTCCTTCGTGCAGAAGAGTTGCTTGTAAACACACTCCTGGGGTGAGCTGATAAGCCTAAAACTGCACAGTCATTACGCCCTTCTCGGCATCTCAGGGGCCCTCTTCAGGGAATCCACTTCTGCTGTTCATGACTATCTTGTGTCTGTCATGCCAGGCCTTTGCCACCCTCTGCCCTTCCCTTCTTCTTGGAATTTGACATCTGTTAACAAGAAAACAAATTTTGCAACACTGCCTAGTCGCACGTAATCTCCCTTTTCTACTCTGGGACTCTACAGGATTCATCTTGCTACAACATTTACATAGACTTACTAATTTTTGTATCCACAACTTCCCTCCTGGCATAACTAGCCCTTCCGCGATCTCCCCCATTCACTTCTCTTCTCTCTGCACTTGCACTTTCTGAATGCTCACAAGGCCTAGTTGGTCTGCCTCTATTCTCATTGTTTGTTTTAATTTGATTTCATTCCCATGTTCTCTCCCTGTTGCCCTGTGGGTGCTTTGAAATACAATGTACGTGTTGTATAAGCGTCTTCACAGAGAATAAATAGCAACCAAAACTTTCTGTTTGCATGCTCTGTCAAAAATGGTGCACTGAGAAAAGGTAGGGACTGTTGGGTATTTTGTGGATATTTGGGGCTTTGCGGTATTTTCTTACCGCCAAAATACCTTTAGCAATATTCACTCTCTGTATTCATATTGGGTCACACATAACAATAATACATTGCATTATTTCAGAATTCAGACCTATTTAGATAATGTGCGCGATAATTTGCGTGGTTGGTTGGTATAGTGGTTGGTTTATTTGTGGCCCCAATATCCAACATCCCTTGTTTTTTATCTAGATTGTTCTTGATCACTAGAGAGACCTCAGGCCTACATTTTAGGGATACCACATTTTCAGTGTTAGTGTTGTGTGCCACCATGGGCTATTGTGGTATTTTTGTGGTAATTTCCACTACCTTATATACGGTATGGAACTATGTCCAGAGAGTCTCTCTTCCCGTTGGCTCATGTACCTCCAACAAGCTATGCTATAAACAGTCACTCACAACTGTCCATACTGAATATAATCATGCACACATCTGTTTTAAAATGACAATTGCACTGTTTAAAAATCTACCCACGTTTAAACCTTTTCCCATGCAAAATGAAAGAGAGAAATAATACACACTAGCTATCTGTTTTCAGATATTTTTGTATTATAGAAATTTCCTTTAAACACAGTTTAACCTTTTTTTACAGAAATAAATGAAATGGTACAACATTATTTGTGATAAAATGTACAGAGAGCTGCGAGAATATATTCAATTGGTAACATTAAATATGCTGATAAGGGACTGGGACTCCCTCGAATAAACTGACTGAACAGTTTCGGACACTTTCGCACAGCTCCCACACACTTCTATAATTACCTTATCTGTTCAGAATGAGTTTTCTCCGGCTATTCTCTTTCTGAATTTGGCTCCCTTGAAGATTAACCCCAGTGAAAACAAGCGTCTGCCGTTCTCAAACTGGGGTTATTGCCTGGAATTCTCAGCTTTTGCAGCAGGAATCCTCAGCCAGGAAACAGGTCCTTCTCCCAGCTCTGCAAGATCTCGATTGTTCTCCCCCTCTCCTCAAGCTTCCCCAGCAAAACTCTAATCACAGCCTCTAGCATGATACTTGCTATGACGCTGCCTCAATCAGAATCAATCATGTCATCTCCTCCCTCACTACACAATGGCTCATTTCTACAGTAAAAATTGTAACAAACTGATTTCCTGTTCCTTCGAGCTCTTTGCTTCCTGTAGTTATGTGGACAGGGCAGAAGAGAAAAAAAAATGAATGTGCGTTTAAAAGTTCACTTTCAGAGTAGGCCTAATTCTGCAGTGGAGACACATTTTTATTAGTGGGTTATGTCAAATGAAGTTTTATTAGTCAGGTTAGTTATTAATAAGGTTAGTTATTAATTTTCAAATGTGTCTCTTGCAACATAGGCATTTCAGGTGAAAACTAGTGTCATTTTTGAATCTGCACATGTGTGCTTTTTACTGTAAAAATAGATTTGCATCTTATATGTAAAAATCGTTTTTGACTGAATAGCCTGTCTTTACTTATATGTCCATGTTACTCTGGCAACACATATCGCAATGCACCACACCCATGTGGTGGTGCTGCATCAAAAAAAAAAATTGCTACCTGTGCACTAGTGCTGTACTCTGTGCTGTAACACGCCAAATATCCTTACAGGACCGACCTGGGTGCCACATCTATATGGTCCCATATGCAGTGGCACCATGCTCAGACTTGGGAATAAGTCAAAAGATCTGAGGAGCATCTCTCCCAATATCATTAGACAAGCAGCATAGCTCCTCCAGTTTCCATGAATACTCCCTGAAAATACATCACTGTCACCAATCCCTTCCTATCGTGCACCTTTGGTACATTACACTGATCCCATTTGTGCCAGGGCACTGTAAAAGAAACATTTCTGTGAGGCCAAAAATATCATTAGTCCCATGTAGACAATGCCTCCTCAATGCTAACCTTGCTATAAAGTTCACCAAATATTTCTTGCCCTACTCTTTTGTGGAGCGTGCTGGATTCCAGAACCTTATGGGTTTGGTTGATGACAGGTGGGACGTTCCAGGTAGAATTTTCTTCAAAGTGCTACTGGAATTTTACAAAGCAGTTATGGCTGCAGTGGGATGGGTGGGTGGTGCTACAACAGTCTTGGGGAGAACCTCCACTCCACCATATGCACTGGGTGGCATTTCCTTCTTCCCATAGCCAAGAAGGGGTCCTGGAGTAATTCAAGAGAGATGCATATTTATCATCATCATAAAAAGTTCGTTTTTGGAATTTGCCAAAATATTTCCATACAATCGCCTAGAAACACACAATTGCATTTAAAAAAAATATAAACACACATTTTCCAGCCAAATAAAACCATTACAATACAATAGAAGTTACTAAATCAGTTTCCTGAAGATTTCAACAAATATTTCCTAATATTCAATGAATTCCTCAGAAATGACAAAAGATCCCAGCCCACACGGGGAGAATCAACCCTTAACGAAAAGAACAAAGCACTGCAGGTTTACTCCGACAGAACCCCAATTTCCACTAATGTGGTTTTAACATATACCCTCTTAACCTAGAATAACCTACAGGAAATAGGACAGAACAACAGAAAATGGACGAGATGCTCCAAACTGCTACCTACCAATGCTTTTAAAGATAGACTGTTAGAGTGTGCCCTTGTTATCGGGATACATTGGGAGGGATTCTCAGCCCATAGCAAGTGCCTTTGGAGGCCAGGAGCCGCAATAATCACATACCTTCGGTTTGAGGGCTTTGCCATCTCCAGAGTACATTTTCTTTGAGTTATACAAGCAGAACCTCGTGTTCGCAGCTCTATCAGCTATAACAGGCAAGCTATCCCATGAGTGGAACAATGGGCCGCATTTATTTCCACTAACTTCGCCTTTACTTGCCTCAGCCAGGGAATTATCTCATTGAAATCTTTGGGGATCAAATATCTAATTAACTTATGTGTCAATTTGGATTTAGCATTACCCCAAAGTCTAAGCCAGTGACATACAGGCTGCACTGAAATAGTGTCACTGATGAAGTTACAGCCTCGCTCCATATGAATCCCAAAATTAGAAGCCCAGCGAAGGAGACCCAGCGCTCTCTTGAAGAAGTCATTATCCACCACCAGGATTGGGTTAAGTTTACTGTAAACCCACAACTCCATGCTATACATAGCGTCGAAAGCCGCTTTTCCGTTGTATGTTTTTAACACCAAGTCAACCGATTTAACTTTGAACATACAGATAGCTCTAGCAACCCCACCAATGGCCTACTTAAATCTCACTGTCTGTTTGGCTACATGGAGATCAGGGGTAAAATTGGACTAGAACCTCACTCCAAGGTAGTCAAAATCATTAACTCTGGGAATCAAGGCAGCCTTGCTGAACATAGCTGGAAAATAACAGCATTGACCCTTAAATCCAAAGAGTCCATGAATAACGTGTAATCTTGAATACATTTCTTTATTGCTTAAGGTATATGTGCCAATAAAACAGTGTCATCGGCGTACACTAAGAGCGGCAGAAGCCTATTACCCAACCTAGGTACATCTGGAGTAGAATTTAACAGACGTTTCGTATAAACCATTAATATATAAACAGAAGAGCAGGGGTGCCAGGACACAGCCCTGTGGCACACCCAACTCCACTTGAAAGAAAGCAGTACATCACCCATTTGCCCCACTCCTCACGGTTCTATGTTATTTCGCCGAATGATTTTACATTGTTGGACTTTTCATCGCCACCCTTTCATCGCCAAAAACTCCTTTTTTTAAAAAAAATGTATGGGGGGCTTTGCCCCCGCCAAACCCCCCTTACTTAAATAATCATACCCCAAACCGCACCAAACACCCCCCCCCATAAAAAAGTAAAAAACAAAAAAAATTATTTGGCGATGAAAGAGTTGGCGATGAAAAGTCCCACGATGTAAAATCATTCGATGAAATGCGTGCATACCGTCCTCACGTAGGCCTGGGTTGAATGGTGCAATCTAGATAAAAGAATGATTAAAGTCTGTGGGTAGTTGATGGATCAGAGCACGCGCCATAACTTTGTACGATTAATGTTATCCAACATTGTGCTCAGATCCATGAAGGCCAGGGAGATTTCTATGATTTTCTCTACAGGAGAAAATGGTACATTCCCCTAGCTATAAGACTGCCTGAAATACAGGCATTAGTTCATCCATGCCTCATAACTTTTTCCAAGGAGTACTGGCAAAAACAAGCACTGTCAGTGCAACTGCTGGTTGGGGCATTGATGGTATCAGGGGCCTGCCGCTGCCACTGGCAGGTCAGACAGGTGAGGGCGTTTGGACACTGCATGCCTGGTGTCACTGCCATGCTATGCTCCTACCCTGGGACATGCTGCAACCCTTTCCCTTGTCCTCACTACCACTGGGTAAAATCATTCGTAGCTATGGAGACTGAGAACCTATGCACCAGGTGCAATCCTGTGCCACCTGTCCATTTATTTATGAATTTATTTTTCATTTGTAAACCACATTCAAGCCTGTAGACATCTGGGCACTGGTTACATGAGTGAACAGTATCGATAAAGAAGTACATGACAGTAGGACGTATATCAAGACAGCATGATAGAGGTAGGTGAGGGGACTTAGCTAAATAGCAAAGTCTTAAGGTTCTTTCGGAAGTACTTGTAGGATGGTTCTGATCTGAGTGCAGGCAGATGGGAATTACAGAGCTGGGCGGTACTGACAGGGAAGCTGGAGACACCTACTCTTGTTAGTTTGAATCTGGGCACAGAGAGCTTGAGGCTGTTGCAGGAGCAAGTGGGCCTTGCTTGAGTGGGGAGGGAGCGTCTTTGTGATGGTTGGGTGGTGATGATTTAGAGAGGCACTGATGAGTGGTAGCCAGGGTATTGAAGTTGATGCGGTCCTGGACTGGAAGCCAGTAGGCCCTCCTAGTGGCTGTGATGTGTTCCCATTTGGGGAGGTGAAGCGCGGCACGGAGTGCATTATTTTGTATAACTTGTAGTTTTTTGAGGTTATGCTCAGTGGTGTCCACAAAGCGGGCATTGCAGTAGTCCAATGTGTTGGCAATGATGGAGCGTGCAATTGTAAGATGATTGTTGGTGGAGAGGAAGGGTTTGCAGGTGTTGAGGAGTCTTGTAGAGTAAGCAGCAGAGGATTCAATGGCATTAATGTGCTGTGACATGTATAGGGTGGAATCGAGGTACACACCTATTGTTTATACTGATGAGGAGACAGGGATGGAGTTGTCATCAGCGAGGAAGGATTGGTAGGCTGGGTCAAGGCTAGTGAGGGAAGTGCGGGTGCCTACGATAAAAAGCTCTGTTTTTTCATCGTTCAGGCAGTGGCTGTGGGTTGCCGTCCAGGCTTGGGTAGTTTCGTATATGGAGTTAAGGGTGGAACTGTCATTCAAGTAGGTGCCTGAGATGGGGATGAGGATCTGGGTATCATCAGTGTAATTAATGTAAGACATGCCCAGGGAGTAAAAAGAGCTCAAAGAGGGATTTAGTGCAGATGTTATAGGGAGTGGGTGAGATGCATGAGCCTTGTCATCCCAGGAGTAAGGGGAGGGGGTACAGCTGAGTTGCCAATGTAGACGCAGGAGGATCTGTCTGCTAGGAAGGATGATATCCGGTGGTAGCTTGGGTGGAGAAATTGGCAGCAGAGATAAGGTGGTGGCAGAGGGTTTGGTGATTGACCCTGTCGAAGGCAGCAGAGAGGTGCAGTAGAAGTAGGAGGGCAAGTTAATCTGAGTCACCTAAACCCTTGAATTGATTGGTGAGGTCAGGAAGGGCCGATTCTGTGCCGTGATAAGGGTGAAAGCCGGATTGACGGAGGCCGAGGATGTGGTGTTGTTCAAGTAAGGTTTGGCTCTGGAGAAATGCAGATCAGTCAGGGATTTATAGAAGGAATGAAACTGTGGTGATTGGGCAGTAGTTGGTAGTAGTTGCAGGGTCAAGTGATTGTTTATTTCAGAAGGGGGGTGATCCAGCCTTCTTTAAGCTTGGTGGGCACTATGCCTGATTCGAAAGACGTATTTATGATGGCAGTGATGAGGGGCAGTAGGGCTTCAGCACAATCTTTAATAAGTGGCACGGGCAGGTGTCGCCTTTGCAATGGGAAGGTTTGAGACCTTTTATTATTTGGGCTACATCTGTTTCAGTCATAGGGTGGAAAATGAAAAGAAAGTAGGATGGCAGGTTGGTAGGTAGATAGAAACTGTTGAGTTTTTTCATTAATGGTTGATTGTTTTGCAAAGATCTTATTTTGGAGAGAGGCAATTCTTCTAGATAGGGCATGTTGGATTTCGGTGCACCAGGAGTCATTAATGGTATTGGTCTAGTGAAGGGTGGATGGGGTCTCAAGTATGCGTAGGATTGAGAAGAGCTTGCAAGAGCTGGTGTTGGAGATACGTGTGTTAAAGCTGGATGCTTTAGCTGCGTGTACAGCAAGTTTGTAATCATTGGAAAGTTTGGAGAAGAGGGATTTCATAGTGGTCAAAGGGTTTAGTCGCCATTCAGTTTTGCTGGCTTGTTTCTTACCACATATGACTGCGAGCACAGGGGTGACCCATGAATTCCTATGGGTAGTAAGCTTGGATTTATGCAGTTTGAGGGGTGCAAGGGTGTTTACAGCATGAGGTATCAGGTCGTTCTAGGTGTGGACCAGTGTGGAGGGGTCAGGTGACAGGAGGCAGCAAGGTGTTTTCAGCCATTAATGGGAGACGGCAACCTTTGGTGAGGTTTCTCATGCAACGTGACAGGGCAGAAGGAAGTGAGGTGGGTGTATGGGTAGGATGGTCTGATGTGGGGATAGTAAACGTGATAATATGATGGTCTGACCAAGCGCAGGGCGTATTGGCGTGGATCAGAGTATTGCAGTTGAAATCCACCAGCAAATATAGGATACGACAGTTTGTATGGGAAGGGGTCAGGTCAAGCTGTGAACCCCCAAATATGTGGAGGGTATTGGTGAGACAAAAGACATTGGGGTCAGAGGTATTGCTGAAGCCCAGGTTTAAGTTGGCAAGCACCAGGACTGTGGATGTGGGTTTGAGAGTCGAGGTGACTAGTTGGGAGAGATCATCTTCGAAGGTTGGCGATGGGGCCAGGCAGGTGCTAGAGATGGTGGAGGGAAAGTTTGGACGTGGGCGATATGGACAGTTTGGTGGAGAGGTCACATTTGAGCAGGGTGTTGAGGTTAAAGTTTCTGAAAAGGATGGAATCCTTGTAGATGATGGCAATTCTGCCCCTTTCTCAATGAATCTATCACTACAATGTATGACATAGTTGTTAGGTAATTTAATAGAGAGGGCAGGACCTGCAGCTGGGTGTAGCCAGGTTTGAGTGTTGGCAAGTGGGTCAATGTCATTGTAAGACATGAGGTTGTGAATGTCAAGTGGGTTCGCAGATAGGGAATGTGCACTAATTAGAGCACGTTTGAGTGAGGTGGTGCTGGTAATTTTGTGGCTGTTCTGATGAAATGTGTGGCAGTCTGCAGTGGGAGAGACGGTGGGTGGTACGGCATTGAGGTCTGACACTGTGCATGCACTTAATGGGAAATTGGGTGTAGTAGTTGAAGACACCAAGTTGGAACGCTTTGCGGAAAGGCAATGGTGTGAGTTTCTTGATTGGCTAGTGGGGGTCTCGGGAGACAGGTGTGAGGCATGCTGACTGGTGGAAGTGGAAGGGAGAGGGAAGTTGAGGGGTGTAAGGAGGAACAGTGTGGTTGGTGGAGCCAGTGTGGGGGAGTTATGAGTGGCTCTGCTAGGAGGACATTGAGAACAAGAGGTAGGTTTACATGAGAATGGAAGTGTAGAGGGCCGCTTTAGTAGTGGACAGGCAAAGTCTGTGAAAATTGTTGTGAGTGGAGGGCTCCTTCTAGACTCCTCCAGGCCCTGACAGGCCATGACAGGTGCTGGCCTTAGATGTGAGTCTTTGCTGGGGACCATCTTCGCCTGTTGGCTCCCACGATGCAAAGCCATATGGCTGCAGGATAGCCAATACATCTATGAGAAAGGCGGCACATCCGAGAAAGTAGCTGTGGGGCTGGTGGTGGTTAGAGAGGAAGCAGGGGCAGCTGCAACCATATTGAAATGGAGCTGATGCTCCATTTTAATAGAAGGGAGCCCAACTGGGCTTACCTTTAGCAGGTAAGAGACAGTGTTCAGGTGCAGGAAGGATGATGATGCTGCTCCCAGTGCAGCTTGTGAGGCATGTGGTTCCTCATGACACTATCCTGTCAGGTCTGGAATTTGTCCCTTCCTATCTGCTCCACTTCATCCTCCTCCCACAGTCCTTTACGGTGTATAAGACCTCAGGCTCCTCCCGATTGTCTCCATGGGTACCAGTTTAAAATAATTCAACTCCAGGACTCTGTGGAAATTGTAGGAAGTGCTGAGGTTCACATTCTTTGGGGCTCCTACTGTGCATGGATTCCCCCCCCCCACCATGGCAGATGCAGAAGACCCTGCTCATCTATCATGCCTTCTTCCACCTGATCCACCACCTCCTTGTGAGTTTGGGCCACCACGTGGCACCGCCACAACCAGAACCTCTTCCTGAGTCTCCTCTTGGTGAACCCCACCCTTAACTGCAGCAGCACCTCACCTTGCTGGTTGCAGACCACTTCCTACTCTATGCCCCCAACCGCACAAGAACCATCTCAAATTCCTTCTCCAAGGTGCTTGCTGCAGCTGCACCTTCTCTCAGGAACATGCCCTTCTGCTCCTTCAATTTTTCGAATGTGTGAGTGACCACATAGAGTCCTGCCTCCTTGGGGACATCTACAGGAGGCCCTATCTTCCCTCTCTCTCTCTTTGAGGATGTCCATAACAGACCCTGCCCCTCTTCCAGCTGTCACCACCAGGTTATCCTTCCTCCTCGAAGACTCTTAAGACCTCCTCCAATGCCTCAGCCTTCCCACCACCTCAGAGGATTAGTGATGCTGTGTGACCCGGGCTAATACACCAACGCCCCCAAAAAGCAAAAGGTTCCCCTACCCATCTGTCATGGGACATTATCCTTCTCCTTTGAGCTCCACTTCCGCCACCTCTCCAGCCTACTTTCCCATCCACTCCCAACATTACCTGTGCCAGTGGCAGGTGCTACAAATGTTAATGCTGTGAAACGTGTGCACAAACTGAGAAACCAATACATGGATTAAAAAATCCACAGATACCAAAAGCACAATCCCAAGCAAACCAACAGGAGAATAATCAATCGATCAACCAATCATACTCCCAAAACTGCAACTAAAACAAAATGCACTACTCTTCTATGATGCCATACTAGTACAATACTTCTGCAATACTACAAAAACAGTACACAACACATGCAGAAGTGGGAATGTCTGAACATTTTTTGCATTTTGTTTTTATGTGTTTTATCGATATGATTAGGTGTAGGAAACTTATTGGCCTGTTTAAATTTTATACGGACATATAAAAGGGCGAAAGATACCACTGGAAAAGGCAACCTTTTTTCCCTTTTTCATATGGAGTAACAAATACAACACACTATCACACGTTGTACAAACACTAAGGAAAATCTGCACAAACATTGACTCCAAAACACATTAACTACCTAGAAACTAAAAGAAAGAACAACAGATGGGTAAAACGCCTTCAAACTCTTCAAGTGTCAGCGACTGCCTTTGCCTCCACCTACGTTCCTCCTTCTACTTCTACTTCTACTCCTGCAGCTGACTTCCACCCTCGCCAATGTTCATCATGCCATCTCCAACACTCTTGACATTCTTGCCCCTGTAATGAAGGTCTGACTGAAGTGAAGAGCAGCGGAACGGAAATGGGGATCTTCAGGTGCACCATCTGACAAACTGGCCTGCCGCCTTCTTCAAAGGAAATATAGACTCTACATCTCCTCCAAGAAAAGAGTCTACATTCAAGGCCGCATCTCTGTGGCATCTAATAACACGGCCAAACTCTTCAAAGTCTGCAAGGAACTGTACAACCCTACCGTAACTGCATCCTCAACTACAACTACCAAGGCCCTTTGCCATGCCCTGGCCGCACATTTCACATCCAAAACACAGGACATCCTGTCCTTTCTCTCTTCCCCCCCCTGCACCAACATCTCTTGGGGCCCCCCTCTGACACTCCCACACCTCCCCCTCTTCTCTCCTCCCTCTCCACTGTCCCACCTGATGAGGTCTCTAGACAAGTCCAGTCCAGTCCAGGGGAAATGTCTGAACATTTTTTGCATTTTGTTTTTATGTGTTTTATCGATATGATTAGGTGTAGGAAACAAACAGGTGGTCCCCTGCCCCTCCAAAACCATCAAGGACAATATTGACACTCTCACTCCAGTCTTGGCTGACCTTTGCAACTTCTGTTTCACCACTGGCGTTTTCCTCTCTCCTTTCAAGCACTCTATGGTGCATCCTCTGCTCAAAACACCCCCTGCCGACCCGTCCATTCTGGCAAACTATGGCCCGTTCTCCACAACCCCTTTACTGGGAAAACTCCTAAAGAAGCTGGCTATCACTCAACTTACCATCCATACTGAATCTGTTGGTTGTCTCCATGACCATCGGTCTGGCTTTAGATCATCCATAGGCATGGGAACTGTTCTTCTGAACACCCATTAAGACCTGCTCTCAAACCTTCACTCCAACTCTTTCTCTGTCATCATTCTTCCCGATCTCTCTTCTGCTTTCAATACAGTAAACCACAACATCCTGATCACCCATCTCTGTGATACCCTGGGCATCACAGATCAGGCCCTGGCGTGGCTCACCTCCTTTCTCTCTGACCGGCCCTCCCAGGTAGAACTCGGACTCTTTCTCTCCTCTACCACCCTATCTACTTGGGGTGTCCCCCAGAGATCTAACCTTTCCCCCTGGTTATTCAATAGCTACATGGCCCCCTTGGCCTACAGGATCTCTACTTTTACCTCTAACTTTCAGTGTTACGTGGATGACACGCAGCTCTCTTTCAGGCTACCCACGGCCTCCGCCTCCTCCTTGCTCATCCCTGACTGTCAATCTGCAATTCAGGTTTGGCATGCTGCTAAGAATCTATGCCTGAATGCCAATAAGACAGAGATAGTCCTCATTGGGACCCCTGCTTCTGCTGTCCCACTTTTTCACTGGCCTTCCTCCCTTGGCCCTGCGCCCTCACCTACCAATGAGGCAATTCATCTCAGGGTCATCTTCAACTCCACTCTCGTCTTCTCTTCTTACATTCCGGACATGTCCTAAAAGTCCAACTACCAATGGCACCTCCTCAAGGGTATTCTACCTTTTCTCACTTTCCCCTAGAGGCTGATCACCTTGAGAGCCCTGGTTCTCTCTAGGCTGGACTATTGCAACAACCTCTTTCTCAATATTCCTATTTCTACTCCCATCCTCTACAATTCAACCAGAACAGAACCACAAGATTTATCCTTGGCCTCAAACTCAGGGACCGCATCTTGGCGGCTCTGAAATCCCTCCACTGGCTCCCCGTGGCTGCAAGGATCAAGTTCAAGACCCTGTGCATAATCCACAGGGCTTTTTGGAGCTGGGGTCTGCGCTATCTACAACTCTCTCATCCTAAATATTCTCCCTCTACAGTCTTCCGCTCGTCCTCCTCCAACTCTCTGCTGGGAGCCGCTTTCACAAACAGAGATTGGGGGTAAATCTTTATCCTCTGCAGGTGCTTCCCTCTGGAACAGCCTCCTCAAATTCTGGAAACGCCTGAAGACCTTCCTTTTCTATTCCTCCTTCTAACTCCCTCTTCCCTGCGAACCTCTGTTCTTTTCTCTCCATCCTCCTTCTCCTCCCTAACTCCGTTTAGTTTTTGCTGACTGATGGCCTGATTTACCTCCAGAGTCTCCAGGTTCCCAGGCTCCCCTGACAGTCTTTGCACATATCCCCGGGCCACTGCACTTTGTTTCAACATTATTGCACTTTCAGCTTACGTTCCTTGAGCGGGGCAACCTCTCTGCACTTAACCCAGGTTCCTGCTGAACTGAACTCTTTGATTACCCCAACCCCCCACTGTCCATGCGCCTCCATCTGCACCCATTCATGACGTAAATGTAGCAGAACCAGTTAGTTTGTCCTGTCCCCCCACCACCATTTTCCGCCCCCCCCTCCCGAGCTATGTCTCAGCTGTACCACTTCATGCACCTACACTAGGAGAAATGTCATCGGGCCTAGTATACTAGTTTTTCTGTTTAGATTTTTCAGAATCTTCAAGGCCTAAAAATGATTACTGTATTCACTTGTTACCTTCCCGCCTTGAAGTGCTTTGTAGCACTTCACCTGTGTATAAGCTGTATATACATAAACAATAAATAAATGAACAGAACTCTGTTCTATAGCTCCGAAATCCCGCAAAATTCCCTTCAAAGGTGAGCCTGCTCAATGCAACACCTTCCTTCAAAGCCTAGCAAATCCCACAAAGGAACAGGAAGTGAGATGGGTGTCATTTAAGGGATGAACTTCCTTTATAAGATTTGTGAGCTCCAATTGCCTGAACAAACAAACTTGATAAATCACCTCAAAGGAGTCAGATTGGCTGGACAAACTAGGCAAATAAACCTGTTGTTTGTCCCAAGATCCACCACTCCTGTTGATGATGAATCATCGCGAGAGACCCGTACTCTGGGGGTTCTTAGCGTCAAAAACGCATGCAGTACTGGTGGTAAGGATGCATCTTTACTACAGGATGTGTCCAGTGCTTCTGGTCTGTCCTTAGGGAGTTCTCAGGCCTTATGGAAGAGGGTTAACTATGAAATGAACAGTTTGGTGCTAACTTGTTCAATGTCTTTGATTTATTGAGTTTGCGCCATTTTGAGGCGCTGCGCAAATCTTGGTGAATGAGGGCCACTGTAAATAAATATAAAGAAACGAAGACGCAGGCAAAGAGAAAGTAAATGATGAAATGCTCCAAACAGGAGGGAAACTGACAATCAGATGCTGAGGCAGAGAAAGAGATGGATTTTCCAGGGTGACCCCAGCAGGGTACTTCTTTCTAATTAAGTGGAATCTGATTCTTGACGTGCACCCGTCGAGTAATATATCTTGATGGCACCTTTGCTCCGAAGAGGCATCAGCTGACCGGGTCGCCAATGTGGCAGTTCTCTGATGATCAATTAGGATAATGCATCGGCAGGAGCGGCCCCTGATCCATCGCCTGGTGGGTGGCACTGTCTTGGAAGAAGGAGGGAAGGATAAAGTGGAGAGCGATCAATCATTTGACACGAGTCCGCTGGGAGAGTGCGGTGCCTCCAGCGAGGCAAGAGACAGGCCTGTCTTGCTCTCCGCTTAGTAAAAATATAACACTGTGCATTTTAATAGCACTCAGCCAAGCTGAAAACTATTAGCACCTGACTTTAGGAACACTAAACAACTTACTTAAACGTGACACCGAAACACAACGCGGACACCGGTCGCATGCATCCAATGATCCAATGCTTTTTAGTTGGCGTTGTTTCTAGTGTTAGTCATTCATTGTTGTTAAATGAGCACGATATTGCTTTCCGATTCCATTGAATGTGGAAAAAAGAACGTTTCTTAATGAGCAGAATTTGACCCCATTTGAGTTCTGAATGGGCCATCGCTTGTTGGGGCTCTTTGACACTGGTATTCAAATACAAACTGGTCACACACATGCACGCTCTTCACCAATCAAACATATTCACATGCCAGAATGTATGCCACTTAAGTCATATTTTAGGATTTCTGTGGAAGTGGAATCAAAACCAGATCCCCAGAGTTTGTGAAGTGCATTCAGGAAAGAGGGAGAGACGAGGTTCATGGGTAGAATGACTCTTAGTGGGAAAGCAATCATTGGCTTCCCCCACCTGTGTGGCTCTCGGCATTGCTGCTGAAAAGAACGACACATCTGTCACAGATGCTACTCTGCTAGGTTACACGACTTCGGCCCTCTACTTAGTGTCAAGAGATAAATGTTCACTAAAAGAGGGAAGAGAAAGAGGGATTGACCCCCTACAAGAAGGCCATATGCCAAGAACGGCCAAGTAAGGGATACCCCTGGCACAGTATGAACTCTGTTACAATGACCGAAATATTCACACACCGGGAACTGCTGCAATGTGAAATTTCGATGAAGAAGGTTATGTTATGTTATGTTATTGACATTTGTAAAGCGCACGTTCGCCCAAGGGCATCATGGCGCTGGAAAAGAAGCTTCCCAATCGGGAAAGAGCAGTTAAGGGACAGACTTAAAACAGATTAGTTTTCAACGCTCTTCTGAATCCAAGATGGTTAGCCGTGGACCTAAGAGATGCAGGGAGGTTGTTCCAAAGATTGGCCGCGGTGACAGAAAAGGCTCTACCTCCGAGCCTTGCCCGGTTAAACCTAGGGACAGTAAGCAGGTTGGAAGAAGCAGAACGTAGGTCCCGGTCCGGACAGTATCGGTTGAATTTGAGCGGCAGAAATTCAGCTCCCTAGCCATGAATAGCCCAGTGAACAATGCACAGAGATTTTAAAAGAATTCGCTCGTTGACCGGAAGCCAGTGCAATTGGCGGAGTACTGGCGTGATGTGGGCACCGTAAGGGGAGCCAGAAGCCAGCCTAGCAGCCAGGTTCTGCATACGCTGAAGGCAGTGTTTAAGGCCAATCGGTTGAGACAGGTAGAGCGAATTGCAATAGTCCAGTCATGTGCGGACTAACGCGGCCACCACAGGGGGGCGGAGGGCTTCCGGGATCAGGGGCATGACACTCTTGAGGATTCGAATCTGGTGGTGGGTGGACTGGCACACGGCCGTGACCTGGTTGGACATCGACAGAGAGGCGGAAAGAATAACTCCTACAACTGATACAGAGTTATCATTCATACTAAATGTAGTTTTGCAAAATAGGTTTGTCCAGTTCTACTGTTTGTTGGTTAATGAGGTGTTACTCGGTCAAACAAATAATTCTCCTGATCAACACATCTATTTAATCAAGGCTAGCCTACTGCAGGAGGATCTGTTTTTTTCTCCCAAAGGCTTATATGGCACTTCACCGGCATTTTCAAACAATGCAGCTAGGTTTCTTTTTCCCCTTGAAATAGTGGGATATCCCCATCTGACTTAGAACATTCCACATGTGGAACTTAAGGCCTCTGCTCGGTAGATTGAGGCTATCATAGCAGAGGACCATGTTCTGCATAATCAATGCCACAGACATGACTCTGCATGGACCATGTGTACTCCTCACTTGTAGAGCTGAGAGAACCAGGGAACTCTGGGGGTAGGGAAGAGCCAAGGCCAAGCTAAGGTGTCTAGCCTGACTTCAAGAGCCAAATGTGTGCCGAGCCAAAAATGGCTGCTTGGTGGGAGGACGATGAGGGGGAGAACATGAGGATGACAGTAATAGGGCGAGGGGGTTGGAGAAATGCCAGTGTTGTTTCTTTGAAACAAGGGAAGAAGATTGTGGCACTGGGGGAGAGGAAAGGGACAACAATAATGTGTTTTGATGGGCGGAGTGGCTTGGGCAGACAAGAGGATGGCGGCACTTGGGAGGGGAGGGACAGTGCTGGTGTTTTGGGGATAGCATGGAGGAGGGGGCAGGGAAAAGAATATTGGTCTTTAGGGGAGGCAGGGGCAGTACCAGTATTTTTAGCAAGATTAGGGGGTATGGGAGATGACAGGGAAACACGTGATGTAGAGACAGAAAGAGGTGAGCGGCAGGCACTTGATTTACCTTGACCTTCACTACCAGCCTATGCACCCCTACACTAGGAAGTGCCCCATACCCATCTCAGTCAATCAAGTGGTCATGCTCTTGTATGTTCTGCGAGCACTTCAGGAGCATGTTCTTTTTAAACAAAAAATGTTTTATTCTGGGTTACGGGGGAGCAGCTGGGGATCATTATCAGCTCCTGCTTTGGACAGGTACTGACCCAAGAGGAGGGTCAGGGCAGAGCGCCATTTAACCCACGCCAGCCCGAGCCCCACTCAGCTAGCCCAGCTCTACTCACTTGTGCTCATTATCGATTTCAGACTTTTCTGGGTGGGAACTCATTCCTTTTTCATTTTAGCCCTTAAACTGCATCACGATTCAAAAACTAACATTGTTATACTTCATAATCTGCCTTTTACTGAAAACCCTTGAAAACATGACTTTAAACTTCTAAATAAGTCCAGCAACTTTAATCACCTGTTCCCCTGTTCTGCTCTGTTTGGATTAGTGTCTGTTAGCATTGTGGCAAGATGTCTCAGGCATATGTCTGGTCTTGCCAAGTGAACTATACAAAACTACAGTAAGCACAGACAGTGTGAGGGGTGAGGGAAGCACTGGAGGTCCTAAGTACAGTTTACAGGACCGAGTGACACCTGGGAATTTGGGCCAGAAGGAGCACTCTGAGACAGAAGGACTTTAGGTGCAGAAGAACAATGAGCAGTGGAGGGTGCAGGGAGCACCAAGGTGCTTAGGGAACATTGACAACAAAGAGCAATTGAGTCACACAGGGCGCAAATGTTTCAAGGAATCCTGGGGTACAATGAGCAGTAGGCATCAAAAGAAGCAGATACAGCGTATAAGGAGCCACGGGCCTAACAAGCAAGGTTCCTAAGGACATGTGGGTAAAGAGATTATTCTGTAGAGGAAATAGAGAAATAACTAAGCAATGGATTAGATTGTGTAATTAAGATGAGCTCTACAGTTCCAATGGTCAAAGGTTCATCAGAGACAGTGGGACATTTTTTTTGACTGGTCTACTAAAGCCACCAACACATGCACGGAATCTAAGACCCAATCCCCGAAAGATGCAGTCCCTAAAAACAAGAAAGGTTCTAGGCAATGTTATCCAACACCGTTAGGGTTTCCCAAATGAAAGAATGATGACGTGGGTAAAGAGATTATTATCATCTGCAATAATAATTGACTTTTCTGTGTCCTGACACACACAAAGTTCATGCTTCCAGCACTGGGGTTTAGAGAGTAGAGCCTGGGTCAGAAGGGCAGAAGGAGAACAGGAAAAGGATCCACCTGTGAAAGAGTGGATGCTGGTAGATGATGACAGGGATCATAGCACTGGAGTGGCCGAGGATCGCAGGTTGTTGTAAACTGTATTTGGCAATGAATGCACATGGGCCTACTTCAAGAAAACTGGTGACAGAAAGGTTACAGGGACTATTAGAGTGAAAAAAGCTTTGGAGTAGCAGAAGAGCAACTGGAGGGTGGATAGGGCACTCACTGCAGGTTCCTCGGAATACTAGGGGTACAATTAGTCATGTAGACACACAGGAGTACTGAGGGTGCAAGTAACACTGCAGTATTAGAAGGATCACATAGAGGCGCGGCAAGCAGTGAAGTTCCAGTCAATTCTTGCAGGGAGCAATTATCACTGTGGGAGTAGGAGTAGAATGAGGCCTACATGGCAAGTGAAATATATGGTGGGCATAAAGATTACTGTACAGGCTAGGAGTGCAATAAACACAGAGGGACGTGTGTATAGAAAATGCAAATACATTTTCATTAAGAATGTTGATGGGAAATGTCATTGCAAGTCGACATAGTGTAATTAAGGGATGTTTGAATCATAAAGAAAAATGAGACCTCAGACCAGTCAATAATTGAAAAACATCTTGGATAATGTCTACTCAGCCAGGGGTGGGAGGATAGCCTGGGCAACACTAGTGTCTTGTAAGCAAGACAATGCAGAGCAACACACGTTTGACTACTGCTCATGTGCTTAGAGACTGGTTTCCGGTATTAAGGGCAGAATAAAAGATTAATTATGGAACAAATATCTTTGCAAATAATAATGCATTTACTCACTCATTTGAAATGGCTGCAAATGCACAATTATTTAGAGCATTTTTTCACTGCCACAATATACTAAAACACACTGATGAAAGGCTACTCTCATGCCACTACTATTAAGAACATTCTCCCTGGTTAATTGCAGTTATTACATTCAGCTACACAGTTATCTTACATTATACTTTGGGGGTCATTAGGCGTTTGCTGGTATCCCATTGGTAATTTTCTATTTATATTTCTATCTCTATATCTCCTGATTGTCTATCTTGGCATTGTGATGTTATCAGCCTCATCTGTTTTTCACTCTTGTGTACATTTTACCCTGTCTCCTTCCCTACTTTGTCTCTGGACTATCTAAATATAGATCATGTCTAGATGCAATAGCCTGGGGCATGGTAAATGAGAACCAATCATGAGTACTTTTTGGTACTAGTGATGTCTCTTGGCAAAAACATGGGGTGTTGTGAATTGCGAAAGATACTTCCTTATAAGCCAATCGCTGTCTAAACAATGTGAGAATGAGAACAAGTCAATTGAAGAAAGTGTTGCTCCCTCCTAAATGTAGTCCAGTTTATTTGATGTACAGAATTAATTTGACCACGCTTCCACATTTCTGGATCAATTACCATAATTTTCATGAGGTGAAATAACTAAGCAATGGATTAGATTGTGTAATTAAGAGGAGCTCTACAATTCCAATGGCCAAAGGTTCATCAGAGACAGTGGGACATTTTTTTGACTATTACACTAAAGCCACAAACACATGCATGGAATCTAAGACCCAAGCCCCGAAAGATGCAGTCCTAGGTTCTAGTCAATGTTATCCATCACAGTGAGGGTTTCCCAACTGAAAGAATCTCCTGCAGATATACTTGAATCTTATAATTCTGCTGTATTGAATTCTGCACCTGCTCAGGTACTTTTCAGGTCCAAACACCAGCTTCTGCTCTGCCATCTTCATCATGTCTGACGTCTCCATTAAGCAGGCAGATTCAATTCCAGGACCCAGATTTATTCCTCAGGATCCACCGGCTTACAATCTGTCTGCCCATATAAAATAATTTGAGGGTCCACCTCGTGATCGCTTTCAGTCCCTGGTGTACTATATAACAGATGCCCAATCTCTACCTTTTTAGGTGCCTTACCTTCATTGCGTGCTTCTTATAATTGCTTCCAAACACCTCTCCTCAAGCAAATGTGGGACTATGCCACTTAAGACAAATGCCCAGAACTCTAAATGTATTAGTGACTGTGCATGCACCAAGGAGCTCTACTGATGTATTCAATTGTGTCCAAAGATTCCATAAAATATGTTTATATATTGCTTAGTTCCAAGAACATCTAAAGGTGATATCAGATTGTTATAACCCGCCCTGCACTGATCTTAAATCAATTGGTATGAGCTGCTATCACTCCAGACACTTTCACTGCATTTAGGAGCGAGAAATAATTGACCTTTACAAGAACCCCAAAGACCTGAAATAAATGAATTCACTAAAAGACTTCTCCATACTATTTTGGAGATCTATCCCAAAAAGACAAATTGGACCAACATTTATTTCTCAAAAACAGTGCAAAAATGAAAATCTGTCACACTACCTCGAGAGGCTTACATTATATTTCTATCAATATGCTGGGATCGCTAATGCGGAAGAAACAGCATAGCAAGCCATAGTATTAACGGAGTACTCGTTGGCTGGGAAGGTAAGAACTTTGCTAAAGTGATGTTACCTTTTCACAGTACTGAAGCTAGACTAATTCCTTTACATATTCAACAGCTGCAGCCCCCAGGCAATAATTCCTGATTCAGCTGGAAGCTATGTTCCCTATCCACAGTTCTTGCAATAAGCCTATTTTACAGGTACAAGTAATTTACTGATGTTTAGAGGATCTCAGTGTTGTCTATGCAGCCGTTCTACCTACTTTTCCTGTTGTTTCTAACTCCTCCAATATGTTACATTGTATCCCTGTTACTGCAACCCATGTTATGGTAGTCGACCTGTGCTCAGCATTTTTCTCCATACTTATGCATCCTGATAGTCAATATTTTTTTTGTTTTTAATTTGCAGAATAAGTTCACACAGCTTCAACAGGAGGTTTGTAGTGAGCCTAAACCTCTTTTCTCAGGTCTTGAAACAGGATCTTGATTCACTTGTGTTTAAATGGTGCCTGGCCTCATTCAACATGTGGATGATCCCTTGCTGGCTCCCACTCACTAAAAGCTTGTCAACAGGATTCTCTTGATGTGTTAACAGCCCTTGTATTGAACGGTCCTAAAGTCTCAAAATGCTTTAATTGTGTTAAGCCTGAATCCATTTATCTCTGGCAGGTAGAGGCACTTGTCTGAAGCCTGAAGTAATGTGATTCTCCAGGTACCCTAACCAGAAACCCATAACCAGATGAGAGGATTTCTTAGTTGATGTTTGCTGCCAATAGATAATGGATATGCTTTGATTGTGAAACCCACTAGAATATCTTACTCGTGTTTCAACTTCTGCCCCCTTCCTGCCTCACCCGAATCAGATAAGGCATTTATTATAATCAAACAAAAGATGTCAAAGGTCCAGTCTTAAAGTTTGCTAGATTATCAAAAGTAATGTACCCTTCATGGTGATGAATCAGATGGTTTTGCTTTGGGATTTTTGACTAAAATGCATGGTGACAAACATCATCCTATTGTGACAAGCACCAACCTATTACTTACTACAGTGTAGCACCTAATCCTGTTACAGTGGGCTTCCTGCTTTGTTTATGCACAGTTGCTGCAGCCTCTCTGTTGCTAGAGAAATTGAAAATATTAGTGTTACAACATTTGGTTACTGCAGCTGTACCCCTTGCTGTAATGGTGTTAATCCTGAAGAAAAAGACTCAGAATGTTTCCAATTCTCTTCTAACTAAATATGAGAAAATGTTAGTGCCTGGTGCTAAGTTTACAAAATCTCAATATTCTGTTATGAATACAGCTTATCTACTTACCACACCTTCTATGGTCAGCAACACGATTGCATTGTGACTACTGAGAATCTGGAAACTCCTAGAATTGACATGAAGAATATATCAACATCCAGAACTCATTCTAAGATACAAGAAGCATATCAATTACCAGATGCTCGCTCAAACCAGCTTGAGGAATTGGGTGCCCTTACACATACATGCATTATGGCAAAATGAAAATCTGTAATGACTTATACATAGTCCTACTATGCCCATTTTGTCACAGACGACAATGGCATACTGTGGAAACAACATGGCTACCTCACATCAGCTGGTACACCCACATACAATGCTCCTTATGTTGCTGTTTTACTAGATGCATTCTTGCAACCACCAACCATTGCAATAGTGAAATGCAAGGAGTGAACTCACTGGTACGCATTTTGCTAATGGTAATTCTTTTGCTGATGAATCAGACAAATATGCGGCCCTGAACGTGTGTCTGGCTCTTAATGTTATACTTATCTTTGTTGCAGCAAATCAATCTCTGATTGACACTCTCACTAGCCTGGCCACAAAGCAGGATTGCATTTATGAACTAGAGAAGTTTATTGGTCTTGGAAAAATTATAAGTTACATGAGGACATTTTCTTGGGCAGTCCAGATGCTGCCTGGTAGCACCAGCATTACTTTGACTTTAGTTCACTCATCTGGCTCATTCTGTTGCCTTTTCTGGAAATAAAACGGTATGATAGTTGTTGTAAACCATGATTGGTCCACAACTTATTTTCAAGCTTTGGCTCAACAATATTGTAATACTTGCCTAACTCACAACATGGGTTAAGCTGGCAACATGTTTCCTTCTGCCCATCCTGTGCCACAAAGGCACGTTCTCAATATTCAGATGGATGTTATTCAGTTACCCAAATAGTTATCCTATGAATATTGACTGGCGATAGCCAATGAGTGCTCTGGGTGGGTGCAAGCTTACTCTTGCAAAAAGGACGCCTCTCTCACTGTCACAAAGAACATGATTACAGAGCGTATTGCTCAATTTGGTCTTCCTGCTACTATAGACTAGTAGAGGTACCCATTTTACAGACCAGATATATCTGAAAAGGTCTAAATATTTGTTAACCCTTACATTGTGCCTATTCTCCCCAATCCAGTTGCATTGTATAATGCAGACATGGTGATACTAAATATCACTGGCCCAAGGTTTGTCAGGAAAATCATCTCAAATGCCCTGAGGCCCTGCCATTAGTTATGTTTCATAATCATGGCAATCGTAATTGAAAGCATAGACTGTCAGGGTGTAAGTATTTAAGAAGGCATCCAATGCAAATGGCTACTAAAACTCAACAATATTCATGCAGCCAGAATATTGATTCGGAAGTTGAGACTGTTTTGTAAAGGTAGGAGACTTCTTTACAAATAAGTTTTGTTGAAACCTGTCAATGGAGACCAACACTTCCTCCTTTCGGTGGACTGAGACTTTATGCACGTGCACCAGAGTAAGTCAGCACTTCAGGTACATTGTCAGGCGCCATTCCAGGTTCTTTTCACAACCCAGACATCCATCTATTGTGAGGGATAGGCAGTATGGGTACATGCCTCCTCCTTTAAGAAGTTGCATGCTCAATTCAAAGTGTAAGAACCAACCAGGGCTTCTCCAGAGACATCTGCTTTGCTCCCTTCTGGAGAGATTGGGTCACCAGAACCTGAACCTTACCCTTTATATGATCTTTCTGCATCAGATACAGCAGCTTTGTCCACTGTTCCAGATAGTGTTGCACCTTCAATGCAGACTCCATCTTCAGCTTCTGTCGACAATGCAGTCTCAGCACAATTGAATTCTGTGATTGATGCAGAGATCGAGCACTATCAGACCTCTTCTCTCTGCACTCAACCCATATGACTTAGCAAACTACCACCCATCACCCATCTGCCGTTCATTGGCAAGTTCATTGAGAATTCTGTAGCAGTTCACTACACAAAAATTCACCCACCACAATCTACTCTTAGAATAACAGTTTGGCTTCTGACCAAGATGCAGCACTGAGACCAACACCACCCAGGTCATCGATGAGGCCCTCCTCAACATTGAAAAAGGTGACCCATGACTGCTAGGCCTGCAAAACCTCTCTGCCACATTTGACACAGTTGACTACAATATGTTGTCCAACACCCTGTACTCCGGCATAAGATTCAATGCCACAGTCTACTGATGGTATGACTTCTACCTCACCAACAGGCACTAGCTTGTCAGATGGGCACCAGCAGATCCTAAATATTTCTGGTGGCCTGCAGAGACCTACAAGGCTCCATCCTCTTCCTTGTCATCTTTAACCTCAACATAAAGCCACTGGGGCACTCTTGGCCAAATTGAAAATCAAAATCATGCACCCAACTTCAAAAATGGATGGCGCTGATGGATCTCAATGGTTTCTCCTCACAACTCAGCCCATGCAAAGTCCCTCACATCACAATCAATTGTGACTTCTTCTTCAAAGCATATATCAACATTAAGACACAAATAGTGCAGTACCAGCTCTTCCCTGCACCAAATGAACCCCTTTACCTGTGCCTCTGACTTCAAATCTCTCTTATAGGACCTGGTGCTTATCCACTTGGATGGTGGGAAGGCCCTCTTTGTAGGTTCCACAACCACTGCTCTGGCCCCTCTGAAGGCCGTCCACCATGTCAAAGCACACCTCACTGTAGGACTGAAGAAATGTGATTGCATTTCCCCCACACTAAATGAACTCCACAGGTTACCCCTCCACGCTTGCCTCACCTCATGCCTTTGTCACCCACAAAGCTCTAATACCCAAGACACAAGCACGCTTAGCTGAAAAGATCCCCACCCCAGGTGGTCAACACCAGAAGCTAAGATATCACCAGAATCCAAGTGCAAGAAGCAGCTAACATCAGGCTATCTCGATCCTTCCTTTAATTCAGGAAATATCCAAAGGCATGATCTTCATGGAAGTCTTCACCCGCAAATAACAACCATAGATTGACAAATCTATGGCTCCACCACTATGTACCACTACCTCTAATGCTGTCTAGCTTCATCTATGCTAAATAAATAACTTATATGCATTCCTACATACATGTATTCTCTTAGTTAGGGTTTTCTCGTCTCCCAAATGTTTCTCCTCCTGATCAATTGCATAAAAACTCTGCTGTTATCGAACTATCATCCCCTGCAAAAGTCATAACACATTGTTGATGGTGATCAGTATCCATAAATATTCTCTTCTCACCGAAGGAAACATTACTGTTAAAAATGCTGCGATTTTCTCTTTTGACAAAGTGTTCTCTTTTACTGAATCTGGTTATGCAATTTATCATGGTATCTGATTTATTTGCAGAATGTCTGCCTACAACTGTCATCCATTTAGGTGGGATGGAAGTTGTATATAGGTTAAGTAGCACCTGCTATTAAGCACTTTACTAAACAACTGTATCTCCATAAATATAGAAGTGAATCAGGTTGGGATATATTTGCTGAAGTCCTGGGTTCATATCCCAGGAGTAGGCATCAAGATTAATTGCAATAACATTGTTATTATGTCTTTATTGTTGGAGAAGATAGCTAATGACACATCGGATTCTTGGTATTACAGCAACGTTTGGCTATAGAGACCATCCAGTCTTCAAAGGGAGGTGTGCATGCTTTGGTCAGATCTGAATCCTGTGCATTGTTTCCTAATTATGTTCACAATAAAGGGTATAATCACTCATATAAGAAGATTAGCTGCTTTATCCAGAGAGAGAATGCATGTACAGATTGGATCACTGGAACCCTCCATAAATTGTGGAATGTTGCTTGGGTTTCTAATGTAATAGAAGGAACTCACGAGAAAGGCATTGATTGAGCTGAGTTGTGAGGAGAGTTGGAGTCTGCAGGAGTCCCCACAGTCTTTCTACCCTGCCTACTATCATTGTGGGAGGACTTAAAAACTCCCACCCAGAGCGAAGCGGTGTGCAGAGTTGTGAGGAGAGTTGGAGTCTGCAGGAGTCCCCACAGTCTTTCTACCCTGCCTACTATCATTGTGGGAGGACTTAAAAACTCCCATCCAGAGCGAAGCGGTGAGCGGAGTTGTGAGGAGAGTTGGAGTCTGCAGGAGTCCCCACAGTCGTTCTACCCTGCCTACTATCATTGTGGGAGGACTTAAAAACTCCCACACAGAGCGAAGCGGTGAGCGGAGTTGTGAGGAGAGTTGGAGTCTGCAGGAGTTCCCACAGTCTTTCTACCCTGCCTACTATCATTGTGGGAGGACTTAAAAACTCCCACCCAGAGCGAAGCGGTGAGCGGAGTTGTGAGGAGAGTTGGAGTCTGCAGGAGTCCCCACAGTCTTTCTATCCTGCCTACTAACATTGTGGGAGGACTTAAAAACTCCCACCCAGAGCGAAGCGGTGAGCAGAGTTGTGAGGAGAGTTGGAGTCTGCAGGAGTCCCCACAGTCTTTCAACCCTGCCTATTATCATTGTGGGAAGACTTAAAAATTCCCACCCAGAGCGAAGCGGTGAGTGGAGTTGTGAGGAGAGTTGGAGTCTGCAGGAGTCCGCGGGATCCGCGTGGATCGAGCGAGGAATGGAGCTAAATGGAAACTCCTCAAGGCGAACAAAGCTCCTATAGAAGAAAAATGTAAGCAAGGAGCGGGACCACGAACAGTACGATGACACAATCACAATCACAGCCGCAGACGTGCAAACGGATACAGATAAAGACACGGGCACTGACATGGACACTGATATGGACAACGAGTTGAGCCCCTGCCGACTTAGAAGCACCAAACACACTAAAAAAACTAACAACATAAATACTAACAGGAAAGTGACTGCCCAGGTGCGGAATGTGAAAGATGCCCATAGCGCCCATAGCGACCCAATCAGTTCAGGGGAGTCGCTGAAGAGCTCGCCCCCAGGAGAGCAAAGGGGGAAAGAGGGCGGAACCCAAGAGCAATATCAACGAAATCCAAGTGCTCTCCCGTGTAACAGCAAAGAAGGCAAAGTAAGCAACAAAGGAAGCAACGGAGATTCAGGCTACTCACCAACCCGAACACGGGAAGCTGAAATTGAAAACGCCGTTCTTAAATTAAAAACCTCAAGAGCCCCCAGTCCGGATGGATTGACCAACTCGGACTTGAAAAAAGCACCAAAAGCGTGGGCTGGCGTGATTAGCAAAATGTTCTCCCACTGCAGGAGCACCAAGATGATCCCCGAAACTTGGCTGAAGGCGGTAATCATCCCCATTTACAAGAAAGGTGGGAGAGATGACCCAGAAAGCTATAGGCCAATAGCTTTGCTAGACATTGTGGGGAAGATATTCGCATCACAGCTACTAGACCATCTTCGAACTTGAGCCAAAACCGCTCCATGTAACGATACCTTCCAAACAGGTTTTCAGAAAAACAGGAGCACTTCCATAAACATCCTACTGATCAACATACTAAAGGCCAAAGTGAGAGAAGGAGCCCCAAGAGTGTATCTTGCTTTTATTGACCTGCCAAAAGCATTCAACAAAATAGATCGGGCTAAACTGTGGGCCAAGCTAAAATTCTGGAATTGCCCACCGGCAATTTTGAACCCGATCCAAGCACTGCACGCAGACACAAAAATCAGGGTGAAATTGAATAAACAAGGAACACTGTCAAAGGAGATCCCGGTAAAGCGAGGCGTCAAACAAGGATGCCCGTTAGCTCCGGCCTTGTTTATTGCTTTTCTAGGGGATTACCAAAGAGAAAAGGAACAAATCAGAGCCTCTCCCCCCAAAATAGGAAAAGCACAAATACTGCGACAATTGTACGCAGACGATGGGATTATCATCGATCAAACCCAAATCGGACTCCAACGCAAATTAATAAATCTGGCGGAATACACCGAAAGGAATCACTTGGAAATTAACACAGCAAAAACAAAAATGCTAGTTTTTGAAAAAAGTCAGCGCAAACCCCAAAATGTTTCCTGAACGAAACAAAAATCGAGGTGGTGAATGAGTTAAAATACCTGGGGGTGATCATCGACGGATCGGCCAGAGACAAAGCAATGCAAGACCATCTATGGAACAAGGTGAGAACGCTAACAGCACAGACGGGAGCGGTGGATAGGAAATTTGGTAAATTCTCCATGCTACCGGCCATCAACTTCTATAAAGGGAAGGTGGTCCCATCAATCATCTATGGCATGGAAGCATCATTAAACATCCCTAGAACTGTGTGGCAGAAGCTGGAAGGCCACGTCTGGAAGTCAGTATTGGGCTTACCAAAGTCAACCTCCATGCCTGCGATAAGACAAGAACTAGGCCTCGTTTCATTAGCCTCATTGGTAGATCAAAGTAAAATGAGACTATAGAGAAAAATCCTGATGGCGGATACATTACCAATCTACAATATCATCGCTGACGAACTCAAGAGCGGTTCATGCAAGGCTTTCAAGAACTGGGCGGCAAGTCTGAAACTTATGTTGACCGAAATAGCCTGTACGGAAGAAGACTTGATATCTAACCCAGACCGGGTAAAACTGAAAATTGAATGGTTGGACTGGATCACAACAACTGAAAAAACCAGCACCAACAAACTGCTGGCCCACCTTCCACCAACATTTAACAAAGTGAAAAAAACGCAAAATTAATGCCTGAAATTTCAAAACAAAGGTATGCGAGGTACGATCTTGAAGGCGAGACTCAACTTATTGAGGACACATGAAATCCTAGCCATCCGCAACCCGGCAACGGATAACAGCTGTCGCCTATGTAAAAAAAGTGACCAAGTAGAAACCTTGAAACACTTGACGCTTCAGTGCCCGAAAACCGAACAAAGCAGAGCCACATATCTTCAACCTTGTCTGCAAGGGGTAACAACACTAGACGAAGACGATCTGTGGAACAGGTTAATTTCAGGAGAGACAACACACTGGTCCTTGACAATGGTAAAGCTAATAGAAGCAGCGTTTCGAATGATAAACCAGCAAACCTCCAGCGAGCGGGTTACCTAAAAAATTTGAGATCAGCCTGACTGAAACCCGACTGCCGAAGAGGGTGACGTCTGTAGCATGTTAAACCAAACAAGGAAAATAGATCGGGACGAAAAGACTCCGGACTCAAAAGCACATGCCCTCACTTCGGGAATCTTTAAGTTCAGAAAAAACCCTTGTAAAATATATACGCCAAGGCATCACAAAGCCTGGCATTTTGCTAAGTGGAGAAGATCAACCCTCCCCTCATGATAATATTCCACTTGTTGTACTGAAAGTAAAGGAAGCAAACAGGTATGAAGAGAAGTGCTTTAGGGGAGTAGGAGAGCTTGATTTGAAATTGCATGAAGATCAGTATGC
The DNA here is from genome assembly GCF_040938575.1 of Ambystoma mexicanum. Taxonomy (NCBI): domain Eukaryota; kingdom Metazoa; phylum Chordata; class Amphibia; order Caudata; family Ambystomatidae; genus Ambystoma; species Ambystoma mexicanum. Next base: position 66,845,469 of record NC_090937.1, on the reverse strand, counting down.
CTCTGTGTTTTTCTTGTCTGCATTCACCTGTGGTTCTTATATTAAATATTTGACAAGCAAACCTCAAACAAAATCGAGTCCAGCAATTGATTCTTGCTGCAGGTTAAAGCACATTGGGGTAGGTTAAGAACATGTGGGAGAAAAGAAGAATGGGACTCATTAGAGGTTTGGTGGTATCTCGGGTTGTAAATCTGCCAGTAAACCACCAAACAGATTTTTCCTGCCTCTTGGTCTAATGGAATTAATGCTGTACTACAAGTGGCAGTATGGTATGTTAGTCCCCATCCAAGAGTTCATAGGACTCCATGGATATTTCTGCTGAATTACAGCCCTCGGTAATTACACCTAAATGGCTGATTTTTTGCTGTATGTTTTTTGGAATTATCTCCAGCATTTTGCTGAAGGTTTTTCCTCCAGCACACCGCCAAACCTATAGTTGGGCAGTGCGGTAATGCAGCAGTAACTCTGTTACCGATGCATTACTGCTGCATGGAGCCAAGCCACTGTACTCTTAATGAGGCCCAATGTGGTGAGTTGCATATGAAGCACCTGGGGCAGATGAGCAGGTAGGGTAATGAACGCGAACAAGGAGAGCAGTGCAAGTAATTTGGGCAGGGTAAGGACAGGGAAGAGTTAAATATCACATATATTAATATCTAATTATTATTCGTTCTGCCACCTGCAAAGTTCATGCTTTCAACATTGGGCTGGAGTGCAGAAAGACTCCAACCGGTCAAATTCCATGGATGGTTACTGGGGGAGCTGTAGTATGTATGGCTGGTCACGCGCAATAGACAATTTTAATCTTACAGTAAGATGGGAAGAACATTTAATTCAATGTAATAGGCACTATTCAGTGTAGTGAAGATTACAGTGAATATATTAAGAAAGAGTCAATAATAATAACGATTTTGATTAGAGCAGATACTTTCAATTGGGAATTGCAGTACTTTGAGCTAGCTTATTCTCTTATTTTCTCATTCCCCCCTCTTTTCTCTGCCGATCACAACACTCACTTTTGTCTATGAACCTCATCTCATAATGGTAAACTGAATTATGTTGCCACCTTCGCTGATACCTTCATTGAAGCCATCACCAATAGCCATTGAACAAGAACATTTAACGATCCTCGGGGACTTCAACATTTGGTTCGAAGAAAAACAAGCCAACTCTCAAAACTCACTAATTGGGCAGCTAAAAACCATGAAACTACAACAGTTGGTCAACGGGGCAACACACTCAGCAGTACACACCCTTGACGCAATATACGCCAAGAAAAAACATATCACCACGGCACCACTGATACAAATACTTTGGAGTGACCGTATCATCATTCCAGCCCCAGCCCCAGAAAAACCATTTACCCCCTCAAGAAAAAGAGCAATGGTTCACCCCACTACTGAGAAGCATGAAAAGAACAACAAGAAGCTGTCATTGGAATGGAGGAAAAAATACAACCAAGAAAAGAAAACACAGTTCTAAAAACAAATCCGATCATATAACAAAAATGTTAAACATCATAAAAGAAATGAGAAACCCACCAGGTTTCCACAACACTCCAACCCCCTCAGAGAAACTATGCAACCAACCCTAACATTCAACCAACCGGACCTGTCGAGGAGCCACATCACAAACTCCAAACTTCCCGGAAATATCAGTAGAGACATTCGTCAAGCTGGTAAAACACAGCAAGAAAGCGGGATCACCCATGGATCCCTGCCCCCTGACATCTACAAATCAATCCTCGCACAAGGAACGCCATCAGAATACTACAGAAACCTCGTACTGCAATCCTTCAAATCAGCAAATATCAAGCCACTTTTAAATAACACAAGTGGCGACGTGTAAGACCTCTCCAACTACAGACCGATCTCAAACATTCCCTAACCAGCAAAACTCCTAGAAACATATGTAAACAAATTAACCCAAGAACATGTAGAAAAACACCACTTGCTAGACCAAGCTCAAGTTGGCTTCAGACCCGCAAGATCCATCTGGGATGACCTAAAAACAACTGCAGACTCCAACACAACCTCGGTTCTGATTCTGCTCGACCTCTCCGCAGCCTTCAATACAGTAGGCCACGACACCCTAATCGAAAGATTGGAAGGTATAGGTATAATGGACATGGCACTACTATGGATTAAATCATTCCTAGCAGACAGAACAGAAACCGTATGGATAAAACCCTTCAAATCTACTCAACAAGTTAATGACTGTGGAGTACCACAAGGATCCTCACTGTCACCAATATACTTCAACATCTACCAGACTCCAGTAATCAGGATCTTTAAAAAATACAACATTACATGCTACAACTACGCAGACACATTCAAAAGAATGTGCATAGCACACATGGCAATCAGCAGACAGAGAGCAGAATTCCTAAAAAAGAAAATAACAATCTACAAGTCAACGAGACTCCTCATATCAAGCCATGAATTCCGCCTAGAACCAAAACCATACGTCAAGAAAAAACGAAGGGGCTCCTCTTTGTCCCCTGTCATCCGCCAGGCCGGCCATAGCCAAGATTGGCGGTTGCTACCGCGTTGGAGCTGGAGACGCTGAGGTAGAGTTTAGTCTCCTCTTTGTTTCCACGTCTCCAGCGATGCAGCGCAGCGTGGCCGGTCGTATTTAAGGCTCTGCCTTCTGGCACGACGCTGCGCTGCAACCCTCCTCTGGATGTTTTCCTGCTTCCGGGTTAACACGCTGTGTTGTTTCTGTCCTCTGGCTTCGGCTTTCTTACAGAAACTTTCCTACTTTGCTGTTCGGTGCCTCTGCTTCCCTTCTATACTCTGCGGATCCTCGCAGTCGGCACCTTTCTTCCCCCCCCCCGCTACGCGGAGCCGTGCTCTGCCGGTCTCTCTCTCTCTCCTCTGCGGCTCCTGCCGCTTGTTTCCTTTCTCACCTTCCGTCTCCTTACCTGGCCGCTCTGCTTCCCTGAGGCTCTTCCTCATCCAGCGGTCCCATTTCCAGGTCCAGCCTTCCTCCCTGCCTCACACTGGTTGCAGCTACCTATACTCCTACACTCCTGGCATCTGGATTATCCCTTTGCTACAGACACTATACTCTGCCTCGGATTCGAACATTACCAACGGTCCGCACTGATATCTGGATTGAAGAGTGTCACTGCTCCACTGCAGGGTTTTTTCCCCTTGGGGGTTTTTCCCTGATTTCTGGCTTGGTTCCGGAAGGGAGTCGCGGGACAGCTGTTTTTACAGCAGTCACTATGGCTTCCCTCCGTGACAAGCACCATCTTCCCAAAAAACAGAAGGACTACCTCGCGAGACGTCACCTGCAAGACCTTGACACTTCCAGCAGCTCAGGTGAGGAGAGTGTGTGTACTGGGGAGGCCGAGGTCGGGGTGCTTACTAAATCACACCCACCTAGCTGAAAAAATCTGGAACTACCTCCCGAAAGAAATAAGAAACACCAAAGGCCACCTAAAATTTAGAAAACTTCAAAAAACCTGGCTCTTCAACACCTCGGAACCAAATTGAAACAACTAAAATAATCAAACAGTAAACACAAAGAACAGATTGACAGAATATATGATGGCACAGACAACACTCAGAATCGACTATGGAATCTCCTTCAAGAACAAGAGATATGACGCTAGGTGGAATAGAACACAAACGACAACCCCATGAGGACAGAAATTAGCATACATGTCCAAAGGACAGGGGGTATGGGCATATCTCACAAGTAAATCAATCCCAAAAACTAGCCTACAGCAAAGACAAACTGGGATAAAAGGGCTGACCAAATACAAACATGGAAACATGAAAGTAGCTAACTTAGCATAATGACAGAGAGATGAGACAGACCTATCGCGCTGAAACGTACATCACCGAAAGGAAACAACCTTCTCTAAACCATGAAGGAGACACAATAGAAATATACATCTCTCCTAACAACAAGGATACTAACCAACTCGAAAAATAAATAAAATAAAATACTAAATAACCTCACTATTCCTCACACTCTAACCAAACACAACCACACCTCTTAAAGCCGCAGCAACCCACATGCACTTCACCACACCACAACAACAACGACACCACACAGACCCCCAAACAACAACACACGACAGACTCAGAACTGAATAACACACCAATATGCTCGGTGAACGGTGTTAACCGAACTGAAGTTGACAACAGTACTTCACAGCTCCCTTGCTCTTCTCCAAACTTTGTCCTACTAACACGCCTCGCACATACCCCTTTGTTACAGATCCGCCAGAGCTCCAGGGCACGGCTCCGGTAGTGATAGTGCATGGTACAAATATCCTTTAACATTAACATTAACATTAACATTAACATTAACAAAATTAAACCACTTACTTTCTTCTGCTGAGTGTATTTACTCTGCCCTGTTCACTGCATCATGCATGGGGTAACTATTTTTCATCCACTATAAATCTTTAAATAGTGTTTATTTATTTGTCATGACATATTTGTCAATTTAGTTGCAGCTGACATTTTGTCAATTACATTTTTTGCAGGAATATTTTTGCTACAGCAAATAGTGTAATCTCGTTTTGACATAACATATTTTCCACGTACAATCCTGATTAGAAAGGGAAAGAGAGAAAGAATAAGAGAGAGAGAGAGAGAGAGAGAGCGAGAGAGAGGAAAGAGAGAGTTGTATTTGTCAAAAACACAGCACAGACCCCCAGCTTTTGGTGATTTTGCAATCCTGCAAAATGCAGCGAAATCGACTGTTTTTTTAAAAAGCCACGTAAAGCCACGATAACAGCAATTTTTAAACAAAGCACCCGCAAAAACTGCCGTTTTAAATGACGCAAGTGGGCAAGTTCTCAAAACCTTTTTTGGCACAATTAATGAATTGCACTAGCACATCTCATCACTTGTGCCAAAAAAAGAGCAGCCCAATCTACAAAGGACATCTGAATGGGTGCATCTTATATATACCCTTCAGATGGCCCGTTTCACCTGTTTGCTCATTTGCGCATATCACGGGACATTTCTGCACATTTAAAAGCGCATCATGAATTTACAAACAGGATGCACATTTAAATGTGTATAAAACTAAGGCAACCCCATGTATCGGCTTTAAATATGCACAAGAAGTGCACACTGCATGACAGGGTCTTTTCTGACCCTGTTATGCAACTTTATTGTTTAAGTGTGACAGCAGAGGTATGAACCACTGATGCCTCACTTGCATTTCTGTTCCTGAAATGGGACAGAAATGGTTTTTTGGATTGCATTTTATAGGGATGGGTCCCTCAAGGGCCCATTATGGTCAAATGCACTGGGACGCTGTAGAACAGTACCAGGAGAGCTCTTCCTAAAGTAATGTATTGAAGCGGGTTGGTCAGAGCATCATTTGCACTACAGCTCAGTCACATGGAAATATGCAGGTCACCTTTGAGAATAAGGTGATCTGCTAATTTCCAAAATGGGTTATTTATAAACAACAAATCCTCTTGCTCTGTTTTTAGATGCCACATTTTTTTGAGGCTCTGGGAAAAAATCTACCTTTTTATTTTATTTTTGAAATAGTCACAATATGTGGGGGGAAAGGAGAGAGAGGGTGAGTGATGGCCCAGATGGGGAGTGATAGGCAAGAAAGCAGAGGGAGAGCAGTGGATCAAATGAGGAAGTGGTGGGCCAGAGGTGGAGTGTTGGGCCAGAAAGCAGAAGAGACAGCGTTTGGCCGGCAAGCAAAACAAATACTGTTCTGTCAAGCCAGGGACATCTACGACTCTCCCTAATAAATTCATCCAAAAGGTACAAATAATGACAACCTGGTTCTCTTGTAACCTCACACACTGCCTCTTCCCTGCAATGTGCCAAGTTTACATCCTCAAGTCATTAAACAAAGTGATGTAAAAATGCTGCAATTATTACAATTTTGTGCCGCAAAATTAGCTTTTTGTGCCGCAATAGTTTCCATTTCATGCCACAATATCCTGGAGGGTCTGCTCTCTCAATGTAATTCTAAAATGGAACTGCAGTTGTGAGTGCTCCAGTTATTCAGAGGCACACCTATCTTAATTTACAGGGTAATTCATAGAATTTCGCAGAAAAGTGTCGCAAGCGGCTGGCGCAGAGTGTCCGCGTGCGATTGTCCGCGCCAGGCACGTGCGCTAAAACCGATTTCCGCGCACAGCGTATTCATGGATTTCAGGCTCCCAAACCAGCCGTGGCGCAGAGTATCGCAGCGACCCTGCAGCAGCGCCAGTAATGCCCCCAAGAACGCCCTCGCGCAAGGAAAAGCCATCAAAATCGCTAAATCATCGCAAAGGGCTGCGCTAACCCTGGACCAGTCTACAGGGCTGCCAAACAAGGAATGCAAAGCGGGTAACGTGCATATCAGGGGTACGCATGAAGTCATACACGCGATTAGCCAGGGTACGTGTATTACAGGGGTACGCGGGAAGTTCTACATGCGGTTGGCCAGGGTACGTGTATTACAGGGGTGTGCGGGAAGTTCTACACGCGATTCGGCTGGGTATGTGTATTACAGGGGTGCGCGGTAATTCTCACATGCGATTTGGCCAGGTACGTGTATTACAGGGGTGCGCGGGAATTATCACACGCGATTTGGCCTGGTACGTGTATTACAGGGGTGCGTGGGAAGTTCTACACGCGATTGGCCAGGGTACGTGTATTACAGGGGTGCGCGGGAATTCTCACATGCGATTTGGCCAGGTAGGTGTATTACAGGGGTGTGCGGGAAGTTCTACACGCGATTCGGCTGGGTACGTGTATTACAGGGGTGCGCGGGAATTATCACACGTGATTTGGCCTGGTACGTGTATTACAGGGGTGTGCGGGAAGTTCTACACGCGATTCGGCTGGGTACGTGTATTACAGGGGTGCGCGGGAATTATCACACGTGATTTGGCCAGGCACGTGTATTACAGGGGTGTGCGGGAAGTTCTACACGCGATTCGGCTGGGTACGTGTATTACAGGGGTGCGCGGGAATTATCACACGCGATTTGGCCTGGTACGTGTATTACAGGGGTGCGTGGGAAGTTCTACACGCGATTGGCCAGGGTACGTGAATTACAGGGGTGCGCAGGAATTATCACACGCGATTTGGCTTGGTACGTGTATTACAGGGGTGCGTGGGAAGTTCTACACGCGATTCGGCTGGGTACGTGTATTACAGGGGTGCGCGGGAATTCTCACATGCGATTTGGCCAGGTACGTGTATTACAGGGGTGCGCGGGAATTATCACACGCGATTTGGCCAGATACGTGTATTACAGGGGTGTGCGGGAATTATCACACGCAATTAGGCTGGGTGGGTCCTCACAGGTGTTCCCTGTACACCCTCCACAGCCCCTGCAGGCAGCCCACAAAACAGGGGACTACCCTGCACACCTGCTCATGTCCCCCTGCACCCCCACCCCCCAGCAGTGCAGGGGCAGCCTCCACCAGGCCCCCACTCATGTCCCCTATCACCCCCACCCCCCCGCCACCAGGGGCACCCTCCACCAGGCCCCCACCCATGTCCCCTATCACCCCCACCCCCCAGCCACCAGGGGCACCCTCCACCAGGCCCCCACTCATGTCTCCCACCACCCCCACCCCCCAGCCACCAGGGGCACCCTCCACCAGGCCCCCACCCATGTCCCCTATCACCCCCACCCCCCCCGCCACCAGGGGCACCCTCCACCAGGCCCCCACCCATGTCCCCTATCACCCCCACCCCCCAGCCACCAGGGGCACCCTCCACCAGGCCCCCACCCATGTCCCCTATCACCCCCACCCCCCAGCCACCAGGGGCACCCTCCACCAGGCCCCCACCCATGTCTCCCAACACCCACACCCCCCAGCATCCAGGGGCACCCTCCACCAGGCCCCCACCCATGTCTCCCAACACCCCCACCCCCCAGCATCCAGGGGCACCCTCCACCAGGCCCCCACCCATGTCCCCTATCACCCCCACCCCCCAGCCACCAGGGGGACCCTCCACCAGGCCCCCACCCATGTCTCCCAACACCCCCACCCCCCAGCCACCAGGGGCACCCTCCACCAGGCCCCCACTCATGTCCCCTATCACCCCCACCCCCCCGCCACGAGGGGCACCCTCCACCAGGCCCCCACCCATGTCCCCTATCACCCCCACCCCCCAGCAGTGCAGTGGCACCCTCCACCAGGCCCCCACCCATGTCCCCTATCACCCCCACCCCCCAGCCACCAGGGGCACCCTCCACCAGGCCCCCACCCATGTCTCCCAACACCCCCACCCCCCAGCATCCAGGGGCACCCTCTACCAGGCCCCCACCCATGTCTCTCAACACCCCCACCCCTCAGCATCCAGGGGCACACTCCACCAGGCTCCCACCCATGTCCCCTATCACCCCCACCCCCCAGCCACCAGGGGCACCCTCCACCAGGCCCCCACCCATGTCTCCCAACACCCCCACCCCCCAGCCACCAGGGGCACCCTCCACCAGGCCCCCACTCATGTCCCCTATCACCCCCACCCCCCCGCCACCAGGGGCACCATCCACCAGGCCCCCACCCATGTCCCCTATCACCCCCACCCCCCAGCAGTGCAGGGGCACCCTCCACCAGGCCCCCACCCATGTCCCCTATCACCCCCACCCCCCAGCCACCAGGGGCACCCTCCACCAGGCCCCCACCCATGTCTCCCAACACCCCCACCCCCCAGCATCCAGGGGCACCCTCCACCAGGCCCCCACCCATGTCTCCCAACACCCCCACCCCCCAGCATCCAGGGGCACCCTCCACCAGGCCCCCACCCATGTCCCCTATCACCCCCACCCCCCAGCCACCAGGGGCAGCCTCCACCAGGCCCCCACCCATGTCTCCCAACACCCCCACCCCCCAGCCACCAGGGGCACCCTCCACCAGGCCCCCACTCATGTCCCCTATTACCCCCACCCCCCCGCCACCAGGGGCACCCTCCACCAGGCCCCCACCCATGTCCCCTATCACCCCCACCCCCCAGCAGTGCAGGGGCACCCTCCACCAGGCCCCCACCCATGTCCCCTATCACCCCCACCCCCCAGCCACCAGGGGCACCCTCCACCAGGCCCCCACTCATGTCCCCTATCACCCCCACCCCCCGCCACCAGGGGCACCCTCCACCAGGCCCCCATCCATGTCCCCTATCACCCCCACCCCCCGCCACCAGGGGCACCCTCCACCAGGCCCCCACCCATGTCCCCTATCACCCCCACCCCCCAGCAGTGCAGGGGCACCCTCCACCAGGCCCCCACTCATGTCTCCCACCACTCCCACCCCCCAGCCACCAGGGGAACCCTCCACCAGGCCCCCACTCATGTCCCCTATCACCCCCACCCCGCCGCCACCAGGGGCACCCTCCACCAGGCCCCCACCCATGTCCCCTATCACCCCCACCCCCCCGCCACCAGGGGCACCCTCCACCAGGCCCCCACCCATGTCCCCTATCACCCCCACCCCCCAGCAGTGCAGGGGCACCCTCCACCAGGCCCCCACTCATGTCTCCCACCACCCCCACCCCCCAGCCACCAGGGGCACCCTCCACCAGGCCCCCACTCATGTCCCCTATCACCCCCACCCCCCAGCAGTGCAGGGGCACCCTCCGCCAGGCCCCCACTCATGTCTCCCACCACCCCCACCCCCCCGCCACCAGGGGCACCCTCCGCCAGGCCCCCACTCATGTCTCCCACCACCCCCACCCCCCCGCCACCAGGGGCACCCTCCACCAGGCCCCCACTCATGTCTCCCACCACCCCCACCCCCCAGCAGTGCAGGGGCAGCCTCCACCAGGCCCCCACTCATGTCCCCTATCACCCCCACCCCCCCGCCACCAGGGGCACCCTCCACCAGGCCCCCACCCATGTCCCCTATCACCCCCACCTCCCAGCCACCAGGGGCACCCTCCACCAGGCCCCCACTCATGTCCCCTATCACCCCCACCCCCCAGCAGTGCAGGGGCACCCTCCACCAGGCCCCCACTCATGTCTCCCACCACCCCCACCCCCCCGCCACCAGGGGCACCCTCCACCAGGCCCCCACCCATGTCTCCCACCACCCCCACCCCCCAGCCACCAGGGGCACCCTCCACCAGGCCCCCACCCATGTCCCCTATCACCCCCACCCCCCAGCAGTGCAGGGGCACCCTCCACCAGGCCCCCACTCATGTCTCCCACCACCCCCACCCCCCAGCCACCAGGGGCACCCTCCACCAGGCCCCCACTCATGTCCCCTATCACCCCCCCCGCCACCAGGGGCACCCTCCACCAGGCCCCCACCCATGTCCCCTATCACCCCCACCCCCCAGCAGTGCAGGGGCACCCTCCACCAGGCCCCCACTCATGTCTCCCACCACCCCCACCCCCCAGCCACCAGGGGCACCCGCCACCAGGCCCCCACTCATGTCCCCTATCACCCCCACCCCCCGCCACCAGGGGCACCCTCCACCAGGCCCCCACCCATGTCCCCTATCACCCCCACCCCCCAGCAGTGCAGGGGCACCCTCCACCAGGCCCCCACTCATATCTCCCACCACACCCACCCCCCAGCCACCAGGGGCACCCTCCACCAGGCCCCCACTCATGTCCCCTATCACCCCCACCCCCCCGCCACCAGGGGCACCCTCCACCAGGCCCCCACCCATGTCCCCTATCACCCCCACCCCCCAGCAGTGCAGGGGCACCCTCCACCAGGCCCCCACTCATGTCTCCCACCACCCCCACCCCCCAGCCACCAGGGGCACCCTCCACCAGGCCCCCACTCATGTCCCCTATCACCCCCACCCCCCCGCCACCAGGGGCACCCTCCACCAGGCCCCCACCCATGTCCCCTATCACCCCCACCCCCCAGCAGTGCAGGGGCACCCTCCACCAGGCCCCCACTCATGTCTCCCACCACCCCCACCCCCCAGCCACCAGGGGCACCCTCCACCAGGCCCCCACTCATGTCCCCTATCACCCCCACCCCCCCGCCACCAGGGGCACCCTCCACCAGGCCCCCACCCATGTCCCCTATCACCCCCGCCACCAGGGGCACCCTCCACCAGGCCCCCACCCATGTCCCCTATCACCCCCACCCCCCAGCAGTGCAGGGGCACCCTCCACCAGGCCCCCACTCATGTCTCCCACCACCCCCACCCCCCGCCACCCGGGGCACCCTTCACCAGGCCCCCACCCATGTCTCCCACCACCCCCACCCCCCAGCAGTGCAGGGGCAGCAGGCAGTCAGGCAGCAGCAGGTGGGAGCGTGCTCGGGGCTCTGGGGGGCAGTAGTTCGGCCTTCCGGGCAGGAGCGTGGTATTCCGTGTGCGTAGGCGTGGCCAGCTTGGTACGGAGTGATTTGGCACGTGAAAATCCTGCACGTCAGCGTGAAAACCGAGGAAAGGCCCTCAGCGCGTAAGCGCGTCCGTGACGTGACCCGCACGGGTGTTTCCCACACAGCACGTGATGACAGAGCACACGTGGAAAGACTGCACGTCAGAGTGTAATCGCGTGTGATTGTTGGAAATGGCCCTACACGCAGAAGTGACAAAGCGTGTGATTGGTGGAAATGGCCCTACACGCAGCAGTGACAAAGCGTGTAATTGGTAGAAATGGCCCTACACGCAGAAGTGACAAAGCGTGTAATTGGTGGAAATGGCCCTACACGCAGAAGTGACAAAGCGTGTAATTGGTGGAAATGGCCCTACACGCAGAAGTGACAAAGCGTGTAATTGGTGGAAATGTCCCTACACGCAGAAGTGACAAAGCGTGTAATTGGTGGAAATGGCCCTAGCGCGTACACGCCGCGTAAGTGACGCTGGACGTGTGGCCCTGTATAAAAGGTATGTGTAGAACACGTTTTCCTTGTACGTGCTTTTCGTGGAGAGCGAGTGGGTGAATTCTGTACTTCTTGTCGTTTCACACGCGATTTACTTCACGGCGTTTCAAGTTCGTATTCCCTGTTACCTCTGACAGCTTTTTCTCTTTTTTTGCTTTTACTGGTTTACCTGGGCCTGTTCCCTCAAACAGTGTTCCCTTCTACTGTTGTCCTGTCTCCTCAGAGAGCGTACAAATCTTCTTTTGGCGGGGGTGTTGCCAACCAAACGTGCTCCTTTTACACGCTCGTTTACCAGGCAGACGGTGAGTCACGCACGTATCTAACATCTGTGCTTGCCCCGTGTGTAGCCTACCCCTTCAGAGGTCATTCTAGGCTGCGTGTGACACGCATACGTTCATTCTTGTGTTACTGGGTGCCACAGCGTAGTGCAGGTTTTTCTTTCTGCACACGTGGTCTAGGAGGGGTTGCGTGCACTTCCTCTCCCTTTTTTGGGGCTCCTGTGCGTAGCGTGACCCGTCATCTTTCCCCAGGGGTTACAATCAGCCTTGCAAGAGCACTAGGGTACAATTACCATCTGGTACCCAACCCCTTTGACCCCCAATTGCCCAGGACAATAGTTTCCAGCCACTCCCATACGCACATTTACATCAGTGCCATGGCTGGGAGGCGAGGATTCCGTAAGGGTGGCAAAGGTGGAAGAGCCACAAGTGGTGGCCGTGGTGGATCCGGTAGGGGACGTGGTCGTTACTTGCAGGGTGAGCCTGTCCCCCCATGTGTGGAGGACCAGTCAAGGGCACCCATAATCCCCCCCCTCCCGTTGAGGCTGATGTGGCTGACACCATCCATGCTCAGCCCTTGTTGGACCAGCCCATTGTGGCACCAGATCTGGCTGACTCCATGGCTGACTTCCAGGTCAGCAGGCCTATGACACGTGCGCTGGTGCACGTTGATGTCACCATGCCACGTGCATCTGGGCCAGCAAGGTCATCTGCTGCACCAAGGAGGCAGGGCGGAGAGGCTGCAGGGGCAGCTGCGGCTCCATCCACCCCAGCCCTCACACACCCAGCCAGGACAGTGTCGGTCCTAGTCCATGCTGCTGACATTCCCCCTGACACCATCACACTAGAGCCAATGCCTGCACCAACTACCATGCTGAGTGTGCAATCCCACACTCCTGATACAGAGTCCACCAGGGCTCCTGCCCCTAGTGTCCAGAGCGGCGCAGGACACTCAGGATCACCACCACCTTCCAAGCGGAAGAGGAAGAGTGCTCGTCCGGCACAGGCTGATGCCCCAGACACGGCTACACAGTCCGGCCCATCCAGGAAGCCCAGCTTCACGGATGACGAACTGAATGCACTTGTCGAGTATGTGTCCGGACATGACAACGAGATGGTCATTGTTGCAGGATCCAAGACCACACCTGCACAACGCCAGGCACACTGGCAGACCGTTGCGGACATCGTAAGTGCCCTTGGAATCGTGAGGCGCACAGCCAATGATTGCTATAAGCGCTGGAATGACCTAAAGCGCAGGGCAAAGAGTAAGCTGGCCTCAAGTCATGCCGCAACTCTAGTGACTGGAGGTGGGTCTCCAGTAGTAGACATGGAACTCACTCCACATGAGTCAGTCGCTGGGACCTACGTCACGGAGGAACAGATCCAAGGCGTGGGAGATCTGGCTGATTACGAGGCATTGTCCGGTGAGTGCACATGCATGTGTGTGTCATCCATGTGCATGGTGTGTGTGTGAGGGCTTCTGTTTGTGTGCCAGGTGAGAGTGTGTGCGCCTGAGTCGTATGGGTCAGCCATGTGCTTCATGCAATACTTCCTGCGCAGCTGCATTTGGCCATAGCAGTATCCCTTCTGCCAACAGTAGACATCTAGCCCAACTGCACGCCAGTTGCCCTTGAAGTGTCACCTTGCCACAACATAGTTGCTTATTTTTCACTGTTCATTCAGTCAGTTTGTTTGCATTCCACCACTTTCACTAGGCATGTCGCTGTCCACTAGTCACATGTCTGACATGGCTATGGTAAAGTGGAGTGACTTTGTTACCTGGATATCATTTGTACACACATGTCCCTGTGCAATTGGACCATTTCAGACTGGCAGCTCCAGGTGAAAAATCTGACCTGTTAGAATTAGAAAAGCGATTACATGCGGGAACTGGACTGAATGAATAGGTGCTGCCCTCCTCTCCATCTTCACTCAATAGCAATGGTACATGCCATCTGCGTGATGGCATGTGTGTTTCACCTGGCAATCACAGGCCAATGTGTGATGCCACTGCCAGGCAGCATGCAGAAAATGTGTTCATCTTCCATCTTGGTGTCATCAGTGTGTGCCATTTGCCTGCACTTCATACGCAGTGAGGGTGCATGCATGGGAGGGTTTTAGTCATGTGGGACATGTGTCAATCAAGTACTGGTTCTCTTGCTTCTCAGCCCTCATTGTGTGCCATGGTGCTAATGCCTGTTTCCATTTCTTTGTTTTCATGTCTTTGCAGGGGAAGACGCACCTGATACTGCTGGGGTTGTGGAGATGGTGCAGACCCAGGAGGGGTCCGAGGGCCGACCAACCACCAGTGAGGGACGTGGTGTGGTGGTGGGGGAGAACCCACAAGTGCTGCAGGTCATGCTCTCAAGGGGTGTCTCTGGCTGCACCTCCCCCGAGCTGTACTCAGGTGTTGATTCGGATGAGACCTACGTGCCGTCGCAGGTGAGTGTTCCAGGGAGGGATTCTGTTCTGTCTCACCCACCTGCACCAGGGTCAGAACCCTCCATGGGGATGTCAGTGTTGGCAGCTACGCCTTCGGTGGTTACGGATGCAGGGTCACACTCCGCGACATCTGATCCTGTTCCTGGGCCAGCAGATCAGAGGGGGAATGCAGTGCTGCAGCCTCAGGCAGTGCCGGCACAGCAAGGCGCAGTTCGCCTTGCCCCAGACAGGTATGGTGCCCGCCAACGTGGTGGCCGTACGCCACCCGGCAATACCGCATGGGAGCAATCCATTTGCGGTATGGCAACCCAACAGGCTGCATCATCCGAGATGATGGCTCAGGCCATGGATAGGGTGGCCACTTCCATTGTCCCCCCAGAAAGGCTGATGGAGCGACTAGAGCAGGCAACCGACTCCATCTGCCAGTCACACAGGGAGGACATGTTGGGGTCCAACAGGGACAGGCGGGCGGCACTGGCGACTCTGCAGGAGGCCATCTCCATTGAGTCCCAGGGCCACAGGGAAGCCCTGAGGCAGGAGCTCCTTCACCTCAGGACGACTCTTGTTGAGCTTGAGGCTTCAACACACCAAAGGACAGAACAGCAGCTGGAGCGTCTCACCCGTACGCTCTCAGCTGAGATGCAGGCAACGAGGGCGGAGGTCCGGGCATCCCGTGAGTTGTTGCATGGGGACCTCCGCACACTCATCCTCCAGAACCAGACCTACCACACCCGCATGCTTGCAGCCATGGAGGAGCAGACTAGGGCCTTGCGTGGGCTGCCTCCCATAGTGCAACCACCTCCGGATGCAGCTGCACAGGGTGATAATAGCGACAGCAGTGATACTCCCACAATAGGGTAGCCGTGTGGGCCATGAGCCCATGGAGGTGTTTTATCTTCCCAGGATCCACGCAGGTGGGTTCTGGTGTGCATCCTGTCCTCGGACCTCCTGGGTGGCCTCCCCAACCACTCCGGGCCCATCAATGGCCATTTTTGATTGTTTCTTATTTTTATTTTTATTTTTATTTCTTTTATTCCCAATTTTTTTGGGACGATTTGTTGGCTTCCGTGGTTCCTGTGGGCATACGCTGCATTGTGGCTGGGCACATGCAGGCTTGTAATGTATTTGGTTCAGATGCTTGGGTTTGAGTCACACACACCCCTCCTGCTTCCCGTTTCCATGGGCTTGCAAAGGGTGTGCCCAAGTGACAGTGAATTACACAGTGACGTTGGACTCCCATGAGCTGTGTGGGCAGTCTGTAGTCAATACTGTGTATACATTCCTAGTGCATATTGCTGTTGTGTTGTACACTGCATGTTGCATTGATGTGTAACACTTCTTCTGTGTCTACCTCCCAATTTGCAGGTCCCTTCCTCATGTCTACACAAGGACCTCTAGTCTGGAGATGGGGTCCATGTTGGCAGCAGTGCACCTACAACTCTACATGGCGCCAACACTGCACAGTTGGTAGTGGTGGGAGTGCAGGCATTTCCAGGTGGTGAGACTACTAATATGTAACATTTGTGATGTCATGTTAATGGTAGTACGTGCTCAAGTATGTTGTTGGTCCGGCATTGCTGTGAGCATTTCAGGTGTTGCAGGTTTCTAATAGGGACACTGTACATAGTGAGACTAGTGTCATGTTGTGGGGATTACTTTGTTTACCTGCAATTAGCATGACATGGCACGGTGTGTCGTGTGGCGGTGCTGGGGTTGGGTTGGCTGACATGGCACTGTCCTCTTGTTGCATTTTGCAAGTGGGTATTCATTTTAGCTGCTTGAATGTGTAACTTCACAAAACTGCATTGGTGGTGTCTGTGTGGGTAGGAATGCACACATTGTGACACTTCCAGGTGAACAATCTCAGGCTGATATGGTATTCACGGTTCATTCTCCAGACATTCAGGATCAGTGTCAGGTTGAGTCATCATTGATTGTCAGATGGAATGTGTCAGCGCAGTGTGCACTCCACAGGGGTGTGATTTCTATGTGAAGTAATTAGCCACTAGCTGTGTACGGGCTGCCTCCCCCCGTGCCCTTTCCCCTCCCATGCGCAGCGGCTGTGCATGTGGTTGGGGATGTGGGGCCACCACCATGTCCACGGCCAGGCCCCGGCGTGTTGCAACGTTGTGCAGGACACATGCTGCCACTATGATCCTGCACACTACTGGGGGAGCGTATAACAGCTGCCCGCCAGAACGGTCAAGGGAGCGAAAGCGTGACTTTAGCACTCCGAATGTGCGCTCCACTATGCCCCGGGTCGTAATTGGGCTGTGTTATATCTTACCTCGGGTGGCGTGGTGGGGTTCCGAATTGGCGTCATCATGTGGGGGCTGAGAGGGTAGGCACTGTCCCCTGTGGAGGTGGTGATTGGTATCATTGGTGGGGTTGTGACCTTGCTCAGTATCCAACATGCATGCATGTGCAGTGGCATACATACTCACCAAGCAGCCATGTATCGCCATGCCGCCCAGCTTCTAGGTCCCGGCTTAGGGTGGACATTCGGTAAATGAAGCTGTCGTGGGTGGAGCCGGGATAGTTGGCATATACTGAGGTGATGATTCCCTTGGCATTACATGCTACCTGCACGTTGATGGAATGCCAGTGCTTGCGGTTCCTATAGATGTGCTCAGATGCCCTGGGGGGACGTAGAGCCACATGGGTGCAGTCGATGGCACCTAGCACTTTGGGGAATCGTGCCACACCGTAAAAATCCAGGGCGGCAGCATGCCTTTCTGCAGGTGTTCTGGGCAGGTATATGTGCCTGCGGACTGATGGGCGTGCAGTGATGATGTTCAAGACCTGGTGTAGGCAGCGTGACTGGGTGGCCTGTGACACCCCACCCACTATGGCACTTGTCCGCTGAAATGATCCAGTGGCTAAGAAGTGCAGTACATTGAGGACCTTCTCCAGGGGGCTGAGTGCTTGGGAGCACAGGGTGGTTGATGTGAGGTCATCCTCCCACTCACTCACCAGGTCCAGTATAATGTGTGGTGGAAACCTGTACCTCCCATACACCTGGTCATCAGGCATCCCGAAAAGGCTGGTTCTGGGTGTGAATATTCTGGCCCTGACTATTCTCCTCCTCCTCCTTTGGTAGCCCACTGCCACTGCTGCTAGGAACGGTATGTTCATCCTGGCGTCTGAGCTTGTTATTGTTAAAGTGCGCAAATGTATGCTTTGCGCGTGTTCTAGGCGAGCGTGTGACCCGCGCACCCCTGGAATCCAGTTCCCAGTCCAATAGCGTGTGGAAATTCACACGCACCACGGGATACAGGTTCGCTGACGTACTTGCGTGTGTAAGTGCCCGCGCACCCATGAAATACACGTACATAGGCCAATCGCGTGTACGCGCACTTTTGTCCAATTACACGCGATGACACTCTGACGTGCAGTATTTCCACGTGTGCTCCGTCATCACGTGCTGAGTGGGGAACACCCGTGCGGGTCACGTCACAGACGCGCTTACGCGCTGAGGGACTCTGGTCCAATAGAATCGCGTATGCGTGCTGACGCACTTACGCGCTAAGGGCCTTTCCTCGGATTTCACGCTGACGTGCAGGATTTTCACGTGCCAAATCACTCCGTATCAAGCTGGCCACGCGAAAACACACGGAAGACCACGCTCCTGCCCAGAAGGCCGAGTTACTGCTGCCCCCTAGTGCCCCGAGCAGCCTCCCACGTGCCATCTGCTGCTGCCTGCCTGCCTGCCTGCCTGCTGCCACCGTGCCCTGCCATTTGGTGCCTGCACATCAGCCATCTGCAGGGGTCCAGTTGCTGTGTCCACCCCTGCTGGAACTGAAGACTCCCGACTGGGATTACATCGCTCCACAGCCCAGCCCCAGGACCCAGTTGCCCACCCACACCTGCCTCTGGGGTTGCCATGACGGGCACTTCCACATCTGGCACCAGTGGCAACCCCAGGCCAGAGGGGCAGAGGGGCACCAGCTTCACTGACACCGAAGTTGGTGTCCTGGTGGAGCATGTCCTGGGGCAGTATGATGCCCTCTTTGGATCGTCCCGCGCCAGCAAGGAAGGACGGGAGAGGATCTGGGCCGACTGTGTGGGTTGCCATCAACGCGGAGGGGGTGGCAACCCGCAACGTCCTGAAGATCAAGAAGCGCTGGGAGGACTTGAGGTCCAGGACCCTTGTGAAGGCCCGGCGCCTCGTGGAGGGGGGCCGGGGCCGCATGAGTTCCATCCAGATGAGGGTCCTGGAACGCGTACGCCCAGCGCTCCACGCCCAGATCCTTGAGAGGGAGGCCCGTCTGGAGTTGAGCGGTAAGTGTCCAAGCATTACTGTGTGAGACAGTGCATGTTGCGGTGTGCTGGTTCTATGATACTTGCCTGTATGTGTGCCATAGGCCATGTATGCATGTATGTGTGCAGGGACATCATGGTAATGCATGTGCGACCAGTGATGTGTGACCCACATGGTTGTTGCATGTGTTCAAATGCCGCATGGGGAGCCCTATGCAGATTTTGAACATGAGAGCATGCCAGTCTCTGTACCTGGACATGGGTGGGGGTGAGGGATGGGTGCTGATGCCAGGTACATATATGGTAGCCATGTCTGTGTGCCTGACCTGCGTGTCTGTGACTTGTGCATGCCATGGATGCATGACACATGTGTGTGACAATGCACAGATTCAGTGAAGCAGCCAAATTACCCTTGTATCCGCTGTGTTTGGTGTGTTTGGGGCCAGATGGATGTGACTGAGGTGAAGTGTGTGCATGTGATAGGCATGAGCCATGATGCATGTGAGTTACATATCATTGAATGTTTCAAGAGTCCATTGGACATGCATGGAAATGTCCATGGCATGCACCATGCCTGTTACTGTGTGTGTTTTGCCTGGACTGACCCATGTGTTGTGGAGGGACATGATGGAAGTGTACTTTGACAGTGGTGCTCATCTGCTATTGCTTCCTGTCTAGGGGACCATTGTACAGTGCCCTGATGCTTGTGTTCTTTGTCTCCCTCTACGCAGCGGCTAGTGAAGAAGAGGGCGGAGACGGCGCTGTGGAGCAAGGCGGCGGGGATGCCCCCACGGCTGCAGCGGAAGGGGTGGGTGAGCCCCCACAGGGGCCTGCTACGGTGGGAGACGGTGAGGAGCCATCCAGGTTGGTGGTTTGCACAGAGGAGGAGGAGGCCACCACTGGGGCACACATGGGGCCTGGTGGGGGCATCCCTGCTGGTGCAAGTGGTGCAGTCCAGGGCCAGGGGCAGGAGGCAGCACAGGTCACCGTGGAGGGGCCTGTGCATGTCGCTGTCCCTGACCCTGTGAGTGCACCACCATGCACCAGCAGGGATGCCCCGTCCCAGGCCCATCCGCAGGTAGAGGGGATGTCCATGTCACCTGACTCCCCTCCACCTGCGGACGTGGGAACCCCTGGCCGTGTGGAGAAGGTCCTGATTGGGGTCGCGATGCGCATGGCTGTGATTCGTGATGCCGTGCGTGCTTCCCGGGAGGAGGACGCACGTCATCACGAAGTGCACCGTGCCGACATGGCCCAATTGGGATCGGCCATGTTCGGGGGTTTCCTGCATGTGTTGTCCAATCTGGCGGCCCTCTCCTCTTCTGTGCAGGCTATACACCAGTCGTTCTCCTTGCCGTCTTCCGGCCCAGATGCCACCAGGGCCCCCTGTGGACCTGCCCCGACCAATGCAGCCAGCTCGGTGGGGATCCCATCCCTGCCACAGTTGGGAGTCGGAGGTCCAGCAGGGGTGGACAACACAGCAACTGGACCCCAGCAGATGGAAGATGTGACAGCATCATCAGGCAGGGCACGTGCACGACGGCGTCGGTGGTTTCCATCAGCCTGGATGTCGTCGTGCTGGCAGAGGCAGTGGCGTCGGAGGCAGCAGCAGGCTCGACGTGGGAGGCATCATGGCTCGGGGCCTTCAAGATCAGAGGGGCAGGCATCGGCCGGAGGGCAGGGCAA
Source organism: Ambystoma mexicanum (assembly GCF_040938575.1). Taxonomy (NCBI): domain Eukaryota; kingdom Metazoa; phylum Chordata; class Amphibia; order Caudata; family Ambystomatidae; genus Ambystoma; species Ambystoma mexicanum. Next base: position 66,825,015 of record NC_090937.1, on the reverse strand, counting down.
CCCTGGGATGGTGGTGTCTTCCGTGTGGGAGCAGTTGGTCCAGCGGATAGGTGCGGAGAGGCAGCGGGCGGAAGAGGAGCGCCTCACCATGGTCAGGGCGGAGTTCTCCATGCGTCGGGCGTTGAGGCGGGCTGAGTGCCTCGAGGAAGCTCGCAGGGAGTTTGAGCTGGACATGGGGTTATCCCTGCGAGACCTCGGGGCCAGGACAGAGTCCCGCCTCCAGGACATCAACATGGAGTTCGATGATGCCCTGGCCAGCAACATCACCGAGTGAGCCGCAGGACTTTCCCGCTGCCTTTGTATATAGTTATTTAGTTAGTTAGTGTTTGGTTTCCTTTATTAATTTTTGTTTTTTTGGACCGCTCGGACAATGGCCACTTTTTTGTATATATTATTTTCATTAGGTAGTAGTAGGTTTCATTTATGGTGTTGGGCTCATGGACCCTGGAATTTTCGTGTATATAGTTTGCTTTTTGAAGAAACATTTTTTTTATTAATTATTGTGTTCACCATGAGGAAATGGTTTTTCATTATTTTACTTCCACATGATTTTGCTTTGGACAACATTTGTTTTTGGATTACTTTGTTTTTTTTATTTTTACATTTGTTCTCGGACATGGACCATTTATTTTGTTATCCCCATTGTTGTATGTTTGATTTTTTAACTTATTTTTCATCTTTAATACATGTTTTTTTAACTTTCACTTGTGGTATTTTCTCATTGGTTTCATACATGTCATGATATGGGTTTTGACATTCACTTGCACCCATTGTGTATGTGTGTGTGACGGACATGTGTTCATTTACAGACTTGCCATTGGGGTTGTATCATGTAATTGCATTCACTATGTGGGTGGATGCAATCCTTGCCTGGGTGTTTGTGCTGGGTATGCTGGCCATTACTGCCATGATTGAGTATCGTCAGGACCTGGGGGCAGGGGGACATGTGTGGGTGCCTGGTGGAGGATGCCCCTGCACTGCTGGGGGGTGGGGGTGGTGGGTGACATGAGTGGGGGCCTGGTGGAGGGTGACCCTGGTGGCTGGGGGGGTGGGGGTGGTGGTACACATGAGTGGGGGCCTGGTGGAGGGTGCCCCTGCACTGCTGCGGTGTGGGGGTGGTGGGAGACATGTGTGGGGGCCTGGTGGAGGGTGACCCTGGTGGCTGGGGTGTGGGGGTGGTGGGTGACATGAGTGGGGGCCTGGTGGAGGGTGACCCTGGGGGGTGGGGGTGGTGGGAGACATGGGTGGGGGCCTGGTGGAGGGTGACCCTGGTGGCTGGGGGGTGGGGGTGGTGGGTGACATGAGTGGGGGCCTGGTGGAGGGTGACCCTGGTGGCTGGGGGGTGGGGGTGGTGGGAGACATGGGTGGGGGCCTGGTGGAGGGTGACCCTGGTGGCTGGGGGGTGGGGCTGGTGGGTGACATGAGTGGGGGCCTGGTGGAGGGTGACCCTGGTGGCTGGGGGGTGGGGGTGGTGGGAGACATGAGTTGGACATGGGTGGGGGCCTGCTGGCAGGTGCCCCACAGTGCTGGGGGGTGGGGGTGCAAGGGGACATGAGTTGGTGTTCATTAGTTCAAGGAGACATGTGCCTTTGCTTGGGGCATGCCCATGTTGGGTGGAATGCCTGCGGGACATGACCAGGGATGCAGGGTAGTCCCCTGTGGTGTGGGCTGCCTGCAGGGGCCGTGGAGGGTGTACAGGGTACACCTGGGAGGACCCACACTGTCAAATCACATGTGGGACTCCCCGGCACCCCTGAAATACACGTACCGTGCAGAAATCGCGTGTAAAACTTCCCGCGCACCCCTGAAATACACGCGCACAGGCTATTCGCGTGTGGAACTTCCCGCGCACCCCTGAAATACACGCACCCAGGCTATTCGCGTGTAAAACTTCCCGCGCACCCCTGAAATATACGCGCACAGGCTATTCGCGTGTGGAACTTCCCGCGCACCCCTGAAATACACGCGCCCAGGCTATTCGCGTGTGGAACTTCCCGCGCACCCCTGAAATACACGCGCCCAGGCTATTCACGTGTGGAACTTCTCACGCACCCCTGGAATACACGTAGCCCGCACCCCCAGGCCCGATCGCGTGAGGAACTTCACGCGAACCCCTGTAATACACGTAGCCCGCTCCCCCAGGCCCGATCGCGTGTGAAACTTCACGCGAACCCCTGAAATACACGTAGCACGCTCCCCCAGGCCCGATCGCGTGAGAAACTTCACGCGAACCCCTGAAATACACGTAGCCCGCTCCCCCAGGCCCGATCGCGTGAATGACTTCACGCGAACCCCTGTGATGCACATACCCTGCTGAAATCGCGTGTGAGACTTCCCGCGCACCCCGGTATACACGCACACGTATTTTTTGTCAGCGGGTGTCCGTGTTTGTGGGTACCCCTTTGCACGTCATTTTTCCTGGAGGGCCACAGTATGGGACATTCATCATGGCAGTATATAGGTGCTATTTGTTGGCGCACCTTTTGGCGCACATTTCTTACAGCCGCAAAGACGCTACCGCCTGCTTTCTTGTGGCGGTCGTGTTTGTGCCTGTGCGCTGGTTTGAGCGTGCGCTTTTTTCCCCTATTCTATTCCATGAATACGTGTTGTAGGCGAGCGTGTGGGCGTTCCGCGCACTTGTGCCCTGTACTTCCCCTGTGACGCCCACGTTTTGGCAAGTTGTTCTCCATTCCGAGTGTTACGCCCGTGTTCCGCCTACTTTTGTTGCGTGCGCCGCGCTATGTGCGAATTTCGCTGTGGCCTGTGCGATTTTCGCTGTGACCTGGCGCACGCTGTTAGATGGCCTGTGCGCCAACGTGCGCCGCGCACTTTTTTATCGCACATCCGCTGGTTTTCTCGCGCACGGCCTTCCATGAATCGACGTGCGCTGCTTTTCGTGCGATTTTCGCACTTGCACTGCGATTTTCGCTATTCCACTGCGATTCGCACGTTTTTGCCCACTTGCGCCGCGCTAATTATTCCATGAATCGGCCTGTTAATTGGGAAAGCTCCAGCTCTTGGAACCATTCTCTTGCAAACTCATACTACCTGTATGCTTAAACCTGCAAAAACCTGCCTCTCAGTAATAATAATAATAATAGTAATAATAATAATAATAATAATAATAATAATAATGTGATATCTATATAGTGCTTGTATCCATATTTTTGGTGTGATTATAGCTCATATGCTTATTTTGTATAGAACAGGACTCTGCAACCGTTGACTCACAAGATGATTTGGACTTCAACTCCCATCAGCCCCAGCGGGCACAGTTAATGGTGAGTGACCACTGCCTGAGAGTTGAGGTACAAAACATCAGAGAGCTTGCTAACTGCTGATATAGCTTAATGCCTATTGTCAAAAACATAAACATCCGATCTTTCTGACAGCTTCCCTTTTCTCCAATTTTCCCCAAAAAGGTCACCAGATTTCAGTTGATGGGGCCTATTTTAGACTGCCTCAAAATCTCAACAAAACCACATCAAAGCCTGCACAATTATGTAAACCATAATGCTGCTGGTGGTGGTTTACTTTATACAGGCTTGTTATTTCACTCCACTGTAGGTTTCTCTTTACTTTTATTTCTTTCTACCGAGAAGACAATGATGTTTGGCGGCAAACTGGATAACTAAAAATGTGTGGCCATGGAATTTTTACTGGGCATCAAGGATAAAGCAAACCTGATATGTGTTATTACATGGCTTGATTAGCCTTCATTGGTGGTGCTAGTCTACTTATGCCTTCTTACTTTTTTGATGTAGTCACCCCGAGTGGGACGGGTATGCCCAGACATGCAACTCAAGCTACTCCTCATTGATGAGGCCCAACAAGGCTTTGGGGGATGCTTGTGGTCTCCTATAGAAGGGATGTGACCAATCAGTGCAGGCTGTACTGTCCCTTTCGGGGGTGGGATAAGCCTGATTTCCATATGGTCTTTCCCCTTTTGTAATGGCTTGGGAGGTGAAGAATGATGGTCTGGAGGGATGACCAGAGCATTACCAGAGGTTAAGATGAATTCTAAACATTCCAGCCATTACCTCTTTTGTTTTGCTACACACCCTTACAGTGCCATGTCATTTGTTCAGAGCCTTAAAGGTAAAGCAAACATGATAATTGTCATTAAGTAGCTAGACTGCCTTCCATTAGTGGCAACAGTCTGCATATACTTTTTTTACTGTGGCATGGCATTTTTAAATGGCTGGCATAGCCAACAGGAGTAAGTTCTTATATGGATATACTGACATATATTGGTGCAGCCTGCAAGGACATATATAGGCCCTGCCACAATGCATTTTTTATTTTGCCATATAGTGTGGGCAAAGACATCACGAAAATGCATTGGAAAATGATCCTATGCACTGTTGGTGACTTGCATCTATTGAATGTCTTCATGTGCTAGCATACAATACAGATTGGAAACTGTGGATTTTTTCCCAATTCTTCTTCGAAACAGTGCTGTAAAATGCACAATGAATCATATTAACCCATTACTTTTAGAAAACCCTTAAAGCTCCATATGGTTGCTTCAGGGTCCCTCGCTACGCTTAGTCACTCTCGCTTAATCAGGGCAAACCTTTACACACTTCCAATTAAAAAGTTCACCAGTCGCCAATGATCCTGAGAAGGGTGAATAGCCGAGTCATCCCTCATTTATGCTAATTCCTTCTCTACAAACAGTTGACTCCGACACTGCATCAAAATCCTGTGGATAATCCTGGCAAAAGATAAAAAGCAGAAGTGAGCAGGCCATTCATTCTACACGTCAATATAGCCATTAAAGCATCAGTGTGCAATCCACTATTAAGGTGCCATTGGTATAAAAGGGCAGCCTACAGAAGCATCAGCAGACCCCATCCAGTGCTGCTGGTCCTTCCACAATGTCTGGGTCAGTGGTTTAAGAAGTAGGACTCTGGGTATACTAAGTTCAAATCCATCTCCCATGCTCACTTGGGACCCATTGAGTAAGGTAACATAAGGTTCAATTTGATAAGAAGAAGTCTCTCAAAAAGCGCCTATGCATCTACAAAGATTCCTTCTAGGCAGGGAAAGTAGAATTATGGCATACTGTGTAGTGGCTGGATGGTTAAACATAAACAAATGCATCAAGTATGTTCAAAACATGGAAGGTCCTCTGATTTTTCAAGTTAGGATTCAGATTTAGGTAACATACTACCAAGAGAAATATTTACAACTGAAAATGATCAACCATCCAAAAGATGGAGCGTGTATACAAGCACAACAACTTCCACAGGCCATCAAATATTCAGGATATCGGTACAAAGGAGGATAAGGAAAGGCAAGCACAGTCGAATGCGTACCTGGCAAAACTCCAGAAAAACCTATTGATCAATTCATTAAAAACATTCATTATGACCTACGGTCGTCACAATTTTTAAAAGTCTAAATTGTATACCTACCTTCTCAACAATTATTTTACAATCATACCTCCAATTATTTACTTTTCTCAGGAAACTCAATATAAAATCCTTTTCCAGGACTTACAATTATGAGAAGCAACCATAGCGGGACTTAGTGAATATCAGGAGTTAAACCAAAAAGTACATTCTTTCCCACTAAAAATATGCCATAGCTCAATTACTTTGGTCTATCTGTGCTATCGTCATTAAAAAGGATCAACTTTCATTAAAAGTATTGCTAAAATATGAATCGTAATGAGTTTGAGGTAATAAAAGAACTTTTACAGACTAAACCATTATTATTAAACCAGTTGACAAATCTTTCTTATTGGCAATAATGGACACTACGAAACATGAACAAGAATGTTGTTCAACAGCTTAAGATATAAACACCAACATTTGATTGTCAACTGATCCCCACGCTGGAAATAAAAATATAATCAATACACTTTTGGAGGGAGCTGGATTACATATTTGGATCAGTGATACATCACATTGCTTTTAGGCAGCTTTTAACCATGCAATACCTCTGTTTATGTATTGCCATAGGTATATCGGGATCTTATGGATCCTACTAGCTGTCCCATTGCGACGTCAACCAATGGAGATCTGAAAACAATTTAGTTCAAGCGACATCACATTATGTAAAAGATGTAACCTATTTTCTACACTTTTTTAGAGTCAATTAACCCAAAGAAAGATGACATTCTTTTTACAGTTGAAGTGAGGTGTTTATACACTTCAATGTACCATTCGAAAAGATTTAAGGGGAATGCAGATGTTGTGAGTTACTGATCATATTTCCCCAACAAAGTTTTTTGCCTTACTATAATTGAATTTTCCATATTAATCAATAAATAAAAATACAAAATACTTGATAACAATGCATTTTGTATTGGCTGACTATTTAGCTTTATTCTGTTCAATTGACAGTATGTGCACAGTATGATTGCAGGAAATAAAATGCTCGAAGTTTATCTGAGCTTGCCAACCAAATTGCATTCGTTTTGTCATTAAATGTAGCTAAACTTATCAGGGCAAAGCTGTGCTAGATTTCTTTCTATAAATATTCTCCTGTGATATTATTTTGATCCAGGAAACCTGATGGTTGTTGCCTTTCCACCAACATGGCTTTGTATCAATTTTCACATCGTCAAAGAATATAGTTAAAGGTAGAAACTCAAGGATTGGGGGTTTTGCACTCATGTCAAGGTAGTTTGCTTTTGAGATGATAAACTGCTCTAAAAGAAAGACAGGTTGATACTGTTCAGAAAATCTAGATGCCTAGATAAACATGCCCATGATAAACATCATGGGCTCAGTTATGAAATAAGCCTTCAGATGGGGGAGTTTTACCATGCCAGATAATGCCCCAGGTCCCATAGTTACAGGCCAGGGGCATTACCTTATGTGGTACTGCTCCCCCCTTCGAGGGGCTTATTGCTATTAGTACCCCGGCCCATTAGACCGGGGCACTAATAGTTTGTTTATTTGCTTGCAAGACATTCCGGCGTTTTGCCCAAAAAATCTTTTTTTAAATGGCCGGCACGGATTGGGAAGTAGAGTCGGTTCGCCCTTTTCATTGTGGCCATTTAAAAACATTTAAAAAAAGTAAATAAAGAAGATGGCCGCTATGGAACAGGAGAAGGGACAAAAGGTAGTCCCTTTACATGGCAGAGTGTCACAGATTGGGAACGGATACACCAGGGATAGAAGTGTACCCATCGTGTCCACTCCCGATCAGTACCTGAATGAGAAGGTAAGTGGGGCAGGATGGAGAGGGAAGGAAATCTGAGGCAAATGGAGGAGGGAGTAGGTGAGGGATGGAGGCACTTACCTTTTTCCCCGGTGGTGGGGATGGTCTCCTCCAGCCATCAGGAGGATAAGAGCAGTGGGATTACTGCATGGTGCTCTGAGCTTCCCCATTGGCTGGGAAGAAAAAGCCCCACCACCGCCACGTAGCAATGTAGAATAATCCTGGACACATCCAAGTATGTTATTGATTGAGGCCCCCACCGAAGGTTGAATCTTTAGTGGGGGACACTGTTTTACAAATTAAAAGGAATATTTCCGATTTTAAACCAATTGATGGATAGTCTTCAGGGTTGCCCATATCTAATTATATCTGACATAACAGGAGCTAAAGTGATATCCAGGTTCCTAATGTACAGTAGCACATCATCAGCATACAGTTACACACTTTTGGGATCAACACTTAACCATAGGCCTCGTTGACTATAAATCAGCCATACGTTCAACAACCAGTGGAAATACTGATATGAAAGGTTATTTATTATGCGCTTAATACCGAGAGGTTTCTAAGCATGGACTTGGGATCGAACCTGTGTTGCTCTGTGTCATCTTGTTTCCAAGACAAGCACATTGCTGCTGAGCTATCCTCCCGAGACAAGGAGGGAAAATGGACACCACTATCTGTTACCCTACCTAACTGAAATAATGATCAATAACTATTTCCAATGTTATTGTTGGCAATAGGTTAGGAGTACAAATTTCAAATACACAATATAAAGTATGGGCCTAATCCATAGCTTTCCATCACATCTAAAAATAAAGTTCAAAGAAACAGAATCAAATGCTTTTTCCACAGCCAACGACACCGTGACAGCCAATACATTAGGATTGATCTGGGATAACATATTAAATAGACACCTCAAGTTCAGCGCTTTGGAGCAACTAGGAATAAACTCTAATTGCTCTGCATGTATAAAACGTCGCATCAGGGGCTGCAGACGACTCACCAGATGACTCACCAGAGCACGTGCTGGGAGGATAGCTCAGCAGCAATGTGTTTGCCTTGGAAGCAAGACCACACGAAACAACACCGGTTTGTTCCCCGTGTCCACGCTTAGAAAACTCTAGGTATTTAAGCGTGTTATAAATACGCAACTAGGAGGAAAAAAAACAATTATGCAACTAAAAAAATTCCTGTAACTGCGCTTCGATGCCCCCGGGCTGTGTGAGCGCTTTAAAAAATGCAAATTAAAAAAAAATGTGCAAAAATCTTAGTATCTATGTCCAGCAGTGATAAGATGGAAGGAAGACATCAATGATCACTGTATGCTATGTACACACTTTACCACAGTCATCTTTCACTAGCCACGTGGGCTTACTTGATAATTAGTTTCTTATTAATCTACTTGAAGGCCTGCCAGACCTATCTGCCTCCCCATCATGGGGCTGATTCATGGAATTATTTGCGCCAAAAATTGGGGATTCGTGCGCCATTCTGCCCGCAAATCCCTGTTTAACAAATCCCAGTTTTTCGGCGCAAATAATTCCATGAATCGGCCCCAAAATCTAGTTATTACTGGATGTAAAAAATATGTTTCCTTGTCCCCAACTTCACAAAATGTACCCTGCTTATATTAAATTTGTGGTAAGTATCCTGTGCATTCAAGTATTGTAGCTCCAGAGACTTCAACCTCATTCCAGACTTTTGTATGTTCCTTACGGATATTTCTAAGTACCCTTAACTTGGTAGACATTGCTATCGCTATTATGTGTTATGGGCTATGTGCGACACCCAGGGCCCCCCGCACGCACACTCGCACACACACGCAGTCACACATGGACAGACGCGAGATGCGTGCTGCAGGTACGGGTTCCCGGCCACAACTGGCGAACGGGACCTCTTTTATTAAACAACGCATGTGCGAGCCATAACGAGGCTCGCGCATGCTCACATGGTTGGCGTAATACGCAACATCCCTCCTTTTCCCCCAAACAACAAACACGTGTAAACCATAACCACAACAAACAAAACTGTGAGTCACTATAGCAGTTCTCGACCTCTCACGAGACCGGGTCCATGATGAAGTCCTGGAAACCTCGATGGGCGCTGCCGCCTTCCCGGCTCGGCTACCTCCTCTCATCCTCTCGAGGGGGCCTCGGGGTCCCTGGGGCCTCTGGAGGTTCTTTGACCCCCAGTGGTGGCGCTGGTCACGGCCCCGGGGTGGACAACTCCGGCAGCGTTCCTGGTGGGCCCGCCGGCGGGCTGGCCTCGATCCACTTGAAGTAGGACACGTACATGGTGATCGTGCCCCTTCGGTTGGCCGCCGTGACCATGAACCCTTTGACATCTGTTCCGGACCAGTACCATGTCTCCCACTTCGATCGTTTTCTCCTGCATGTTCCGAGGGGCACTTTCCTTTTCATTCCTTGGTGCACGCGGTTATTCTTGGCGCACGCGGTTATCGTCAATCACCCCAGGGCGGCACCCCTCCACCTCTGGCAACAGCCCTCTGGAGCACCACTTAAACAGGGCCTCAGCTGGAGCAACCCCCGTGGACTGATGGGGTGTTGTCCGATACTCTCGTAGAAACTCAAAAAGGTTTTGATGCAGTTCCCCTCCTCCATCCAACGAAATGCGGAAGATCTTGTTGAGTGTCCGCATGAAGCGCTCAGCCTCGCCGTTCGCCCTGGGCCAGAGCGGGGAGATTTTCCTATGTTTGATGCCCCTCTCCTCGCAGCACCTGGTGAACTGCTGCCCTTGGAATGGCGGGCCATTGTCTGAGCATAATTCCTTGGGGAAACCATGGGTGGCGAACATCTTCTCCAGTGCCAAGATGATGTGGTCGCTGGCCGTAGACTCCACCAGCTCAACCTCTGTATAACGTGACCATTGGTCCACGACCACCAAAAAGTACCTTCCTCGACCCGTGGAACCAAAGTCAGCATGCACAATGCCACACGGCTGCTCACTTCTTTCCCTGGTCATGATGGGCGGGCCTCTTTCCGCCAGACTGGCTGCCTGGCATGGAATGCACGTGTGCAAAAATTCATCCACACTTTGCTCCAGGTCCGGGAACCATACCTTAAGTCTTAGGCGCGCCTTTGGCTTGGCGGCGCCTTGGTGTCCTTTGTGCGCAAGGTTTAGCACCCTGGTCACCAAGGTTCGCGGGATAACGATCTGGCGGCCTCGCAGCAGAAGGCTGTCCTCCATTACCGAGAGCTCATGGAGCACCCTCCACAGCGCCTGAAGGTCCTTCTGAGCTCCGGCCTCCCGTCGGGCATTGTTTGTGAGCACCTCCCTCCATATGCCGCTTTCCATCGACTCCATGATGTCCAGGAATATTTCGTCCTCTCCAGAAGCATTAGCAATATCCTGGTGTGACAGGGCCACTGGCAGGGCTGCCTCCACCACATTGTGCACCATCTCGATGTAGTCCACTACTTCCGCTGTGTCATGGGGACGCCCGGCTCCTGGATGTCTGGACAAGTAGTCTGCCGGATTGTGGGACCCCGGGCGATACTGCAATTTGACACCGCACTCCATCAGCGACAACATCCACCACTCGATGCGTGGAGGCGGCTTGGATGAGGCGCCCGCCATTATTGGGATGAGTGGCTTGTGGTCGGTGATCACCACAACAGGCTTTCCAAGGATGTATATCCTGAAGTGCTTGCAGCCCCACAGAATGGCCAGGGCCCCCCGCTCGATCTGGGAGTATCTTTTCTCCGTGTCCGTGAGCGCTTTGCTGGCATACGCTATCGGGCGCATGAGTCCCTGTGGGTCTGCCTGCATCAACACCGCACCCAGGCCCACTGGGCTGGCGTCCACCACTATCTCTGACTCGTTGTCCGGACTAAAGTAAGCCATGGTCTCCTGACCCGACAGGGCATTCTTGATCTCAGCAAAAGCTCTCTGCTCCTTGGGAGCCCATGCCCACGCGACGTTGTTCCTAGTCTGCGCCCGCAAGGGCTCTGACAGCGAAGCCAGGTCACGGATGAACCGTCCACAGTAGTTCACCATGTCGAGAAAGCTTCTTACCTCGGCCGGCGACTCCGGGGGAGGCGCCTCACGAATGTCCTTTACCTTCTCCGGGTCGGCGAGATGCCCCCTGCATGGAATACGAACCCAAAGTATTCTATCCAGTCCTTCAGAAACTCTCAATTATTCCGGTGTAAAGTCAGCCCGAGACTTTAAAGTCTTTCCAGCACCCTTTCTAGCCTCTTCAGGTGCTCAGACTCTGACTGGGCAAAGACCAGGATGTCATTGGACATGTTAATGATGCCTTTGAGTCCCACCAGGGCTCCACAGATGACGTTCTGGAATACTTCTGCCGCTGACGAGACCTTTGCTCTTTTTTGCACTGTCGTAGAACAGTCTGGCTATTGGGATAATCTATAGGAGTCAAACCAGAATGCTCCTTTTTCTATTGTGTATTTCAATATCATGCACAGTCTCTGTAATTTATAATGCGGACAATAAATGAACGTGGAGCGGAGCCAGATTTAAGTTTCAGCACCATACTCAACCATGTAATGTGGTGAGAGCACATAATTATCTAGATTATTCCTAAGGAGTTCCTTCACAAACTGCTCCTTGTTGTACGGTGTCTCATTATCCGGGACTCTCACTAAATGAGCATTGATCTGAACTCAAAATCTTCATTTGATCTGCATTGGCTTCATGTACTTACTCATAGTCGTGATCACAGCCCTTCTGGCCTGGGATTGGGTACTTAAGACATGGATTTGGCAAATGAATCAGAGTTGCCCTGCAGCTTGCCGCTTCTGTAGGCCATATTGATATTATCATGCTGTTCCCTTCCACAGATAATGAAGCACGCCCTCCAGGTGTATTGACACTCTTTAGAACTGGAGCAATATCACTAGGCCCTTGTTTGTACTCCTGCGTGATTTTAAATCCACAACCTCCAAACAGCACTGCTTACCTTTCACTTTCTAGCTGTCACACCGTGCACTGCAAGGGCATCCAAAAGATGCATCAAATAAATGCACTTCTCAGTAACTGCCTCACTTTGTCCATGGTGCAATACACTACTTACAGTTCGATGTCAGATTAGGCACATGGCACGCCTGGTACTCCCTGCATGGGAGGAGAGTGAATGCCAATGTGTTCCAAGTGGCTCAGCTGAGGCCAATCATGCACACTCTAGGCCACCTCAGGGCGTGCTCGTGCAACGGGCTACCTTAAATGCAAAGTTGGAGGATCCCGCTAGCACTGAGGCCTCAGGAAGAAAGGCATTCACACAAAGCTGCCTGCTTAAGAGGGATGCAGAAGTGCTGGGGCAGCTCCTGAAGGTGGACTCTCATGAAACCACCACTCAACAGCTTCACAGACGGTAAGAATTAATCGGTGCAATGCAGGGCCTCCACATTACGTGGCTGCCATGTTCAGCCACTTTAAGTGCCCCCTAAACTCTCTGTGTTTATCCACAATGGAACTGCCACCAACATTGTTATCTTTTCATCAAAGTTACAAATGATGCCAGTGGCCTTCAGTCAATCTTTCGCCAAGGTAGACAACATTACAAGCATCAAGAACCTCAATGAAAGCCAAGTGGCTACATCATGTGCAGAAATGTTAATGTCTACATTTGGGATAGACCACACCGTAATGAGATCCACACGTAAAAGACTGGCATTGCTACACTGATGACTTGTTTGGGAATTAGGGTAGGTCTTGGAGAAAAAGTGGTACAACTGTTTGGAATATCTGAATTCTAGAGATGATCAGATTCTATTTGCCTTTTCTCCTGGTTCTCCAAATGTGCATTAACTTGATGTATATATAGAGATAAGATATCATTAATTTAAAGCCAATATTTACTCTGAACCATCAGACTGCATTAATTTGTTTTAACAATAAAGTTTTCAAACACAAAGTACAATCCATAGTTTTCCCTAGAGCCAATTTCTTCATGTGAAACAGGTTACAAGTCATGAAGAAAATTGTTACATTGAAAGAGAAAAAATGATACACTGATTTTTAGAATGAGGATATCTATAGCCAAAAATGCAAACAAGCAAAGTTAGCTGATGATCAAGTAGGAGTGGATTTATTGCATCCGGGAGATGAAAGAAAGCACCAGATCTTATCTACATTTTGAAATATTCTAAAGAAGCTAAAACAATTCAACACATTATCAAAGATAAATGGGACATTTGTAGCCATTACTTCTAACTCAAAGTACTATTTTGGAATCAGCCAAAATTTGCATGCCAGAAGAGTAGGAATCTGCAAGACACTCGTATTAAAACTGTTCAGCAACATTTTCAGCAAAATCTTGTCCTGCAGTGAGGCAGGATGAGCATTTACTTAACAAGCCTGAATCACAAGAATTTCGAGTGATTAAATGGTGGTTAATCTTGGACAATCCTTTGGGAAAGTTCATGTTGAGGTCGTCCACATGGTTTAAAGGAGGACACATATTTCGAACTTCCATTCAGTTTCAGACAGCTTTCAGAGTGTCAGGAGGATTTTGCTGGAGGCAGGATTTGGACTTTTGCAGAAGTTTAGGGATATTTGTAGCAGTTGTAGGAAGAAGGCTAGAGGATGTAGTGACTTTCTGGGACCCAGTAAGAGAGTGAGATTGAGGGTTGGGTTTGCTTAGTGAGCATCCATCTCTAGAATGAGTGGGGGAGCTGTGAACTTTCACATGTAGGACAGGCCACTAAGCAGTGAAATGTCATCACAGATTGCCTCAACAAACAAAACTTAGGTGGGGATGGAGCCTTTTTGTGTCAGTGGCAACTGCTTTCCAATGTCTGCTCTGTGCTACACTGTTTGAGGAGGAAACAGTGTTAATCATCACTTGAATGCAACTGTAGTGCAATTTTACTTTGGGTGTATTTACTTGAGCTTAACCTGACAAATATGGTGAAGACATGTGTCATGGAAAGTCATAAAGATGAGGCATGGATGCTGAGGGACCTGCTTCCAACTTCTCACTGTGTTCCATAGGGTGTTACCTTCTAAGGTAAACTTGAGTGCCTGCTGGCTTCCTTTGTGGAGGTTCTGAAGTAAAAGTGGCAGCTGTTCATCTGCACATCTCAGGGGAGGAGTACCTTAGCAGGCATTACAAGGAGGAGACACAGAGCAAATGTGCAAGCTTTTGGTGCAGTCCCTGCATCTTCAATTAGCGAAAGAATTCAGGGGGCAGTAAGAACACCAACCAGCCCAAATTGCTCCAACTACAACAGGAATGTCAAGCTTGTAGATGACACTGGCATCAACAGGCAGTACACCAGTGACACCCCATTGAAAACTTTGTGAGCAGTTCAAGCTCAGCCTATGGGGATGAAAAACCTGAAGGACAACATTCTGAGTGACTGTAGCATCTTTAGATGGGCCATCATGGACATAGTGCAGGGCAACCGGTCATGGAAAAGGATAATGACCTGTTAAAGTATTGGTACAGGATGCAGTCTGTCTGGCCAGAGGCACTTGTATAAGTTGCTGTTTGTTGAATAGCTAAGATGCCCCTGGTCAGTTTGCAGTTTGAGAGAGGTTTGGAGCAGCTCTATTGTCACTAAACATAGGAGGCGATTTGAAAGTTCACAATGTTGAACAATTTACCTTTATAAAAATGAAAAATCAGTTAATTCCAAAAGACTATGAAATGATATCTATCCATAAGCGATATACAAGCGTGATGATGATGATAATGATTTTTTACCCAGTACATAGCATGGTTGTTCTGTGGTGCATGTGGTTGGGAAATGGATAGCTGTAATAGTAGTGACGAGTAGGCCCTGATCAATTGCTGTGCCACACATTATTTTTGCATTGACTATACTGCAAGTAATATTTTTGATGTCTGATCATGTACTTTTCAAAGGTTTTCAAGTTCTCCACTTAGACCTGTGGGTTCTATAGACTGGCACAGACACCTACTAATGTTCTCAGGATGCTTTACAAGGTTTTCCTTTCCTTCCACATGGTGCAGTCAACCAGCTAGGTTCTCATTGTAAAATAATTAAGACAATTGTAAACAGTCGAACTGTGCCACACCAAGACTGTTCAAAAATAAGTGTATATTTTGTAATTCATGAAATGAACAGCCTGACACGTGTTTCGAGCATAGCTCTTCCTCTGAGGCTGTTACAATTAGTATGACAAACCATTAATTTGGACATTATAGATAGTAACAACATTCAAGGTAAATGGGCCTAAAATTAGGGGGTCATTCGGGGTGCCAACATTGATATATGAACAGCAAGCACACATTTATCACATATGGATGCCAGGAATAGATAAATTATGTTACAATACATTTAGAAGGAATATGCATGAACCAAGCATGAACCAAGCAAGTAAATTAAAGATTATCCATTTTACCGAATCAGAGAGTGGCATTCAGGCAGTTCAATATAAAAAGGAAAAGAAACAAATGTATATTGGTAGCACAATCAGGCCCCTTAAGATACATATTCGTGAGCATTTTTCCACGCTGTCGAAACAAGACTCTAAATACCCTCTTGCTGTGCATTGGCAGACTTGTCATCAGTTGGACAATGTTAAGGATATACGATTTACTGGTTTATCCCAAGTCTGCCTATCTTAGAGAGGCGGTAATATGGAACTCAAACTTAGACAATTAGAAGCATGTCTTATTTGCAAACATAGACTTGTTACCAGAGGCCTTAACTCAGATCATGAGTTTCATGTATTCCTATGAATTACATTGCATGTCAAAGATGATATTTTTCCTCTTTTTCTTGTTTAATTCTCTTTGTATGTATTTGATTTTCATGTTGACTCTGGTACAAATGGAACCGTGTTCAGTTTTTTTCTGACAGTACTAAAGGCTCCATGTGTAATACGCACGTTTTTTTATTAATGTTTGTGTGTTGAATTATGTATTGCCAGTGACATGACAGAATTGCAAGATGCCTTTGCTTTTTCTAACAGTGGTTAATTACTTTATCGTGTACCAGTGACTGGTGACTAGCCAACCGTGGAGTGTCCTGTGGCAATGACTATGGTCCCCCCTTCACAGGTTTATGTTATTCTTTAGATGTCACACTATCACTATGCCTAATAATAGCAGCAGGTTCCTAATGATTGACGGTTTTCACTTTCTTAATTTATGTTGTTTTTATGCATATATATATATATATATATATATATATACATATATATATATATATATAGGGTGCGCAACTTTAGCACCTTTTTGTCAATCAGATTATATATAATTCAGCAGTAATAATTGAGTGGGTTCGGTTCCTTACCCAAAACTGGGTGCCATGTGCAAGCAACGGACTGACCTAAGATGGTGACCCTGCAATTCCACCGTGCTCGTTGCAGCCTTACGCTCTAGCGGGTGGATATAAGCATCGGGAAACACGGCGGTGCGTCCTCCCATTGATCCCTTTGATACATCCCTTTGATAAATCTCAGTTTACATGCAATCCTGCACACACTCTCTCCAAACATTAATCTACAAAATATATATCAGCATATAGGCCAAAAGGCATTCCTTCATCAGAAATGTGAAGGAAGGAGACATTGACGTATCCCTTCACATGTATTTCTCCCTTACAACTAAATATTCAAATTGCACATCTTACTCCTGAACACAATAAACATACTATAAAGGACCACAACTTATTAATTTAAATAATTAGAAATACAAATAAAATATCAATCAATATCAATAGCATAAAGGTGTAGCAAGATAATCTATTACATATCTGGACTTTAATGTAGCAACCTGCCATTCATTAATCTCTGGTGTGTCCTCAATTCATGAGGAAGGTGATGAGATAGCAGACCTGGAAAGTAAAGCACTGCTATTTAGTTGCTCCACCCAACTCCAGTTTTCACACCTTACAAACCTCTACCTAAAGACTGTAGATGAACTCCACACACACAGCATTGAGTAGGCTGTTGCTCACATGACTGGAACCTGCCACAAACTTACTCCTCCCACCATCTACTTAATCAGTCCTCTGTAAGCATCCTCATCAAACGACATGCAAACACAAGGGCCTCACGTGTTTCTTCCTCTTCAGGCCTAATAAGGCCAATGGCCTGACCCACTATGCTCCATTTCACCTACAAACTATTGTTACTCAACAAAACACATCACCATATGTGTCCTCTCTCCACTGCCCATCCCCACTCTCACTACCATTTGAAAGGCCAAGTGCCCTAAACAGTCTCACAATGCTACACTAGAAAATCTTATCAATAGTGGCCTTGCCCCATCCTTAGTAATACCTGGCATACAGCACTTGTCAAATTTAAAACTACATTCAAACACTTCTGCAAATGTGACATAAAAGCAGTTGCGAGCATGTCCTTCCTTCTTTTTCTATAGATATGCCTTGGCAAATCCCATACGTGGTGCATATCTTTCACTTCATATATGCATCATTTATCATTTATCAATTTTGCCGGCACTGGAATTATTTGAAAAAAAAGCCTTACCAGCAGCCCTTTATGGTTCTGAGATCTGGGGATTTTCCAATACAACTTTACTATCTCCAAATGAGAATAACTTTCAGAAGAAGCTATTGCTCCTGTCGTAAAAATGCCCTGACTTCATTGGTCCAAATGGATCTTCAGGTATGACCTATAGCTGATCAGATTGCACTTAGACCTGCATTATATTGAGAAAGACGATGGTCCTCCCTGAGTTTAGCTCCCTATAGAGATGCCCTGAGGAACTTTTTACAATTGGAAGGTGCTAAGAGGTGTGGCTGAATAGTTCATGTGAATGATTTGCTATGTAGGCTGAATGTTAAAGCCTTTTGGGACAGTCCCACTTGAGTGCCATACAACATCAAAAGTTGAACTTAATGTAACTGCAAAAAGCAAAGCCTTGGAAAAGCCAGAGGCATTAAGGTACTCATTCAAGAATGGCCCTGAATGTTTACCTTGTTACATGATGGGAAAATGTAAACATATACGAGATAAAATCCACCCTCCCTATGAACGATCCTTATATATCCGTTTTAGGCTAGGTATTCTGTATACAGCTTGGTACACCCGGGCATGGTCATTGTCGAGATACAGTGAATGTCCCCTTTGTAGCTCAGCAAATGAAACTTTGACACATTTTATGTTGATTTGCTCTGCCACATCAGAGCTGAGATGTAGGTACTTAAAAGCTTTACTGATTGACTCAAGATTAAGGAACACACAAGGAGCTATGCAGTTTTTAACGTGCACATTGGCATGGAAAATTGTGTTTACTTCTGCTAGATATGTTCACCGCTCCTGCTGATTAAGAGGGAGGATGATGGGCACTTCTTAACTTATACAATGGAAAGTGTTATGAGACTACGAGTTTGCTCTCCTCATACAGGGAATTATCACCTGAAGGACAATAATTATACATAGAGTACCATATGTGTTTTTAAGATTGCTTTGTGTTTTCTATTTGTTTATTTTTTATACATTTTTTATTGTGAGGCAATTAATTCTAAACACAAACACCTGACGGCCCTTCCTTTTCCTCACAGCAATAACAGGTGGAGCAAGAAAGCACAGGACTAGCAAGGGAAGTGCAGCAGACAGCACAATGAGACAGCTGTCACGTGGCAGTTCAAACGAAGGAGAAAGACAGCAGAAATGAAGAGGGTGGCGAGGAGAGAAGTGATCTTGCCCTCTTCGTCCCAGGCCTGCGGAACCTTTGTAGAGGAAAGCCTAAGACCACAAACAACAGCACAAGTGTCCTGCAACAGATATCAACGGTACACAGGGCAAGCTTATGCCGATAAGCAGGAGTGAGGGAAGTTCCAGTGCCCGTGGTGCTGGCCTTGACTCCAGAGAAGCCAAAACCCAAGCGGTTCATCACAACCGTTGAGTTGAGAGGAGAACCGATAAGAACTGGACTGTGTTGAGTGATAATCGCAGGAGGGGCAAGCTTCAAACCGATGCTATTAAACTTTGAATGACCTGTTAAGAAAAGTGAAGGGGAGACCAGTGGCAGAGGGAAACCAACACCACGTGGGTGCCAACTCAAGAGACCCTGGCCAAGCCCCTTATTAAGAAACTACAGATACGAGAAGGCCGCAAAAGGAACTCAAAGTGGTCATATGTGAGGGTTGAGCAAAAGCCCCATACAATCGAAATACTTTGATTCAGGAATTGGCATGAAAGCAAGGGAAGTGAATCCCACATAGTAAATAAGAAACTAAGAAGGGGTCGAGCCCGGACAAGGGATATCTGGGGTATAGCTAATACTGACAACACAGGCAGTCGAGAGAGGTCCGAGCCCGAACAAGAGAGGTCCAGGGGTGAAGTCATCACCCAAGGGCTGGCAGTCGAGAGAGGTGTGAACCAGAACAATGGAGATCCAAGGAGTTAAGCTATCACCCAATGTTTAATGAGAAAAGCATAAGAGATGCAAAGAAACAATTGAGCAATGGTCAGCCCAGAAGAGAGGGACCCGGGGATGAAGCCCTCACCTTATTTGAACTGTTGAAAAGAAACACTATAGAGAAAGAGGGAGCTATCAACCAAGGACTAGCAGTCAAGAATGATCCGAGCCCGGCAGAGGGAGATCCAGGGGTGAATTTGTCACCCGTCTACTGACAGTCAGGAGGGGTCAGAGCCCGACTGATGGAGATCCAGGGGTGAAGCTCTCATCCAATCTGTATGTGGCAAATGATACGTGAAGGGTCAGACCAGGGGTGGATTCATCAACCTATTTCACCTTCGGAATATAATTGAGAAGGGTCAGCCCGGAAGATGGTGACCCAGGTGTGAACTGTTATTGCCCTAGTAAACCTTTGTTTGTTAAAGCAACACCCCCCAGTCGCTGCTGCGGTTACCCGCCACTCCAAAATCCAACAGCCCATCTAACTACACCGTAGCTACGGTTATTAATCTATGTTTGAATAAAATAATAATATCCTTCCAACTGAAAAAAAAACATTATCATTTCAATAACACACACACACTTTAAAACACAATTTAATAGACATGTTTTTATAACGCTCATATTTTGAATGCAGTGCATATTTTGAATGCAGTGCATCACATGCACTATATAAGATACAACATTTGTGCATACAACAATGTTCTCTTTGCATATAATAATCATTGGGTCATTGGGAAATAAATCCAACTTGGATTCAGAAAAAAACATAAAATATAAAAAAGTATAAGTAAATAGCACTACAAGAAACAAACAGGGATATATAAACTGGGTGAAAATAAACAAAGGACATTATAGTGGGTTGTTGCAGGACAGAGGATGAGGAAGGTTAAGTAACCTTGGAAAACTTATAGAGAATTGGGTGGGATAATACAACTTGGAGAACAAGGGAAAGAACAACAATCACAGAGGTAGAAAAACTAGTACTGTCATTTTTAAAAACAATTAAGACCACTGCAAATAGTTGGCAATATTTCAAGAAAAAGAACACTGTTTGAAAAAAAGGAATCTTATCCACCTTGTGGAAAAAAAAAACACTAAGATGTGGACCTTCAAATGTTCCATTTCAAACCTTGGAGCCATCCAGTTTCATTTGAAGGCCACCAACAGTGAATGAGCCCTCGACTTACTACTCCCAATATTTAGGTTATGAGAGTAATGTGTTGTCCCTTTGCCACAACTGCTTCTCCCAAGACATCTCATCTTCCCTCTTTACTGCAACTGTGAACGGTGGTTGTACAAAATCAACCACCACACATTAAAAGTGCTGCCACCAACAACAAGAGTCTTAAAACCCCTGCAGATCTGCTCCTCTCGAGATAAAGAATCATTAGAAATGCTCAAAAGGTACAAAGACAGCCTTACATATATTTGCTGCTCCATCTCCATCTGTACCACTATCTTTTGAATATAGGTTGACCTTTCATGGGAATTAACTGTACAACATCTAGTGAGAATCCACTGGATTAATGAAAACGATGCAGCTATAAAAAAATACAAAAATAAACACATTATGAAAATGAACTTGCAGAACACCATCTATTGAACTACCTCACAACACACACCAAACACGTATAAATACTACATACCTGAAAGTGCATCAAAAGTATAAGTACAATCAAGAAAACATTCAACCTTACTAACAAATACAAAGCCTCATGTCCATATTTTTTAAACTTAAAAAATACTTGCCACTCATACACAACCAATGAAGAAAATAATAATGAACACCATCTGATAGCAGTGGTTAATATAACTAACACACGCAACACTGCAAATAAACCTTCAAATGTGTAAATATTTATTAACACTTACTTTCAAAAGGATAAAACTGCATAAAATGGTGGATTTTATACTTTTCAAAACAAATACCAAAAAAGTGGACTATATACCAATAATACGACTAACATGTCTGACACATTTTCAGCACAACCTATCACTAAGTCCTACACAAACACAAAAGTAACAACTGCCAATAACAAATAATGAAACTGACAGAAATCAATTGTTTCCTCACCTAGCAACTTTCATAGTCACGGCTATTCAAGACGACTAGAGATCCTGGTTTGTATCCGCGGCTACACATACATTTTTCTGCAAGCCCAAAATCAAACTAAATTGGCCTTCAAACCTTCAAACCAAATAAGTGAACTACTAAAACAACACACACAAATACAGCCGTGATAGCCGTGATTAACCCCAACAGTACCATCAACCAATCAAAAACTTCAAAACACACAGCAAACATACCCATCTCATACAAACTACTAGCAAATTAAAACTAGGAATAATGTTCCTGGAAATAGAGAAAGACTACAGATATAATGGCTGGTTTGAAAACTGTGTGACTGATCGAAGACAGTTGTCTGTTTTGGTCACTGGCTTTTTGCGAGAAACCAATATGAGCATGGTCCTAGGTGTGAGTGTTTTTACAATTAGATGGTTTGGATTGCGGAGAATGCACTGGTTCCAAGTTTTTCCAAAATTGTTCAGTCTGAAAAGTACAAGATAGCCAGACATCATATTAATTCATTGTGGATGCAATGATTTGGGGAATGTACAAGGTGTGTCCCTTACTTTAATGATGAAACAAGACCTGGAAAAACAAATGGAACTACTTCCTCACACCATCTTTATCTTTTCCAATCTGACTCACAGGCAAAAATGGAGATGGACCACCAGATTTAACAGAAAAATTGAGAAAACCTGGAGAAATGTTCATGAAGCAGTTTCAGTATTCATGAGAGACTGCAACCAATTATGGATTTTGAACAACAACATACAGTTCTACATGGCCAATTTCTATAGACATAACAGAGTACATCTAACAGATGAAGGAAATGCAGTGTTCCTTCATAACATTAAAACAGTACTCCAGATGTGCTAAAATACTACACTCAGTGTAACCCAAAAGTCATTTTAAGGACTACTTATGACATATAAATCCACTAATACAATCACATAAACAAAAATGAGTTATTTATTATACCTGTGGTTACAGTTCATTGACTTTTATCATAACCGCAGTTAAAAAAATTGGTTAAACTGGGGGTTAACTTCAGGTCTTATAATACAATAGAACTTAAAAGATCAATACAGTACAACACTACTCATACTTTTGTAAAAAAACTCTTTATTGATTTTATAATAACATTACAAAAACAAACAAAACATATAACATAACTGGCTGTTTGGCATTATGCATGGGTATCACTTCACATCTTCCATCTCGGAGTGATCAGGTGATCGTATTATTTCGGGCTGACTCGGTCCCTGTGGCATTCTTAAAGTTTTTCGATTTATGCCCTCTTGTTCTTGGGGGCTCAACAAGTATCCTTTCTCTGTTGTTCCTCTTCCCTTCTAGGATTGTCCTCTTCTCTTTCCTCTCTTTGTTTGAATAGATTCTGCATCAGAGAATTCCATGCTGTTATTTTTTGTCCTGTTTCCCCTTCTCCTTTCTGCGCCGCCCTTATCCACACCGTTGTTTCTGTCATTGCCCATTTCCTGAGGTCTGCCCACCATGAGTCTATTGTCGCGCCTTCTCTTGTGTTCCACGCCATTGCTATTCGGCGTTTAGCTAGTATGCATATTAGGTCTTTCATTTTTGCAAGGTGCGACCTGTGTCTGCCTCCTCTTGGGAAGAGGCCCAGTAGGTACAATTCAGGATTTTCTGCTTGTATTTGGAGTCCACTTCTGGCCACTTTTTGTCTGATTTTGTCCCAAAAGACCCATATCATTGGGCAGGTCCAGAACATGTGTATCATATCTGCTTCCTCATCAGGGCAGCGGGGGCATGTGTGGGGGTCTACCAGCTTCATTCTATTCATCCTCTTGGGCATGAGGTACGCCCTTTGCGTGGTGTATAATTGTGCTTGCCTGAACCTTGCGTTCCTCAATACTTTTTTTTGGGGTATCTCAGCACCCTGGTCCATTCCTGATTGCTAAGGGGTCATCCAAGTTCTTCTTCCCAGCGTCCTCTTATGTGTAGCTCTTACAAATTATTGGATCATAGCAATTGTTTGTATAGCCTGGAGGCTGTGTGTCCCCCTTCTGATACATCGTACCATGCATCTAGTTCTCCTCCTATGTCCTCTTGCTCTGGCCATTCCGGCCACCTCGTCTTAATTGTCAATATCATTCTGTTATGTAGGAGGAATTGACCTTCATATATGTCATATTCTTCCACCGAGTCTTGGAACTCCCTCCATTGTTCATCCTCCCTCAGATCTCCTATTTGTGCTACTCCTTTGGCTTCCCATTGGGATCTGTATGTTGCGAGAGTATTTGTATCTGTGCCTAGTAATCCCGCTAATGGGATCTGTGTTGAACAGGGATCTTTTGCCCTCTGGAGTCTCCACGCCCTCGACCACAGATCAGTTGCCAGCTTGAGCATGTTTGGTAGGGTCCTGAGCAGGGATTTGTCGATCCATGTTATTTCTCTTAGGTAGTATGATTTCAGTGCTGGCTGGACAAGTATTGTGTCTATTGATTCGTCTTCCCCCAGCCATTTGACCACAAATTGCATTTGCCCTGCTAAGTAGTATTTTTCAAAATCTGGTAATCTGATGCCCCCTTCTTCATACTACCTCTGTAGGGTTGTCATGGCGATCCTACACCCTCCCCTCCCCACAGGAACCTTAGTGTTATTATATTCAACTTCATGAAGAAAGCTCTGGGTATGGCGTGCGGGAAGTTTGTAAAGTAATATAAGAGCCGTGGGAGTACTACGATCTTCAGAACGGCCGCTCTTCACATCATCCCCAGTGGGAGTGTCCCCCAAAAGCCCATGGCCTTTTGTATTTTATCTAGGGCCACCTGTGTGTTGCGTTCGTGTCGCTCTGCACCAGATTTCCTTATGGTGTATCTCTATTCCCAAATATCGTAAGGCGCTCGATGGCCATGCTAGACCCATGTCTGGAGGTTTGTCTCGGGGGACCCGCTTTAAGTCGGCCGGCGGAAATAGGACAGCCTTATTCTTTATAGATGGCTATCCCTGAGAGTCTAGTGTATGAGTCCGCCGCTTCTAGGAGACAAGGTAGGTTACCGCGCGGGTTCAAATGTGCGAGGACTCAACGCCTACGTCAAAAGACTCTGAGTGTATGCCTGGTTAAATAGGATGAAAGTCAAGATAGCAATGTTGCAAGAGACTCATCTAACAGCAGCACATTCCAAGTTGCTATTGTTTTCTCATCAGAGTCCATATATGTATTCTTTACTCAGGCTCTGCTGTCCCATAGCCTTCATCTTGTTTGTCGCCGCGCCGTGTTTCTTCTCCTTTTATCCAGCCCTTGGGGCGATCCTCCTTCCTCTTAGTCTTTTTCACCTTTTCGTCTGGGGTGATTTCCCTTGATTTGTTGCTGTATGTCTTTCCGGTCACTGATCACTCAAGCTGTTCTGTGATTGCATAAGTTGTCCTTCCCACCGTTAGTGCCTTGTGCCATCCAGCCATACCTGTTGCTAACCAACACGTGAACAAAAACTTCCAAACTAACACCCAGCCACCCTCCCCCTGCTCGGGCCTCGCCGCTTCTCTTGCTCTGTCCGCCGAAGTGGAACTGGCTCACCGCAGCGTGATGCCTCCAAACTGTCATCCAAACTCGTAGAACGTTCATTTTGGGGGCGTGGCTTTCCTTTGCCATCGCGGCTGGATTGGAGCAAGTCGCTCCTTCGTGCTCTGCATCTGGCTTATCCACATTACTTTATGTTGACGTCTTGTTCCTAAGAATCAGTGTTCCATCTCACCGAGGCTGGTTCTCATTGTGATTCGGGTTTCTCTGTCTTTGCTGGGGGATGCCTTGCTGGTCCATCCGTATGTGGGCATCTTCAGTTGAGTCAAAGAACCATGATTTCCCTTTATGTATTACCTTAAGTTTGGCGGGGTATAAGAGCATGTATCGCACTCCTGCCGTCCTGCGGCACTCTTTAGTCGGACCGAATCTCGCTCTTTATTTTTGAACCATTACTGTATAGTCTGGGTAAAAGGTAATTTTGGAGGAGTTCCTAGTAATCACTCCCCCTTCTCTTGAGAATGATAGTATTTTCTCCCTGTCCTTGAAATTCATAATCCTGACAATCATCGCTCTCAGGGGGGGCACCTGGCTGAGGTCTTCTAGTCAGTGCTCTGTGTGCCCTCTCCACCGCAAAACCCTGGGACAGTGTTGCAGCCCTGATCTCTTGGAGCAGCATGGTTTTGACATATTCTGTGGGATCTCTGCCTTCTTCGCCCTCCGGAAGCCCGACTATGCGAATATTATTCCTTTATGCCCTTCCTTCCACGTCTTCCGCCCTTTGTTCGAGGATCTTGATCTCCTGTATCACCTCCGACATTTGTGTTTGTGTGACGGCAACATATGTGATTGTTTTGCTGCACTTGCTGTTCTGTTGTTTTTACCCTGTCTGTCAGATTTCTAGCGTCCTGGTGGAGGAGGCCCACATCTACCATGACGGTGTCCAATTTATTTTTTAAGGATGCCTTGAGGGCGCCTATCGCTGTGTCCATTTTGGCTTCGAGGGACGCTTTCAAGGCAGCTATTGCTTCTAGGATCGGTCCTTCATTTGTGTTTCCCACTTGTTGTGTTGTGCTTGAGGTAGCCATTGCTGTGTTAGGTTGAACAGGTTGTTTGTTTCCAGGTGTCTTTGTGTAGGCTTCTATGCTGGTTTGTTTAGATTTTCCCTCTGTTTTCCGATTTGGCATTATCTCTGTGGAGCCCTCTTTTCTGCTGCTTGGTACTCGGTGGGTCTGGGTTTTTTCTATGCCCCGGCACTATCAGTTTCTGAATGTCTTGAGTTCAGTTCCTGGGCTTCCCCGCTGTGGGTTTTAACTGTCCTGTGGGTTGGCGTGCGCCGTCTTTCTCTGCTGGGGGAGCTTACTGTACTGGATTTTTTGCCTTAGCTTGCTTCGTGCAGTCCCTACTTTAGTACACTCCGATGTGCCTTAGTAGTTATCTTTGCCGGGTTATCATTTTACCCTTTAATTCGGCCCTGTTTTAAAAATAATGATAACACAGACGCAAACAATGGGAACACAGAGAAAACGTGGAAATTAGTGTTCAATTTACTTCAAAGGTTAGTGCTATGCAATATGTTCAGCTCGAAATGGGATGCAGACACTAACGCTACAATCAGGGAGCAAGGTAACACATAGACAGAATTTGTATTAAATATTAACGTTGAATTACACATTTGTGTAACCGGGGGAACCCACTAGTGGAGTACACTCATCTCAAACCTGGACTGCCCATGTGCCTGAGACAAAGACAAGTACACACACAAGTTGTATTTGCGTGTCATTGCAATATGACACAAACAACAACCGAGTACAATATAAGCCAGCAATAACGGTCGGCGAATGATAAGTTGACTCCTTGGTCTATAAAATCCTTGAAAGTAAAACTTACATAATATTTGGCATTTCCATTCTCTTGGCTTAACGCAGACACTCAGCTCAGGTCAATGAATTTTCATAAAACAAAATTACATGTTCCTTTCTTCAGTTTTGGAATGGTGACCCTTATCATCTTTTAGCAGGGTTACATCCCTCCCTTCTTGCATTCCTTTTGCAATCCTCCTTTTGTTTCAAGGTTAAAAAACATTGGAACCTTATACTGTGTACGATGCTTGCCTTTGCTCAGCTCGGAATAGAAAATTCAACGGTGCTGACCTTCACTCAAAATGGGACCCAATAGCCCTTCAGACCACAATGGCATTAGAAATATTTTTTTATAAGATATGATTTTGTTTGCTACGATTCACCAATGCAGGTGCCGTTTCTACGCATTTTCTTTGTTCCTCTGGAGAACTTCGCACTCTCCCAGTGACTCCCACAGCCAGGCCACTCCACCTCTCATTTCAGCCCATCTGCTGTTCACACGGCAAATCACGTAAACATTCTTCGCAAGGAGCAAGTCTTGAGCCCTGACAAAATGTGCACATACGAAAATGTTTGACCTAGCCCTGCTGCAATCCCCTCCGGCAAGACTGCATCCCCTGACCCCATGACCGCAGTTATATATTAGAGGCCTATAATTTGCACACGTGTGTTTTCACTGTCCCACTTTGGGTCACTAGCGAGGTGAAGGGGGTGGGGAACTTGTCACCTTACAAATACAGACACATAGTAAATACGTAATGGTAATACTTTTATGTTATAATGCAGATGGTACCAAAAACCACGACAAGCTAAGTGGATTCACACATGGTAAAGTATCATTTGGTAAGGAAGCCTTCACACAAAATAGCTATAATCTACCACACAGGAGCCACAACCAGTGCAGGTCTCTACACTACATATATAAAAAAAGATTTGTGGATGGGTTAAATGGAGGGAGTCTCTCTGTAAGACATTATTCATGGGTGCGAGAGCCTTACCCAGAATATTAAGCTCACTACCTTTCACAGAGGAGAAATATCCCAATCATATCAGTCTTTGTCCTGCCCAGGGGCAGTCCAGCACCAAAATGCTAGGCAATTCTCCTCTCAACAAGAGTACCAACAACAACCCGAGACATGTGTTTCAATCTGATTGGACCTTATGAGTAGGGTGGAGCTGTCCATTTCTAAGAATAGTGAGCAAAGGGTCCACGTCTGTAATCCACTAGTAACTTAAGGTGAGACCCAAAGTTACTTAAATGTGCAAAAAACAAGGGGGATCCTGGGAGTCTCTCTGTCAGACATTAGTCCTGGGTGCGAGAGTCTTACTCAGATGCTTTAGCTCACTATCTTTCACAGAGGAGAAATATCCCAATCATATCAGTCTTTGCCCTGCCCAGGGGCAGTCCAGCACTGAAAAACTAGGCAATTGTACTCTGAACAAGAGTACCAACAGCAACCTCAGACACATGTTTCAGTCTGGTTAGACCTCATCAGCAGGTTGGAGATGTGCCTCTCTAAGAATAGTGACCAAGGGGTCCACATCTGGATTCTACTAGTAATTTAGGGTGAGAGCCAAAGTTACTTAAATGGGCAAAAAACAAGGGGTGTCCTGGGATTGCTATTGGTACTTTTCTTCAGAGGAGAATTGCCTAGCATTTCGGTGCTTGAATGTCCCAGGGCAGGACAAAGACTTATATGTTTGGGACAATTCTTCTCTGTGGAAGATAGTGAGATGAAGACTCTGGGTAAGTCTCTCGTAACCAGGACTAATGTCTAGCAGAGGAACTCACAGGACCCCTCTTGGTAATTTGCATGAAAAAACTACATACAACCACAAAAAGTCAAACAGTAAGTATATACTGATTGGACACACAAACACCACAGCATAACACACCCATTCAAGCAAACACCTGACCATACACCACAATCCAAAATGTTTGCTTCCATGGGTATCTTATGCTGCAGCGCTTGTTGCCAAACACTACAGTCTTGACTGCATGGCCTGACCAAAACTCTACATACAGCCTCACCAAAAGAAACACTAAGTATATAATAACTAAACTCACCACCACCACAACATAGCACAGCCATGCAAAGGAACACCTCACCAATAAATACAACACAAAATGCCTAGAGTCTTCAATATCAACATTCTGCACAGAATCCAACAAACAAAGACACATCATCTCACTGTCCTATAAACACTATTGCACTACCACCAATCAGTACGCACATTTTTAAAAACATATCCCCTAAGCAGCCCACATACCACAGTCAAAATCTTTGGTAACATGGGTGTGTTATGCTGCGGTGGTTATAGCCAGGGCCTAGAGTCTTGGGTGCATGGCCGAAGGCCTACGGCACTTCGGCCATGCACCCAAGACTCTAAGCTCTGGCCACAACCACTGCAGCATAACACACTCATAGAAACAAACACCTACCAAATGACCACAACCAAAAAACAAAATACATCCACCTCAAAACCTACCTACTTCAATTAACATTCTAAGAAATAATTACAACCAACGTAGAAACTCTTCAATACATACCCTCTTCACCCAATGCTCTTCTAACAACCAACATCATACTAAACTAAAATAGCCAGTAGTGCGCCCACCATTTATTATGTCCGCGGACACTGTGAACACATCACAGCCTTCTCCCACCTCAACAAATAGAGCATTTGACCCATCTCTTACTCCCCCAACCTCTCCAAGCACTCATACACACCAACACACTCCCCAAAATTGGATTTATGCTCACTTCCAGCGCATGTCCGCGCATTCAATATGGTGGGCGCATCGAACCAATTTGACGCACCTACCGCCTCATCCCAGCCAATCAGAGAACATGTCGCGTGTCCGTGGACATGACACAAGCCGATTATCTAATCGGTGTCCTGCCCACGGCGCGAACAGGGAAGTGTGTCATGGATATCACTAATTTTTTTAGACCTACTTTTTGGTCATTTAAAAAAAAACTACTGGATGGATTTTCACCAAATTTACAAAAGCACGCTTCGGGACCCAGCCGCTGCTCCTACTGCAAATTTGGTGAAAATCTATCCAGCGGTTTGGGCTGTAGATGCGACAGAAATCTTTTCTCCATTCAGTCTATGGGAAAAAAAGAAATTTTGGGACCCCCATATAACTTTGCCCCCCTCCCGGACCAAACCTCACTAAACTTCGCAAAAAAATTCAGAGTGGGCCACATACTTTTTATGCAAGTTTGGTGAGGATTCGTCTGGGGCAGCGAAGTTATAAGCTTCCCAAAAAGTGTTCTTCCTATGGGTTTAGCAACTTAACCATAACTACACGACCACTACCGCAGGCCATGTCATATATATACTAAAAACCTATGAAATTCAGTAAAAAAACTTTGTTAAAGGGATGTTATGGTTAACTTGTGCTACTAAAAACCTATGAAATTCAGCAAAAAAACTTTGTTAAAGGGACGTTATGGTTCCAAGTAAAACCGAAAACCCCCTGAAATTCGCCAGTTATGGTAAGCTAAGCAACCATAACTCGCGCCACCACGGTGCACTGCTAAAACTAAAACCCAGGACATCAAAGATGACATCACAAATGTCATTGATGCCATCACTGATGTCGGAATGAGGTAGAGGAACTCCCTACTACCAGATCTCGCCGTGAGTCTTAGGTGTGGCGGTTATTTACCATTCATGTTAATGTTCCTAAGGCACGTGCGAACCGAGTCACATGCAAAATGTGCAAAATGGTACTCAATCACGGGAGGGCTGGTTCATACAGCTTTGGGACAACTACCATGAAGCGACACCTAAAGTCATTCCATACTGGGGCCATTCGCAAGATTGTACCTTGCGAGGAGCGTAGTAGGTTGACTTCCTCTACTTCATCCTCCGTTTCCGATCCTGTCACCACAAGGAACACTCCTGTGGCACAGCGTATTCCTCAAACTGCCTCACAGGCAATACGCAATACTGATGAGCCTTACCTTTCGAGGGTTACAGTTCTGTGTATGTACTGCAACACAGTACTGTGCAGGGGGAGAGACTTCAAAGTGCTTTTGAGGCTCTGGTCTCAGAGCACAAGAAGTTCTGCTCACTACCCAAGTAAAACCCACTCTACATCTTCCTCTATCCATCCACCCTTTCTTATCCCCGTGGTTGGTGTCCCGCTTACCCTCCTTTTCCCTCCTCTCCTAGTGTGTCGTGTATAAAAACCCAAAAAAATATAAAACAACAAAAATAAAAAAAGCTCTTTTCAGAGCCGCCTTTCACGGTTTAAAAATAGAAGTGAAAATAAATGAAGCAGGGCCCTGTGTATTTTTTAGAAGTCCGCGGACAGTCCGCGAACATCTAACATTTTGGGGTGCTGCCCTAGCATAACCATTGCAGTTTTGTCTGGGAGGAAGTGGTGGCTCTGAAAAGAGCCTTTTGGTGGTGTTTGTTTGTGTTTGAAAAATTTGAAATGCTCAACACCTACTACAAAATGGATGCTGTAATGCATGAGTAAGATGGACTTCATCTCTGCGAAAAATGTATGTACTACGAAACATAATATTTTGATTGTGAAAAGAGGACATGCCAAAATCTCTTAGAAAGGCACAAACAGCCTTATTGACATTGCGCCTCGCTTTCTCCATTTGTGGACCAAATGAAGAAGAACGAAGCCACATTTGTCTCTGCGCAATCCGTGAAAAATTTGGAAACATGTCCATTACCTTCCCAAGTCCTTCTTTCATTGCAAATTGCAAGGATATTCCAGACACATGTCCTAAACTGTTCCCTCCACAATTCAATAACGTCTGGATGTTGCTCTGTCTCCAAAGTAGCACAGAGAGGTAGCAAGTCCAACCACTTCATTTCACGTACTCCATGCCAGTGCACTTCCACATATGGGAGGCCAAGATCTACAGCTACTCCACAGCTTTCTGCATGCACCTTCAACCAATGTATCACGAGTCTCACAAAATCCAAACAATCTGTTTTCTGAAACACACAGCCATAGCTATCTGTTCTTCTCTCAGTAAAAAGAGTATATGAGAAACTCTCTCCTGGCATAACACACCCATTAAACTTTACTGACCAATCCCTTGCTCTGCTCATTCTCATTTGCACGCCTCCCCACCCCAAAATCCCCAGATGTGACACGCGATGTCTGCGGACTACCGCCATGTCCGCAGACATATCGTAACATGGACAGTCCTTCTACCATTTTCATTTCACTTTCTGTGCCATTCCCTCATTGGATATAGCTAAGAAGTCACACGGCCATCCACCAGTCACATCCAAGACCTCTACATCTAACTGCATCATCATAGATCAGCACTTCAAATGTACTGTCAATCTCTCTGAGTACAAGTGTCATATCATTGGAAAGCACCTTCTACAAGAAATACTGTACAAGTCTCCAAGATTTCTACTTGCACTACAGGTATGCATATTTTCTGTATAGTACATGTACAATTCTTATAGATTCATATAAACAGATTAACTGACTTTTAGCTTGTATAATCTATAAAATTAACTTACTGTCATTTTTTCCATCTCCTATAATCAACTGTCACTACCAAACCTATCTGCTATTTAATTTCTTTTTACACATACATTTTCAAAGCATGTTGAACTAACATATTTAAAGTGCAATATAAAGAGTTAACATACTCAAACAAAATTGCATGCACACAGTATGTTCAAATATCAAACAACAATACTTTCACAAAAATATAAAATGTATTTATTTATTTATTTGATTTTTTATATTTATATAGCAACGCAAGCAGCCCACGGGATTGAGGCGCTGTTACTTGCAAGAGCTTAGTTACAGGAATAGTGGCATTCAGTGGTACATTATGAATTCCACAAGGCATAGAACTGATATTTTGGTTGTTACAGTTAGTCATTACAATACAGTTTATGCATTAAGAACCTATGATATGTATTCAACTGGTGTGACGCATTTTATGTGAATATTATATTTTCATGGTTTTGAGGAAGGCGCTGAGGGTCAATGTCAATTAAAAAAAATCAATGTCTAAATTAAAAACAGTGCTGTATACAAACAAAATTACTAATTTGTTTCCTTTACAATTGCAGTGAAGACCATTCTCCTGAAAAGAAGCAGCCAAATTTGAAGTACAAAGAACAACTAAGAAGAAACCTGCTCATTCCAGAAAAAAAGTAAGTTGAATACCATCATAATATTTGTACTATTACTCAAACACACTGTAAGGTTAATTCATGCTATTTCTGTGCCTAAAAATAGAGATTGTGCACCATTCTATCCACAAATCCCAATTTCTTAAACAGAGATTTACAGGCAGAATGGCACAAAATTCCTATTTTTTGACACACAAATGACCCAAACTCAGCCCCTAGAATTTTGATATTATAGAACAGACAACTGTTTTAATTGTATACCATTAGATTTACTATTTGTACTTCTCCACACCACTAGCTTACTTTCTACTGTCATCTGAACCCCAGTTTAGTAGCACATAAATTCAAGAATACCCATCCCAACTAGTTGTAGTTGCCCAATGCACAATCACACAACATTACATACATCTTTATCATCTTACTCAGACAATCATGCATACAGCACACATACATTGCAGAACACCCCAACCAATACCTTCTTTATTTTTTTCAACAGACCCTAAAGAATGCCTACCAAAAATCAAGTCTGTAGAAAGCAACGCAGAAGCAGAGCAAATGAAAATAGAAGTGTCCAAAATAAGCATCCAACTCTAGCAGAATTTGTAAAAAAAAGTTCTAACAAAATAGCTAATACAGTCATTTGGCGAAACAAAACAAGCTTCAAGTACAGAAACTTTGCCTCCTCTATCAAAATGTAAAACAAACCAGAAAACAATTAACAAAAATTCATCTACCACTACAGATAAAACTTCTCCTATAAATCTTGATATAATGCAAAGTAAGCATACCAAAAAAAGTATTTTAGCAAAAATGTTCTGTCACAGAGTCCTTCCAAATCTTATAAAAACAGGATAGAAATCAGGCACAACCCTTAAAACCTACCATAGGAAATTAATCTTAGAAGCGTTGATAGACAGTGCAATCCTTCTCAAAAGAAAGATTTATTTTAGTGTTAAACAAAATGAAACCACTAACAAAACTAATGACTAAATTACAAAAAAGACTTCTCAATAAACGAAATGTCAACAGAAATAACTTCTTAAGTAACTGTGGAGGTGAATGGAGTCACACTACAAGCACAGAACCATATTTTAATGAAGAAGCATACAAACAAAAGCAAACAAATAGAATTGCCATACAAAGCAGTGGACGAGGTTATGAAAAAGCTAATAATACCATAATGGAACAAGAAATACTGCTTACAAAAATATCCCCAGAAAACTTAGACATACCTCTCCATTCAACTGAATCAGAACGTCTAGTATACAAATGGCCATGCACCTCAATGTGTAACATTCCCAAAAAATCTTTCAAGTCTTTACGCCAATTCCTCAATCAATATGTGAAAGGCAAAGACAAAATCAAAATTAAGCTACTGCAAAATATGGATACCTGTCCAGTGCGCAAGTACACAGGACTACAAGGACATTCATTGGCCTGCATTTCAGGACCTGCTTGCAAAGCCACCTTCCATTATACCAAAATTATATCAACACATCATTCAACTATAAGAAATCTAGTCTATAAACTGTACTATGCTAAAAGTCCTGTTTTAGCACTAGCCAATTTAAATAACATTCTTCTACATGCAACAGCAAAAGACCTACTTGAGGAAATCGACTATATCCAGAAAAAATATGGTTTGAATTAGCTCTCTACCTTATAGCAGAAAACAAATATGAAATAACTGACCCCTTAATACTTTGCAGTTACTGCACTACAAAACTTGACAACAACCAAACTCCTTCACGTGCTATCACAAATAATTTGGAATTATTTCCACTACCAAAACCCCTACAACAACTCAATTTATATGAGAGCATCATAATTCAAACAGTGCACCCCTTTCAAGCAATAATATGCCTTCAACCAAAAACAGCAAAATTACCTCCCTCTGAATTAGTGAAAGGTATTCGTGGAAAAGTAGTGTATTTACCATTAGATCTAAAACAAAATGTGCACACTCTAGGAGTGCAACGTCCAATGGAGCAATCTTTAATTATCTTAGTAAATGGTACACCTACAAAAGACAAAATAATTTGGCAACAACTGGTAGATTTACATAAAGTTAGACAAGCCTTGCAATATCTAAAAGACAATAATGATCTCCTAGATCCTGCTACAATATCCAATACTTTAGACCATTATACAATTCACCCATTGCACTCTAATGACACCGTAAAAGATGCACTAGAAACGTACCAAATGCGTCAAATAAAAAGGATCACCAATCAGCATATGGAAAAAAGTATAGAAGCACATGCTTTTCCTTTACTCTTTCCTACTGGCAAAGGTGGAAGGTACGATGATAGACCTATTCAAATAACAGCATCAGAATACTGCTCATTACGGATGTATTCTGAAGATCCCAGATTTAGACAAATTGTGGAATACATATTCCACCTATTCTTTGAAAGTGAACTATCAACTTTATGTTACGGAGTTGCACACACATTAAAATCAGGATCCCACTTTCAAAATATGTCAGCTACACAATTATTACAAAAAGTGCAACAAAAAGATGAGGTTTTACAATCAAATATTACAAATCTATTAGCAAACATGCGTGGTACTAAAGAGTACTGGTTCGACGTCATGGAGATGTACGTTGTATGATAAGAAACCTTGGCCCACCCACTTGGTTTGTTACATTAAGTTGTGCAGAATATGCATGGGAAGATTTACATGATTTCCTACGCATATCAAACAAAAACAAAACAAACATAGATATACTAACACCTGGAGAACTTTGTTCTCTAGATCCTGTTAATGTTTCAAGATATTTTCACCATTGCTTCATTGCTTTGCTACACTTTATTTGTAATAAAACTGTTCCTCCCCTCGGAGAAGTGCAACACTTCTTTTTGGAGAAAAGAATACCAAGCCAGAGGAGCACCACATATCTACATGCTTTTATGGATTAAAGATGCTCCTAAATTTGGTCAAGACAGTGATGCCACTGTTTTACAGTTTATTGAAACATATGTCACTTGTGAAATTCCATCAGAAGCAACAAATAGTGATCTTCATGCACACATTTTACAATTTCAAAGACACAAATGTGCTAAATATTGTCATCGCAAATACAAAAACAAAGGGAAATACTACACCAAATGCCGCTTTGGTTTCCCTAGACCGGTTACAAAAACAGGTCAAGTGAACAACTTCATGTCTTCAGTTAGACATACGGCCTCATTACACGGTAGGCGGTGGACCAAGGTGCTAACAGCACCTTGGTCCACGCCGGTAAAATACCGGCACCGCCTTGGTGGAAACGGGAATTACCGCCCTATTCCAAGGTTGGCGGGGCCGTAATTCCCCCTTCCACCATTGCCCTTCCCCATTCCCATTTTTGCCCCATAGGGCATAATGGGAATGGGGAAGGTGCTAATTACGGTACCGCAAATTTGCGGTGCCGTAATTAGCACCAAGGTCCCTTAGCGGGTTGGTTTTTAACGCCTGCTAAAAGCAGGCGTTAAAGTACCAACCCGCTAAGGGACCTTGTAGTAAGGCGGTAAGGGTTAACGGTCACCTGTACCATTACCGGTGACGGTTAACCCTTACCGCCTTCCGTGTAATGAGGCCCATAGTGTTAAAGGTAAATCACCTAAAAGTACATATTACATAAAAAGAACAGAAGAAGAACAATATATCAATGATTACAATGCAATCATTGCCCACGTATGGAATGCAAACATAGATGTGCAGTACATTGCAGACAATTCCACTGCAGTTGCACGATATGTTACAGCATACTTAACCAAATCAGAAAAAAACAGAGCTCCAAGACCTCTGGAATAACCTGTCAACAGACAAAACACTGTCTCAGAAATTATACAGCTTGGGCATAAAAATGCTCTCCCATAGAGAATGTGGCTCCTATGAAGCAGCAGATCATTTAACTGGTACTGCTTTGTATGGAAAATCTGAAAATATAGTATAGCTAAATCTTGGTCCTGCTAAATCTAGAAAAAGAGTTCTAAAATCATACGAAGATATAGAAACAATAGCCAAACATGATCCCAACAGCCAAGACATTTTAAAAAACAATTTACTGGACACATACTACCCAAACAGAAGTAACACTTTGGAAACCATGTGTCTTTACCACATAGCCCAAAACTTCACATACAAAAATAATATAAAACCCGATGAAAAAAAGGTAAATACAGAGTGACAAATTGTGAAGGCAGCTTAGTAAAACTCACCCAACCAAATTTAATGAATCATATCAAATTGTCATTAAAGACTCCTCAACATAAATAACTATATTACATGTTCCTGCTACAACTCTGTAAACCATGGAGAAAAGAAGAAGAAATACTAGATAACTATGACTCCTATGAAGACGCTTTCAAAGCAAATGAAAGCACTATAACTGATGTAAACTTTACACAGTACAAAACAATGTTGCACAATGAACAGCAATACGAAGAAGAACTCCAGGCCTAACTAGATAAGGACACTCCTGACAATAGTCAACCTTCTGTAACAGGAAGCCAAGAACCACTGGGAGAGCCACTAATAACAAATGAGGCAGAATTAGCTATGACATAAGTAGAAAACACCATGGGGCCAATTCATAGAATTCGGCGCACAAGTGGCGCACGCGGCTGGCGCACAGTGTGCGCGTGCGGTAGTCTGCGCCAGCCGCGTGCGCCGAAACACATTCAGGCGCACAGCGTATTCATGGATTCCAACCTCCACAACCAGCCGTGGCGCAGAGTGGCGCAGCGACCCTGCAGCAGCGTCAGTTACGCCCCCAAGAACGCCCCTCGCGCAGGGAAAAGCCATCAAAATCCCCAATCCAGCGCAAAGGGCAGCAGCAAACGCAGAGCGGGGAGCGTGTATTTCAGGGGTGTGCGGGTGTTCCCACACGCGATACGCCTGGGTACGTGTATTACAGGGGTGCGCGAGAAAATCTACACGCGATTGGCCTGGGTACGTGGATTTCAGGGGTGCGCGAGAAAATCTACACGCGATTGGGCTGGGTACGTGGATTTCAGGGGTGCGCGAGAAATTCTACACGCGATTGGCCTGGGTACGTGGATTTCAGGGGTGCGCGAGAAATTCTACACGCGATTGGCCTGGGTACGTGGATTTCAGGGGTGCGCGAGAAAATCTACACGCGATTGGGCTGGGTACGTGGATTTCAGGGGTGCGCGAGAAATTCTACACGCGATTGGCCTGGGTACGTGGATTTCAGGGGTGCGCGAGAAAATCTACACGCGATTGGGCTGGGTACGTGGATTTCAAGGGTGCGCGAGAAATTCTACACGCGATTGGCCTGGGTACGTGTATTACAGGGGTGCGCGAGAAAATCTACACGCGATTGGGCTGGGTACGTGGATTTCAGGGGTGCGCGAGAAATTCTACACGCGATTGGCCTGGGTACGTGGATTTCAGGGGTGCGCGAGAAAATCTACACGCGATTGGGCTGGGTACGTGGATTTCAGGGGTGCGCGAGAAATTCTACACGCGATTGGCCTCGGTACGTGGATTTCAGGGTGCGCGAGAAAATCTACACGCGATTGGGCTGGGTACGTGGATTTCAGGGGTGCGCGAGAAATTCTACACGCGATTGGCCTGGGTACGTGTATTACAGGGGTGCGCGAGAAAATCTACACGCGATTGGGCTGGGTACGTGGATTTCAGGGGTGCGCGAGAAATCCTACACGCGATTGGGCCTGTGCGAGTGGGGCAGTGTATTACGTGGGTGTGCGGGAAGTTGAAGAGGTGAATTGCCAGTGTGGGTCCTCCCAGGTCTCCCCTCTACCCCCTCCACGACCTCTGCAGGCAGCCCACACCACAGGGGACTACCCTGCACCCCTGGTCATGTCCCGCAGGCAGCCCATCCACCATGGGCATGCCCCCCAGCCAAGCCACATGTCCCCTTGCACCCACACCCCCCAGCAGGCCCCCACTCATGTCCCCCTGCACCCCCACCCCCCAGCACTGTGGGGCACCTGCCAGCAGGCCCCCAACCATGTCCCCTTGCACCCCCACCCCCCAGCACTGTGGGGCACCTGCCACCAGGCCCCCAACCATGTCCCCTTGCACCCCCACCCCCCAGCAGGCCCCCACTCATGTCCCCCTGCACCCCCACCCCCCAGCACTGTGGGGCACCTGCCAGCAGGCCCCCAACCATGTCCCACTCATGTCCCCTTGCACCCCCACCCCCCAGCAGGCCCCCACTCATGTCCCCCTGCACCCCCACCCCCCAGCACTGTGGGGCACCTGCCAGCAGGCCCCCAACCATGTCCCCTTGCACCCCCACCCCCCAGCACTGTGGGGCACCTGCCACCAGGCCCCCAACCATGTCCCACTCATGTCCCCTTGCACCCCCACCCCCCAGCAGGCCCCCACTCATGTCCCCCTCCACCCCCACCCCCCAGCACTGTGGGGCACCTGCCAGCAGGCCCCCAACCATGTCCCACTCATGTCCCCTTGCACCCCCACCCCCCAGCAGGCCCCCACTCATGTCCCCCTGCACCCCCACCCCCCAGCAGGCCCCCACTCATGTCCCCCTGCACCCCCACCCCCCAGCACTGTGGGGCACCTGCCAGCAGGCCCCCAACCATGTCCCCTTGCACCCCCACCCCCCAGCACTGTGGGGCACCTGCCAGCAGGCCCCCAACCATGTCCCCTTGCACCCCCACCCCCAGCAGGCCCCCACTCATGTCCCCCTGCACCCCCACCCCCCAGCACTGTGGGGCACCTGCCAGCAGGCCCCCAACCATGTCCCCTTGCACCCCCACCCCACAGCACTGTGGGGCACCTGCCAGCAGGCCCCCAACCATGTCCCCTTGCACCCCCACCCCCCAGCAGGCCCCCACTCATGTCCCCTTGCACCCCCACCCCCCAGCACTGTGGGGCACCTGCCAGCAGGCCCCCAACCATGTCCCCCTGCACCCCCACCCCCCAGCACTGTGGGGCACCTGCCACCAGGCCCCCAACCATGTCCCCCTGCACCCCCACCCCCCAGCACTGTGGGGCACCTGCCACCAGGCCCCCCCATGTCCAACTCATGTTCCCCACCACCCCCACCCCCCAGCACTGTGGGGCACCTGCCACCAGGCCCCACCCATGTCTCCCACCACCCCCACCCCCCAGCAGTGCAGGGGCAGCCTCCACCAGGCCCCCACTCATGTCCCCTATCACCCCCACCCCCCAGCCACCATGGGCAGCCTCCACCAGGTCCTCACAATCCCCAATCATGTGCGTTATGGTCAGCCTCCACAGCCAAAAAGCCCTACCAAGTAACCCATTCACCCACATGGAAATGGAAATTACATGTTACACCCCCAATGTTCATAAAGCAAATTAACCCATGTCCGTCACACACAATGGTTGCAATTGAATGGGAAAACACCCAACATGACATGCATGAAACCAATGAGATGATACCACACAGTGAAGTATGAAAACAAAATTGTATTAAAAAAAAAAGAATGCAAAAGAAATGAAACAAACTACAATGGCAATGAAAAAAAGATAAGCTGTATGTCCGTTTAAAAAAATAAAAACACCAAATCCTAATCCAAAAATATGTTGTCCAAAGTCAAATGAAAAATAAAATCAATCCAATGAAGAACTATGTACAAAACTTCCAAGGGTCCATGAGCCCAACTGAACAAAGGAAACCTACAAAAAACCCTAACTAAAATGCAACTATATACAAAAAGTGGAGCAGTGTCCGTCGACTCCAAATCATAAGAACAAACAAAGGAAACCTAAAACTAAAGAACTATATACAAAGGCGGCGGGCAAGTCCAGCGGCTCACTCCGTGGTGTTCCGGGCCAGGGCATCATCGAACTCCTGTTCGATGTCCCGGAGGCGGTCCTGTTCCATGGCCCCGAGGGTCCGCAGGGACGACGCCGTGTCCTCCTCCAACCCCCTGCGGATTGCCTTGAGGCACTCGGCCCGCCTCAGGGCCCTCCGCATGGAGTTCTCCGCCCTGACCATTGTGAGCCGCGCCTCTTCCGCCCGCCGCCGCTCCGCATCTATGGCGTGGCCCAACCGCTGCCACACGGAAGACACTCTCTGTCCTGGGTCCTCCTGCCCTCCGGCCGATGCCTGCCCCTCCGATGTCAAAGGCCCCGAGCCTTCATGGCTCCCACCATGTTGCTGCTGCTGCTCTGCCTCTGCCCGTGCACTGCCTCCTGCTGCCTGCACATCCTCCGCCGGCTGGGGTGCAGTCGTAGATGTGGCCACCCCTGCTGGACGTCCGACTCCCGACTGTGGCAGGGATGCCTCCTCCACCAGCCTGGCCGCACCGTCAGAGGCAGCTCCACA
This sequence comes from Ambystoma mexicanum, assembly GCF_040938575.1. Classification (NCBI taxonomy): domain Eukaryota; kingdom Metazoa; phylum Chordata; class Amphibia; order Caudata; family Ambystomatidae; genus Ambystoma; species Ambystoma mexicanum. The sequence continues at coordinate 66,783,624 of NC_090937.1, read as the reverse complement.
GGGCACCCAGGTGACTGATGGGTGGGAAGATGGCACAGAGGACGACTGGCGCGTAGGGGGGCCAGTTGAGGAGGGGGTCGGAGCAAGCCCCATCAGACGGAGGAATCCGGCCTGGGTGACCTGTCCCAGCAGGCTGACGTGGTCAACGAGCCATTCGAGATGACGTGCAGTCTCTCCATGAAAAGACTGCAGGTCACCTCGCATGGCCTGTTGACGCAACGCCACACCAGCCAGGACAGGCTCAACCCGGACCTGGATAGCCACGTCCGCAGGCAGAGGAAGGCCAGTTGACGTCAGCTCATCCCCTGCCTGAAAACGGGTCTGGACGTAGGCATCCCTGCTGGTGCAAGATGATGCAGGGACAGGATCGGGGACAGGATTGCACACAGGCACCTCCGCGGCGGCCTGTGCTGCCTCCTGACCCTGGTCCTGCACTGCACCACTAGCACCAGTGGGATCCCCACCTCCAGACCCCGTCTCTGGTGCTTGCACGGCCTCCTCCTCCACGAAACCCCCCACCAACCTGGATGACTCCGTGCCATCTTCCCCTGTTGGGCCCTGTGGGGTCCCAGCTGCCCCTTCTGCTGCCGAGGAGTCCAACTCCAACCTCCGCCTCTTCGACCTCCCCCCGGCAGCTGCGGCCTGGGACGCGGCACCGGACTCCTCACTCCCCGACGAGATGACAACACGGGAGGGGAGCCGGGCCTTGCGTCTCCGGCTGGCGGTCGGATCCCCGCCGCTGTGCTCCACAGCACCTTCTCCGCCCTCTTCATCAGTTGACGCTGCAGACAGGGAGAAACAAAACACAGGCATCAGGGCACTGTACAATGGACACATACACATATGACAGTTGCACATGAGTGGCATTGGCAAACCTCAGACATGTCATCACAATCCCCAACACACATGTCATTACAACTCGCACACATGAGCCATACCAGGGCCATATCGCAACTGCCACCACCATCCATACACATACAACAGCATGAGCAGCCAAAGGTGAGCCAGACATCACATGCAACACAGGAAGTGCACCACACATGTACACACACCACCACACTTGCATGCATGTGTACACCTCTGCCAAGTGTTGCACTGTTCAGACGGGCATCCATGTCACATCTGCCAATCAGGCTTCCACATACCGCTGTCACATGCATCCATGTTGCATCACTGTTGCACCCTTGTCAAATACACACACATGCACATGTACACAGTGCTGATACATGATACATGCAGCCGAAAACAACATACATGCGTGATATCACAGACATGTCTACTTACATACACATTCATCCAAACATGTGTGCCCACACAACTGCATCTGGCATGCAAGCCTACACACACAAGCACCATCCATGTCTCACACATTACAGCCCTCGCATGTGTCAGCCCCACGGCCCTGTACACCCCCACTCATACTCGACCCCATACAAACAGATGTGCAACCTGCACACTACCGAATAATCACCACACGCAATGCTCACAATCAGGATGCATGTACACTCACCGCTCGACTCCAGACGGGTCTGCTTCTCTAGGACCTGGACGTGGAGCGCTGGGGATATGCGTTCCAGGACCCTCATCTGTTCTTCCGACAAGTGGCCCCGGCGCCCCTTGGCATCCGCTGCCTTCAAGAGGCGCCGGGCCTTGTTCAGGGTCCTGGACCTGAAGTCCTCCCAGCGCTTCCTGACATGTTGTAAGTCGCGGACTGCCACCCCCTCCGCGTTGATGGCAGTCACGATGTCAGTCCAGATCCGAGTCCGTCCTTCCTTGTCGGCGCGGGAACTTCCGAAGAGGGCATCATACTGCCCCAGGACTTGCTCCACCAGGACACCAACTTCGGTGGCAGTGAAGCTGGTGCCCCTCTGCCTCTCTGGCCGGGGGTTGTCAGTGGTCACAGATGGTGTTTGTCCTGACATGACAACCCCAGAGGCAGGAGTGGGTGGGCAACTGGGTCCTGGGGCTGGGCTGTGGAGCGATGGAATCCCAGTCGGGAGTCTTCGGTTCCAGCAGGGGTGGTCACAGCAACAGCACCCCTGGCTGATATGCAGGCAGCAAATGGCAGTGCACGTGGGCAGCAGGCAGTCAGGCAGCAGCAGATGGCAGGTGGGAGCGTGCTCGGGGCTCTGGGGGCAGTAGTTCGGCCTTCTGGGCAGGAGCGTGGTCTTCCGTGTGCATACGCGTGGCCAGCTTGATACGGAGTGATTTGGCACGTGAAAAATCTGCACGTCAGCGTGTAATTCGAGGAAAGGCCCTTAGCGCGTAAGCGGGTCTGCACGCATACGCATTTTCATTGGACCAAAGGCCCTCAGCGCGTGAGCGCGTCTGTGACGTGACGTGCGAGGGTGTATCCCTCATTGCACGTGATGACAGAACACACGTGGATTTCAACCAATCGCGTGTGAAAGTTCACGGCACCCTGAAATCCACGTACCCAGCCCAATCGCGTGTAGATTTTCTCGCGCACCCCTGAAATACACGTACCCAGGCCAATCGCGTGTAGGATTTCTCGCGCACCCCTGAAATCCACGTACCCAGCCCAATCGCGTGTAGATTTTCTCGCGCACCCCTGTAATACACGTAACCAGGCCAATCGCGTGTAGAATTTCTCGCGCACCCCCCTGAAATCCACGTACCCCGCTCAATCGCGTATTTGACTTCCCGCGCGCCACTTTTTTGATGCGCTGGGACTCTACCGCCTGCCTTCGTGTGGCGGCCCTGTTTCAGCTTGTGCGTGTCTTTGGCTGTGCGTGGCTTTGCCCTATTCGATTCCATGAATACGTGTGGTTCGATTGCGTGTGGGCGTTCCGTCTGCTTCCCTGCAGTACATCCCCAGTTACGCCCTTATTTTCGCGTGTTGTTCCCCATTCCGCGCGTTACGCCCCATGTCCCGCCCACTTTCTGGTGTGTGCGCTGAGGTTGTGCGCTTTCACTGTGCGCGTCGCGCACGCCTTTCGCGATGTTGCAGTGACTTGTGCGCCATGCACGGGTTTGGCGCACATCCCGCGGTGAACACGCGCAGGGACTTCCATGAATCGCACGCGTGCGCGTGCGCCTGTTTTTTTCCGCTTGCACATGCTAGCGCATGCTTGCGCGAAGATTTTCGGCGCACGTTTGTTCCATGAATCGGCCCCCATGTGTCAGTATGAAGATAAAGAAGACTTAACTATACTACAATCAAAACTAAACAATGAGAAATGTAGCATTTTCAAGAAGTACAAAATTAATTGCACATGGTGTACAACATGAAAACAAAGAATGCACCTGCCAAAATTACAAACCTATACTACTGTACGTCAGTGGTGAAGCTGGTTCTGGCAAAACATTCTTAATCAAAATCATCAGTAAATTCCTTCAACAATTGACAAACAACAAACTGTCAGCTGTTGTCACTGCCCCCACAGGTTTAGCTGCCTACAACATAGGCAGTGTCACTTTACACCGATTACTACTCCTGCCAGTAGAACACCAAAACAAATTAGACTATTGCAAACTTTCTACAGAAGCTGCAATGGAACTACGCAGAGTATTAAAACAAATGAAAATGCAACTAATAGATGAAGTGAGCATGGTCTCCAACCTAATGTTGGCTTTGATTCACCTCAGATTACAAGAAGTGCTCAAAACAAACTACGAAGAGCTCTTTGGAGGAAAACACATTATTGTTTTCGGAGATCTTCTTCAATTGATACCAGTGAAAAGTGAGCCTATTTTTAAAACCTTAGGACACAAACTCTGCCGTAAAACTGTTGGAAGCATTTGAAATGTCAACCTTTGGCAACATTGACAATACAGAGAATTAACAGAAAACATGTGGAAACCTGCATATCTCACTTATGCCAACATCTTAAAAAGTATTAGAGTTGGTATACTATCTCAAGAAGCACAAGCAATATTGAAAACCCAGCACATTCATGCACTTTATGGTGATAATGCATGTGCTACGGATGTTATGGAACAATTAGCCCACAAAAATGTCAATTGTATGGCCTTAATGCCAACTCTTGCAAGCTGTTTCAAATTCAATGAAACAATGTTAAAAAAAGGAAATGCAACCAATAATTGGAATTAGCGCCACAGACAAACTAGACATACATGGTATGACACTACCCATGTGTGAACAAGCCACAACAAGACTAAATAGTTTAGAAAATTCAGTCTCCAAAACAGCTGGATTGGAAAAAATATTAAAATTATCCTTAAATTGCAGAGTAATGCTTAAATGTAACCTTGATGTCGATCAAGGACTAGTTAATGGAGCACTGGGTACAGTTGTTGGCTTTCAAACATACCCACGTCACAACAACATTCAGTTTGTCAATATTCTCTTTGACAAACTTTCAGAAGTGAAAAGGATAGGACGCTCAACAGCTCGATTCCTTCTCTTCAAAGACATGTATGTACGCAGAGAACAATTTTCTCGAACCCTTGCATACGCAGTCACCATTCATAAATCTCAAGGTCTTAACCTAGACAAAGCATTGATAGACATTGGTAACACGGTCTTTAAAGAAGGCATGAGCTACGTAGCACTATCACGCTAACGTACACTTGACGGTCTATTTCTAATCAACTTTGATGCAAGTAAAGTAAACGCTGATATTCCTTGCATTTTAGAATACAATAGACTTCGTTCACTATACACCCACATCTAAAAACATATCCTGTTCCACAAAAAGTTAAATGTTCTAAAAGAAAACTAAATCAAACAAAAATGCAACAGGATGTCACTGCAAATCCTCCAAAGAGAGTAAAAGAAAGGAATAATTCATCAAGTACCACAAGCAAAAAAGAACCTATTAGGGAAAGTAAACCAGGTACTTCTTCAAAGAAGGAAGACAAACTCCAAAAAAAGCAATCAGATACAGAACTACCTGGTCCATTTAAACTTTCAAATGTAATTGGTGTAAATTGCTACGCATATGTAGCAATGAATATTCTATTTCAATTACCACCAATTGTTGACAACATTTACATACACAGTACAGACCAATTGTGTTTGCAAATGTTAGAACTTCATAGAAACGCAACAAGCAATCCTGACAACACGTATAGTGTTTATGGAATAAGACAACAATTGGACTATTGTGCTGGAATGGGGAAATTTACTAAAATCTCACAGGAAGATCCACAAGAATTTCTAATGTACTTACTACAAGTACTGGAAAACAAAAACATACCTATTAATGAAATCTTCCAGATTTCATACATGTGGAAACATACATGCACTCTCTGCAACAATGTGACACAAGAACAAATCCCCAATGAGCGCTTTGTGTATGTATCAATACCTAATTGTGAATTTGTTCCATTTCAGCAACTTGTACAAAATACAAACCATGGTAGATTATGTACTACCTGCAATTCGGATAATCGCTCCACCTTACTAATATAAACACATAGTAAATACGTAATACTAATGCTTCTACGTTACAATGCAGATGGTACCAAAAACAACTGCAAGCTGACTGGATTCACGCATGGTCAAGTATCACCTGGTAAGAAAACCTTCACAACAATAGGCATAATCTACCACACAGGACCCACAACCAATGCAGGTCACTATTCTGCATATATAAAAAAAATGTGGATGGTTCGAATGTAATGATAGTACCATTACTCTAAAGCAGAGATTACCTGCAAATCTTACAAACGCGTATTTCATCTTCTTAAAACCAAAATTTATTAACTAAACTGTACTTAAACATTAACTAAACTTCTATTAAAAAACGATAAACTGTTACAATATGCCAACAGCTATATAACTGCCCCAAGATTGTACAACAACTAAACAGATAAATGAATACTACTAAATTATATCTAAAAATAGATAGTTAGAATACGCCAACTGGTATCTAACTGCCCCAAGATTTTACAATAACCAAACAGATAAATCAATACCACTTAATTTTAAAAAACTATAAACAGTTAGAATATGCCAACAGGTATCTAACTGCCCCAGATTCTACAACAACTAAACAGATAAATGAATACCACTAAATTATATCAAACAATAAACAGTTAGAATATGCCAACTGGTATCTAACTACCCCAAGATTTTCAATATCCAAACAGATAAATCAATACCACTTTATTATAACAAAAAATAGACTGTTAGAATATGTCAACAGGTATCTATGCTCCAAAAATCTGCAACAAGCCAACATATAGAGCATTAGCCAGAAACAACAAGTGAACACTGAAAACAAGCAAACAAATAGACTGAATCATAACAAAAAAAGTTTTTTTTTATCCAACATGGATTTTTTGTTCTCCCACAGACCCAATGATTTTAGCAACAAACACAGAAACTGAGCAAATTGCACAGTACACTGGTTTGTAATCTACTAAATATGAGGGTAAACAAAAAATGTTGATTATTCAATGTTATAAGTCATTACAAAATACCAATACTAACATGACCTTTTCTTTTATCACAGAAATGAACAAGAAATACATGTACTCCAGTTACTAAACCAAACAGTAAGTATATTATAATAAGTACAACCATCACAGCAAATCACACCTATAGTGACGTAAAACTTTGGTGCTTGTAAATTTGGTCTTGTCCATGGACCCAAGACTCTATGCCCTGGCCACAACCGCCGCAGCATATCACACCCATAGTGGCTTATAACTTTGTTGCTTATAAATTTCTTCTTGGATCCCAAAGTTATAAGCCACTATGGGTGTGATATGCTGCGGTGGTTGTGGCCAGGGCATAGAGTCTTGGGTGCATGGCCATGCTCCCAAGACCCTATGCCCTGGCCACAACCACCGCAGCATATCACACCCATAGAGTTAAACATTTTAACTATGCCATCTGGGCACTTTTAATGTCCTCGGACATGATGAGTGTTCTTAGAACAGTTTCAACTTGCCTACGAACAGTACGGACTGGCATAGCGTCCTCAGGACACCCCATTTTGTTTATTTTTGAACATCCCAGGACACATGATGTGTTCTTATAACATTTTCATCTTGCCAGCGAACAATACAGACAGCGTCCTCGGGACACCCCCATTTCGTCCATTTTTGAACATTTCAGGACACCGCATGTGTTCTTAGTGCACAGTACGGACAAGTATAGCGTACTCACGACACCCCCATTTTGTTTATTTACGAACATCCCAGAACACATAATGTGTTATTAGAACAATTTGAACTTGCCAGCAAACAATACGGACAGCGTCCTCAGGACACACCCATTTTGTTTATTTTCGAACATTTCAGGACACCGCAAGTTGTTATTTGTTATTTTGCATTTATATAGCGCCTTATATACCATTGGTATGGTCTGAAGGTGCTGGTAGGTTGAACGCCCTTGGGAACCGAAGTTCATATCAGTAGAGAGAGTAGAGATAGTCAAAAGGTGCGTGTGAGCACCGGGTATGTGTACAGCTCGTGCGGCATCGGTGTGATAGCTGTTTTCTAGCGGTGGGTGTGGTGGTTGAGAGGTCAGGAGTATGTGTTCGTTCTGGCCGGATTTATCCAGATCGGATGTGGCTGCGTTAGGCCTGAGGAGAACGCCTCGCTGGCGGGTGTGTAACCAGCAGTGATTACTTAGAATGATGTGGAGTAAGCGGCGAATGTTGACATGAGAACAGTTATACCGAATGGTGTCATAGTATCTCTGTGTTCTAGTTGAGTGGTGATGTAAGGAGAGAGTAAGCGTGTTTGTGAGATATGATGGGTTACATGCCCTTTCGGAGACTTCTAATTCATAGAGAGGCTATTGGGCATGCTTCTAAAATTCACAGAGAGTACATTTCTGAATTCAACTTTCACTGAGAGGCTAATGGGCACATTTCTGAGTTCAGCTTTTCACAGAGAGGCTATGGGGCACACTTTTAATCTCGGCTTTCACAGAGAGGCTTTTGGGCGCACTTCTAAGTGCAACTTTCCACAGAGAAGCTATTGGGCACACTTCTAAATGCAGCTTTCCAATTGTACTTCTGAATTCAACTTTCCACAGAGATGCTATTGGGCATGCAAGTGTTCTTAGAACAGTTTCAGCTTGCTTGCAAACAATACTACAAGCGTAGTGTCCTCAGATCACCCCCATTTCGTTTGTTTACAAACATCCCAGGACACTTCATGTGTTCTTAGAACAATTTGAACTTGTTTGCGAACAGTACAGACAGGCAAACTGTCCTCAGGACACCCCCATTTTGTTTATTGACGAACATCCCAGGACACATGATGTGTTCTTAGAACAGATTCAACTTGCCTGCGAACAAAACGGACAGGCTTACCGTCCTCAGAACACACCCATTTAGTTTATTTTCAAACAGTTCCGGACACCGCGAGTGTTCTTAGAACAGTTTCAGCTTGCTTGCGAACAATACGTACAGGCGTAGTGTCCTCAGAACACCCCCCATTTCGTTTATTTAGAACATTTTGAGGACATCCGTGTTGTCCGCGCACAAAGCGAACACAACAGGGGGGTCTACCACCTAAATAAATACAACATTTAACCCATCTCTTACTCCCCCACCCTCCCCAAACAGTTTTACACACAACACACTCTACTAAATACTATTTTTCCAACAAGTTTCACCGGGCTGTCCGCGGACGTCCGCGAATCCAAGATGGCGGGCATTCCTGAAAATCTGACGCAATTCACGCTCTTCACCGTCCAATCAGCGAACACGTTGCATGTCCACGGACATGACGCGAGCCGGTTGGCCAATCAGGACACTGTCCGCGGAGCGAACAGGGAAATGTGTCCACGGACCGAACATAGATATCACTAGATAACACACATTTTTTGTGACCTACTTTTTGGTCATTTTAAAAAAAAACTACTGGGCAGATTTTCACCAAATTTACAAAAGCACGCTTTCGGGACCAAGCCGCTGCTCCTGGTCCGAATTTGGTGAAAATACGTCCAGCGGTTTGGGCTGTAGGCGTGAGCAAAGTTTTTTCCCCATGCAGTCTATGGGGAAAAAAAGACCCCCCTATAACTTTGCCCCCCCAGACCAAACCTCACCAAACTTTGCAACAAAAAAAAATCAGAGTGCCCCATGTACTTTTTTTGCAAAGTTTGGTGAGGATTCGTCCAGGGGGAGAGAAGTTATAAGCCACCCAAAAAGGGCTCTTCCTATGGACACAGCAACTTAACCATTACTACACAGCCACTACTGTGGCTGTGTAATATATGCAAAAACGCACATGCTATCAACGCGTTGTAGCACTCCAAAAACCCTGCTGCTGTGCACATAACAAAAATTCCCTTGCACACAAGTCCATGCCACCTTTAGTAGAAAACAGACTTTATTTTCTCATAAGTACGTGCAACACACAAAAAGATGTTAAAATTTGGACAAGCATAAATAACATGCCTTCCCACATGGCAGACAAGTTATGCAAACACTTACCCCACAGGGTGGAAGAAGCCACACGTTCCGCTTGGGTGAACAAGCTTCTTCAGGCCAGTACGATCATAAATGTCCTGGATCTTAGTGTCAGCAATACACAGAGGTAGCGCGAGTTATGGTTGCTTAGCTTACCATAACTGCAAATTGATAGGGTTTTTCGGCTTTACTTGTAAGCATTTCGCCTGTTTAACAAAGTTTTTTCTTTGAATTTAAACGGTTATTATTAGTGCAGCTTAACCATAATGTCCCTTTAAGAAAGTTTTTTTCACTGAATAGATATAGATATATAGAGAAAGAGCGGAGGCGCGTTGCGATATGAAAGGGCCCATGGCGGGATCACCGTCCCCAGCATCTTCCCTACGTCTGCCACTACTCGCCCAGGGCGTTTACATGTCAGATGCCGCAGCTGCTCCTCTACTCTCTGTAATATCAATAACACATGATTACATTTGAAAGGTAAAGGGAAAAGCAATATGATGTGTTGTATAGAGCACGTAGATGATAATGCAGTTGTGTTTGCTGGTCCTGGCACCTCCTCGTTGTCAACCTGGCCTTGAAATCTGTTTAATGACCATCATCCAGCGGGGGCTTGTAAAGAGGATGCGCGAGCCAGGCCTTGTGCATTGTTTTATGTCTTGGCCTCACAGCTGGAGCAGGTGCATTTCTCGGTATAATGAGGAATAACGCTCCCGGTGGAAACATTCAGCTGTGGGGAAACACACAGAAATCTATTACAAATGCGAGCGCAATGTCAATGTTTACAGAGGGAGGTCAAATAACAGAACTGCTTTTTGATAAATGTCAGCGCTCGTTGAGCGGATCGCATTAGCCCTGCTGCCAGTTCTGCTAGGCAGATGCCCTGCAATGCCCATGAATATTGGACTCTTTTAAGAGTTTCATTTATATTTTGCCTCTGCGTGATCCAATCAAATCAGACATGGCATTTTCACTTCCAAGATGAGATTGAGCTCCTCTGGTTATCGGGATATTCAATGCTTTAAGGCGTTGATGGGTAATTCCTAATCATTTCATGCATGTGTGTGTCTGGACTGAGATGGAACATCTTTGATTAAAAACTGATGGCGCCCATTTCAAATTCTGAAGACGCGTTCCTTCCACGGAGCACATTTGAACTCTGGTAGCGCTAAAATGAATTCAATACATTGGGCCTCATTACGACCCGGGTGGCTGCGGTATGAACGGTGCCGGTAAAGGTACCGGCACCATTCATACCGGGCTGCCACATTACGAGTTTGCTCACTGGCGGTGGTATGCATGTCTGGTCTGGTCAGACGTGCATACCGGCACCCACGAGCAGACAAGGATGCTAACAACGGACCCTTTGGGGGCTCAAATGGGAATGGGACGTACTGGGTCCGGGTGCCAAAAATGGGGCTTACCGGGCCCACAAAAGTCAGAATGACCTGATAATTCCCTTTTTTCGGGACCCGGACCCAGACACGAGTTTGGAGGTAGCCATGCCGGTAATGATGGCATGGCTACCTCCAAACTTGTAATGAGTCCCACTGTTTTTAGCACCTATATTGGAGCGGGCTCTGTGGACCACCACTTTCCTGGTAACACTAACAGAATAATTCTGAAGAGCCATGTAAACCAGGCAGAGCAGAACCCAATCGTTTCTGTACCCTTTTTCACAGTCCACTCCATCGGATTCCGATTCTTTTTCGGATGGAGAGGTGTCCAGTGGACAGTTACATGAGCAGACAGAAATGCTCTTTAAGTGTTTTGAGGAAGATGTCAGTTATGGTGCGCCATGGGAGTGGCCTTGGGGTTTGGGTAGAGCTGCCCCAAGCAACCAGACAGTCCCAGACATTTGCCGTGGTAAGTGACATCTATGGGTTCCCCCGATGCATTCTGTCCCCCAGCAGCATAGCCAAAGAAAATTCAAAACATAGGCAAGAGCGTTTGATACATTCCATCTTCTGGTGACACTGCCAAAGGGAAATGGTACAACAAATGGAGCATACCAATGGGAACAAGCTTTACTCGTTTTCTGGTATCTAGTCTTTGCATCAAATGCCAAAGCGTCGAATGCCTCACCATAGAATAAAATGCATTAAAAAGTCTGAAATGCATTTGAATTATAATGGGTTTTTGGGGTAAAAAAAGGGGGACGGAGGGACCCATTAAAAAAAAGAAAAAAAATAATTTGATGCTTTTTCAATGCTTGTTTTTCTATGGTAAGGCATTTGATGCTTTGGCATTCGATGCAATGACTAGGAACCCTTTTTCTCTATCTTACGTTGTAAGATTTGGAACTTTGCTCTTATACCACGACCAGAGCACATTAGTAAAGTAAAACTCTTTATTTTGCTTTCCAAGCATTTCCTGAGTCCTTGTTTATACCCTCAGGAAACTGAGAGGCACAGTCCAAGTAAAGCCATCATAGCAATGCTTTTGAGGAGGGTGGGGTAGGGCATTACACACCTATCCAGAGTCCTTTTGAATTTCAAGATGGCTGCTGCACCTCATAGAACCTCAGTGCCTACCTCTCCCAACGCACATGACCTTAAGCACATGGCCACATTGTTGACAATCCCAGCCCATGTTGCACAGGTGAAACCTACAGCCCAAAGTGCCACCCATTGGGAGGGGAAACTTGTGTTTAAAATGCAACCAGCACAGTCAGTGCTGGTTCTTGTGAGAGCTGGAAGGAGGAGCACAGCCAACCCTGGATGACTCCAATTAAGGAGTCCTAGAGTGCAGAGAGGATGAAGGTAGATACTTGACATCAGAGACTGGTGAGAGTTGAGGCTGGAGAACCATGGGTGTCATAAGAAGAGGGACATTATAGTGTGGGGCAAGGGAGATGATGTGTTGTTGGAGCGAAAGAGATATCATTTTTTGGTGGACACCAAAACAAGAGTTATCATCTTGAAGAAGTGAAAGGGTGAGATACTGTTGGAAGAGTATGAGGCAGGTCTGTGGGTTGAGTCAGAAGGAGGGTAAGAGAGGGAATCAAGCCAGAAAAAGATGTTGGACAAGAGAGAAATATTGAACTGGAGTGATCCCCTATTGTAGGGAGAGATGGCATCCATGAGGAAGAGAGAGAGATATTGAAGTGGGAAGCGATCTTAAAGTAGAGAAAGAGTGTGCAGAGGAGATGACTTAAAGTGAAGAGAGATACTGGGAGCTGGTAGATACCACTTAATAGGAAGATATTGAAGAGAAGAGCGAGAGACACTGTCTTGGAGAAGAAGGAGGAGGGAGAGGTTGATATAAGAAAGGAGGACATAAAGATCCTAGCAGGGAATGGAAAATCTGCTTCTGGAGAGGAGGGCATAGAAGGCCAGGATGGGAATGGAAATTATATTGAGAGAGCATGATGCCATCTAAAGAGAATACTTTTGCCTGGGAGAGGAAGAGGGGTACCATCAAGAGACGAAGGAAGAGAGTAAGCCACTAGAGTGGGGTGAAGAGCCAGACCACCTAAAGCAGTGGAGAGGGGCCGAGAACAGTCCTTTTTCCTGAGGGCCATGTTGGCCAGGGGAGAGTAGTGAAAGAGAGGAGGCACTACACTAGGGAGCAGGGATGATCCTGTAGCGATAGCCAGATGGAGGAGGGTCCACGGATGAACAAGAGAAAAGTGGATGGAAGGCAAGGGTAGGGACATACTATTTTACAGAACCCCACCAATATGCAGCACCTTCCTTCCTTCCAGTTTGACAGGAAGTAGTAGTAGTAGTAGTAGAATTAGTAAATTATTTATTTAATTTTTTTTTTTTTTTTTATAAAGGATAAAAGTACAAAAGTGTTACAAGAATATCACATGCACAATAATCACAGATTCTTAAATTCATTAATGAAATCAAAAGGAAGAAGCCAGGCACTGCAGAATTAAAAACCATTCACCTGTTAAAGTTGACTCCTTAATAATAAGGCACATTCAATATAGAAATAAATGCAGCGTACAGAATGTAGGTCCAGATTGATAAAATGAAATGAAAAGCTGTGAGTGCCTGGCTCACTCTCCAGCTCTTCAGCATTGACAGGAGATATGTTTTCCATAGGTCCGCATAGACCGGGCACAGTAACATAAGTGTGTCATCAGGGTTGGGTCATTTGCAAAAACATGTACTTTTCCACCAGAGCCGTTCTTAGCCTGTAAGACTGTACCTTTTGTTAATAGTAAACTATTTATAAAACAGAGAAGGGTAACCCTTTTCCTAGGATTTTGGAACCATAGTACATCATTTGACCTGCCCACTTGGGGCATGTTGGTAAGATACAATTGTACGCTCTGCTTCTTGGATTCTGTTTCCTTCCTGCAGCTTATTTTTAAGGAGGGAATTCTTTAACACTGTCTAATGGTCTTCTTTACTAACCATTAGTCTTTTGGTGAAAAGATCACCGAAACCAAGTTTCTTCAGAGAAGATGTTATGTATTTTAACCATGGGAGGGTGTTACCAATGTCTGAATCCATAATGTCTTCTACAAAAAGTTTGGTTAAAGTTAAGTGTGGGCTTCCCCATAGGCACAATGGATAGATCAGTCACTGCAGAAGTATGTGGTCTTAGATATATATCAAATCACATTCTTCATGTAGAATATAGTCCAGGAAGCCATGGCATACTGACATTATTCTTCAGAGGAATTGATTTTCATTGACTTGGATTTCTTGCACAAAGTTAAATGACCCTATCTGTAAAAAATCTCATATCAATTGGTTGAAGGCCCTAGTGAGTGCTGCTGAGCAGACTACAAGAGATGTCGAGATCCTGATCCTATCCTCTCTAAAACACTTTCCTAGTGTCTATAAGTGCACACAAACATGGAGGTCGGTATTTTGTATTTAATCTTTCCGCCCCCACAGCGTGTGTCTTATCATTAAAACAAAGAGATGACTCTATGACCAATGGTCAATAAAGGTGTTTAAAAACAACCTATTTTCTCACCACTGTAATGTAGTGGAGAGAGAATGTGTGATGATAACTAGAGCAATTACTTTTAGCAAACCCTATTTTTTATTTATAAGGGTATTGAAGTCTGGGTTATCGGCCAGTACTCTTAAACAAACAGTTAACCGATTTCAGCGGGATTCTTGAGTAGCCGCTTTCTTCAGGACGAATACTAGTTTAAATTCTAGTGTTCTCACAGTGTCTTCAATATTATGAAGTGTTTCAGGGTGTCTTCCGTGGTCCAGAGTAGATGTGGTGGAATAATCCCTGATCCTATAAGGACAAAAACAAGAGAGACAGGTGGGACTATCATCAGTCTCAAGTACTATTAAAACCCTTTTAAATTGTATTCTAGTTGGTACTCCTACTTCAAAATAGAGTTCTCCTTACCTCTATATGTCGAAGTGCTGAAACATGTAGTTCGCTTATGCTGCGGGTCTCTTGGCCTCAGCTGCATTAAAGTTCTGTTTTCGACGTGCAATTCTGTGTGAGGAAGATGTGTGGCTCTCTCTTCTCTCCCGAATTGTTCTCACTGTAGTGGGGACACGAGTATCAGATCCTAATGTCAACACTCGTGTGTGCACTCTTAATTATCTACACTCAACTGTCCAACATTTTTGGTGCCTCACATTCTCTGTGATTTTAACATTATATGGTGGACTTTGCCTTATGCTTCCTAGCTGTATTGCGGTTCTCAGTACTGAGAGACTTCCATCTGCTAGGCGGGTTGTTTCCTATGGGTCATTTACATCATAGTTATTACGCGTAGTGGTGGGCAGTACATCCATGCTTAATGATGCTTCCATCTGTCTAATTCGCTCGATGTCATTGCCATGCTCTATTAAACAGTATTGCGTGTTTTTAGAGTTTTAGAGGTGAAAGTGCAGTTAGAGCTACGAGCTAGGGCTCTATATAGCGGTTGGAGCTCATAGATAAAGCAAAATAGGGTCGCCGCCGGACTTGCTTACCTCTATTTCATTGTTTTGGCCGCCTCTCGTAATGCGATCCGGTACGGTGCCATCTTGGTCCGTGTATTACTTATTTGGCCGCGTCACGAACCACGTGATTGCGTGTGGACTACAAATGAAGCTCATAGTTACCTGGGAGTTTTAGTTGATGATACAGTGCCATGTTTACATAAGTGGCCGCGTCAGGTGCGGCGCCGTCTTGGTCAATGTATTACTTATGTCACCGCATCACGAACCACGTGATCGCGTGCGGACTACAAGTAAAGCTCAACGTTACCTGGGAGTTGTAGTTGATGATGCAGTGCCTTGTTTACATAAGTGGCCGCATCGTGATCACCTGCTCGTGTGCGAGCTATAGATGCTGCACAGGGCTACCTGGGAAATGTGGTGGATGTTTAATCCACACTGGGTAGCCAATGTTCCTGGTGTGTATGATATCAGTCCGCCTTTATATTTATGGATTTCGTATAATTCAGACATGATGAATAGCACGTACGTACAGCATATAAGATGTAATCTCCTATGGTCGGGGATTCAAAATGAGTTGCTGTTCTATGTGATCTCGCGATTGTGTCACATGTTGACAAGTGTAATGTCATTTGAAATCCCGGGCACAGGGCAAGGTTAGGAGTGCTAGTCCTTTCTTGGTTTTTGCAATCCTTGTCTACTCAAAATTATTTAACCCCTTCCGGTCGTCTACAATTGTAGAGCCCATGCTCAGAGGTTAGCAAAATATTCCACTCCACTGTGCTTTATAGGACCGCCAGGGTTTGCCAACAGATCTCCTCATTTAAGCCTATCAGGTGGCTTTGAGTCCTGTATATCCATTGCTGTTCTTTTTTCAATATGAGGGCTGTGATGTTTCCACCTCTTTTAGGTACTCTGACTTTTTCTAATATGGTCCACGTTAGGTCATTTTCAGTGTGTTGTTGCTCAATGAAAGGTTCTTGTAACGCTCACCTGATTCCCGTAGAGGCGCCGGTCTTGACTGGGCGTATACCGTATCTTCAAAGGTGATGTGTAACACACGGCTGGCTCTTTGGGCTGGACCTCTGTGCACTGTATGTCTGACTCGAAGGGTAAGATGTCTGCAGATAGAAAATATGGGATTAATGAACTGGGTTATTGAATGTCTCTCTCTTCTTCCCTTTCTCTTCTCCTGTAGAACCCCAAAGGTTAACGCTCTCACCTTAGGTAAGTGAACGCCGTGCTCTCCATCTGCCTCGGGGCAGGGTGCTGTAACCAGTTTCTTCACTGGATAAGGGGAGCAGGCCTCTTGACTTCAGAGGACTGCTGTCCGTCGTTTACTGCACGAACGGTAAGTTTCGAGTAATTCTAATGTCTTTAAAGTCTTTAGTAATGATGTCTCTTGTTTTGCAGGGTTCCGGCGATGGCGGATGACGGGCTGAAGTGAGTTGAAGATGGAGCCCGTGTGATGAATAGAAGCGCCTGGAAGCACGTAAGTAAGCGCTTGTTGCCTGCTTCACGATGCGCTCTAACTGTCTTTTTATTTTGCAGGTACAAGTTCGGAGCGGCTGCAGGGTGCCGGAATACCCACTGGGTTAGATGTGGAAAGGAGTAATGGCACGTGAGTATTAAAGTTCCCCAATGTCTTTAAACGCACCTTGTTTTGTCTTTCAGATGCGGGATGCAGCGCCGAAGGCCTCCGGAGCGTGCGAAGAGTTGGTAAGCTTTTGTCTTTCAGATGCCGGAATGCAGTGTGAAGACCTCCGGAGCGCACGAAGAGTAGGTAAGCCTTTGTCTTTCAGATGCCGGAATGCAGCACGAGGCGTTGGTGACAGCCGATGGACCAGGTAAGTGAAGAGCTGTCACTGAAGACCGTAATGCTAACCTGTTCTTTCTTGTCTTTATAGGTGTTGCTGAAGACTGGATTCAGGATGGTAAGCCTTTTTCCTTAGGCCCAGGATCAGATGCAGAAGACACGATGAGCGTTCTGCTGCAGAGGATGCAGAATAACGCAAAGCAAGATTCATCCATCGGGTGTGGTTTAAATAGCCTCCTGTAGTGCTTAGATGTCTCCTTCCACAGCCACGCCTAGGTAAGAAAAGAGTTCCTGCTTTCCAGAAGAGTTCCAGTGTTCTGAACCTAGGGAGTGGCTCCTGCCCCACCCAACAGGAAAAGTAGTTCCAAACAGAAGAGGATCAGAGGCTCAACTGGCAGGCAAGTAAGCAGCATGGTCTGCTGCAGGTAAGTCCACCCAAGCATTATGAGCCCGGCGCTTCCAGCGCTGGGACTGGGCATATTTATGAGCCTGGTGCCACTGGCGCCAGGACTGGGTCCAAAAGGTCCCAATTGGGACTGGTTGGCACTCGGAACCTGGGTTATGGATCTGCTTCCAAGGGAGTTGGGAAAACCCTGACCTTTTGGAAGCAGAGATCATGACAGTACCCCCCCTCAAGGCCCCTCCCAAACCGGGCTTCTCCGGGGGTTTTGGCTTGTCAGGAAATGTTCGGTGAAATCTTTTGATTAGGCGAGGAGCGTGGACATATTCAGCAGGTTCCCAGGATCTCTCTTGGGGGCCGTAGCCTTTCCAGTCAATTAGGTAAAATAGTTTAGATTTGGAGATCTTGGAGTCCAGAATGCTTTTGACTTCAAACTCGAGTTCTCCATCAACTAGGATAGGTTTTGGAGATTTAGTTAGTCGGGTTTGAGGTTGCACGGGTTTTAATAGAGAGACGTGGAAGACCGGATGTATCTTCATGTGCGGGGGCAAGTCCAACTTGACCGCTACTGGGTTTACTATGGTAGTGATGGAATAGGGACCAAGGTATCTTGGGTTGAATGTGCGTGGCCCTTTTAGAGGTAGATATTTGGTGGATAACCAGACTTGATCCCCTACTTGATATTGAGGGGCTTCCTTCCGATGTTGATCTGCTCCTTTCTTGTATTGTTCTTTAGCCCTTTGAAGGTGAGAAACAGCTTCCTTAAAGGCTTGGGTGATTGTAGAATGCAGATAGTCTACTGCTGGTGTTTCAAGATCTTGGAGGGGATCCAACTCCGAGGTTCGAGGGTGACTGCCGTACAAAAGAAAAAACGGGGTTTTCCCAGTTCCCGAATGGACAGAGTTATTGTAGGCATATTCGGCTATCCAAAGGATGTCTTTCCAAGTTTTTTCAGTTTGTTGCAGCATGCAGCGCAAATACTGTTCCAGAGTTTGATTGGTCCTCTCGGTTTGTCCGTCGGTCCGAGGGTGGTGACTGGTCGATAGTCTCACATCAATTTGAGCCGACCGACAGCAACTTCGCCAAAAATGAGAAATAAATTGACTACCTCGATCCGAAATTAGAACCGAAGGAAAACCGTGCAGTCGGACGATGTTTTCGAGAAATTCTCGGGCCAGAGTTGCTGCTGTTGGCAAGCCTTTGAGCGGAATGAAATGCGCCATCTTGGAGAATAAGTCCACGATTACTAGAATCGTATTGTATCCGGAGCATGGAGGTAGATTGGTGATGAAGTCCATAGAAAGCGTATGCCAAGGGCGAGGTGGGATGTCAATAGGGCGTAAGAGGCCTGCTGGTCTTTCCTTTTGACTCTTGTTTTGGGCGCATACTCCACAGGACATTATAAAGTCTCTGATATCTTTTTTCCAAGACGGCCACCAGAAGTAGCGCTTGATCTTTTCTGAGGTCTTGGCCATACCGGGATGTCCTTCCATTAAAGAATCGTGATAACAAGAGATTACTTTTTTCTGTAAATCTGTGCTGGGTAGGTATAATCGTTCTTGGAAATACAATAAGTTGTCCTTTACTGCAAAGTCCTTTCCCTGCAGATGCCAATTCTGTATGTCTGCTGGAGTTACAAGTTGCCTGGCTTTATCCTTAACTTCCTCTATGGATTGTGTGGCGATTACACCCAGAATTCTTTGTTCGGGAATGATTGGTACAGGTTTAGGGTTGATCAAGTGTTCTTCCACTCCCATCCAAGAAAGGGCATCAGCTTTACCGTTTTTTGTACCAGGTCGATAGGTAATTATGAAGTCAAACTCGGCAAAGAATAATGCCCAACGGAGTTGTCTAGAGGATTGGGCTTTTGCAGTTTTCAAATATTGCAGGTTTCGGTGATCCGTAATCACAGTAACGGTGTGTCGGGCCCCCAGCAGATAATGCCGCCAAGCCTTAAAGGCAGACTTGATAGCCAGAAGTTCCTTGTCAGTAATCGTGTAATTGATTTCAGGAGGCGAGAATTTGCGGGACCAAAATGCCACGGGATGCAGCTGATTGGTTACCGGGTCCTTTTGTGATAGAACTGCCCCCATGGCAAGGCTTGAAGCATCAGTTTCCACGATGTAGGGGAGTTCGGGGCGAGGGTGTTTTAAGATTGGTGCAGAGATAAATTTAGTCTTCAAATCCTGGAAAGCTTGTTCCGCCTCGGTAGACCATTCAAAACGTTTGTTTTTCTTTAACAAGGCAGTGATGGGCTGGACTATTCGAGAGAATTCGGGGATAAACCTGCGGTAAAAGTTAGCGAAGCCTAACATGCTTTGCACACCTTTTACGGAGGATGGTGATGGCCATTTGAGAACTGCATCGACCTTCTTTGAATCCATACGCACTCCGCCAGGTGATATGAATCCCAAGAATTCAACATCAGTCACGTTGAAAACACATTTTTCCAACTTAGCGAAAAGTTTGTGTTGACGCAATCTTTCGAGGACCATTTTCACGTGTTTCCGATGTTCAGATTCCGATGAAGAATAAACGAGGATGTCGTCAATGTAAACAACAACACACACATCTATGAGCTCTCTGAGGACATCGTTCATAAAATATTGAAAGGCGGCCGGGGCATTGCAAAGTCCGAAGGGCATGACCTGATATTCAAATAGCCCATATTTGGTGCGGAAGGCCGTCTTCCATTCATCGCCCTCTTTTACTCGTACCAAGTGGTAAGCTCCTCTAAGATCCAGCTTTGTATATATGCATGCTTTTCTGACTTGGTCCAGGAGTTCAGGGATCAAAGGTAACGGATATCTATTCTTAATGGTGATCTGGTTCAGGGAGCGATAATCTATACAAGTTCTAAGGTCTCCTTCCTTTTTTGGAACGAAGAACAAAGCTGAAGAAGCAGGGGACTTGGAAGGACGAATAAACCCATTTGCCAGATATTGATCCAGGTATTGTCGAAGGTGAAGGTTCTCAGGCTCGGTGAGGGCATAAATTCTACTACAAGGAGGAGTAGATCCAGGTATCAGGTCTATCTGGCAGTCATAAGACCTATGAGGAGGTAGAGAGTTAGCCTGATCCTTCCGGAAAACATCTTGGTATTCTAGGTATTCGGGAGGTAACTGGGGAGTCTCTGAAGAAATTGCTGCCAGTGCAACACCAGGTGGAGGGTGACAAGTAGAGACACATTCTGGAAACTGGACCGTTCTTGCTCGCCAATCGATCAGAGGATTGTGTTTCTCTAACCAAGGTATTCCTAGTATAATCTGAAACTGAGGGGCCTTGATCACATCGAACACGATCTTCTCATGGTGTCCATCTTGACTTACTAGCGTCACTTCTTGAGTGGTATGCGTTACTGGCCCGGAGGCTATCTCCGTACCATCCACCGTAGTAATGACGTCCTTTACAGCCTTGGGACAAAGAGTTAGATTCATCCTCAAAACCATTTAATGATCCACATAATTTCCGATGGCACCGCTGTCGACGTAAGCTTCAATTGCATGTAATCGATCCGGATTATCAGGGCTAATGAGGGGGGCGTGGCTTGGAGCCGATGGAGGGCAGAAGCTGATCTGCCGGGCTCCGGCCGAGACGCCGCTTCCTGATCCTTTTTCTCCGGTACAAGAGTGGTTGCAGCCAGCGGAAAAGCACGCATCGGTGGGGGAAGTGCTCCCCATTAGGAATTACTCGAGTGTTGGTATTTTCGGAGCCCCCGTGAGGAAGAGCGGGCTCCGGATCCCACCCTCCCCTCCGCCGCGCATTGATCCAAGATGGCGCCTGGCACAGCTTCATGCAGCCCCTGAACCAGCGTCCCCTGACGGAGCGCTTTGGGGATCGGCAACAAGGCCGGGGGGGGCGACCCCTGTCTGAGACTGGTTCGGAATCGACACAGGCCCCCAGGCCCCTGACTCCGTTACCCCTGGGCTGGCCCAATTTATGCAACGCGGACTACAACTAGAACCACGTGGATGGCATCACATAAAGAGAAACTCGCCACCTCTGGGAAGCAGCACCCCGCCCCACGGCCATCACCCGAACGACCTGATTCCAGCCGAAGCACTCGGGGGCCCTGAAACTCAAGGTGCGTGAGCCAACATAATACCCTTTGGTGGGCCCCTGACCACCACCGCACCCTTGGGCCGCCCCACTTGGCTCCCCGACTCGGCGATCTACGTCCTGCGGCTTCAAGATGGCCACCAAGAACAAGAGCAGGGCCGCCACCATGGACTCCTTTGTCTCGACCAAGGCGAAGACCTCCACCCAGTCCAGACCTAGCCTCTCCGAAAACACTCATCTGAACGAAGGGGAGGTCAACGACAATCGCTCTCAGATATTGGATGCCATTGCCTCACTGAGAACCCACATTGACTCCAAGATTGATGAGTTCAAAATAGACATACAACTCATCCGCCAGGATGCCCGCAACTTGACGGAGAGGGTAACGACCGTCGAGAATTCCACGACGGAGCTGTCCGGGGCCACCACAACCCTGAAGTCCGAAGTCTCCGATCTAAAGAGGAGGGTCGCCTTCCTGGAGGAAAGGGCGGAGGCAGCCGAAGAACGGGCCAGACGGGGGAACATCAGGATCCTGGGTATCCCGGAGGGAACAGAGGGCCTAAACACCACATCCTATGTCGAAACCCTTCTGCTACAAGAGATCGGGCCGGAAAACTAACCCAAGGCTTTGCGGTCGAAAGGGCACATAGATCCCTCCAGAGACGTCCTCCCCCCGGCTCGCGTCCACGGCCAATAATAGCCAAAATATTGAATTTTCAAGACAGAGAAACCATCCTACGGCACTCCAGGGAAGCAGGTCCCATTGAAAGGGGGGACTCAAAAATTACTATTTACCCCGACTACACCCAGAAAGTGCAGAGGGAAAGGAACTCATTCGTCCCGATCAAGGCGAAGCTTCGCCAACTGGACATTAAATACAGGCTGCTGTACCCCGCGCGCCTGAGAGTTGTTTATAATGGGCGAGCGATATTTCTCGAAAACCCGGAGGCGGCCAATATGTGGCTAGAAGATAATAACCTAGCCGATGGCAAGGATCCTCCTCGGAACGACGATTAAGTCCCGAGTCTCCTCGCACCACCAGTAACCGGACCCCAGCAGGTAATCCAAACAACAGTTTAACTTACGGAAGCGGCCCTCGCACGGCCCTGCCGCCTCGCACCAACCCTACCCCCAGCAGAAAATCCAATTGGGCCAGTTCACCGCCCGACCCAGCTCACGCCCGATTCCCGGATGGGTTCAGACGGCTCGAGAGCGCCTGAGCACCGCGACAGTGTTGTAGTCGCTGGGCGCACCAGTTTGTGTTATGTTATTAGTTTAGTTGGCTTTGCAGTCTACGAATCATCAATGTTGGTAAAGTACAAGATGGTGGCAGGTTACGACACAAGACTTCATGAACCAGGGGCCCCCCGCCCGCAGAACGCCACCTGTGGTTTGTTGTGCCACCGGGCCAGCGGGCCAGAACTCCAAGACGAATTCAGAACACCGATCCGATGGCGTCGCAACTTGTTGTGATGACATGGAATGTGAGGGGAATGGCTTCATACCTCAGAAGGAACCGCGTACAGTCCTACCTCAGGAGGAAGAAGGTCTCGATTGCGCTATTACAAGAGACCCACCTTACAGCGGACTCCATGTCTAAGTTAACAGATCGATGGGATGGGACCACGAGGGGGTCTCCTTACTCCAAATATGCGAGAGGCGTACTGATATGGGTGAACCCGAATGTGCCTTTCCAGCTAGAAGGCTGGGATTCTGACAAGGAAGGGAGATATACATCAATGTGGGGCACCATAGAACAAACCCCAGTGTGCTTCATTAACACATACTTTCCGCAGCATGGAATCCCGTCATACTTAAGCACGTTGAGTGCTAGACTGGCACAACACCGAGGCAGGACCTTCGTGTGGGGGGGAGACTTCAACTGCGTCATGGACTTAAGCAAGGACAGATCGCGCCCTCCTCCTCAGCCAAGCAATCCCGCATCCACCTCCTTGACGGAAACACTCGACCAGCTCAACCTGGTAGACATCTGGAGAGTGCAACATCCAGAGGCCAGAATTTACTCACACTACTCAGCTCCACATGGCGTCCACACAAGGATCGACTACTTGTTTGTTGATAAGGAACAATCTCCACTGGCCACATCCACTGAATATTTGGGGAGATCGATCTCCGACCACTCCCCGCTCGCCATGCATTGGCAGCTGCGTGGACCCAAACCTCCAATTCCCATGTGGAGGATGCCTACAGCAGCGTTGGATGATCCAGAGTTCAGAGAGGACCTTGCTGAGAAGCTAGAGGAATATGTCGAAATCAATAAGGGATCGGTGGCTACCTGGTCCACACTGTGGGAGGCCATGAAGGTGGTTACCAGGGGAGAAATCATTTCAAGAGCGGGCGGAACCCGCAGACAACTACAGTCCTCTCTTGAGGCCCAGGAAGTAGAGATCGCAAGACTAGAGTCCGCCCCTGACATTTCCCCAGAGTCCGAGAAGATCCTTAAAACAGCCTGTATAAAATGTCAGGAATCATGGGTCAGACTGGAGAAATTTGACTTCGCAACACATACCGCCAGATCCCACAGCGAGTCTGACAAACCCGGCAGATTGCTTGCCTGGCTCTGCAAGCGGGAACACCCCAAACACCTGCCAACGGAGATAAAGGACGAAAAAGGAGTAACACACAAGACGCAGATGGAGATTAACGAGACTTTTGCTAAGTTCTACTCCAAATTGTATGCCCACGAGTCCCAGGTGCCCGCCGCAGAATTAATCGAAACATTGGAGGAGATAGGCCTCCCTCAAATCTCCAGCGAGCAGAGGGAGGAACTGGACTCGGAAATCACTTCCGAAGATGTGACAGCGGCCATCAGATCGCTCGCTAATGGCAAAGCCCCCGGCAGTGATGGTCTCCCGCCCGAATTCTACAAGACCTACGAACCCATTCTCACCCCCATCCTGCATGAAGTTTATCAAGAAGCCTACACAAATGGCATCCTGCCCAACAGCATGAAAGAGACCATAATTATTCCAATGCTCAAGCCGCACAAGTCACCCACCGATTGCGATTCTTATCGACCTTTGGCCATGCTGAATTACGACAGCAAGATCCTCACTTCTATATTAGCCAACAGACTCACCAGAGTGGTAGGATCCATAATTCACGAAGATCAAAATGGATTCGTCCCAGGACGCAACACCACGGCCAACCTCAGGAGACTACAACACATCATGGCCGAAACCCACGACCGAGAGGAGGACCTGGCGATACTGTCACTTGATGCCATCAAGGCCTTCGACTCTATCTATTGGGAGTGGCTTGTGGAGGTTTTGAGGGGCTTCGGCTTTGGTGCGGGCTTCATCAGATGGATCCAGGTACTTTATAATTCGCCAATGGCAAGGGTTAAAACAGGCAGAATTGTCTCGGGATCCTGGGCAATACAAAGGGGCACGAGACAGGGGTGCCCACTCTCGCCCATGCTGTATATATTGGGCCTAGAACCAATAGCCATATACTTTCGCCAACAGTTTTTTGATGCAGGCATTAAGGTGGGCAACGTTTACAACATAATTTCATTATACGCGGATGATGTACTTCTCTACTTGAGGAACCCTGAGCTCAACGCACCCACAACGCTAGAAGTTCTCGACAATTATGCAAAGTACTCAGGGATACGATTCAGCAGACACAAATCAACTGCATTCCCCCTAGCTAGCCTGAGGGGCATTGCAGTAGACAACCTCCCGCCTATCGGAATACAGTGGCAACCTGACAAGTTCCGGTACCTGGGAATCAATGTGGGTCACACCCCGCTACTCACACACGAACATAACACTATAGCAGCAGTCACCGGCCTTCGGCGTTCAATCAAATTTTGGTCCAAACTACCACTGTCAATGGTGGGTAGAGCGGCGATTGCCAAAATGATAATCCTTCCTCGATTCCTGTACTTCTTTGCCAATATTTGCCACTACGTTCGCCCGCCTTTCTTCAAGACACTAGAGGCCATCATCAAGGACTTCTTGTAGGGTCCGCGCAGACACAAGCTCACACTGGCCACGCTGTCTCTCCCACATAAGGAAGGCGGAATAAAACTCCCAGACCTTCACCTTTACTACTTGGCGGCCCAGCTCAGTCACATTACGAAGTGGCTGTCTGATGACACATCGGCCGAACTGGAACTACTCAGGCAGTCTTCCACAAACTTAATCCCCAAAGAAACTCTATGGTTTCCCCCTCGGCTACCTCCCGAAACTCCGCTGATTGTCAAGCTGGGCAGGCAGATATGGGCCAGGGCCTGTCACATAAGGCAAGTGAAACATCCGTACTCACCGGATAACCCCATAATGGTGGATGTGTGCAAGTCGGAGGCGGAACTTCCCACTCCCAGGAGATGGGAGGAAGCAGGCATATATACATGGGGAGACATGTTCACTGATGGGGAATTCAGGGACTTCGAGTCGTTACAGAACATTGAAGGACTATCCAAGGGCCAGTTCCTCTGGTACCACAGGATCAAACAGATCGCTAAGAAGCAGTGGAACAGCTGGCCGGAAGAGCCCACCCAGACCCACTGCTACAGGAAATGCACAACCTCTCAGATGGATGGAGACCAGTTTCCAGACTTTACAACAGACTCATAGACAAGCCTAACCCCAAAGGTCAGGCACTGAAGGCGAAATGGGAGGCAGATCTTGAATCACCACTTACTGACAAGGAATGGGAGAGAGCACTGATCTACCCCAAGAAAGTGTCCCGGAATTCCAGATTCGGACAAATACAGCTGAATGTCCTTTACCGGACATATATGACTCCCCACAGGATTGCCTCATTCAACCCGAAAATACCCCCGACGTGCCCATGGTGCGGAAATGACAAGGCAGACATGATCCACATGTTCTGGTCCTGCATCAAAGTGAAATCACTCTGGTTCAAAGCCAAAAAATCCTGCGCAGAAGCTGGCATGGTAAGATACGACTGGACGCCCGGAGAGTGCCTACTAGGTATATATCCTAGACCGGGCAAATTTAAACATTTGGTGAAACTAATGGACATCTCATGCATTTTGGTCAAGAGAACAATAGCGATGGCCTGGAAGACTCCAGCGGGCCCCAGCCATGCTCGGTGGCTGAGCGAACTGGCGAGATGGACGATTGCTGAAACCAGGGCCTGGCAAAACGGGATCACAACCAGCGGAGAAGCCACAAGTGGAACCCTGGACTCCTGGAAAGCCCTCCTGAGTGACATGCGCTTCAAGGCAGACTATAAGCCTCCCTGAGGGACTGTAGCGTCCTACAACACCCGATTTTTCATACTGATACAGAGAAGGAATTACCCGAATCTGTTCCCCTCGCTTCCTGTAACATCGGAACTATAATTTTTACTTGCCACCAAACATCTCATAATTAACGCTACATGTAGACTGCTGTTGTTTTGGTTGTTCTCACGTTACTTTTTTTGTTGTATCGTTTCTTTATTACCACACTTGTAAGTTTGTAATGTTTCTCACTTTCTTGAATAAACCAATAAAATACTTTACAAAAAAAATCAGGGCTAATGAGGACCATAGGTATCACGAAATGCGAGGTCACGGAACTGGTTTTCACGCTCGGCAAGAGGACCTCTATTCTTGTCGGGCGAGGTCGTTTCCCTGCTCAGAGTTTGTAACTTTGGTAACTGCAGCTCCTACTGCCTTCTTGGCAGGTTTCACCGGACAGTCTCGAAGAAAGTGCCCTGAGTTTCCGCAATAGAGGCATAATTGCAACTGTTTTCTCCTTTCCCGCTCCTTTTGTGTTAGAGGACCTTTCAGACCCCCTATTTGCATGGGTTCCCCGGAGTCTACTCCTTTGGAAGGAGTTGGCGGTTTGGAAAATACTCGAGCATCAAACTTGGAACGATCGGCCTTCCTGTTCTGCAGTCTGTGATCTATTTGAACGACTAAGTCTATATAGTCCGAACAATCTTGTGGGGGATTCACTACTTGGGCTAACACATCTTTGAGCTCTCCACGTAGACCTCTATAAAACAGCGTAATCCTTTTGTCCTCAGGCCATTGAGTTTCCACTATCAGTCTGTTGAAAGACGCAATATAAGCCAAAAGGTCTTGATTACCTTGTCGCAACGAAAGAAGCTCATTGTCCAAGGCCTGCCCCTGTGAATGTCTTGCGAACAGTTTTTCCATACTGAGCTGAAAAGCTTCAAAATCATGGAGGACCGGATCATCTTGATTTACTAGAGGGATCAACCAGTCTGCCGCATTGCCACTAAGGTACAAAAGCACGAAAGCTACTTTAGCTTGATCAGTTGGAAAGGCTGCTGGCCGGCATAAGAAATGCAACCGGCACTGATTGATAAATACTGCAAACCTCTTTGGGTCACCAGAAAATCGTTCGGGCGGAGCCAGAGGTACATTCCCAGGTAGGTTGATCTGCACTGGATTCATAGAGGATGTAGAAGGAAGATTTCCCCCAGATGCGGGTAACGGGGTCTGTCCGGCTTGTGACTGTAGCAATTGTCTAGCGAGATCATCTGTTCGCTCCTTGGAAATAATCAGTTCCCTTCTTAGAGCGTTTGTTTCCTGACGGGCTGCATGCACTTCTGCCCTTAGTTCCCCAAGTAACTGGGCTAGCTGGTCGGTATCCGAGGTTTCCATAGCGCCTGGACGGGAGTTTTGTGGTAGGCTTTGCGTTCTGTAACGCTCACCTGATTCCCGTAGAGGCGCCGGTCTTGACTGGGCGTATACCGTATCTTCAAAGGTAATGTGTAACACACGGCTGGCTCTTTGGGCTGGACCTCTGTGCACTGTATGTCTGACTCGAAGGGTAAGATGTCTGCAGATAGAAAATATGGGATTAATGAACTGGGTTATTGAATGTCTCTCTCTTCTTCCCTTTCTCTTCTCCTGTAGAACCCCAAAGGTTAACGCTCTCACCTTAGGTAAGTGAACGCCGTGCTCTCCATCTGCCTCGGGGCAGGGTGCTGTAACCAGTTTCTTCACTGGATAAGGGGAGCAGGCCTCTTGACTTCAGAGGACTGCTGTCCGTCGTTTACTGCACGAACGGTAAGTTTCGAGTAATTCTAATGTCTTTAAAGTCTTTAGTAATGATGTCTCTTGTTTTGCAGGGTTCCGGCGATGGCGGATGACGGGCTGAAGTGAGTTGAAGATGGAGCCCGTGTGATGAATAGAAGCGCCTGGAAGCACGTAAGTAAGCGCTTGTTGCCTGCTTCACGATGCGCTCTAACTGTCTTTTTATTTTGCAGGTACAAGTTCGGAGCGGCTGCAGGGTGCCGGAATACCCACTGGGTTAGATGTGGAAAGGAGTAATGGCACGTGAGTATTAAAGTTCCCCAATGTCTTTAAACGCACCTTGTTTTGTCTTTCAGATGCGGGATGCAGCGCCGAAGGCCTCCGGAGCGTGCGAAGAGTTGCTAAGCTTTTGTCTTTCAGATGCCGGAATGCAGTGTGAAGACCTCCGGAGCGCACGAAGAGTAGGTAAGCATTTGTCTTTCAGATGCCGGAATGCAGCACGAGGCGTTGGTGACAGCCGATGGACCAGGTAAGTGAAGAGCTGTCACTGAAGACCGTAATGCTAACCTGTTCTTTCTTGTCTTTATAGGTGTTGCTGAAGACTGAATTCAGGATGGTAAGCCTTTTTCCTTAGGCCCAGGATCAGATGCAGAAGACACGATGAGCGTTCTGCTGCAGAGGATGCAGAATAACGCAAAGCAAGATTCATCCATCGGGTGTGGTTTAAATAGCCTCCTGTAGTGCTTAGGTGTCTCCTTCCACAGCCACGCCTAGGTAAGAAAAGAGTTCCTGCTTTCCAGAAGAGTTCCAGTGTTCTGAACCTAGGGAGTGGCTCCTGCCCCACCCAACAGGAAAAGTAGTTCCAAACAGAAGAGGATCAGAGGCTCAACTGGCAGGCAAGTAAGCAGCATGGTCTGCTGCAGGTAAGTCCACCCAAGCATTAGGAGCCTGGCGCTTCCAGCGCTGGGACTGGGCATATTTATGAGCCTGGTGCCACTGGCGCCAGGACTGGGTCCAAAAGGTCCCAATTGGGACTGGTTGGCACTCGGAACCTGGGTTATGGATCTGCTTCCAAGGGAGTTGGGAAAACCCTGACCTTTTGGAAGCAGAGATCATGACAGTTCTACCAGTGGGGCAGTTCTTTTTTGAGTCCTGATGTTGGATCGATGCTCCCCTATGCGTATCTTTATGGCTCTTGTCATCATGCAAATATATATTTTTATTACAGGGGCACCGTATTAGATACACCACATTTGTCGTGTTGCAATTGGTCAGACTCCTCTGTTCCCAAGGATAATTCCAGCCTATGTCTATAGCTGTGGTACGTTGTGTGTATTTGCACACAGTGCAGGCCCCACATGGTGTATGGCCCTGAGGTCTGGGTGTATTCCAAAGTGTATTCATGTTGGTGGAGGGGGTTGTTTCTTTATAGGTCTGCACCAACGAGTCTCTGAGATTTTTTCTCCTTCTTATGGCAAACTGCGGTTCTGGTAATTGTTGTTCTTCAATATTCAGTATGTGCCAGGCTTTTCAAATTTCTTTCTTCAAGCAGTTAATCAATGGAGAATGACTAAACACAGCTGTAATTGTATTGTCATCTCTTTTTCTTCTTCCATGTTGGTTGAGGGTTATTTCTCTCTGTATATTTCTCGCCCTCTTTTTTGCTTGGTTGATAATTCGATGAGGGTAATTTCTCTCCTTTAGATTATTGGAGAGTCTTGTGGCTTGTAAATCATACTCAGTTCTCGTGGTACAGTTCCTCCTAAATCTGAGAAACTGCCCAAAGGGTAAATTCTCTTTCAATGACCTTTGGTGGAAGCTGTTGTAATCGAGTAAGGAATTTCTATCGGTAGGTTTCTGAAAAACCGTGGTTTCAAAAGTCTGACCTGTCCTCATGATTTTCAAATCGAGGAACGTGGCTGTTGTTTTGTTTGCCTCATAGGTGAATTTGAGGAAGGGGTTTAATCCGTTGATCCAACCCATAAAGTTATTCAGAGTGGCATTGTCTCCATCAAACAGTAGGAATACGTGTCAATATATCGACGCCAACTCACAATGTTAGCAGCAAAAGGGTTGGTCTCTGGGTATATGTGGTTTTCCTCAAAATTAGCAACATATAGATTCGCTAGGCTGGGTGCAAATGTTTCACCCATAGCTGTTCCGGCTATTTGTTCATAATAGCTTTCTCCATTCAAGAAATAGTTCTTTGTCAGGGCTATTTCTGCTAATTGCATAATTAGAGCCACAGGCATATTCAGTGTTTTTGTTTGTAATACACTTTCAATAACCCTCAATGTTTCTCCCTGGGGGATTTTGGAGTATAATGACTCTCTGTCCATGGTCACTATGTAGATGTCTTCACTCTCAAGGACAATATTATTAAGGTATATCAAAACAGCTGTGGTGTCTTTAGTATAGCAGCACATTTTGCTCACCTCTTTTCTTAAGAAGAAGTCAGTGAACTGAGAAAGAGGTTCTAAAATGGAACCAATTCCAGATACAATGGGACGTCCAGGTGTTGGGAGGATGCCCTTATGTATTTTAGGCAATGCGTAAAAGGCGGGTCGCCTGGGGTATTGTGGAGTCAAGAAAGCTGCTTCTTTAGTGCTTATATGCCCTTGCGCCTCTGCTTCTTCAATAATCAGATAAATCAGGTTCCTGAGTCGTTCAGTTGGGTCACCTCCAAGTTTTCTATATGTGGTCTGGTCATCTATCAGGGTGTTTACCATCCCGTCATAGTCTGTTCTATCCATAATGACGATGGCTCCCCCTTTATCAGCGGGTTTTATGATTATCTCATCGTTTGTCTTAAGTTCCTTCAAGGCTATACTTTCCATCTTGCTCATATTATGGGACCCTCCAGAATTGTCTTCTGCCTCAATCTCATCGATTTTTTTGAGAATCAGCTTTTCAAAAGGCTGGGATTCCACGCTTATAGTATGTGGTGGAGGGTAGTACGTAGATTTATTATGCAATCCCATCACATTTGTTGGTCCTGTGTGGGTATTTTTAGCAAAAAATTATTTTAGCCGTATTTTCCTCATCAATTGGGTGATCTCAATTCTTGTCTGGAACGGATCGTGTGAGGATGTAGGTACAAACGAAGGCCCTTTTGTAGTACACTCAAATGTGTACTTGAAGCGGTAAAGGTTGATAGATTGAGCACCAAGGATTCTTTTTCAGTTATTAGGGGTCGTATTGTGGGATTGCATTCTGTTGGTACCAACCTTTCCCTCTCTTCCTGTTGACCCTGGGTGATTGATTCAGCCACCATCCTCTGGCTCTGCCGCGTCCTCTTGGGGCCTGAAAACCCCAAGCATTTCCACCTCTATTCTGTTGATTGTCAAATCTGACGTTTCCGCCAGTTCTTCCTGAGTCCTCATCGGAACTACCACTAGAAAAATTCCAGTTGCCAGGTCTCGGTCTGTTCCTTTGTTGTCTGCCCCTCATGGGTCCTGTATTAGGTATATTTGCATTTCTCTCTTGTTCCTCATAGTAAGCATCAGTAGTATACGGATACTTTTCCAATTGATACAAGATTTTTTACAGTTAGGGTCATTTAATTTTGTGCTTGGGACTCAGCGTTAAGAATAACTTTGAAATAATTCAGCCTTCTGTTATTATGTGTTATAATACTGAGGTATAAATGGGAGGCAAATGCCTTTCAACTCCATTTTGTAGTTACTTGGATTTCTTTCAAACAATGATAACCTCAAACCCCTGCACCTTAGAGGGCTTGCACAACTGATTTTGCTCTATAGATGCATGCAATATTGTCTAGGGAGAACCCTCCTGTTTTCTTCCTATAGCCTATATCTGAGGTTTGATCCATGTAAATGTGAATGTATCGCTTTAATTGCTTGATATTTAATATGCAGGTTCCATTTGAGGTCTCGTGATACAGTGACGCCAAGATAGCAAATGTAACACACCCAGTCCGTGTTCCTACCTTCTACCAGTAGGTCCTTCAATCACATGTAGTCTTTGAAGCCAGTGACCAATATTTGAAAGGCATTTTTAGTTCTTGCCTGCAGAACAGCCTGGTCTTCCTACATGAAGACACATATTTTTTGGCCTCCGATTTTGGGAGCATCACTTGTCAGTTTACCCAGGGCGGTTAACGGTGACTTTATAAATAAATTGAAGAGCAGTGGCACTAAAAACAGCCCTTTCTTACTTACATTTTGTGTTGACCGAAAGGCCTAAGTTAATGTTCCTGTATTTTCAGCCCACACTCTTGCTGTGTGTGTTCATTTCGACCAATATTTGGAGCATTGTGTTTGGCATTACAAGGCTACGTAGAACTGTCCAGAGCGTCTCACGATTTACACAGTAAAATACAATTTCATAAATCCACGAAACCCAAGTAAATCGAACTCCTGTACCCTTACATATATTTATCTAAAATGAAAATTAAGTTCATGGTTCGATCAGTTATGCCTGCGCCCTCCTGAAAGCCATATTGACAATCTGAAAGCATTTTGTCCAATCCAGCATCTTGATATGTAGAGCCCGACCAAACCATTTGGCTGTGCTATCAATTAAGGAAATAGGGTGATAGTCTGCAGGATTGAGTCTATTTCCTTTCTTGAAGATTGGTACAATAATAGCTTCCTTCCAGCCATTTGGAACGACCTTGTGGTGCAACAAGATGTTAAATATTGATGTAGTTATGGAAAGCCACACAGAACCTTCGTGGTTAAAGAACTCAATTCGGACCAACACTGGATCTGCATTCTGTCCACTAGCCATGCCAGACAATGCCTTTCCTACTTCAATGAGGCACAGCCTTTTAGAATCACTTCTAGGTATCAACATTATTTAATTTCCTGCATTCATTTGGTCATTACCTGCCCCCCCAAGTTAACTATCTGGATTGTTTCCATCGCTCATGTTTCAGGCAACATCAGGATATCAGCTTGGTTCAGGAAGCCCACTAGATCAGGTTCATCTCATCTATTTCCCAACCCATTGATATTCTATGAAACAATTTTATGCTTCATGATCAATTAGCAACTTTGTTAGGACTAAATCAGCAGGACATGTGGTGCACATTTTGTCTTGCCTTTCTGCTAGTGAGGACGTAGCAGTTCTAGTCAACATTTCCTCTAAAGCAATTTGATTTAAATACATCCTGTTTAATAAACTTTGGGTGCCATGCATTCCAGGAGTCATCCGTTTGAACAATCCCATTATTAATCAGGTTTGAAATAATAGACCCCTGTAGTGGTGCCTGACATGTGTTGTGTCTTGAATCCTGAAACACCTGTATGCCTCTGTATGCTGTATGCTAATGCATCAATGAGGTTTATTATGCTTGAATGCAATCATAGATTAGACAACCCGAAACTCATCTTGCAACCCCCACAAGACATACTGTTTGATAAGATTTGTGTGACTGTGAAGATTTGGAATGATATGCCTGAGATCACAATGATCTCTGCCAATGTCTTGATTAGACTTATTTTGTAGGAGTTCTTATTCCCATGATTAAGGCATTTGAAGCAGCAAATGATGTTATGAGGTCTCCATTCTGCTAATGGGTCCAATATCTATGGCTCTTGTACATTATCTCTGTTTGGTCTTAAATCCATCTTTAAGTGTGTTGGATTCAGCTGGGTTGATAGTGCTCTGTTTGGGTGGGTATTATGGACTTTAGGTTTAGTTGTTGCTTCTTGCCTGCACCTATTGCTGATTGTTTCCCCCGTGGCTCTTTCAAAGCTGTTTCACAACATGGACTGTTGTGTGCTGAAGGTGCTGACGACTGTACTTTATTTGCACTTAGCTTCATTGCATCACTTACATCATGTAGTCCTACTCGAAATGGGGATGATCCTTTTAGGATGTTTGGTTTGATCAAAACTTGGCCAAAGCATGCTTAGGGACACACTCTTGAGTCCAATCCATCTGGCATCCAGCATTCGTCCCTGACACATTTCCTTTTTCACTAGGACAAGCTCTTTAGGCATTGGCTCTTGCCAATTTAAGGATGGTTTCTACACATGTGCCAAAGTGCTGATCATCTTTTATTCTTAAAGTTTGAAATGTGCGAATGTCATCATTAAGGTACAACAAAGCCACTTTTTGCAGCACAGCCACCTCTCCAGTGTCCCTTCATTTGAATTTAATTTCAGCTGATACGAGTTTGTGCTTTGCCTTCTGACCAGTTGAGAATTCTGTTGAGATTGTTCTTGCAAGTGATTTTTATGAATTTGTGTACTTGTATTTTCAACAAATACGTTCCCCCGTATCTCATCTTCAACCAATAACAATGGCTGCCAATCAGATGTTATTGAAATTAGTGCTGTTCTGGTCAGTTTTTCCTCTATAATTTCTCTCGATGTTATGGGGGCCTCACCAATGGAACCATCCAATAGAACCATAAGGTTGGTAATGATCCTGCTGACTGCAGGAATTGCTGCATAGTTAGTGCTCAGTGATTGCTGTTGTGCACAGAGACCATCATGGGCACATTGTGGGGTGTTAAATGATCTCACCTCTTTCTCTATGCGGGCTAAGGATACTGTTGCATCATCTGTATCTGGTTGCAACTCTTTTGTGTGATATTCCGTGTGCCGCCTGCCTGCGGAGGGGTCAATTGATGTCTCAGAGAATATGTCTCCCATCGGTGCTCTGAGGCTAGGCTGCATACTATTCTCCACTGATAATCATCTGTCTATAGATTGCTCCAAGGCTTCAAGATCTGTCTGACGGCCTGCAGACAGTGGTAGACTCAACTGCTCCTTGTGGCAGGACAGTCGTAGGCAGAAATGATCCTTGAGGGAAGGCTGGGCTCCCACTCAGGGGGCCTCCCTGCTCTTGTCTCTCAATGAAATTCAAGTTCTTCTCATGTGATGCCAGCATGTTTAGCGGCTGCATTGTAAACATAGTAGTCAGGCTTTCCACTTCAGGTTCAGAATTAGTTGGGGGATCCAGCAGAATTAAATGAGTCACCTTTCAGTAGGCTCATCTGTAGGTTTGTCTGTCAGTCAGCTTTGGAGAGCACACCTTATGGTTCACTGCAAGCTCTTTGTGGCTGTTTTCGAGCAGATGGAGGCATGCTGACGTGCTGCTTTACTCTTTCTAGTGCTGTTTTAACGCAGGGATGTTTGGGCCGGACTTGTAGTCTCATTATTCATAGTTGCACTTGTTTTACTTACTCATACTATATATTGAATTTCACTCTGACCTGGGCTTGAACGGTGAGTTTCTAAAATGTCTAGGATATTAGTTTTTCACTTTAAAAGCAAAAAGACACAAGTGGAAGGACAACAAAACAGGGCAGATCACTAAAGGAGCAATAAAATCTCACAATTGTTAATCAGATAGCAACTCTCCTGTCTTTCTCGTGCTCACAGGATCAGTGCTGCACTGCTCTACTAAATGCCAGGTATTACTTCCATATCTCGTTACCTCTCTGTACCACAGTACCTCATCAATGCTTATGCTTAGACTGCCTCATGTCATGTCTTACAGTACTACACCTGCCGTGTCACCGCCCTCTGTAATTAAGCAGGTATAGACACAATGCAGGTTGCAGGCTGCAGACAGGAATGGCGCAGAAGCAAATTTGGCAACAAACCAAAGGCACTCAGGCGGTGGCGTAGGGAGGCTCTCTTCACAAATGCTGTTCCCACTCCAACACTAACACCCCCACTCCACTCTGCTCCACTCCCTCCCCCCAGTGTTACAATACTCTGAGGCCCCCAGAAAGCTTCAGACTCTCAAAATCTCTGGCTCCTCTTCTATAGACTAAAGAACCCTCTGGCACTGTGACGCTGTGACAGCAGACCCGCCAAGCCACGCTGACTCTCTTTCTCTCAATCATACCGAACTGCAGAAACATCAGCCTTTTCCGATGAGCTCCAGTTAGATGAAGAGGAGGCCTTGTCAACACTAAGGGGAAGCCTAGTAAAAGCGTCCATGCTGCCATCAGGAGAACATACACCAGAGGAAGCATTGAGCTAGATGTCTTGTGGACACCAGAAACACCAAACTGCCCAGGAGCTATGGGTCAGTGGTTGAGGACATCCTTCAGCCTAAGGCGAGTGTAAGGGAACCTAACCATCCCCTTCCCCAAGGCTTCAAAGGGAGAAAGGCACCCTCCTGTGTATTGACACTTTGATATCCTTGGAACTTAAGTTTGCACTGGTCCCAGAGATTTGATTTTGAGAACTTTGGAACATTTGGCACCACATTGATGGGATACCTTTGCAACAAGCGGGATAGACTCTATTCTTTTGAATCTTTAATTAATATGCCTTCCTAGGCCTTTCCACCACATTAAGCCTGGAATTTTTAAGCCGCCATTTTGCCACATTTAAAAAAATAAATGTATTTGTGTTTTCGGTACACAAAGTACAATTACACAATTAAATAAGAACCAACATAAACAGTAAGAGAGAAATAGAAAACGAATTTCAATATACATTATGATCATAATAACAACAATAAAAACAACAATTGATCATATATCAGATTATCTCAAATTCATTTTACATGAAAAAGGAGTGATTGATAATTATAAATCACATATTTGTCTTAAATCATGTTTGCCTTGATCTACAACCTTATTCAATTCTGAGGTGATTATTGAGTTGTGTACCCTGGCAGATCATGTTTTCTTTGACAATCTATTAAATGAAACCCTCCAAACTTAAACTTGCTATCTGGGCCTTGGTTCTGTTAACTCAGTGTCAGGCAATCATTCTTCTGGCCTCTCACAATATGCAAAAGATTGGGTAGAACGCATAGGAATCCATGCCTCTGCTCTTGCATCAAAATGAAATGTGCATGGAGGCGCTTGCTTGAAAGGCTGCAGATCTGACTCTATTGGGACTCTAAGCTTTGCTCAGTGAGTTCCGAGACTGGTAGACTTGTGAGGACCTCTGTAATGTCTAATTGCACATACACCTGAGTTAAGCAGAAAGCATCCTGGGAGATGTAGCTTTGTGGTAGAATTAGGCAAACAACCTGAATGCTGCACTTGAGAGACACATCCACCACTGTATTCGAGATTTGGCAGACTCTTGCTTTCTCATGATTTCTCATGAGATTCAACCTCAGGCATAAATCTTGTGTTTGGTGGGTGGCTCGCTTTTGGCAGACCATGCAGAACTGCTTAACCTCTCATAGAGCTTTGATGAGGCAATTAGAGAGCTAGAATCTCCTGAGAGGTATGGAGGAGGACATGCAAAATGCAGAGCTCACTTTCCGGTGCCCGGTGGGTTGTGCAGCGACATTATAGGGAGAACGAGGCTGGTGCACACTAGGAGCGAGAATTAGAGTATTTGCTGAAGCCATTCAACGCAGTGCTGTGCCTTTTTTCACATTTGATTCCTTGTTTCTGATAATTTAGATTTGATTGTGTTGCCTTGTGATGTTTCTCAAATGTTTACTCCCCTTTTGAGAAACACTTTTTAAACGCCTCATGATTTTATTTTTTTAATCCTTTACCTTTCTTCCTTGTAACCAGTTAAGAAGCTCTTTGTGAAAACATTTGTGACACCCTTTGGTATTATTTCTTAATCCC
The DNA here is from genome assembly GCF_040938575.1 of Ambystoma mexicanum. Taxonomy (NCBI): domain Eukaryota; kingdom Metazoa; phylum Chordata; class Amphibia; order Caudata; family Ambystomatidae; genus Ambystoma; species Ambystoma mexicanum. The sequence continues at coordinate 66,745,591 of NC_090937.1, read as the reverse complement.
TCTAGCTTGCCTTTCCCCAAACCTTTTACACAAACCCTTGTGAAAACCTTTTTGTCGTTGTTTGTGAGGTTTTTAAAACCCTTTCTCTTAGCAACCACATTTAACTAAAAAAATAAATGATAAAGAAAGAGATTAAAATAAATGTTAAAAAAGAAACGTTTTGTTAAACACAATACTTTTGTGAATGCCTCTCTGTTTTTTAAGCCCTAACCTTCCAACAAAAAACTAAAAATAGAAAATGAAACTCTTTGCAAAACCCTTCTTGAAAACATTTGGGACTCATGATGTGTGATTTTCATTTTTATTTCTCCTCCTGCCACCGGCACATTTTTTAAAGTAAATCTTTGTGACAAGCAATTCAATAACAAATACAATGTACTTGGGAAAATAAAGAAATATTTCCATAAAAGCATGATATAGCGATCAGTCAAAGAACATCAGTAAAATTGATATGAATATTTAAGTAGCTAATTTGAAAATGTGTGAATCATCTTTGAAATATTTGCATAATCATCTTATCCTCTATTTTCATATGGTATAAAGGGCAGAGAAAATAAAATGACCAACTGCAAAACAAATAAGGACGGGGAAGCGGGTAGTCAATACAACAATGCAGAACAATAATTCAATAGGCACTGCACAAAGTCTTATAAAATCTCTTTCTCTACATTTTTCAGGCATTGGGCCCGATTTCCCTTTGTGGTAAAACTGGTCTTCTTTGGCAGCATTTTGTCTTTTTCATCACCATTTCACACAATTTCAATCAGTAGGATAAGGTGGGACAGGATCTGTGTAGATTGTAGAGCTTGTGTATAAGAAGGTTGAGTATATTGATCAGGGGAGAAGAAGAGTAGAGGGGGAAGATTGAAGAATAGTCTTGAACAGTAGTCTAGTTTATTTGCACTACGGTTGATGAGAGAGATTTTATCAATGGGTAATTAAGGTGAGCCTAGATTGTCCTTATGTTGAGAAGATTCATCTTCAGTGCAGTGGCAGTGGCATGTTGAAGATCGCTGTCAAAGAGAACTCACACATTTTGCATTTTGCCAGCCATTGGTGATGGCAAGTGGACATTGGTAGGGTAGGATATTTGTGAGTGGGATTAGCACTGAGTGCAGGAAGGAAGATGAATTCCATTTTAGAGGATTTTAGCATCAAACAGAGCAAAGCCATCCAGTGGAGGTGAGGTAGCTGTTGAATCCTTCTGCAATAGCTTAGGGTGAATGATGGAAAGGTGAAACAGATCTTGATATCCTCTGAAAAATGGTGATAGTAGAAGCTGAAGAATGAGATGAGTTTACCCGGTGAGGAAGTGTAGAGAGTGAATGAATGAGAGAGTGAAGGAGTGAGTGAGTGTGAGAATTAATCAGTGTATGAGTGAGGGAGGGGACCACTTATGTATAACATACTGCAAAACCGATTCACCTGTTGGTGCTGATCACCACTGCAAAGCTTTTAGATAATATATACAAGCATATTGGACTTAGTCAGAGAAAATAAATGTCTTAAGACATGTTCAAAACAGTTTAGTATATGATTCCTATCTAATAGTGAAAGCAGCGGTCTCCATGGAATAGCTGGCTATGGGAAGACTGAGCAGATTCCTATTTCTTGAGTTTAGAGCAGTTACGGGATGGAAGATAAGATGATGCTTGACCACAGACACCTATGCCTAAAACACATTTTCTTGAATAATAGGTGTTTTTTAACCTGAGCCAGTGAATCAGTCTGTTGCCGGTTGATGCCCGATAATATTTCCTAAGACCAAGCGCAAGTCTCACAGCTGCATTCTAAATGGTTATCAGGTTGTTGATAAAAGACACTGGGAGACGGCAATATGCATTGCAGTAATCCAGCCAGAAGTTAATCCAAACTCCCAACCCCACTGCTCGATGCTCCATTAGGAAAAAGGAAGGAATATCCTTGTGGACTTTCACATGGAAGAAGCAGGTTTTCCTAATTTGAAAGATCATAGACGTATGACTGCAGCAGTTGATAGAGTGACTTCTGTTAGAAGAGTCAGTATCTTATTCTCTGAGATCATGTTTAGTGACCATGGGAGGGCTAAGAAAAAGAATTTCGGTTTTGGACTTATTCAACTGTAGCCACATTTTGAGCATCCATTCATGGATGGTAGAAAGGCAGTACTTGAGGTGGGCAAACTGAGATGATCAATGTTCAAGTTTAAAAATTAGATGCAGCATACAACTTTTATATTGGCTTGAATGTTCTTAAAAAGCAGACAGATGCAAAGATAAAAAAATTAATGGCGAGAGGTTTAATCCTTGTTTAGCTCTTAATTGGATATGAAAAATTGTGAACAGCATGAATCAAGGATAACCCTCAGGATTCACCCAGATGGAAAGGATGATAGCCAGTTAATGGTCCCTTAGCTGAAGCACAGCAATAATCTCTTGATCAAGTTTACATGGTCTGCTGTAATGAAGGCTGCCAAGAGATTTAGCAAACAAACCATGGTAGACTGTCCCGGATCCTCAGTTTCATTAGTACAATTGACTGGTCCAGATGGAATATTTTGATGAGTCATCAAAGCATGTTTCAGGCAGGAATTTATATTGTTAGTCATAGCAGGAACAAAGATTAAAGAACACTCTTGAATGACTGAAGTTGGTGTAGGATCTGCTTGAGAATTTTAAGTTTGGACAGCTGAGAGGTTAGTCACAACTTCAGTGCTAAAAAACTTTGTGGGAGGAAAACAAATCATGTGAAGCAACTTCCTGATGTGCAATTATTATGGTGTCCTCCTCCTCCTGTGTAGAATAGTACTGGCCTAGGACTGAAACATGGGGGATACCCAGTGTAATGAGTATGGGGAGAAGGTGTTTAAGTTCGAGGAAATGGTGAAAAAGTGGTCAGAGCGATAGGAGGCCACCCATTTCAGAACGGTGACTTTGATGCCAAGGGGGGAGATAGAGCGGAGATGGGATATTGTTATGTGAATCTTTCTTATATTTATTTTTTCTAGTGAAATTGCATTCTATCTCAATAGTACAGGTTTTTGTATTTCATCTGTTGATAAGGTTTGTATTCCAATCATGTGAATCTTCTTGCATTTTCTGTCTTTTTTAATATTTTATCTTTTTAATCTCATGCAGCGCTCTGTATATTATTTGTTGATAAGGTTTGCATTATACATACAAATTATGAACAACTCACCATTTATTGAAATGTCGCTCATGAAATTGAAAATGGGTTTAAACATGAAACTAAAGCTTGTATCTGTAAAAATTATAAACATCTGCTCCTGTATGTAAGTGGAGAAGCAGGTTGAGGTAAACCATTCTTAATGAAAATAACCAGCACATTTCTGCAAAACTTACCAAACAACAACTTTACGGCTGTAGTAACAACCCCCACAGGTTTAGCTGCCTACTACTGCCTCTCCTTGTAGGTCAAAACAAAATCAGAATACTAAAAATGATCAGCAGAAGCTGCTACTGAAGTACCCAGAATTCTGAAACAAATGAAAGTGCTCCTGATAGATGAAGTACCCTCATGTTGGCTTTAATTCATAGCAGATTACAAGAAGTCCTAAAAACTAACTACGAAGAACTGTTCGGAGGAAAACATGTTATTGTTTTTGGAGACCTACAACAATTAACACCAGTAAAAAAGGCCAACCTATTTACAAAACCTAAAGACACAAACAATGGTGCAATACCCTCGGCAGCATTGGAAATGTAAATGTATGGCAACATTTTCACTACATAGAACTGACTCAAAACACCTATGCTAACATTTTAAAAAGCATCAGAACTGGTCGGCTTACTAAAGATGCAAAATCCATCTTAAATAGTAGACTAATCCATGAGCTATATAGATGAAACACATCTACTCCTGATGTCATGGAACAATTAACACAACAAAATCTAAAATTCATGTCCTTAAGGCCAACCCTTGCGAGCTCTAGTCAATTCAATGAGACAGTGTTGAAAAAAGAAATACCCATACTGCATATCAGTTCCACAGACAAACTAGAAGTGCACAACATGACATTTCCTATGTGTCAACAAGCAACATCACGACTAAATAGCTTAGAAAAATGTATCTCCAACACAGCTGGATTGTCGAAAATATTGACTTTGTGTCTAAATTGCAGAGTAATTCTAAAATGTAACCTTGACATAGAACAAGGTTTAGTCAATGGAGCAATTGGTACAGTTGTTGGCTTCCAAACACATATCCACATGACAACGACATATTCACTTTGACAAACATGCAGAAGCAAAATAAATTGCCCAGACAATAGCACGTTTCCTTGTTTTCAAAGACATGTATGTACGCAGAGAGTCATTTTCTATATCTCTTGCATATGATATCACTACTCACAAATCACAAGGTCTAACCCTAGATCAAGCATTAATTGACATTGGCAGAACAGTCTTTAAAGAAGGTATGAGTTACGTAGCACTTTCATGTCTGCGTACACTCAATGGTCTATTCCTAGTTAACTTTGATGCACACCAAGTCAATGCTGACATTCCTTGTATCCCGGAATATAGCAGGTTATGGGCACTATACAAACTCCCATCTAGATATGTACCCTGTACCTCACAAAAAGAAACCTTTAAGAAGACAACTAATACAAACAGAATCTATAACACATCACCCAACAATGCCGCAAAAGAAACAATGACCAACGCCTTCTGCAACAAAAAATACAACCACAGAACTGACTAGTACAAGGTCAACTGCACGTCCATCAGAAAGCAAAGACACAAATGTCTCTTCTTCAGGAAAATCTGCAGGCCCATCAAACGCTCCACAAACTGAACTATCTGGTCCATTTAAATTCAGCAACACAACTGGAGTAAATTATTATGATAATGTAACAATGAATCTTCTCTTTCAATTGTCACCAATTGTTCACAACATTTACTTAAACGGCTCAAACCAGTTGTGTTTGCAAATGCTCATCCTTCATAGAAATGCCACAAATAATCCTAACAACACATACAGTGTCTCAGGTATAAAGCAAGAATTGGACAACTATGCAAGAATCATAACATTTACCATAAACACACAGGAAGATCCACAAGAATTCCTAATGTACTTACTACAAGTACTGGAAAACAAAAACATCCCTATTAATAAAATCTTCCAAATGTCATTCACGTGAAAACATACATGCACTCTCTGCAGCCGTGTTTCACTAGAGCACATCCCTAATGAACGATTTGTATATGTATCCATACCAAATTCTGAATCCAATACATTTCACCAGCTTCTGCAGAATGTAAATCGTGGCATGTTATGCCCTTTTTACAATTTAAACAATTGTTCCACCATACACATGAACTCACATAACCAATATGTCACACTAATGCTTCTAAGGTACACTGCAGATGGTACCAAAAATAACTGTAAACTTACAGGCTTCACACACAGCCAAGTATCTCTTGTAAAGAAAACCTTCCAATCAGTGGATGCACCTGATGTTCGCTGACCTCACGCCCCCCTCTGAACCAATCAGATGCCTGTCTGCCGACCGAACGGGGACATTTTTTTTAACCTTCTTTTTGGCCGTTGTCAAACAATCTACTGGACGGATTTACACCAAATTTACAAAATCACACTTTCGGGACCAAGCCACCCCTACTGGGGCAAATTTGGTGAAAATCCATCTAGCGGTTTGAGCTGTAGGCGTATGCAAAATAATGGTTACAATCTTTGCATAATCAATTTGACGCGGCCATATAATATTTTTGCAAAGTTTTGTGAGGATTCATCCACGGGTGTCAAAGTTATAAGTCACCCAAAAAGTGGTCTTCCTATGGGTTGAGCAACTTAACCATAACTACTGGGCCGCTACCACAGGCCCTGTTATTTACGTAAAAGGTCTACTACACAATCATTTCCTAAACAATTGGGGGAGGCAGAAACCGTTTCTTCAGAATCTGATGTCTCTGTTTCAGAAAATGATGAAATGCCTATCAAACTAAATTTTTTAGAGGAAATGAGACTTTTATGTCAAGATGGAAAAAACCAAAAGAGGGGCAGAGGCCGTGGAAAGAACAGAGGAGGAGGAAGAGGGAGAGGAAAGGAACAGAAATTGTCAAAAGGAAAAAAACCCGCCGAGGCCGTCGTGGGAAGCGGCTCAGATGTACATCAACAAGGCAGGCTGACGCGCTCTGGAGCGAAGTAGTAACAACAGACAATATGAATTCTCATCAAATTGTCAATATGTCTTCCCACACCCTCACGGGCTCACAAGCATCATTGCTTTCATTGGGCTTGAATTTTTGTCCTACCACTCAGTTTGACTATGTCCAGTCACGTCTGGACTTTGACAAATTTCTACGGAAAATCAGACTAAAGAAATTCTTTTCCATCAATCCCCCGCCAGTTAAACCACCTGTGCCACGGGCTGGCCGAACTGACATTCGTATTTCTGATATCTCTACCTTGACTGACTAGGCCTGTCTCCAGAATGAATTGTTTGATCCCTCTACTTTTGATCCAGTTGACTTTGACATTGATCCCAACTGGGATATACGTACTAAATTGAAAAATAAGTCCAGGTTCAACCCTCAATTTTCGGTGGGGGGATGTATTGAGGCATTTCATGATTTATGTGTTAATGATTTTCGTAAACTTCGTAAAAAACCTTTTAACAACAAACAGAATCTTACCATCCCACAACGATCGGCCCTTAATGAATTGCAGAATTTGCCTAACATTGTGATAAAACCTGCCGATAAGGGTTCTAATATCGTTATTCAGGACAGGGAATGTTATGTGGCTGAGGCTAATCGTCAGTTACGTGATCGGTGCTGTTATTCCAGGCTTCCAAAGAATCCTTTTGTCGAAATACAGTTGGAGCTCACCGCCTTATGTACCAAATGGGCCGAGAAAGGCCTTATTGAGGATGAGCTTGCTAAGTTTCTTGTGCCTGTGAGTCATACTATACCCACCATATATTTTCTGCCCAAGACTCATAAATCCTTGATCCATCCACCAGGCAGGCCTATTGTAACTTTGTGTGGTTCTCTCCTTGAACATATGGCCCAATTCATAGATGAGACCATGTCCCCGTTGGTGTCAGTCCTGCCTTCATATTTACGCGATACCAAGGACTTCTTGAGTCACATTTCAGATATACCTTGGGAGGAGGGCTTAATGTTAGCTACCTTAGATGTTGTTTCCCTTTACACATCTATAGATCACACGACTGGATTGGTAGCCTGCAAACATTTTTTGGACACTCGTTCTTTGAACTATTTGGGGCACAGTGGTATGATTTTGGATATGCTTCTGTTCTGTTTAACTAACAATGTATTTCTTTTTGAGGGTACCTTTTATCACCAGGTCAGAGGTACTGCTATGGGTAGTACATTTGCGCCATCCTACGCTAACCTCACCATGGGGTGGTGGGAAGCTACTTTCTTGTCTGAGTTACTTTCAGTTAGTTTTTCTACACAAGTTATCGGTTGGTGGCGGTATATCGATGATATTTTTATCATCTGGAAGGGAAATGAGAATGAGTGGGGATCTTTTGTGGACAACATTAATAACAATGTTGTGAATTTGAGATTCACTGAATGCCACAGCTATACTCAAATTGTTTATTTGGATGTTAATGTAAGATTGGACAACCTAGGCATTCATACTTCCCTACACAAAAAACCCACCAACACTGGCCTTCCCCTGCATGCAACGAGTAGCCATCCGCTCTCCTGCAAGAACAGTATCCCTTATGGCGAATTTATTCGCTTTCGGCGCAACTGCACAGACATTCAAGAGTTTGATCGCTGTTGCAGGTTGGCTGCCACTGACTTTCTACGGCAGGGGTACCGAAAAAAGATTATTGAAATGGCTTTCTCCAAAGCACGGTCACTTTCAAGGGAAGTGTTACTACATGGGTCTGCCAGTAGGAGGAAAGATAAGGGTCAGGATGAACCTCGCCTTATTGTTACATTTAACAAAGCCTCTTATGATGTTCGTAAAATTGTTGCGAAACATTGGCATATTCTCAGGCTGGACAAAGATCTTGGCCCATTACTCTCCAAGTGTCCCACAGTAACCTACAAACAGGCACCTTCGTTGAAGGATAGACTGGTTTCCAGTTATTTGTCTCCTGTCCAGAAAAATTCCACTAGGACCAATTGGCTACCCACCTTACCCAAGGGTTTTACCAAGTGTCAAAAGTGCAAAGCCTGCCCTCATGCCACTAATTGTAAATCTTTTGTACATCCAATTACGGGTATGGAATTCAGGTTAAAATATTTTATCAATTGTGAGACTCCGTTTGTAGTGTATGTTTTAACATGCCCCTGCCGGAAATGGTACGTGGGATCCACAACATGTGTACTTAAGCTCCGTATTTTACAGCATCTCAGAGCGATTAAGAACTTTGATCCCTATGGCCAAACATTTCAGGCAGGAACACGACAGTGATGTTCATTTGCTTGCATTTTTTGCTGTGGCTCATGTACCAATTGATCCGAGGGGAGGTGATCGCACTCTGAAATTGAGACAACTGGAAACTAGGTTTATCCTGGACTTTGATACTAAGTATCCCAATGGGCATAATGTGGATGAGGAGTTACATACTTTTGTGGGAACGTAATTATTCTGTTTCTTTATGCGCCTACACACACCTCTCCTTTTCTCTTGCTCTGTGTTATGTGATCCTGGTCCCTTGCCGCCATATACTGCTTTTCCCATTTGTTTATTTGGATTTTGGCCCTGGCCTGGAATTGGTTGATTTATTTAATTTGCATTTTTTCAAGTTTTCCAACTTTTTTAATTGTTCAGTTGGTCTATGTTGGCTGTCTTGCCCTTTTCTGATGTTTAGGGGGTTTGAATGTTGGGAGTACACGATTGTATCTGTACTCTGTAATTCTGGGTGTTTTTGACATTGCTTTTTTCATTGTAAATTGCCTTTACTTTTCCCACAAGCTTCAATATTGCATTTTGCACCAACATTTTATGATTACCAACTTTTCTGCCTATCTAATGCTGCTAGAGTCATAAGTTTACAATCTAATGCACTTGCACTTTACATTGCAGCCTGCAACATGTTTTTATCTTAAAGGTCGCACATATTGACTGTCCCCAAACTGTCAACAGAGTGTTCATATTAGACAGCATTTTTTGTCCCAGCTGTGTCTTCTCTATGTATTATTATCATATTGCCTTGGTGAGCTAGACATGCACTCGCATTTTAAATATATATATTTTTATATATATTTTTTTAGCTATTACATACATATTTTTTCATAAGCTTACATAGGAATGCATTTGCACTCTATGTCACAGCTGTGGACTGCTAATTTTTGCTAATTTTTGCTAATCTGTGCTAATGTTTGCTTTGAGTGAAATTTGTTTACATCCATCTCACTGCATGTCCTTTTACTATATATCTACATGTTTGGTGCTGAATTTTAATGTGCTATTGATTCTACTTCTATTTTTAACCTGTTCTTTTTATGGTTAATGCAGTTTTTTGCTACACTCTAAAATGGCCGCCATGTTATTGCGCCAAACTGTTAGCTTGTGTTGGTAGGCAACATGGAAGAAGGACCCATTGTTAATATCTACTCTCATTGTTTTCATGTCTCCCTAACGTGATCAAGCGCTCGGAGAAGCGCGAAACGCGTCGTTAAGGACACTGCCCTGGCGTTCTGTTTTGTTTGCTGTGTGTCTTTTGCCTACTATTTTTAACCATCTATTAAACTCGTTTTTCTGGCACTTGGATTCGAGTTTGCTACTTTGTTTACTGGGACCTGCAGACCTCATGCTTGGAGTGCGGTTTTTTCCTTCCTCCATGTCTTAATGATATATATATATATATATATATATATATATATATATGTTATGGTTAAGTTGTGCTACTAAAAACCTATGAAATTCAGTAAAAAAACTTTGTTAAAGGGACGTTATGGTTAAGTTGCGCTACTAAAAACCTATGAAATTCAGTAAAAAAAACTTTGTGAAAGGGACGTTATGGTTCAAAGTAAAACCGAAAAACCCCTGAAATTCGCTAGTTATGGTAAGGTAAGCATCCATAACTCGCGCCACCACTGTGCACTGCTAAGACTAACGCCCAGGACATCAAAGATGACATCACAAATGTCATTGATGACATCCCTGATGACATCACATGTGCATTTACCTTTCATGAAAAGTCTGTCCAAGGGATTCTTATTGTAATGTTAATTAAAAAAAAGTGTCAAGGATCATTGGAATAAATATCATGAGGTATGTAGTGCATTAAGCAAAGCATTAATACAAATAGCATTGTATTATCACGTTTTTTCCAATATACCAAGGTACGCATGTAGTAAAATAGGCATAGTGTGCAGCAGAAATGATGGAGATGCAAAATTAATAATCTTGCCATGTTAAATACTAAAATTATAAATGCTTTCTTGTTAGAGTTTTGCATACTGTAAAACATTTAATAAGTACCTAATAAAACCCACTTACTACATTATTGCATTACTGCACACAAAACACAATCAGACAACTACACATACAAATATGAGCATATACAGGAAAAGTGAAGTAACCCAACTGATTATCTTCATGCACAGAAATGATTGGCCTGCTTCAAAGCTACTACTTCCCTATGTATAACTATCACATATTGTGACTAGGCCCTAAGGAAAGTAGTGTAAATGCAATGTTTACAAATATGAGCATACCCAGGGAAAGTACAGTAATAAAAAAACAACATAACTATAAGACAGTGTTGATAACCTTACTAATCATCTTCATACATAGATGGCATTGCTGTCTTCCAAGTCTGTGTTTTCCCCTTTGTATATGTTTCATATGCTGTCAGTGGACCCTAAGTGAATTACTGTAAGAACATATTTCAAGTATAAGTCCACAAATATAGTACTTTTTGAATTTTTAGTTCCTTACTGTTACTGGCCTAGATATATGAGTAAAGGAACAAAGTGTGAGCCAGGCATCTGATGTCATCAGTGATGTCATCAATGACATTTGTGATGCAATCTTTGATGTCCTGGGTGTTAGACAGTGCACAGTGGTGGCGCGAGTTATGGTTGCTTACCTTACCATAACTAGCGAATTTCAGGGGTTTTTCGGTTTTACTTTGAACCACAACGTCCCTTTAACAAAGTTTTTCTACTGACTTTCATATGTTTTTAGTAGCACAACTTAACCATAACGTCCCTTTAACAAAGTTTTTTTACTGAATTTCATAGCATTTTAGTAGCTCAACTTAACCATAACGTCCCTTTAACAAAGTTTTTTTACTGAATTTCATAGGTCTTAAGTAGCGCAACTTAACCATAACGTCCCTTTAAAAAAGTTTTTTAATGAATATACATAGGTTTTTGGTAGCGCAACTTAACCATAACGTCATTTTAACAAAGTTTTTTTACTGAATACACATATACATACTGTGAATTTGATGTATGTTTACTAGGATTCCCTTACTTTATATACATGTAACATAAAACATGCTGAACCCCCAGCAAGTGATTTTGATATCCGCGGACTGTGCGTATGCCCGCGGACCGACGCTGAAATGGGGGATGAAAGCCATTAGCAACCTAGGTTCCCAAAGCGGAACCCGGGGTGCTAAAAAAGAGGATTTTGCTTCATACATCAGGACGCCTGTGGCGTTCCAGTATAGGAAGGAAAATCCTTTTCCAAGATGGCCACCATGGAAAAGGAAGGCGAGGGTTCCATACAGGGCCCTCTTCGCTTTCCATGGCAGCCTGCAGAAGGCAAAAAGAGAACCCTGTGACCATGTTACCACGAGCACATTTTTCTTCCCTTTCAGATCTATCCTAATTTCAAATAACTTTACCACAAAGCCAGTCCCAGGTGGACATGGCCACTTTAAACCTATGTTTTCTCCCTTGTGGTCATAGCCAGTAGCCAGATTGTCTGGATCATGACCTTATTTCTTGAATCAGATAATCTGGCCACTGCCCATTGCCACAGGCTACTCCTCATTCACTAAAGGTATACCGCTATTTTTTTATAGCTACATTATGACACTTGGCAAATAAATAATATAAATAAAATACTGGCACATTCTCAAAACCATGCTTGTAGCTCCTTGCCAATGCTCCTTACACAAGTTTCTACAAATCCACCCATGTTTTATTTTTTCTAAAGTGTCAAATGAATGCACACACAATCATCATACAACCTAGCCCCCACTTGACAAAATCCATTCAGACTGTATGAAAACATTTATATCTAGATAATCTTTTTGCAAACCTTTGTGTAGATTTGTCAAATGGGACCACAAATTTAAGCCTTTACATTATTTTGGCACCCCCCCCTCTAATTTTGCCCCTCTTGACAAAATCCCACCAAACTTCACAAACACATTTATATCTAGATCGATTATCAGTTTATCAAAATAAGTGTAGATTCATCAGATGTCACCTCATTTATAAGCCATTACATTATTTTGGGATCCCCCCTCTAATTTCCCCCCCTGATAACAGAATTGCACCAAACTTTGTAAACTCATTCGCAATCAAGTCATAAATATATCATCCTCATCACCCCTCACCTCCTTAGAGATTATTTGATACGTTTGACAAGAGCAATGCTCAGAAAATATTATTGTTCCGAGGGTTCAGGCATGTATTTTTATACATACGTTGATTGATCGCACTGATGCACCTTACCTTAGTTTTCCTCTTTTGTACACATGCGAAATCTGGCAACAGGGCGTGGCCATCGGCCTAAGGCTGCGGTATTCAAACTGTAAGGCGCGACCCCCCAGGGGTCCGCAGGTGAATCACTGAGGGGGCCGTGAGAGCTCAGCATGAAATATAAAAAAAATATATATTTTTTTTTAGATTGGAAGAAATGGGCAGAGTGGCTCACATGGTTGGGCTGAAGCATGAAACTGTCTCAGGCAACAATGGAAAAGTGGCCCACAGTTGTAAATGGATATTCATTCCTTTAGTCAAAGACTGGGCCTCATTACAACTATGGCAGTACGATAACAACGGTGCCGGTAAGCTACCGGCACCGTTGCTTCATACTGCCATAGTAAAAGTTGTGCTCGTGGGTGCCTGACAGGCCGTGTGCCACTCGCGAGCACAGCTCATAAGATGCCTGGCACCGATATTAACGGTGCCAGTGCATCCGAGCTCCCCATTCCCATTGAGCCCTATGGGTCTCAATCGGGAATGGGGATCTACCGGTAACGGCACCCACGAAAGGGCAATTATCAGGTCCGCATGACCCAGGAATTGCCCATTCGCGGATGCCGACCCGGATACAACTCCGGCGGCAGCCGTGCCGGTTTTACCAGCACAGCTACCGCCAGGGTTTTAATGAGGCCCACTCTTTCAATAGTACCCAAGGGGGTGCTTTGTGTTAAAATGTAAGTAAATTGTGATATATTCAGCAACAATGGTAAACAATGGTCAAAATGACTAACTGCATAGTTAAGTAACTCATAAAACTGGTCCACATTGGCCAAAATGGTGGCCCATTTTGACTGGCCCACACTAGCATTTTACATTTTTGGTACAGGCATTGCCCTATAGCCCAGTCCGAGCCTGGCGGCTCATCCATTATGGAGGAGCTATGGAGCCAGCCCAGTGAAACAGTGAGCACTCCCTCAGCTGCTTTTTCCAGCTGATGGAGTGCTCCTGGGCTGGCTGAACTGTCAAAGGGAAAACTGTTTTTTGCTTCTTGCAGCCATATCCCATCCCATCCTCATCCCCCCTCACCTCCCCAAAGATTATTTGATAAGTTTGACAAGTGTGTTGGGGAGAAGTTGGACCCCCACCAGGGCTTCTGGGGGTCCCAGTTATGGGAGGACCCAACACCTCCCATTTTGCCCAAAGAAATGCAGCAGAGTCCGAAGCAAGCAGCAACATGTTCCAAACTGCGTTTATTTCTGGGCACCAAAAAAGCACACAGAGAGCTTCGTGCACAGCGAAAATCCAAGCACCGTCTCCCCCGGGGCTGGCTTGCAAGCCAGCTTTGTAACACACTGCAGGCTGACATCACAGAATTGGACCAGCTCCCAGAAACCTATCTCATCCTGCGATTGGCTGCTAAGTGATAGGTTACCTATGTTGCCCTTTTAGGAAGCCTGATCATTGGACATTAGGACTTTTGCGTCAGTGGGCTGGTTTAACTGCGCCAACCCCATTACCTAATTCTAAAATTGTTGCATTATGAATTTGTTCCCATTAGTTTTAGCTGAAACAGGCTTTTCACCCCTGGGCCCTCAGCGTTCATTGGCCAGAGCTGAGCCATTCTTGTTACAATTATGTTTCAAATGATGTGTGGGTCTTTGCGAAAATGTCTTTCGTTCCCAGGCGAAAAAACACTGGGCCCTGGATGTTCTGCTCTGAATCAATCGTATTTGTGAACAATTAAAAATGCTTGTCTGCCAAAGTTCACTGTCGTTCAAGGAAAGGAATCTTATCTTACTGTAAGACGTTGGCTGCTCCTGGGTTTGCGAGGCGCATTGCTGAAGTCAGCACGAATCCCAACTGCGGCTGGTGTTCAGTGGAACAAGTGTACTTTGGCTGTAATTTTCTTGAAACATGGCTTTACACTGTGCAATTAGATCAGGTTAATTCATACAAGCATCTGCAAGCCTTTAAACAGGGATTCTTGTGTTTTGTAGATTCTGGTATTGCTACATTGAGGCTAATGTAACATGTAGGTTGCAATGTTGGTGAAGTGGGTGTCTCTCAGCATATTTGTCACCCATGGGTGTAATGGATTCTGGTACAAATGATGAGTGCGCTCCTTATTCTTCCTGCTGTTCTGCCTCTTAATCTGCCTGGGGTGAGGGGGCAGGAGTTTGATCTCGATTTTCCCTCTTCAAGTGCAATGTTGTGTTTTTTAATATGTTTATACCGCGATGTCCGCGGACACCAAGCACGGATACAAGATGGCGGGCGTTTCCAAAAATCGGACGCACTTCACGTGCTTCACCATCCAATCAGGGGACACATCACATGTCCGCGGACATGACGCGAGCCGATTAGCCAATCGCTGTCCTGCCCACGAAGTGAACAGGGAAGTTTGTCCACGGAGCAGACATAGATATCACAGATTTTTTTTGACCTACTTTTTGGTCTTTTTAAAAAAACACTACGAGACGGATTGTCACAAAATATACAAAAGCACGCTTTCGGGACCAAGCTGCTGCTCCTGCCGGAAATTTGGTGAAAATCCGTCCAGCGGTTTGGGCTGTAGGCATGCGCAAAGTTTTTTCCCCATTCAGTCTATGGGAAAAAAGAAATGTTGGGACCCCCCCCTATAACTTTGCCCCCCCGGACCAAACCTCAGCAAACTTTGCAAAAAAAATTCAGAGTGGGCCATATACTTTTTTTTCAAAGTTTGGTGTGGATTCGTCCAGGGGGAGCGAAGTTCTAAGCCGCCAAAAAGATTAGCAATTTAACCATAACTATAGTGGCAGTGTAATATATATATATATATATATATATATATATATATATATATATATTAATAACAAAATAAATAGAAGAATGGTAAACTTGAGGCAATGGATGCAGTTTAGGAGGAGGAATATGAGGAAGAGATAAAACATGAGGAGGCAGATGTGGGGTAGCAGGTGGAACATGAGGAGAATGTAGAACAAAAGGACATATATTCGTGGCAGCAGGCGGAACATAAGGTGGAGCATGAGGAGTGTCATGGTGAAGAGCAGGAGGAGTCAGAACATGATGAGAATGTGGGACAGGAGAGCACAGTTAGATGCAGGGCAGGCAGAAGGTGGTCAGACAAGGAGTATTCACAGCCACAGGAGTTAATGAAGGAAGCTAACTGAAAGGATGCTTCTGGCTTCCGTGTTCTGGAGGGGCAAGGTGAGCCACAAGACAATGATATCCACCAGTAAATTAAGCAAAAGTGTTTGAGATTAGAAAACTCTCTATGATGGAATGGAATCAGCTTTCATGTATTAGCTAGACCCAGAGTAATATTTGTACTTGGAGATATTGTATAGCATGAAGGCCAAGAAAATGACTTGTGGTAGAATCCCAGAGAAATACCTGATGTTCCATCTATTCTGTAACTTGGTGACTCAAACACACATTTCAATCTTTGTCGCTGTTGTGCAGCAGGGAGGGCCTGAAAAATGTTCATGCTTGTTACTCTCGTGCAGCAGTGAGATCCAGAGAAATGTCATGTTTGCAGCTCCTCTACCCCAGAGGCAACCTGAACAATTCCAATGTTTGCGGCTTTCAAACAGCATGGAGGACCTGGCTTCTTGCAAAAAAGTTTGTGTCCCTGCTCACCGTTTCTTTCATCAATCCAATGTGAGTAGAAATGACTCAGTAATTCTTACATTAGGGGATGCCAACAAGTATCGGTCTTATGGGGTACATGGCCTAAAACAATAGATCAAAAAAAGGCCACATCATGGAACTGGTGTTGACACTTATTACACACTGCCCAAAGCAAACTTCCAATAAGAGGAAGATGTTAAAAACAATTAATTATACTCACAGGCATATCAGTGTATTTTAATCAAAGTATTACAAAAAATATGTAACAAGATTTTTTGTAGATCACAACCAATATCGTTAAGTCATAGTTTTGCTTCATAAGCAGAGCAAGGATGGTTTCTTGTGTAAGATGACTAGCCGAGTAACATGGATTTTCCAACGCATTTCAAGTAGTCAAACTCTTCTTCAGAGAAGTCTTCTAAATTAAGAGAGAATGGGTATAGACACAGGCCAACGTGTGTGACTAAACATAAACATCAGTAATAGCACTACAATCGAAACCCAAATGACTGACTCCTGAATATATGGGTGAAAAAGGTTCATTAATGTAAAACCAATGTGAAAAAGAAAAATACACATTCATGGTTCACCCTAGCTAGTCAGGTGACTAAAACTCCAAACTGCTTGTCAATCTGAATGTGCATAATATGGATGCACCATCATACTACCATGTGTATCCCTAGTGCATGAATATTTAGCTATATATTGTGAATCACCAAACAGAATAACAAATGAAGCAGCAGGGCCCAGGTGATACAGATAAATGTAAGCAACAGTTCAAGATTGTAAAAAAGGTAATACAATCCACGAGGCACATCTGAAACAATGTTAAAGAATTCAAATTTCAAATATCATAAAGCACCTAAAATCGACCAGTACTATAAAGTTTAAGTGGGACTTAAAAAGAAATAAAAAAAAGAAAATAGGGAATTAATGTAACAAACTGTGCTCACAGTCATAAAACGACATCAGACTTACCTCACATTTCACCGTCGAGGTCTCGTAATAAGCGACTATAAACTAAACCATGTGCCGTCAGAATATTAACTTCAATAGAACGGGAAAACTGCATCAAGAAAACTACAGTGGAGATAGAAAAAATACTCAGTTCCGCAGTTTTAGTGCTGTGTGTAATGTACATCATTACGAGCAGCCGAAAAGGGGGTGGGAGGGCAAGCTGAGGAAAGAAAGGGGAGAAACCGAAATTATCTTACGATATGAAGTTTGTTCTTTTAACCAGAGTGTGTCTCTAAATGAAAATGGTATTAAACGACCAATTTCTACCCACAAACAAGACCAAGACCAGTAAGTGACTTTTCTAACAACTATCTACTAAACAAAGTTATATAGCAACAGAGAGTCAAATACCTGACATTTCATGTTTCCTGCTCTTATGGAGCAAGGAGAAAGTGGGCCATTTTCATTTTGTGGCTCTCGTGTAGCAGGGAGAACCTGAACAAGTGGAAACGGCGTTTTCTGCCATATTGGACATTGCCTCTCTGTAAATCACCGTCATTATAAAATAATAAGAACGCAAGAATCGGAAAAAAGAAGCACAAATGCTGATGGTTAGAATCAGCAAACAGCTATCAACTAAAGCTATCCAATTGTGTGCTCCAAGAAGCACTGCCATTTAGTAATTTATTCCAGAACATACATTGCCACAAAAGCATCACAATGCTCAAAACATATTTTAAATGAAGATAAAACTTTATCAATATGTCGATGTAAAAATACCTCATATTTCATCATTTCTAAAGGTCGACCTATGTCGAAGAATTTATCTTGTCCCATATAGAATTCCAATTCAAATGCAGCAATCAAAAGCATTAAGATGTAAGTAAAAGTAAGCATTCCATGTCACCATATTCTTACATTCACCATTACAATAAGCATAGTAAACATAGTACAAGATTGAAAGAAAAATCAGCAACACTCACCCGGTAGTTGGTAGGACACATTCTCTGAAATCACCTGAGTGCAGCGCAAGTGCAGTTATAGTAGGAACCTGTCGAAGGTTCTTCTTTGCTTGCTGCATGGACCTATTTCAGTGTGACCCTATTGACTCTCGAGTCGAAAAGCACAAATCACCTTCAGCTGCAGTTACAGCAGTTTAAGCAGTCAAGAGCTAAAAGAGCTGCAGAGCTGTTGCTGAGTGTGAATAAAGGCACACGAGTTAGAGCATCATGGATTACTTGAGAAGTAATTCTATAGCAATGGACAGTGAGAAAGATGCCTCTCGTGTGAGTGATACATTTGTTGCTACAGACTCCAGTGTGAATTACAATGTTAACCTCTCAAGCGTGGACTTGCTAATTTCAGGGGAAGAATCACCAGCACGATTTAGCTTAGCAGAGGGAGAATATACTCTCACTTCCAAGGAATATAAAGAAAAAGATCACTGACTTCTTTAGAAGTAGAAGCATGAGTGAGGGTAACCTGCTAGCTACATCAAAGCCCTTGCGGTCATCCTCATCACTGTCTCTTCACCCCGCTGGGTGTCTAGTGACAGTTAGTCTTACAATTATTGAACACATAACGGTCCATTCTTTGGGAGCCCTTTCAGACACCCCAGCATTGTGTATTACCCAATTAGAAGACCAGAACGATGTGTGATTTTCTTCTTCTTCGTCATCGTGTTCTTCAATGTCTCCTCCACAGCCCCACTGGCCTCAGTTCCAGCACGATATAAGCACATCATCTCTAAATCAGCATCTCTTTTTTTTTCCTCTTTCATGACTGTACTTGCACACTCTGACGGGCCAATTCATGGAACAAACGTGCAGCGAAAATCTTGGCGCAAGCTGGCGCAAGCGTGAAAAAACAGGCGCACGTGAACGCGTGCAATTCATGGAAGTCCCTGCACGGTTTCCCTCGGGATGTGCGCCAAACCCATGCATAGCGCACCCGGGCGCACACGTCATTGCAACATCCCAAATGCCGTGCACGAAGCGCACATGGAAAGCGTACAACGTCGGCGCACACACCAAAAAGGGGGCGGGACACGGGGCGTAACACACGGAATGGGGAACAACGTGTGAAAAAGAAGGCGTAACTGGGGAAGTACTGCAGGGAAATACACGGAACACCCACACGCATGCGAACAACACGTATTCATGGAATCGAATACGGGAAACACTTGCACGCTAAAAGACGCGCATAGGCGTCAACACGTCCATCACACGAAGGCAGGTGGAAGCGTCCCCACGCACAGTATAAAAGTGCGCGCAAACAACAAACACGTATATCCAGCTACAATGAATGCCCCGTCTGTCGCAGCACTGATCGTGGGACACCGCAGCAGGAGGAGAATAGCCAGGGCCTGCATTTTTTGGCCACTGGGTCATTTCAGCAGACAACTGTCATAGTGGGGGGGGGGATCTCACAGGCCACGCAGTCACGTTGCCTACACCAGGTGTTGGCAATCATCACTGCACGCCCCTCAGTCCGCAGGCACATATACATGCTCAGAACACCCGCAGAAAGGCAGGCCATGGCCCAGGACTTTTACAGGGTGGCACACTTCGTCAAAGTGCTTGGTGCCATAAATTGCACCCATGTGGCCCTACGTCCACCTAGGGCCACTGAGTACATATATCGAAACCGCAAGCACTGGCATTCCATCAACGTGCAGGTCGTATGCGATTCAAAGGGAATCATCACCTCTGTCTATGCAAACTACCTTGGCTCTACCCATGACAATGGGCCTCATTCCGAGTACGGCGCTAACCAATGGCGCTATTAACGCCTTGGTTGACGCCGTACCCGGACCGGCAGCGCCTTGGTGGATGGCGGAATTACCGCCCCATTCCAAGGTTGGCAGGGCGGTAATTCCCCAATCCCCATTTACCCTTCCCCATTCCCATTCTTGCCCCATAGGGCATAATGGGAGTGGGGAAGGCGTCAATTACGCCACCGTAAATTACGGTGGCGTAATTTACATCAAGGTCCCTTAGCGCCATGGTTTTTAACACCTGGTGTTAAAACCACCATGGCGCAAAGGGAACTCGGAGTATGGCGGTAAGGGATTACCGCCACCGCTCTCGTTAGCGGTGGCCGCTATCCCTTACCGCCATACTCGGAATGAGGCCCAGTTTCATATACAGAATGTCCACCCTGAGCTGTGCCCTGGAAACTCGGCAGCATGGCGACACATGGCTCCTAGGTGAGTACAAATGCCTGTGCACATGCATGCATGTCACACACAGCCAAATACACAAACCCCAATAATCACAACCATTATCACCTCTCCAGGGGACAGTGCCTACCCTCTGAGCAACCACATGATGACGCAAATCCGGAACCCCAACACACCACCCCAGGTAAGATACAACGCTGCACATATTGCAACTAGGGGCATAGTGGAGCACACATTCGGAGTGCTCAAGTCACGCTTCCGCTCCCTTGACCGCTCTGGCGGCCAGCTACTATATGCATCCCCAGTAGTGTACAGGATCATTGTGGCAGCATGTGTCCTTCACAATGTTGCAACACGGCAGGACGTACCGGTGGACATGGTGGTGTCCCACATCCCCAACCACAGGCACAGGCGCTGCCCATGGGAGGGGAAAGGGCACGTGGCGAGGCAGCCCGGACCCAGCTTGTGGCCACATTTTTCACCTAAACTCCCACCCCTGCGGAGGGCACACAGGCCTGGCACATACCAGGTGACAATCGATGATGACAAAGAGACAGTCAACTGTCACAACCTTAACATCCTGAGAATGTTGCCACGGAAGTGCTACATTGTGTGCATCCCTAGCTACTTAAACATAACCAATCCGGTGTGACCAAAAGGAATACATGCAAGGTGTGTATCACCCCCACCCGCAAAACAGGCCATCACAATCCCTGGTATGTCACCCAAACCCTCCCAAACCACATCACCCTTGTCTGCCACACCATGACATGGCATGCAATAGCAAAAGGCCAACACATGGCCAATAAGATGCGAAGTGACATGTCACAAATGAAAACTGGCACAAGACAATGATGCCTGACATGGAATCAGATGAAATGACTGACCAACAACCTCCCACACATACAAACTCAGACACAAATGCTGTCCACCAGTCGTAGCATGAACACAACACTTAATGCCTGTTCACATGCACATTGGGCATGGCAAACTCCTGACTCCCTAACCCGTGTGCTGTGTGTGTCTCTTGCAACACACTGCTCAGCACACAGCACATTGAGCAGCATTGTGTTGCAGATACACATTGAGCATAACATGAAAATGAAAAATCAAATCAATAACCAAATAACACATGTACAGGATACCTAAATGGTAATAGATCATGTGCTACAGGGACACTGCGGGCCTGAGAATGCAATCTGTGTGCACCTGTGGCCATGGAAGGGTGGTTGTACGTGTGGTGGATCATTGTGCAACTGTGTGTGCCATTATGGACATGCACTCAATATATGCATGTGAAATCAAGTGACCCTCAGTGTCCTGTACACATCACATGTGAACACTGCCCATGTGAACACCCCAGCATGTCAACCCACACCAATCCCCTGACATCTGAAAAGTAAAGACAACACAGGAACAGGCATTGACCAACACAACACATCATGTACATAGTACCCCACAATTACAATGTCAGAGTGCCCAAAACACTGTAGCCCAAGCCAACTGTCCAACAACAAAAGGCCCTCCCTCATTTACACATCACTGTGACCTTCTGAACAACTGTGTCTGGGGTATGTAGCCTTCTTTCTTCAAGTCTACCTGGCTACAGGATCACCCTACCCCTTGATCTCCATGTTCCAGCTTGCGTGTAAATAGGGTCCAGCCACCTCAGAGGCCACGTTGACTGGTATAAATACCAAATCACAGAGAACTTCAAGTAGCCAAACCCACAAACCAAGGGAAAAGCCTGTAGGCACCAAAAAACCCTGGAAGAGTCTCCAGTAGATGACTTGAAGTAGCACGAAATGTCAAAGCACATGTACAAGCACAATGATAGAACAACCAAGGTAGCACAGTTGAACAATGGTCCAACAGGATAGGTACCATTTATGGTACATAACATACAATGAGGATGCAACAAATGATGGGTAGTGTCACAGCTCCGGTGTCCAGGTGCAGGAGTGGCACAAACCAACCACCCCCTCCGTGGTCTGGGCCCCTGCAAGGTCAAACTTACACAGGCCTCTGAGACCCTGGCGGGGAAGGAGGGTCAGGGATATGTTGTTTGGACAGGCATTGGTATTCAGGATAACCGGAAAGAGGGGCAGGAGAGGGGAGGTGGATTTGCAAGGGAAAGTAGGCAAAACACAACTATTCACAAAAACACATACTCAATTTGAGAAAACATGTTCATCATGCACATTGTACCAAATGAGTCAAATGCAAGCCAAAGAGAGACTTATCTCTGGGGTGAGTGCTGGCCTCCTGCCTGCGCACTCTCAGGTCCGGCAACAGGACCAGTTCAATGCTGCAAAGAGAGCATGAGTTACTAATCTGAATGTGTGTTTACAACACACACACACTGTAGAAACTAGGAAAAAATAAGGTGTCTGTACCTTATTTAAAACCGGTGCTCACAGTTGACCCTTGTCGGGGTTGCACGGTGAAAAAATTAAATTACTGAATCTGTTTATCTTCAATATTTCCAATGATTAGTCGTGAAAAAAAATATATATATAAATCACTTTCATTTTCACCAAAGAAATGTTGAATTCACATTTCTATTCCCATATCTCATTTTTAGTGAGGCATCACATAAATACGTGGGTTGTTTCATGAGTTAGTACATGTGCCAATGCATTTCGGTCTATGATCATCTTCAGGGCTGTACTAGTTTCAAAACACTGTACAATTATTTCAAGTAGGGGAACACAACAATTACAATCGGAATGGTAAATATATAAAATGTTAAACGCATACCCCATGTAGATCCGGAATAGTTCGAAAGAAGGAAAGAAAAAATAGGAGCAAATAATGTGGTTACGCTTTTCAAGATGAACCCGCTATATGAAATCAACCAATGCATGCTAAATTCTATTTAAAACATTCAGTACCTTGTGTGTTGCTGATAATCACATGGTAACGTGTATTTTCGTAGCGCCCAACGCTGCTGTTAAATGTAAAAAAAGGGTCTGTAAGCGTGGCGCCCTAGGTACGAGTAGAATAACGCATCTGCTATGTGGGGGATTCTTACCTGCTTGTCTGTTGACAGCAGTCTGGACTCGAGCGCATTCGCGTGTGAAAGCGAAATGCGCGCTAGCCGCAACGCTTTTCTAAATGTCCATGGCAACGGGGGCGGGGCGACGGGGAGCGGTGGGAATGCCGCCGCACGTACTCCTCTGGCCCCACCCCTCTGTGTTGGCACACGGAGAGGCGGGGTTGTCGCCATGTCGATATTGATGCCTATGAAGAACTGTGTATGTAAGATTAATACAATCTATCTCTTGTCCCTTAGAACAGGTTCTATCTGTACAACACTCCTAAAAAGGTATAGACACACAGCGCATCTTAAAGATACGAAACACTGTAGTGCATATAATAGAGGGGGAGGTAGATGATGTTCAATGTTAGAGAACATGATCTGACTCCATGTCGTGGGGTATATAGAATGGTCGGGGGAAGTAGGGGTACACCAAACATATGTTGTCATGGGGAAACATTTTCTAAGTGAGGAGGAAACCACAGCACAAGTAAAAAAATTGCTACTTGTTTACCCGATCAGTGATGACCGGGGTTCCCTCCATATATGTCCTTCAATTGAAAGCAAAGTAATCGCATTGTGAAAATACCTGGTAAAGGCAGGGGACTCGCATTTTAAATTATCCAAAACTTCAATATATATGTAAAATTGGCAAACCCAGATAATGCTGTCATTATCATTACATCAAAAATATATCTTTCAGGCTCCTAGAAAGTTCACAATGTTCTAATGAGGGTAACCCATATGTTCAGAGGAAGCACATGTAATTGATCTCTCATTGATGCCTTTCGGTGTCAATGCGCTCAGTCTGTCAATCCAAAATGTCTAGCGTTGGTCTATTCGCTTTTGTAAATCTTCATGTTTCTCTCTCCTTTGGACCTTTTCTAGAATCACAAATTTGATTTGTGCCAAGTTATACTGTTTGTTTTTCCAGTGTCTGGCCACTGCTGAGTTTGTGTTTTTGTTCCTGATATAGGATCTGTGCTCATTCCACCTCGTCTTCGCTGTTCGCTGTGTTTGACCGATGTAATACAGCCCACATGGGCACTTAATTCCATAGATGATACCTGATGTATCGCACGTGGCATAACCTGCCGGTTTGATCTTCTCTCCCTGTATATGGATGGTTTATTGTATCTCCTTTCATGACATAACCACAATTGCTACAGTTTAAACAGGGGAATGTACCTCTACGATTAGTGTGTTTCTTCTTCTGTGGTGGTCTGGTATGGATCAGTCTGTCTTTAAGGTTAGCACTACGTTGGTAGGCAAACGTGGGAGTTTCCTTAAATAGGTGCTCAACTCTTTTGTCACAAGTGACAGTGTTCCAGTTTTTCTTTATAATAGACTTCATTCTATTACTTTGACGTGAATTCTTTGACACAAAGACCAGTGGTGCTGCGGTCTCTTTTTTACTTGTTTGTGGCTTAAGCAAATCTTCTCTGTTTTGCGTAGCTATGTGTGTTTCTGCAGATGTTACTTCTTCCTCTGAATAACTTCTCGCCAATAATTTCTTGCCCATCTCTTTAACTGCTGCTTCATAATCCCTTTGTTTGCTGACTAATCTCTTAACCCTGAGCATTTGGCTATAAGGTAAGTTCTTGATCAGGATTGGTTGGTGGAAACTAAGTCTCTGAAGTAAGCTGTTTCTGTCTGTGCTCTTTCGATAGATCGTTGTTTGGTATTCTGTTTCTGAGATGTTGATCTCCACTTCAAGGAAATGTATAGATTTCAGTGAATACTCATAAGTAAATTGTATCCGTGGGTCAATGTTGTTTATGTAGCAGAAAAATTCCAGGAGACGTGTTTCTGTGCCTTTCCATATGCCGAGAATATCGTCGATATATCGGATCTGGGTGGGTGAGTGGGTGAGTGGGTGGGGGGACATGAGTCGGGGCCTGCTGGCAGGTGCCTGTCACTGCTCGGTGGGTAGGGGTGCAGGGGGACATGTGTTGGTGCTCACTTGTGCATGGTGGCATGTGGGCTGGCTGGCGGGCATGGCCAGGGTGGATGGTCTGCCTGCGGGGCATGGCCAGGGATGCAGGGTAGTCCCCTGTGTTGTGCACTGCCTGCAGAGCCTGGGGAGGGTGGAGAGGGCACACCTGGGAGCATACACACTGCCAATTCGCGTTGGGGCATACACGCTCCCCTCACGTGACAGCGAAAATGCATGTAAAACTCCCCGCGCACCCCTCTGAATACATGTAACCCACTCGGCCAAGGCATATCGTGTGTAATACGTCCCACACACCCTTCAGAATACACGTACCCTGCTCACACAAGGCTTATCACGTGTAAAATGTCCTGCGCACCCCTCAGAATACACGTAACCCACTCGCACAAGGCCTATCGCGTGTGATACTTCACATGCACCCCCGAAATACACGTACCCCGCTCGCACAAGGCCTGTCGTGTGTAAAATGTCCCGCGCACCCCTCAGAATACACGTACCCCACTCACACAAGGCCTGTCACATGTAAAACGTCCTGCACACCCCTCAGAAAACATGTACCCCACTCGCACAAGGCCTATCGCGTGTAAAACTCCCTGCGCACCCCCATAATACACGTACCCCTCCCGCGGCACCGAAAACATGTGTAAAACTCCCCGTGCACCCCTCAGAATACACATACCCCACTCGCACTAGGCCTATCACTTGTAACACGTCCTGCGCACCCCCAGGATAC
Organism: Ambystoma mexicanum; assembly: GCF_040938575.1. Classification (NCBI taxonomy): domain Eukaryota; kingdom Metazoa; phylum Chordata; class Amphibia; order Caudata; family Ambystomatidae; genus Ambystoma; species Ambystoma mexicanum. The sequence goes on along the minus strand of NC_090937.1, from coordinate 66,719,476 downwards.
ACGTACCCCGCTCGCACAAGGCCTATCGCGTGTGATACTTCATGCGCACCCCTGAAATACACATACCCCGCTCGCACAAGGCCTGTCGCACATAAAACGTCCCGTGCACCCCTCAGAATACATGTAACCCACTCGCACAAGGCCTATCGTGTGTGTAACTTCACGTGCACCCCCGAAATGCACGTACCCCACTCGCACAAGGCCTGTCACATGTAAAACATCCTGCGCACCCCTCAGAAAACATGTACCCCACTCGCACAAGGCCTATCGCGTGTAAAACTCCCCGTGCACCCCGAGGAATACACATACCCCTCCCGCGGCAGTGAAAACATGTGTAAAACGCCCAGCGCACCCCTCAGAATACACGTACCCCACTCGCACTAGGCCTATTGCGTGTAACACGTCCTGCGCACCTCCAGAATACACTTACCCCGCTCGCACTAGGCCTATTGCGGGTAAAACTCCCCACGCATCCCCAGAATACAGGTACCCCTCCCGCGGCAGCGAAAATGCATGTGAAACTCCCCGCGCACCCCTCAGAATACACGTACCCCGCTCGCACAAGGCCTATCGCGTGTGATACTTCACGCGCACCCCCCAAATATATACAGGCACCCCATCCACCCGGGAATGCCCCACAGGCAGCCCACGCCACTGGCCTTTGCACCATGTACTGGATTTGTGCACCGAGTTCTATGAATTACCCCCTAAATGTCACAAGGCCCAGTAGGACCGTTGTCCATTTCTATTTATTCATTGCCAATTTAATTATTTATTTGCTCCCTTTTTCCCTTCCCTTCTGCCTTGTGGCGCTTTGAAACACTGTCTGTTGTATGTATATACCTTACAAATATCCAATAATTAAATAAATGAATAAGAACAGGCACTTAATGTTGTGCTTAAGTCCCTGGTGAAAGTTATTGATATGATTAGCGGGGAAATTAAATTGCACACTGTGGCTTTAAATGTCATTCAGTAACATGCGCTCATTAACGGAGAGGCTATTGGAACTACAAGGGCTAGAAACCTTGCTGGAGAAAGTAACTCAGGTGGCCAGTGAAGGCACACATGCTATTCACAGATAAGCATTCTGACACCCGTATTATCTCATGACAGCCTGCCATCAACACAGTGTATGAAAGAGTTTGAGAGACTAAACCAGTTGGCATGTGAAAAGCCAAAAAATACATGTTCATTGCCATCTGTAATATGTGTTTCAATACAGCTGGGTGAGGTCAAGTCTGACAGTCCTGTGGAAGACATGAAAAGGCATGGGGGAAAAAACAAAGAAGACTAACAACCAAAAGTTGAAAACAATCAATAAAAGTTTGTCCACAAAATTCTTCATAGATATGTTCTTTAATAATCCTGCAAAAGTTGGGGAGATATGTGGTCAGAACAGCAAACCTACATCAATATAAGGGGACCAATCTCTAGTTGTGGGGACTCAACAAAATGGCATACCTTAACAAACTTGAGGAAACAAAAGAAAAGGAGAAAGAGGACACTTGCCCATTAAGCAAATGCTGCTGATTTCCCAACCTCTACTTCTACTGCTACGCAACATGATTGGGCAGAAATGACAGAGTAATCTCTTTGGGTCATGTCACCACTAGAAATACCATGGAGAAGGTCAGAGGTTCAATCAGTATGCCCAAGAAGGGCAAATGAGGAAAATGCATGCCTGACGGAAACAACCAACAAGTTTGTAGGGGAAACAGGATGCAGAGATTGCAAATCCTCTATCACAGGATGGATTGTGATAGAATCGATTTTCAGTAGGATAATAAGATTTTGTTAAATCAGGGAAACTTACTTTTAATATATTATGAAAACCCGTTCTCAGACTAATCACATCAAAAGAGACTTGACTGTGGTGAACAGAATTGTCATTGTGGTTATAGTGGTACAATCATGTATCAGTGAAGATATCTTATTGGCCACTGCAGAGGAACTCAGAAAAAAAAATTGAGACATATCCACAAATACAGATTCCCCATGTTATCATGATCATATAGATAGTCATTACACATTCAGATAGAAATTACTGTACCTCACTTGGAAGTTTCATGCACAAAAGTGGATGGTCCCCACTCAAAAATGTAATTTGATAGAGCGTGCTGCTGAGCCTGATGCTAATGAGCAAAACTGGTCTTGGCTCTCAGGAGTATTGGGAGGGTTAAGAAATCATGTAACAATGTGTCACCTAAAATTCTAGCAATTGCTTAAGTAAGAAGAAGCTCTTGTGGAATTTGTGAGGACATTGTTAACTGACATTAAAACATGTGCTTTGTTATGATCACAGGACATTATTATGCTTCAAGAAACGTGGTTAATGCAAACAGCCACCATAGATGGCTTTTGGTCAGTGGCACAACTGTCAGTTAGGGGGGATAAGTGTAGGCAGAGGGGGGCCCTCTTAGTTGCTGCAGAAGGCACAATTATAGACGATAAAACAATAGGGATCTTAGCTTTACACATTATTATGAATCTGGATCAAAGCAATATACATTTGCTTAACATTTAATATAATGAGGCAGTTTCCAATTTAGCCACATTTTTATGAAGTTTGTCCATAATTCTCTCCAAATGGGTAGCAAGGTTTGGGAATTAATGTATTATTGTGGCTTGAGATATAAAGTCCATCTATTAGGTGGACTACTCCCACAGCCTTAATAACACGGCTGAATAATTATTGCACAAACATAAACCTGATGCAAGGGGAATTCAGTGGGTTGCGCTTTTTGCGGATTGCTTTTTGTTTCAGCTAAATGGCAATATTGAGGATAATCTTCAGGGGTTGAAAACCTGGCATAGAAATAATAAAGTATCTAGTATTGATTATGTTTATACGTCAGAAACTATTTTCAACATGTGCCAAAAATGTGAGGTTTACCCTCCCGGTTGAGCGATCATGTTAAGCGTGGCATTTCTTGAATTTTTAAGGGCCTAAATCAAAATGAAGTCCTGATATTGAAGAGGATGGAAAACTAAAGTCCATAATCTGTCAACCATGAAATATTGTGAGCTTCAACAATTTACTAGTAACAACATTTGATGAAACTTCGTTTGAGGCAATAATCTGAATTTTCTCCCCTGACGATTTCCCACCTTTTGTCAAAATGATAATGGAAGAGAGTATTTCGTATTGTTGGCCCTCTTTGAGCAGACCCCATAGGTACTTAAACGAGATCCAGGATAACAAAACATGTTTGAGGACACAAATAATTCAGGTCAAATCCAGTTTGCTCTCTCCAGAATAGAAAGTTGAATCTCAGATCCGCCAGAGATAATAAAGACATGAATTTTTGGAAGCAGACTTCCAGCATAAACCCATCTCAATCTGTCATCCAGGAAAATTGTATTCTAGAATGTAGTTGGGGTGAACACTGCAGTAAGTTATATTTGCAACCTGATAATGAAATAAGGCGTGACTCGAGAGTATAGTAGATGGTTCCTTGATTTTGATGTTGAGGACATTATGATCATTATCAATAAGTGCAGCAATTTGCAAGCACTGATCCCTAATGACTATGTAATCACATTTTTAAGGACAACCCCATTTTTTGGGTGAATATCTTAAATTTACTATTTATGCAGATTTTAAGAAACAAGCATCTATTTCCATCTTGGAAATCTTCCATAATTGTACCTATCTATAAAAAAAGGACTCGAAATTGGACCCACTTAATTATAGATCCATCTCCCCTTCTAGAAGCCATTGCAAATATCTTTTCAGATTTGGTTCTAAGGAGCTAAATCATTGGGTGGTGGTCAATAATATTCTCAATAGATTCCAAACAGGTTTCCGTAATGGAGTCAGCTCGAACCTCAACGTTACTTGATTGAAGAAATTCAGAGAACTACTTAGAATATTTTGTAATTCATGGACAGTATTGATCAGCGGCATCTATCCTGAGCTTTTGATAAGGTCAATCGAAACAGGCTATAGGAAAAACAGAGGAAATGGGGATTGGCCAACCATCTCTTAAGTATATTGATTTATATTCATTCTAACACTAATTTGCAAATTAGGCTGACAATGCAACGAGACATCTCGAAATGTATTCTTAAAGTAGAGGCCTGAGGCAGGCATGCATACATGCCCAAAGTTTGTATAATTTGTACACAGCAGACATGGACAGTGAGCTAGCAGATGCAGATTTTGTGTCCCCAAAAATAAATGGGGTCAACCGTTTCTGTATTTCATATGCGAATGATGCGATTCTGCTAGATACCACACACACTGGACTACAAAGACGTTTGACAGCCATTCACAAATAAACAGTGAAGAATTATCTTGTAATTAACACCAGTCTAAAACTAAAGCCATCCAATTTGAACGTACACAAACAAAGTGTCTTTTAATTGGTAGTTGAACATTCAAAATTTAGATCTTAACAATTAATTTAAATATTTGGGTCTCACGATGACTGCAAGCCCAAATCAAAAAAACCGGATAAAGACAAGAAAATAAGGCTATACAGTCGAGAGCACAAATGAAATATCTACATTACAGGTAGAGGAAGTTTTCCTTGTTGATTACATTCTATGAAGGGAAGGTCATTCCAGTGGTGATGTATGGCTTAAAAACTCATCAGCTGAAGAGTAGAAGGTCTGTTATGGAAGAAATTACTTTGTCTCCCATCATGTGTGCTGATTGAAGTGATTTGCTTTGTGTTGGGGCTGTTTTCAATACATTTTAATTTTTATGGAAAATACATACCCTTTCCAAAAACTGGATTTTGCGGCCACCAAATTCTCTTTTTGGGCTCTTTTGTAAAGGTCAGGTGGGGAATACCTTGAGGTATGTAACAAATTGATAAAAAAAATATTACTGTGAAAGGTATGAAATCAGTGAGCATAATGTAACATCTAGAGCAAGTCAAACAATCTACTTACAGAGCAAGACTGGTATGAGACGTGTAATTCAATAAAGAGATTTGAACTTTACCATAACATACACAATGAAACTCAAAGATTGGGGAGAGAGGTGCTTACCTTCTTCTGACACCCCCTCGCAGTATCTAAGAAACATGATGAGGTTCCATGTTAACTTACTTAATACAAGAGAAATACTGTTCATTAGGAAATAAATAGATGTTTCGGTGGCTTTGTGCAGGTTCTGTGGGCTAGAAGATGAAAATCTTAAAAACCTGGTAATGGAATGTGGTCTCCTAATGAACCTGCCCCTGCTCTGCTTCAGTCACTTTGTACACGATGGTTCGTTTGTGTTAATAGAAAGCCTGTGGACTCGGATTGTCCAGGAAAAGTCCCTTGGTTTAACCTTTGCACTTTTATGTTTTTTGCAAAGGATTCATTTATTAACTTATCAATAGAGGAAGGTGTGTAAGCGAGTATAAATACAGTTTATTATCTGAATAACCGTGAAGAATAATAACGTAAATGAAGTGTGATACAATTATAAGGACGTTCTTAATTAATTTGTACAATTATTAGGATGTGACTGTATTTTGACGTCCTGTTTTGCCTTTACACCTGATTAGTGAGTAATGCTGCTCATTGAGTACTTTAATGAATATTTTAATCAATATAAGAGATATTACTGACACTGGTTAAATTCTATTTGTGTGAATTTTGATATTATTTATTAAAATACAGTTAAATCAAGCATAATAACAAAAAGAAAAATATGGCTTATTGATGTGTATGATTTGTTTTTAACCCATAAGCACAAATAAAACAAGAACATAAGAAAGGGTCTGTGGGAACTATGCACTGCTTGGAAAATGGGGCTGGAGCTCAGCAACCCATACAATGGCAAAGCAAAAACTTTTGATGGGATGAGAGTTGGACATGGGGGTGGTATGGTAAGTAGATGCTGGTGGCAGGGCTGCATATGAGGACTTGTAAGTTAATAAAAGTCATAGGAGTTCATACCAATCATGATGTTGCATTAAATGGAACCACAGAGGTGGTGTCCAAGTTTGTCCGACCCTTCCCCATAAGATCACTTTTATTTCACAGCATGCGCATGGTGAGAGGTTGTCCTTCTGTGGGGTGTGCATAGGAATTTCACCATTTGGATTGTCATGTCTGCTGAACTGGCAGGTGGTTATGTTGCTGGGCATGCAACAAGCTGACATTTTGCACTTGCAGATCTGCAGGCTGAGTTTGATTTGCATTGAACATACGTGGAGGAGTAATTGTGTCTCTCTCTTTCTTCTCTGTAAGTATGACATTGCCCTGCCCTCTTTATCGTCAGTGGTTTCCAGAATCGTGTGTTGCAGTTTGGACTCAGCTCTGTCACATTCTTTGTCTTGCTCATGATCATTATTTCCAGACTCATTAGTGCATTGGGTGGTGAGGGAGATTAGAACTACCCGTGTGCTGCTACTCTAGCACTGTCTGTTGTGCCACAGTCTCCTCGTTATATGCAACTAGCAGGTGTACCCATGCTTTGCACAGTAATTCCTAGGGCTGAAGCGTGTAATCTTGAAGTGCCGTACCTGCATGTGTATGGTGTAAGCATGTAAGCTTTGTATTGTTGAGGTAGCATGCATTCATCAACTTCTGTGGGAAAAGAAGTTCCTGTCATTATCATGAGAGATTTGCCACAATGTGACAAACAAAGTCGTTGTGGATATTATTGAAGAGATATGCTCGGTTTCCTGTCACTCGCATTACTGAAAAAACGCAGTTTTGTGTCACCCGCATGACTTCAAAAGTGAGTGCTGCTAAAGTCAGCTCGAATGCTGATAGTGTTGAAAGTTTAGGGACAATGAACTGCTGATGTTTTCATAAACTGCTGAACATTAGGAACAATGAACGTAGAACTACGGCTGAAATACAACGCCAAGAGCCATATAGCAGGTGTAAGCATTGAAGACCACTTAAACATTTCTTTTAAAATTTGACATTTTATACATTTTACTTTGTCTTCACCATGAACCTACCCATGTGCCACATTTCGTGTTTGTAGCATGTTGGGAAGTATGCTGAACATTTCTAACAGACACACACACATATCCAGGCATTGCAGACCGCTTAAAAAAAACAACATTTTATGAATTAAGATTGTATAATTGTTCCATTGCCTACACCAGGGAACCTACCGACATGCCAAATTTCATGTTTGTAGCATGTTGGGAAGTATGCTGAATACTTCGAACAGAAACACACACACACAGCCAAGCATTGCAGACCGCAAACATTTGAAAATATATTTGTTATACTTTTTACATTGTCTACACCATGTTACCTACCCTCATGCCAAATTTCAGGTTTGTATCATGTTGGGACTATGCTGAAAATTTTGAACAGACACACACACACATATCCAAAAATTGCAGACCAGTTAAAAAAAATAGAAAAATGTACATTTTATACTTTTTACATTGTCTAAACCATTGAACCTACCCACATGCCAAATTTCAGGTTTGTAGCATATTGGGAAGTATCCAAGCATTGCAGACTGCAAAAATTAGAAAAAAAACATTTTTTATATGTTTTACATTGGCTACTCCATGGAACCTACTCACATGCCAAATGTCAGATGTGTAGCATGTTGGGAAGTATGCTGAACATTTTGAACAGGCACACACACATATGCACAAATGTCCATTTAATACATATATAGAAGACAGATAGATAGATAGATAGATAGATAGATAGATAGATAGATAGATAGATAGATAGATAGATAGATAGATAGATAGATATGCACCTCTCCCACTTCAGCCCCTGAGACAGTGCAATGAACCTCCTGCAGCCGCAATACCCGACAATGCTCACTTTATCCTGCACACCCAAATGATGTGTTGCTCAAGGTACTGCTGAATGTGAAATTGTCGCTTTCAATTTATTTAACACACACAATTACTGCATCCCCAATGCAGAGAACAGCTTTTGTGGCTGAATAAAATGGTTATCTTCTCACATGCATCTCCCTCGACCTGACACACTTAGGTGCTCTGGACATGTTGGCACTCAAGTTGAACACATTTCTTCCCCAGCCACAAAATGACGGCTGAGTGCACACTCAGTTAATGCCACTGTATTGCATCTCCTGCCTCTAGATGGCTTTGGGATTAACTATTCCTAGTATTCTGTCATAAATAGAGGCACAAAATGGATCAATCAGTTAACATCTCTGAATAATAATTCCATGTTTCCCTTCAACCAAGTCGATTTAATTTATTTTTTTCTCCCTAGCCCCTAGTCTGTATGTCATACATGGGTGGTCACTGTGATTGTCCACTTCCCAATATCAGCCACAAGAAGAAGGCCTGCATGGTGCTGATTCAGTTCCAAATATTTCATGTAATATCCTGCCTAGAGCCAACTCTGGGGGTTTCCTTTCACTAGTATTCTTTCCTAAGTAGTCACCAAAAGATGGCTTATTCAGATCTAGTCACTGAACAGTAATATAGCCTTGTAGACGGCAGAGGGAGGGGTCACTATTGCGGGATTATGGCCCCTCCTGAGATCTATAAGGCTATTGGCACATAGTGGTAATTGCAATACATGTGTTGGAGTTTCGGTGGCGAAGTAAAAACGTTCAAATAGTAATTAAAGTAAAGAACAAACTGTATTATTAATGCCAATGTGATTTATTTTGTAGTATACAAATAACAAGGTTGTCTTCATAAGTTAAGCATGTTTATTTGAAACATGATTTAACTTGACAAGATTGAATGTGAACATGCATTAGGTGTAACCTAAAAGTACATGATTTCTCTCAAAAGTAAATGAAAGCATCTTTCCCATATTTTAGCTTTCTCTTTGGTGTGTTAACTTGAATGCTGGAGTGAAAAAAATACCTTGCCATAGAGGAAGTGTATTTTTGAAAAGAAAAATATCTTGCCCCAAAACTGCTTTGTTGTTCCACTGCCTGCTTTGGGGCGTGAGACTGTTCAAAATAAAGTCAATATCAGTAGTTATTGACTGCACTCTGAGCATTCGGATTGGCTGAGAGGAGGTCAATAACGTTCCTCATATTCTAATACCTGGTATTTCCTTCCCACTCATTTCTGGCAAGAAATGTCAGGTGTGTGCATATGCCATGCTAGGTGATCACTGGGATTCTCGACTACTTGCATTCACAAAAAATATCCCACTCGGTTATTGTCACTGATAATAATCTCCTACCTGGTTGAAACAAACCTGGGATTTTCAACTTCATAATAATTGACAAGGAAATGTCATGCATGCACCTGATTGGAATTCTCGCCTCCCTAATACTCACCATAAGAAGTTGACTTGTTTCTTGCAAGATCAGTAACAATGACTGAATGTAATCTCCTGCCTGAAACCAGCCCAGTAATGTTGTGTTTGCGAATAATTTCTTATAAAGGGTCACACAATTATGGCAAACTAAATTACAGACACTGAATGACAATCTTTAATCTCTGTACCTATGTCAGTCCCCAGTCAGGCATTCTGCAGCTTCTAGAAACTATTTTCTCACTTTAACCTTGTGCCTTTGGGGATAACACATCTAGAAAGCCACCACGACCCTACTCTAAGGCAACTGACTAACAAGGGTCACAGTCCTACATCATACTTACACCCCCACAGTAGGTATTACTTTCAGAGTAAACCCAGGCCTAAAGAACAAACAGTAAAGAAAAACTAATGGACCGTCCATGTAGTCAACAGGAAGCACACATTGATATCTAGGCGGCTGCAAAAATAAGCAACTTTCTTATGCTACTAGTACAAAAAGCTTTGTGTTCTGAATATCCCAGCTCTAAATATGAATGCCATCTACTTTTCGCTGAGGTACAAAGTGCTGCGGTTTGTTAGTACCTATAATGTTCTAGTTGGATTGGTAAAAGTCACACCCGGCAACAGCACGGATTCCTGTTCCTTTTTAGCTCCCTGACCAGTAAGTCTTCAAAATCCTGCAGAGCAGACTGCGGATGTGGAGTCATTCCACGCCAGCGAATTTAAGAGCTCATTCAAAATTAGCCAGAAACGGGTCTCCTTCTTTGAGGTACAGATTATAATGACTTTTAATTATGTCATACAGCAGGAATAATGATGTTTCCAGGCTTTCCATTGATGGATTTACTCAATTTACAAGAAAGCGTTGAGTTTGGGTTTAGCAGGAATGTATAGTTTCCTGTTTTCCTGCGTAGGCCTGTTGACGTGCTGTATTTCTTGGGCGAGCAGGCCACTGCATGTTGCGTTTTCTTTGGGTTATACTAAAATACAGTGCCCTGACAAGAGATCTGGAACATGTTTGGGCTTTTCTTCTAAAAAAAAAATCTATTTAATGCAGGGAGGATTTCAGGAACAGTTCCCAATTCTGTGGACTCACCATCAAATTGCTTGTTGTAATACAATTCCGTTAAGTGCATATCTATAAGAACCCCAAATGGCCACTGAGGTACATTAGCAGTTGTTATTTTATTTGCAGTCTGTTTTACTCATTTAAGAAACAAGGTAGGAACAGACAATTCAGGAAAAGCTGGCCACCCTCCAAGCAGACTACTTCTCATAATACACAGAGCACAAAGGAATCTCTTAAAATGGACTCTGTTAGCTTAGCAGAAAGGCGGCCCTATTATTACGAACGAATAATGTGCATCAGACCGCCTTTTTACTCAAAGTCCATGTGTAAAAGGCGGTCTGTGTTACTCATTATGGAATTCAAAGTAATAATAGATGCAATGCAGTAAAAGATGTGCAATTCACTTGGTTTCGGTTGTCCTCGGAAAGTTTGGTAGCGAAGATGTACACACACATGTGTGTGGGTAACTATAAAGGTATCAGGTAATAAAATCGCAGCAAAAATGCTGTGGTTTGACCCGGTAAAGGTGTACCCCATTATACCATTTAAGGGAAGAGGGGGTTGCAGGGGTGTCCCCCACACCCCTTAAATGGTATGGGTCTGGGGGTTGCGGGGGTGTCCCCTGTATCCCTAACATGATTGTGGCAGCAAAACCACAGCATTCTTGCCGTGAAATTTTGTATACACAGCCATTTTTGCCGCAATTTTAAGACATGGAACCACTATAAACAAGTGTGTGGCGTCCATAGAAAGCCAATACTATCAGCAACAGGAATGTTGTCTATGGCGTCCATAGGAAGCCATTACTATCGGCAACAGAAAGGTTGTGTATGGCGTCCATAGAATGCCATAACTAACGGCCGCAGGTATGTTGTTTATGGCGTCCATAGAAAGCCATATCTATCAGCAACAGGAAGGTTGTGTATGGCGTCCATAGAAAGCCAAAACTATCCACAATAGGAAGGTTGTGTACGACGTCCATAGAAACCCATAACTATCTGCAACAGGAGTGTTGTGCATGGCGTCCATAGAAAGCCATTACCAACTATTTGTTAATTTGGGCCACCTATAAGTCAAAACTATTGATTTAGAGTAAAGATAGGGAGAAATGGCATATGAGGAAGGACACACAGAGCTTGAAGGTGTTGTTTTGTTATTTGCCCACCCATTGACTGCCCATGGCCATGCTAATCTCTACAGCCATTCTGATCCAGTTCCTGTCCCTCCCCACCCGAAACACCTCCTTATGGAAACTCTTTGAGCTCACTTTATTCAAGCCTTACCATCAAACATGATTTTTCAAAGCAGTTTTCTGAGAGTTAATGACTCACCTTGTACTGTAAACACACTAATGGTGTAATAAAAATGTCTTAGCCAGGTCTGCCTTCCGCGACACAATTTATAAGCAGTCTGCATGTCCTTCACTGCATACTTGTTAAAAACAAGCATTGGCAAAGCCACCATTTTTGACTTTGTGTATAGGTATTGGACATTTGCCAGGCACTGCTATTAGATGCCCAGGTACTCCCGCCATTTTGCACCTGATACTGTCGATGGCCAGTTAATACTCCTATAGAAGTGCCTGGCATGTGCCTTTCCCAGGCCTACACAAAAGCCCAAACTTATCAATGCTTGTTTTCTGAATGCTGCATCTTCCACTGTGCCTTGAAAGAGAATTATAGAATGAGTAGCCATCTGTTGTGACATCATTGTTGGGAGCTACAGCATTTCCTGTGAAATGTATTTCTTTCAATTTTTGGGTTGTTGTGGGGTGTGGGGAGAGGGAAATGGTAGCTTTTCTTTTGTACGTAGTCCTTTTATGCCTCCACCCTACACAGCCTGCAATACAATATTAGTCCATAACGGCTAGTGTAGGGGGTGGAAAACTGATGCAACTCGGCATCTCAATGTTTGTGCTTGTTGGTTAGGAGGTGGCACTTGTAGCTCCTGAGTGGAATATATCCCCATTATTGATATCTATCCATCCATGGTTGTATGTATATTTCCCCTTTGGCTTCTGTGTAACGTCTGGTAGACAACTAGAGCAAAGTTTGAGTTGTCTATGATGTCATTTTGGAAACCCAAGCTGAAATCTACTCCGTTGGTGATAGATGCCCATCGTTTTATATAGTGTATGACCCGCTCAGCTACCCTGTCCCACCCCATCCACCACTCCTTTTGACAACACTACATGGGATAGATAGATGAGACATAGGGACACGGAGACAACCTGGGCAAAAAACATTATATGTGGACCTGCCTTAATAGCAAATATCTCTCTAGTTTCACCCTCCTTCACTCCGCACACCACTGGCGACCTGGGGAAGCAGAGAAAATGTGGTATTCCCCTCCTGTGATTCCATGCCAGTGGAACATGACTTTCTTTTTCCACTAGAATGTTGTCAAAGTGGCATAGCTTTTAGACACACATTTGTATGCTAATGGCTCTTTATGCAGCCATACACTCAAGCATTTAATCGGTTGCATCTGTATTTCAAGTGTACATAAATTAAATGTGCCTTAATATTTAATGTTAATGTTAATGTTAAAGGGCACTTGTACTGTGCACTATCACCACCAGAGTGGTCCCATGGCGCTATGGCAGATCTGAAAGGAGGATGGCGAGGGGGGACAGTGTTGTTAGTTGGATATAGCAGGAATAGGTAGAGTGAGAGTTGTGATGTTCTGTTGACAGCTTCAGTTCGGTTTGCACCGTTCCCTGAGCTTGGGTGCCACTTATGGGTCAGTACAATTCCCATGTGCTGTTGTGCATGGCTATGTGTTATTTGTTTGTTGCAGTGTGGTAAAGTGTGTGTGGTTTGCCATGTGGATATGTGGTTGTGTATATTTGCATTAGAGAAGTGTATGTGGAAATTGAGGTTTTAGAGTTGGGTTAATGGGGATTTTCTTTGCTTTGGACGTCTCTGCTCATTGTCTCTGTCAGTCCTTTGTGTTGGACATTAAGAGGCAGTTTAGTCTATAGGCACAGCTCAGGGTGGTGACTTTCTTATGTAGCTTTCTAGTGGTTTGTGGGCATGAGAGGTTGTGAAGTCCATCCCCCCGCCTCCGGTCTAGAGATGATTAAGTTTGGGATTTTGGGTTATTCCCTGGGATAGTTCTGTGTGGCCCCTACCCATAAGGGATTAGGTGCCCGAAGACTTCTTGGGTTGCCAATATTGCTTAATGCTCCCCGGTCTGTAGCTGGGGTTTCTGTTTCCAGGATATCTATTCGAGTGGGGTCTTGTAGGGAGTGTTTTTTTTCTTTTTTTCGGATTCCTCCCTGGCGTTTTCTTTCAATCTAGGTTTTTGTGGCATGCTCTGTTTCCAGTGGAGTCTTTGTTTCTCCTAGTTGTTCCCTTCAGATTCTGATGTGAAAAGCCAAGTTTTAAGTAGTTTTCTGAATTTCAGGTGATTCTTTGGGCCTCATTACACGGACGGCGGTAAGGGTTAACGGACACCGTTAATGGTACCGGTGATAGTTAACCCTTACTGCCTTACTACGAGGTCCCTTTGCGGGTTGGAGACTTTAACGCCTGCTTTTTGCAGGCGTTAAAAACCAACCCGCAAAGGGACCAGGGAGCTAAGTACGGTACCGCAATTTGCGGTGCCGTAATTAGCACCTTCCCCATTCCCATTATGCCCTATGGGGCAAAAATGGGAATGGGGAAGGGCAATGGGGGAAGGGGGAATTACCGCCCCACCAACCTTGGAATAGGGAGGTAATTCCCCTTTCCACCAAGGCGGTGGCGGTATTTTACCGGCATGGACCAAGGTGCTAATAGCACCTTGGTCCACCGCTGTCCATGTAATGAGGCCCTTTGTATTGCAGATGTTTTTTTGGGAGGCAATTCCAAGTTTTTGCTGCCAGGTGGGAGAAATATGACCCTCCGAATGTTCTTTTATTGCATGGTTTTGGTCCTAGGTGAACGTCGTTGCTTGAACTGAGTCGTCTTTCCGGAAGGTAGATTGTTATTTTCTTTTATAGGAATTTTGATCCTTGGCCATGGATTTAAGAAAGTTGATTGGTTATATGTGACACTGGGTCACTCTTGTGAGATGGACATGTGAATGAAAGCAGGGCTCCAGCTGAGTGATTCATTTTGTTCTTCATAGGCCCTCACTGCCAGGTCCTAGAACTGAAGGGTTTCAAATACTGGGGACAGAGAAGTATGCTGCAGGCTTCTCTGGTGGTAATGGGCAACCTCAGGGATGCAGCTGCCTATATCTGTCATGGCCATGGCCTTCGGGCTAAGACCAGGGAAGTGACTGCCCACAATATTACTTGAAAATGTTGCTGCTCCCTTGAGTTTTTGTGGTGGTTGAGCAAATATGAACAACTCTCATTGAGAGGTAGGCACTGATTGCTTCAGAAGAACCTATAACAGTTTTGGAATATTGTTCCCTTTGGAGTACAACATTATCCAAAAAAAAAAGGCTGAGCAAACAAAGTACTCATGTAGTGAATACCTCTGGCCAAGCAGAGCGGAGGACCAGGGATATCCAGGAGATCAGATTTGGTGCTTTTCCGTATAATGTTCTAGCAATGGAAGGGAAGATGATAGGAAGTCCGTCCGACGAGCGTGGTTCCAAAAACAGGGACAATCCAACCTAAACCTATACCCGCCGGCACGCGGACGCCTAAGGAAAATAATGTCCGTGAGTAATCCCAGTTCCTTGTGATGAGTTCCAAAAGAAGTGCACTCTGTGTAAAAAGTCCAAAGAACAGTGTTCCGAGTGACAGGTTTCCGAAGCAAGTGTGTTCCGTGAAAACAACAGTGTTCCGTGTTAAAGATTTCCCAAGCAAGTGATAGAACAATGCAGGAGAAAAGATCCGAAACGCCAATGCAGAAAAAATGACAGGCAAATCAATGGTCGTTCGTTCCGAGGTCGAGTAGCAGGAGGAATCCAAAACTAGGTCAAGGGTTGTTCAAGATCAGTCCGTGAGGCAAAAGCATGGTCAAAGATTCAAGGCAAGACAAGAAAACAGATGAGAGCTCCAAAGTCGAAAATTCAGAAGCAGCGTTCCGAATGCCGGGCGGGGATTTAAACACTTCACGTGACCGCGCGGGGAACGCTGCAACGCCGTAATCGTGTACGTACGTGCTCAGGCAACCAATGTTTCCACGGCAACCCCCAGCATTGTCTGAAACTCTGGAAACGCTTCGGCTCTGTGTGTGTTGGAAATGTGGAACGTGTAGTTTTAGCATGACGCTTGACGGCACGGGAAGCAGGAGCTGGTTTCTTGACAGTATCCTCCCCCAAAGATGCCCTCACCCCCCGAGAGGCCAGGAACCGAGCCAAAAGAACCGGAGCATGCAAATTGGATTCAGGCTCCCAAGTACGATCCTCGGGACCATAACCCTTCCAGTCAATAACGAAATACCGAACACCTCGGGAAACCTTAGAAGCAAGAATAGCCTTCACCTCATACTCCTCCTCACCCTGTACCTTGACCGGAGGCGGACGAACGGGAAGCCTGGTCCCCTCTGAACAGGGCTTCAAAAGAGACACATGAAAAACCGGATGGATCTTCCACTTATCCAGTAGTTCTAGTCTCACTGCAGACTGATTTATGATATCCTTGATATGATAAGGACCGACATATCTGGGTTTCAAACAACTCCTCATGGGAATACGGAGGTGTTTGGTGGAAACCCAGACCAACATACCCGGGTGGTAATCGGGCGCGGGAGACCTATGTCGGTCGGCGTACTCCTTAGAACGGTCCTGGGCTTCCTTCAGACGGGAATGCACCTGTTGATGCAGAGAAGCAATATCCCTGAGACTGTCTTGGACCGCGGGATTGTCTGACAAGACTGGAAGATCCAATGGCAAAGAACGTGGATGGTACCCATACAAGGCAAAGAAAGTAGAAGTACCTGTGGAAGTGTGAACCGAATTGTTGTACGCAAACTCGGCTGTCACTAATACCGACAACCAGGACACTTGATGCTGCATGGTTAGACAACGTAAATACTGCTCAAGTGTGGCGTTCAAACGTTCCGTCTGACCGTCCGTCTCCGGATGATAAGCAGTGGAGTACCTCGCATCAACACCCAGGGACGTAGTAAGATGCTTCCAGAAACGCGAGGTGAACTGCGAGCCTCTATCGGATATTATGATGTCTGGAAGACCAAAACAGAGGAAAACATGGCGAAGAAACAGGTCCGCCAGAACCGGTGCCGTAGGCAAACCTTGGCAAGGAACAAACACGGCCAGTTTGGAAAAAGAATCGATCACCACCCATATGGTATCAAAACCCTGAACGGAAGGGAGTTCTGTGACGAAATCCATAGATATCATGGTCCATGGTTTGCTCGGAACTGGAAGGGGACACAATAAACCCATGGGTTTCGTGGTTGTGAACTTACACTGGGCACAGATGGCGCAGGTAGAGATGTATTCCGAGACGTCTTTCTGCATTGAAGGCCACCAACACCATCTCTTGAGCTGTTCCAGAGTCTTGCGCAAACCAGAATGGGCTGAAACCAGAGAGTCATGACCCCAACGTAACGCTGTTTGTCTGGAGTCGACATCTGGGAGATACAGACGACCTTTGACATAAGGCAAGGAGTTAACTACGGTCATATTCAAACTCTCAATCTCCGGAGAATTCCCCGAAACCCATTCTCTAATGGATTCCTTTAACGAAGGCTTCAAGGTACAAGAGCATATTACCTGATTAGGTAACAACATTCCGCCAAATTCCTTGGGAGAGGAGTCATCCCGATACCTCCTTGAGAGTGCGTCTGCTTTGGAATGGAGAGCTCCGGGACGATACGTAATCTGGAAATTGAATTGTGAAAAGAATTCGTGCCACCTCGCATGCCTGGCTGTGGTGCATTTCACTGACTGCATGGCAAGAAGGTTGCGATGATCAGTGTAAACTTGTACTGGAACATCAGTACCCAGAAGGTGATGTCGCCATACCTTGAAAGCATCACGCACAGACAATAGTTCACGTTCGATGACAGTGTAGTTTGCTTCATATTTGGTAAGCTTCCTGGAATGAAATGCCACAGGATGAAGGAAACCTGTGTCCTTGCAATACTGAGACAATACCGCCCCAACCGCTTGATCCGAAGCATCGGCCTCCACGTAGAATGGTTGCATAGACTTGGGATGCTGGAGGACTGGTGCGGAGGTGAATGCTGTTTTGAGATTGTCAAAAGCTGTTTGTGCTTCCTCCGTCCACTTGAACCCGTTCTTAGGGCTGGTAAGGGCAGTCAAAGGGGCAACAATGGCAGAGAAGGAGCGTATAAAGCGTCTATAAAAATTCGCAAACCCCAAAAAGGACTGCAAGGATTTGATAGACGTAGGAGCAGGCCAGTCCAGTACAGCCCTTACTTTGGAATCACTCATACCGACTCCCTGGTTCGTGATATTGTATCCCAGGAATTCCACATGCTTGGCATGAAAGATGCACTTCTCTAGTTTAGCATAGAGATGGTGGTCTCGTAACCTTTGTAGCACTGTGGAGACGTGTTGTACATGAGTATCATAGTACGGGGAGTAGATCAGAATATCGTCAAGGTATATAATGACGTAGTGGTCGAGTAAATCGCTGAAAACATCATTAATAAAATACTGAAACGTAGCCGGGGCATTGCTCAAACCAAAAGGCATGACTAAATACTCATACAGGCCGTACTTGGTTTTAAACGCCGTCTTCCACTCGTCACCCTTCCGCATTCTGACCAGATTATAAGCGCCCCGCAAATCCACCTTAGTGAAGATGGTAGAAGAACCCAATTGGTCTAGAAGAACCGAGATAAGCGGAATTGGGTATTGGTTACGAATGGTGACAGCGTTCAATGCACGGTAGTCGATGCAAGGGCGCAAATCGCCTTCTTTCTTTGGGAAAAAGAAAAGGGGTGATGCCACCGGAGAACGTGATGGCCTGATAAAGCCAGAAGCCAAGGACTTGTCCAGATACTCCTTGAGCACTAAATCCTCCTTGTGGGTCAAGGAATAGACACGACCGGAGGGTACAATAGCATTAGGAACCAAATCAATGGGACAGTCATACTGTCGATGTGGTGGTAGGATCTCAGCGCCTCTCTTGTCAAATACGTCCTTAAAGTCTCGGTACTCCCGAGGCAATACCGGGGTCATGACTGCTCCAATGACCAGAGCGGAATCCAAGAGATGAGTACTGGGTCCCAAAGACGAGGATCCTGATGTTCCACAAGACGTAGCACAGTATTCTGAATGAAAAGAAACCATCCCTTTAGCCCAATCCACTAATGGATTGTGCCTCCTTAGCCAGGGCAACCCAAGGATTAACTTGAACTGGGGTGCTGTAATGACATCAAAGGCTATGGTTTCGGTATGACCAGAGGACGTAGTCATAAAGAGATCTACCGTTTGTTGGGTAACCAGACCAGATAACAGAGTCGTGCCATCAACGGCGTTGACCAGTTCAGGAGAAGGCTTGAGAATCAGAGGAATACCATGATCCCTAACAAACTGGCTGTCAACATAATTCCCAGTGGCCCCTGAATCCAATATTGCATCCACAGAACAAGAAACCATGGAAGGAGCGAAAACGTCAACAGTAATGGGAAACAAAACCATGGTATCTATTGCCGAGCTTTGGAGTTTCCCTGTTTTTGTGGTTTCTTGGGGCACTGTCTCAGGAAATGTTCTGAGGAGCCACAGTAATAGCATAAGTTGTTCTTCCTACGATTCTCTCTTTCTTCAGACGAGAGCGGAGCCTTGAGGGTACCTATCTGCATAGGTTCAGATGTAGCATGGCTCTGATCAGCAGCTACTGGCGTAGGATAGGGAACCAGACTCTTTTCCCCTTTGCGTTCTGCCCTCCGTGTATCGACTTGAAGGACTAGATCCACCAACTCCGAAAAACCAGTAGGAATCACTGGGACAGTGGACAAAACATCCTTGAGAGAGTCCGAAAGACCTTTGTAAAATAGAGCCCCTTTCTTTGCCTCAGGCCAATCCGTCTCCGCCACCAGTTGGTTAAATTTGGCTAGGTAGGACAACAAAGGCATATCCTTCTGTTGTAGAGAGAGTAGCTCCAAATCCGAGGCTTGGGACTTGTACCGGGTGTCAAAGATACGGGACATAGCGGAGATGAGAGCATCACAATCGTACAAAAGATGGCTCCCTTGTTCCAATAATGGGTTTGCCCAGACCGCTGCTGTTCCCCCAAGGTAGGATAACACAAAAGCCGCCTTGGTAGTGGCATCAGGGAAAGACGTAGGACGGCACAGAAAATGCAGCCTACATTGGTTGATGAAAGTGCGGAACGTCTTTGGATCCCCCATGAAACGTTCCGGAGGAGCCAAGGGAAACTGTGCCGTGATGTAAACAGGCGCGTTCTCTTGTCGAGGAACACCTGCTCCAAGGGCAGAACCAGAAGGAGGAGCACTAGCACCACCACCTGCCTGCAAACCGACCTGAAGGGCGTCGATCCGACGCTGGGTGGCATCATGAGCCGCAGTCATATCTGCGCGTAAACCAGCAAACAACTGAACCAAAGCTGCCAACGGATCGTCGACAGCTTCCATCATAATATAATATAAGGCTTCTGAATATGTGAGAAACCACCCACGCAAACCTGGTGAGACCAGGATTCAGTTGAGCGCGTAGTGTAGCCGTAGAAACCTTCCAGACAATGCAACTCCCAATAGTACAAAAGGACTATTTTGGAAGGGGAATTGCCCAGATTATAATGATTCGGAACACAGCTACCTAGACAAAGAACACAGTGTCAGGAGTTGGGTTCATGAAATAAACACAAGCAAAAAAAAAAGGCTGAGCAAACAAAGTACTCACGTAGTGAATACCTCTGGGCAAGGATGGTACGCCAAGCAGAGCGGTGTTACGATGGGTCTCCGACGCGGTCTATTATGGAACCGCTGGCGGCTTCAACCGAAGTTGTGGCTGTGTTCCTCCAACATGGCGCCTATACTCGGTGTCAATGGTCTAGTTGTCAGGACGGGAGACGGCAGCGAAGCTCCGCCTCCCATCCCGGAAACACTACAAGAATCCACGGCTCCTGAACAACAACGCGTTGCTACTGCTATCAGAGGCTTCGCTTCGTGAGTTACCGCTAGGAACCTCTCATTACTATTGCCTTAGAACCTTTGCATCTGCTAACCCTTGATTTCTCTCTTTTCCTTTTCGAGCAGAGAAGCCCCTCCTCCTCTGTCAACCACTCTTGCATTATCGACTCCATTCGACCGCCGGCGTGTCTTCACTCATGTAAGCTTCTTTCCGCTTTACCCCCCGGTTATCAGATATATAGTTCAGACCTTTCTAAATTACTCTTTCCTTATTCCTCCCAAAGAAACCCAGTCTTTCAGCTTACCATCCTGCTCCTTATTGGAACCCCGTCTGGGATCTATCTTTAAAGGCACACACTCGTACAAACAGCGATCAGAAATCCTCTGCCGACACCCAGTCCCTACCACTTGCAGGTATTATCATTCTCATCCAACCCTCATAGGAAGTCCGACACCATTACCTTCGCTAACTTCTATACGTTTATTCCCAGATCTCTACGGAGCCTGATACTTCATAGACAACGACTTACTTACCATTAGAAGACTTCATCCCGCATTGAGAGTTTGAAACCAGCTTTGCACCCAACGCTCTCTACCGGCAGCCGGGTTTTTTCCCCCACGAGGGTTTCCCGGGAGTCTCCTTTCGATACCTGAGTTAGAAGGGGTCGGAAGCAGGTTCCAGGTAGATCTATCCTTTCTTCATGCGTGGACGAAGACAAGGTAGGCCTTGTTGTATTGTTTTTACCGACGAGTTCGCATGTGGGGATTTTCCCAGAGAGTATTAAGATAAAGTGTAACAGTTAGCAACGCCCAAAAGAATAAAGCTCTGGTGGACTCACAGGGGATACTCGACGGGCATTAACAATGGAACAACAGCTACAACAAATGATGGCCGCCATGCAGACCCTTTCTGCAGAGGTCCAGCAGTTAAAATTGGAAAATACTGCATTACGACAGCAAGGGGGACAGATAGCCCGAAGCTCAGAAGTCCCTCCCGGGCCTTTACCAGGCGGTCGATTTGATGGCAATCCCCAAGCCGTGAAAGAATTCCTTGAATCTTGCACAGTGCAGTTCGCCTTTAAGACAGCCTTTTTTCCCACGGACAGAGACAAAGTGGGCCATATGATTTCACAAATGATAGGAGCAGCCTTAGCATGGGCCACTCCTTTAGTCATCAATAACAACCCCATTTTGGACTCTTATCCGGCATTTTGCAACAGTATCCGCAGCATGTTCAGCAGACAAGAGGTGGTTGTCGCCTCTCAGGAAAGGCTCCTTGACTTTAAACAAGGGAACCTGGATATCCTAGCCTATATAACTACTTTTAAAAGGATGGCCGCCGACACCTCTTGGGCAGACGATGCACTGATTACTCTCTTTAGAAGAGGGTTATCGGAAGAACTAAAAGACGAAGTGTCTCGAGTTCCGAGACCTCCCAACCTGACTGAATATATTGCTCTAGTGATGCAGTTAGATTATAGACTCCAGGAAAGAAACAGAGAAAAGCGAAAAGGAAAGAATCCTAGATACCATATGGAATCTTTTTTATCTCCTCAGAAATCGAATACTAGCGAGGAGCCCATGCAATTAGGTAACGCAAGGGGTCCTCTCTCTCCTGCAGAACGAACACGGAGAAAGACACAAGGATTGTGTATGTATTGTGGATCAAACAGTCATACTGTTAAAGAATGTACGGTTGCACCCCTGAGGAAACCGGGAAACGCCAATACCCGACCAAAAAGGGGACAACGGCTTCGGGTTCTTTAACTACTATTAGTCCCCTTCCGAATTACACTATCAGTCCTTCTACCCTAGCAGATGGAAACACCATGATTACTTTAAGTGTTTCATTAGCTTGGGATAACATGTGTCTTGTTAACGTGCCCGCCTTAATAGACAGCGGAGCCGCGGGCAACTTTATTGATGATGTTTGGGCTAAGAAACATGCTATCCCACGTACTACTAAGACCGTAGCCATTCCCGTGGAAAGCGTCGACGGTAGCCCTCTCATATCTGGGCCTATTAAGGATCACACAAGAGCCTTAAAGATGACGGTGGCCTCCCATCATGAGAACATTGAGCTAGCCATCATTAAGACCGCTCATTATCCGGTCATTCTAGGTATCCCGTGGTTAAGGGTCCACAACCCCTACATCAACTGGACGGCGGGTACTCTTTTCTTAGGTTCCGAACATTGTGTTCACGGTCACTTTATAGCGAAACCCCCTTCACCAAATCCGGAGCAGGAGGCAGGGATTGCCAATACTATTGTAAATGAAGTCTCTTCCCTACCAGCAGAATATCATTCATTCCGTTCTATCTTCTCTCAGTCTGAGTTTTCAGAACTTCCCCCTCACCGGAGGGACGATTGTGCGATAGACCTCATCCCAGATCATCCACTCCCTTTCGGGAGAATGTATATCCTATCAGCCAAAGAAAAGGAAGTACTAAAAAAATATCTACACACACATATCAAGAACGGTCTGATTTCCGAGTCCACTTCCCCCGCAGCAGCTTCATTGTTTTTTATACCAAAAAAAGACACCACCGAGCTCCGTCCTTGCATCGACTTTAGGGGTTTAAATAAAATCACCATCCCGGACAAATATCCCATGCCTCTCATTCCCGATATATTAGAAGCAGTACAAGGAGCCAAAGTTTACACCAAGCTTGACTTAAGAGGAGCCTACCACATAATTCGAATAAAGGCTGGGGATGAATGGAAGACGGCTTTTCGCACGCCGTTTGGTCATTATCAGTATCGAGTCATGCCGTTTGGACTTATGAATGCCCCAGCAGTGTTTCAAAGATTTATGGATCACATTTTTGCAGACATCAGTTTACATTATGTTATCATTTATCTGGATGACATCTTGATTTTTTCTTCTACCTGGAAAGAACATGTTTTACATGTAAAGGAAGTGTTAACACGACTGCAACAGAATCATCTATTCTGTAAACTGGAGAAGTGTGAGTTTCACAAAACCACCATTTCTTACTTAGGCTACGTTCTTGCTCAACAAGGTATTGCAATGGATCCTGACAAGATATCTGCAATCACAGAATGGCCCTCTCCTCGATCTATTAAAGACATTCAACGATTTCTAGGTTTCACCAACTTTTATAGAAGATTCATCCCTCATTTCTCCTTGATGACCAAACCCTTAACGTATCTGCTGAAAAAAGACATCCCATTTGTTTGGGCCGATGAGACACAGAGATCATTTGAACACCTCAAGATTCTTTTTACTCAGGCTCCTATTTTACAAATACCAGATCAAAGTCGAAGATTCATTGTGGAGTCCGACGCATCCCAGTATGCCTTAGGGGCCGTCTTACTTCAACCAGACGAGCGGAACATAGAAAGACTAGTGGCATATTTATCTAAAACTCTCTCACCGGCTGAACTGCACTACACGGTGTTGGAGAAAGAACTCCTAGCCATCAAACGGGCTTTTGAAGAATGGCGTCACCTTCTTCTAGGGGCCCAACACCCTATAGAGGTCAGGACTGACCATCATAACCTCCGATCTTTACAGTACACACAAACCTGCAATAGTCGGCAGGCCCGATGGGCCTATTTCTTTTCTCCGTATCGGATCATATTTACTTTTGTTTCAGGAAGCTCCAATTTGAAGGCAGATGCTTTATCCAGAAAGACACCTCACGAAAAGGTCCCTTTTAAACCCGAACCTATGTTTCCAAGGACAATGTCCATATCTGTAGTTCGTCTCTTTCTACAAAGACTGGAAAATAAATCCAAAGACCTCGAGATCCTAGACTCTACCCTACTATCGACTTATGGATTAACAAGAAGTCAGGGTCTTCTGTTCAAAGGAGAAAAAGTCTATGTTCCTGATCCCGAACTCCAAAAAGAGGTGTTACGATTATGCCATGATTCTCAAGCGGCAGGACATCGAGGGTTTACTAATACCCTGGAACTCATTCAGAGACATTTTTGGTGGCCTTCGGTACGCTCTGATGCGCGAGACTATCTCGCTTCCTGCACTGTCTGTCTACAAACCAAGACACCACGGTGTTCCCCTTTGTGGGAATTGGTGACACCTCTACTACCAGTCAAACCCTGGCAGATAATCTCTACTGATTTCATAGTGGATTTACCTCTTTCCAAGGGGTGTAGCACCATCATGGTCACCGTGGACAGTTTAACTAAAATGGCTCATTTTATCCCTTTGCCTACTATTCCCTCAGCAGCCATTATGGCACGGGTTTTTTTGGAACGCATTTTCTCTCTTCACGGCCTCCCAGAAACTATAATTTCTGATAGAGGACCACAGTATACTTCGAGGTGTTGGAAACACATCTGTCAGGCATTGGGAATTACGAGAGCATTAAGCTCCGGTTTTCATCCGCAAACCAACGGACAGACGGAGAGGCTAAATCAGACCCTGGAAGGGTACCTTCGCTGTTATGTCTCGTCGGCCCAGGACAACTGGAAGGATCTGCTACCCTTAGCAGAATTTGCCTATAACAATACGGCACATTCTTCCATCAAGACCAGTCCCTTCTTTTGCACATATGGATTTCATCCTTCAGTTTTTCCTCATGTGACCTCCACCCTTACCAAATTCCCGGACATCGACGCTTTGATCGATACCATTCACCAGGGTCATATCAAAGCAGGTCTGGCCCTACAAGAAGCCCAGTCCAGGAGCAAGAAACAAGCCGACAGACATCGAACTCCTACCCCACAATTCAACATCGGGGATCATGTGTGGCTGGCCAACAAGTTTCTCCCCAGGCGGCTCATTCCCTCTAAACTGTCACCCAAATATTTCGGTCCTTTTCCCATCATTGCCAGATTCGGACCGGTAGCCTTCAAACTGAGACTCCCTAGGTCTTGGAGTCGCATTCATCCCACCTTTCACGTCTCACAACTAAAGCCAGATGTGCGTAACCAATTCCACCGCTCTGCGTGTGTATCTCCCCCTCCTGTTATGACGGACTCAGGTCCGGAGTATGAGATTTCGGGGATTTGTGACTCCCGTTACCATAGAGGGGTGCTTCAATACCTTGTGGACTGGAAGGGTCACACCCCCGCCGACCGCTCCTGGGAACCTGCATCCGCGGTTCATGCTCCGCGGTTGGTTCGTGCTTTTTATCGCTTACACCCGGGTAAACAGGGATTTTCCTCCCTTGGAAGGGGGCATACTGTTACGATGGGTCTCCGACGCGGTCTATTATGGAACCGCTGGCGGCTTCAACCGAAGTTGCGGCTGTGTTCCTCCAACATGGCGCCTATACTCGGTGTCAATGGTCTAGTTGTCAGGACGGGAGACGGCAGCGAAGCTCCGCCTCCCATCAGGGAAACACTACAAGAATCCACGGCTCCTGAACAACAACGCGTTGCTACTGCTATCAGAGGCTTCGCTTCGTGAGTTACCGCTAGGAACCTCTCATTACTATTGCCTTAGAACCTTTGCATCTGCTAACCCTTGATTTCTCTCTTTTCCTTTTCGAGCAGAGAAGCCCCTCCTCCTCTGTCAACCACGCTTGCATTATCGACTCCATTCGACCGCCGGCGTGTCTTCACTCATGTAAGCTTCTTTCCGCTTTACCCCCCGGTTATCAGATATATAGTTCAGACCTTTCTAAATTACTCTTTCCTTATTCCTCCCAAAGAAACCCAGTCTTTCAGCTTACCATCCTGCTCCTTATTGGAACCCCGTCTGGGATCTATCTTTAAAGGCACACACTCGTACAAACAGCGATCAGAAATCCTCTGCCGACACCCAGTCCCTACCACTTGCAGGTATTATCATTCTCATCCAACCCTCATAGGAAGTCCGACACCATTACCTTCGCTAACTTCTATACGTTTATTCCCAGATCTCTACGGAGCCTGATACTTCATAGACAACGACTTACTTACCATTAGAAGACTTCATCCCGCATTGAGAGTTTGAAACCAGCTTTGCACCCAACGCTCTCTACCGGCAGCCGGGTTTTTTCCCCCACGAGGGTTTCCCGGGAGTCTCCTTTCGATACCTGAGTTAGAAGGGGTCGGAAGCAGGTTCCAGGTAGATCTATCCTTTCTTCATGCGTGGACGAAGACAAGGTAGGCCTTGTTGTATTGTTTTTACCGACGAGTTCGCATGTGGGGATTTTCCCAGAGAGTATTAAGATAAAGTGTAACAAGCGGAGGACCAGGGATATCCAGGAGATCAGATTTGGTGCTTGTCCGTATAATGTTCTAGCAATGGAAGGGAAGATGATAGGAAGTCCGTCCGACGAGCGTGGTTCCAAAAACAGGGACAATCCAACCTAAACCTATACCCGCCGGCACGCGGACGCCTAAGGAAAATAATGTCCGTGAGTAATCCCAGTTCCTTGTGATGAGTTCCAAAAGAAGTGCACTCCGTGTAAAAAGTCCAAAGAACAGTGTTCCGAGTGACAGGTTTCCGAAGCAAGTGTGTTCCGTGAAAACAACAGTGTTCCGTGTTAAAGGTTTCCCAAGCAAGTGATCGAACAATGCAGGAGAAAAGATCCAAAACGCCAATGCAGAAAAAATGACAGGCAAATCAATGGTCGTTCGTTCCGAGGTCGAGTAGCAGGAGGAATCCAAAACTAGGTCAAGGGTTGTTCAAGATCAGTCCGTGAGGCAAAAGCAGGGTCAAAGATTCAAGGCAAGACAAGAAAACAGATGAGAGCTCCAAAGTCGAAAATTCAGAAGCAGCATTCCGAATGCCGGGCGGGGATTTAAACACTTCACGTGACCGCGCGGGGAACGCTGCAACGCCGTAATCGTGTACGTACGTGCTCAGGCAACCAACGTTTCCACGGCAACCCCCAGCGTTGTCTGAAACTCTGGAAACGCTTCGGCTCCGTGTGTGTTGGAAATGTGGAAGGTGTAGTTTTAGCATGACGCTTGACGGCACGGGAAGCAGGAGCTGGTTTCTTGACAGTATACGCGAGAAGCCTTCTTGATTTGAGTTCCTTATTTCTACTGTTTGCATTTTGTGACAACCCCTTCCTTTTGTGTGAGTCTTCTGTGTATGCATTTGTCAGTATTTTTGTAATTGTGTTTTCATTGCATACTGACACCTTAGTCCATGCCACAACATGTGGTTTCCTGCAGAGGAAGTGCTGTGGGGAGTGGTAGGTGGTGAAAAGGACAAGATAGCTACTCGTCAACCAGTGTGTCACAGGAGTCAGTCAGAAACAGGGAGGGGGTGATGGAGTGTGAGGAGACGGAGCCAGGGGTTGGAGGGAGGTGACAATGGTGTGGTAGAGGTGGCATTAGCTGAGAGCCAGACTCTGGGGGGGAGAGGGGGGTTGTGTTGGCCACAGAGTAACTGTCAGAGTTCCTCAAGCATGCAGACCAGTATTTAGAACTTGACATTGGTGGAGCGGTGGGTGTACCCCAGCAGGCGGACCAGCAGCTGGGAGTGGCAGGAGGAGGCAGTGGTGGTCCTACCAGGAGGAGGAGTGATTGTCAGCCAGCGGATAGCTCAGTAGGAAGAGTCTGAAACCACTGCTCATGTGCCTGGTCATGAGGGGAAGATTGGGGCCTCTGCACTTCTGCCTGGTCGTTACAAAGGGGAACTGTAAGCTTGAACTTCCCTTATGAGTGCAAGGGTGGATCATATGTCATCCCACCATTATATCCCTTCCCGTCTAGTTATGGATGTCGTGCTACCTCAGCTTTCAGGAGAGTGAGACTGTTTGGATAGGCAGGCAGTGTAAAATGCGACCTACACAAATAGTGCTTCGGGTGACCAAAGGAAGAGTGCCTTCGGCCACTCCCATAGGGGCAAGTACTGCTGCATGTGGCACACATTCATGAGCAGCACATACCGCATGCCATCGACCCTGCTAGTGCAGCACTCTCCTCACCTGTGATGGCAGAAACAAGGTAGTGTTGCATGACACCCACCCTCATTGCCAGCACAAATGCCTTCTTAACCATCTGTGTGTGGCAAGCACAGCCTGAACCAGTGGCACCATTAACAAGCAGAGTTACAGCCCTACCACCACTACCAGAATGGCCTCCTGTTGGTGTCGTTCAGGGTGTGGTGCTATGTAGGCAGTGGAGGAGTGATGGAATTATGGGACAGACACTAATGTACTGCCTGTATTGGGCCACACCAATATATTGGGGGGAGCTGGACCACATGGCAAGGGTCGATGCTATATTGAGGCACATGCTTCATCAGCCCCTTTCTATTGTGTTGGTGACAGGGCAAGTGGGTAGAATAAGGTGAGTGGTGGTACACTGAGGGAGTCCAGATACAATGGGTAGGTCCATAAAAATGTAGTAGTAGATCTGCTCATAGGTTGAACCAAAAACACCTGAGACAAAACTTCAGTCTGCGAATGTGGCACTAGGTCAGAGCTCTGCTGGTAGGTAGAGTCAAAAAGAATAAAGCAAAATCACCAGCAAGTACAATGTCATAGTTGGCTGGACTAAATAAAGAACCAAGAATTGGACACTTCTGCAAGGTAAAGACAGGTAGACTGAGGCAGAATCATCAGGGACATATAATCTTTGGGCTGGGTTCAGCCCTGGAGTTATGGGGTGATTTCGACCATCATAGTCTTGATGGGGGCTGGCTCTTGATTGAGGCAGAAACTTATGAAGTACAATGTCACTTTTAATTGGTCGAATTAAAGAAGAAGCCAACAATTGAGTACCACTTCTAGGTAGAGACAAATAGGCAGAGGCAGAACCACCAGGGACATATCAGCCTCATTATGAGTTTGGAAGTGTGGTAAAAAATGTGATTCTGTTACCACCCTGTTTTTGGTAGTAGCGGAATTACCACCACTTTAACCATACTACTGAATTCTGTGTTTGGATGTTAAGTGGAGGATTCACCCTCCAAAAAAATGCTGGAGGTAAACCCTCCACTTTACATCTGAAAATTGGCAGATTTGCCATGTAGAATTACCACTATGGTAAAGCCTCAATAAATCCCCATGGAGACCTACGGTAATCCCACTGGGCTGAGTGGTAGTAATGGTAAATTATTTTGCCAATAAATTGGTGGATTTACTGCGGATTTACTGCCAAACTCTTAATTAGGCCCATAGAGACTTTGGGTTGAACCTATCCCTGGTGTTTTGGTATGCATTTAGACGGGACTGGAACTTGATTGAGTTAGAACATCCATGGAGTGCAATGTCTCTGGCATGCAAACTGAATAATGAAGATGCCACAAACTGGGCGTCACTGCTACGTAGAGGCAAATAAACTGAGGTAAAACTAGCTCTAAAGTAGAATCTTTGGCTTGAGAGGGGTCCAAATGTTTTGGGGTGCTTTTGACCCCGGAGGTTATGTGGGGGCTGGCCCTTGATTGAAGAAATGCAATGTCAATATCAAATAAATAAAACGCTAGGAATTGGGTTGCAGTGCTGAGTAGAGCCAAATAGAGGCAGAATCACCATGGAGTTAGAATCTTTGCGTTGGAAAATGGGAGTCTTGGTGGAGGCTGGCCCTTGATTGATTTAGAACTTTCATGGAGTACAATGTCAGTGTTACTAGGGCTCAAAAACGAAGATACCTGTAACTGGACACCACTGCTTGGTAGAGCCAAACAGACTGAAGCAGAAACACTAGGGGTACAGAACCTTTCGGTTGGGCTGATCCCTAGAGTTATTTGGTGAATGCGGCTGTTGGTGAGAGCTGGCATTTCATTGAGTTAGAACCTCCATGTCACTGTAAACTGGACTATATAAAGAGGAATCCAGGAATTGGGCATCAATAATCACTCCTAGATAAGGACAACTCGACTGAGGATGAACCACCAGAGATGCAGAGTCTGTGGGGTGACAAGATCCCTGGAGTTTTTGGGTGAATCTGGTGGGGATGGCCCTTGATTGGGATAGAACATAAATGAAATACGGCATCATTGTTAGCTGGATTTTAATGATGAACAAAACAACCATTTTGCCAATAAAGTGAATTTAAGAAAACTTTAACTTAAAGAAAAACTAAAATAAAAATGACTTTATCTGATGAGTCTGTTGTTTGGCCTCCCTAATTATGACATTGTGTGCTCTCAAATTGTATTCCTTAGACAGAAGATGGTCTTTCATTTTTTATGAAAGTAACCTCTCTCATATGTGTGTCCTTTAGGCATGTCCTGTGGTCTGAGACACTAGCCCCAAGTGTGATCAATACTGTTTGAACTGCACACTTGCTGGGGGCACATTAGGGTGTTCACCCTATTGGACATGCACAGATGACGGCACTGACCACTTGCCAAGCCAGAATTACAGTGGATCATCATGACTACACAGCTGACATGCGTCGTGAACATAGCTATTAATCATTTGTTCTGCCGGGGACCTGCTGAATCCTCAGACCCCAAATGCATACAGCAAATCTGAAAGTAGAATGAGCTTGTCCCGGTGCATCTTAAACCTTACTGTTACTTGAAAGCTCATTGCGGTACCTCATGGGTACTTCCAAAAACTGAGAGTAATGTGTGAGCACAGTTTGATTTACAGCTATGGGGTACAGTGCAGTGTGATTGTTATCTGACCTTTGTCTCACTCTTTGTTTTTCATCTAGGCTTTAGGATGCCTCTTTAGTGCATCCACAAACATGGATAGCTCATACTCTTGTGAATGGCAACCACCACTGCTGTCCTCATCCTCACTCTTATGCACATTTTTGATAAACATTGACACCATTAATTGTAATTTTCCAGGGGGATAGACTAGGTCAAGGAACCAACTGTGCATCGATTTTCAACAACAGAGTAAGGCAGCAAATATATTTCCAACATTACAACAAGGTTGTTATTGAAGAGACAAAACCTTACATGTTTTTGTGATATTTTGTCACATGCTGAATAGCCTCGGGAACCATGGGCTGGTGCATTCAGGTGGGATTAAGTTATATTCCTGCAGAAGGACAAGTTGGCAAAGATTGGGATCCTTAAGGTCTTCTGAAAAGCTGTGTATTTGAAAGATTCTCTGCGGTTATTGCACAGGATGGTGGTGCTAAATGGTCCCTTGCCCGTTGTAGACGGGTGGGAGTCAGACCTGTTACCTTTTCATTCTGCCTAACATGTGGATGACGTCATCTCATGTGATCTCACTGGGTGAGGTCCCAACATTGCTTCTCTGCTTACCTTACTCACCTTTTTATTTCACATATGGGTAGTGACATTATGTGGCTGTTGCTTTTCAACTGCCAAATAAAGCCATGCCAGATATTTTATGAAATATGAATAGGGCTCTGCCATCATCTCCTCCTTGTGGTCTGCTTGTTAAACTTGGTTGTGTATTCTGCATTGGTTCTGCTGTATTAGGTGGAATTGTTCTGTTTGCAAAGACGAACAACTACTGACGTTGTGTTTTCTGAAAGTATTTAGAAACCACTGTATAAGAGGCATGTCGAGGATCTGAAGGCTGTGTGCTGTGCATGGTGCATCAACTTAAAAAATCTATAACTTTGTCAATGACTGCACACGCTTTCACTGTCTCATTGTCCTGCTTGCAACCAGTGGTATTTTTTTAAAATGTTATTTTATTTTTTATTATTAATTGGCTAAACCAGGTTAGCCTTACATAACAGGAAAAAGAATAGCAAAACAATCATAAATGCATCCCATAAATACATCATACAAAAACATCATCTAATACACCTCTTAAAATCTAGAAAAACATTGGGCCTCATTACGAGGTGGGCGGTAAGGGATTACCGGCACCGGTAAGGGCACCAGTGCCGGTAAGCCCTTACCGCCCTACTACGAGGTCCCTTAGCGGGTCCCTTCCTTAACGCCTGGTTTTACCAGGCGTTATGGAAGGGACCCGTTAAGGAACTTCAGAGCTAATAACGGTACCACAATTTGCGGTACCGTTATTAACACCTTCCCATTGAGCCCTATGGGGGCTGAAATGGGAATGGGGAATGGCTTTTTCAATGGGGACTTACCGGTCCCGCAAAGGTCAGAATAGACTGGTAAATCCCCATTGAACGGGACCGGACACGGTACCGGTATTGGAGGTAGTCATGGCGCTAATAGCACCATGACTACCTCCAACCTCGTAATGAGGGCCATTGTGTGCGGAAAAAAAACTCACTTGCAGAATTTCCATCACCTTAGTCCAACAATCATACAAGAAATATAAATTACAACATACGTAACTTCAATGCTCTGTGTCGTCATACAAATGTAAAGTGACCATAAATCGAATTTCGCAAAAACAATTTTTTCTTGAAGTAAAATTAAACCTGCTATACCTAAATGTTTTAGTAAGGCTATCATCAGAGATACGTCTTGCCCACTTGTTACCCTAATCCAGAAAACTCTGGATGTAAACCATGATTCATCATGTAAGGATGTACTGAACAACCGGGCAATCCATTACAATATGTTCTCTGGACTTGTTCTCGAGCTTATAAAGGGAGCATTCATTGAGGTTGGCTACTTTATTGGAACGGATAAATGCAATTTCTACCATTAGAACAACATTCTTCCTGAACCTGTGGTATTTTCTATGAAGATGTGTCTAAATCTAGAATCAGGGGATTGAGCATAATCCTGGCCACATACTACATTGTTGTCTGATTTCAAGGAAATGAGAGCTAGTTAATGTCCAGGGATTGCCACTCGATCCTCATCTGTGGATTGCTCTCTTTGTACCTGAAGTGGTGTCATTTCTTCACTCCCTTGTGCCTCAAATGATGGGTGCTCCAATTCCTCATCCTGAACGTTCTCCTCCATCTCGAATTGCCAGTGGGAAAATGAGGAATGAATGATTGCATTTCTTGCCAATGCTCCAAATTCACTTGAGGCAGATGCCACTGTTCTTTGCAGAGGAAGAGTTATCTGTCCACTGAGTGACCAGCATGGCCAGCACACAGACCTAATTACTATCTGGGTTTCCTTAACACATGCAGCTGCGAATGTAGCAAGTTAAAAAGCCCGAAATATACATTCATTCGACAATCTATAGCCGCCTTTCTACCCCATCTGGGTACTGCAGCAGATGCAGAAAAGATATGCATGTAACTCAAAAATAGTAGAATAAGCAGGCTATACAACACCTTTGGTCAACAACGGGGGTCTGTTCTGACGTGTAGCGTTTTCTGGGGACTACTATTGTACTAAAGTAGACCTGGGTTATTTCTAATATGTCAAAACAGGTACATAAACACTTTAAATGTGAAAAATACACCTTTGGCAAGCATTTATCCTCTGCCTAAAAATTAACATCTGATGAAGAATTCTTGGGCGTGCTCTCAGTTCACCTACCAAAATGATGTTTTTGTGTGCTCTCCACCACCTAGAATGTCTTGCAACGAAGAAGGCTTTGGCATGTTCTCTCCTACGCCAATAAAATGTACTTGTGAGTCGTTGGTATGCTCTCTTCCCACCTACAACTATTATGACCACCAAAGAATGCTTTGGTGTGCACCCTCTGCCTCCAATGAAATTAACGTGTAATTGATAATCATGTTGTGTCCTCTCTAACCACCTGCCAAAATTAAGAAGAACTAAGAATTCTTGGGCATGCTCTCTGCTCTGCCTATAATATAAACGCATGACTAGTTTGCTTTGGCATTCTCTCCAACCCTATAAAATGATTGTGTCACTAAGAATGCTTTTGCATGCTATCTTTCACATACAAAAATCACATTTTCTGGACTTGCTCTCCTCTGCCTAAACAACGTGTGTGACTAAGAATGATTGTGCTTTCTCTCTCCTCCACCGACAAAAATAAGACATGCCTATGATTGCTTTGGCCTGCTCTTTTATCCATCTATAGAACTGATGGCTAAACATGTTTTGGTGTCCCCCCTTTGCCACCTACAGTAATGGCATGTATTTTCCAATAGTTTTCCATTTTCTCTCCTCAGCTTATAAAATGAATGTGTCACTTAGAAACATGTGGCACCTAAAGATGCTTTGACATGCTTTCACCTCTGTCGATAACTTGAATCTGTTACATAGAAAACTTTGGCATGTTCTCTTCCCAACTACCAAAATGATCTGGGCGTGAGAATGGTTTGGCCTGCACCCAAAAATGAGGGAAGACTAAGAACGATTTGGAATGCTCCTCCTCCTATAAAGTTGTGCAACTAAGAATGTTTAGTGAAGTGCTTTTCTCAGCTACAAAAATGACGTTTGTCTAAGATTTCTGTGGTGTGATATGTCCTCCACCTAAAAAATGCATGTATGATTAAGAATTATTTGGTGTGCTCTCGTCCCATAGACAAAAATGAGGTGCACCTAAGTGCACTTTGGCATGCTGTCTCCTCCAACTTTAAAATTAACCTGGCACTAAGAATGTTTTATGTGCTTGTTTCCCACCTACAATGTAACATTTGCTTAAGAAAGCTTTGGTATACTCTCCTCCACCTGTAAAATTACATTTGACTAAGAATGTTTTGTTCTACTGTATTTCCAAATACAAAAATTACATGTGGCTACGAACGCTTTTGCATTCTCTCCTGCGTCTAAAACATGTAGCAAAGAATTCTTTTTTGTGCTCTCTATGCACGTACTAAAATGACATGTTCCACCTACAAAAATGATATATGCCTAAGAATAGTCTTACATACTGTCTCCTCCTCCAATAAAATGTATGTGTGACTAAGAATACTTTGGCATCCTCCTACAAAATAACCCGTGCTGATGAATGCTTTGCCCTCATCCCCTCCATCTATGAAAAGACGTTTGGCTAAGAATGATTTGCCATGCTGTCTCCTCTGCCCATGAAATAAACCCATCACTAACAATACTTTGGTTTATTCTTTTTCCTACTACAATAATGGCATGTTCCTGTGAATGACTTGGCATTCTCTCATCTGCCAATAAAAGGTTGTGTAACTAAGAATGCATTGACATGATCTTGGCCTATAAAACTGTTTGACTAATAATATTTTGGTATGCTAACTTCAACCCATGCTGATGAATGCTTTGCCCTCATCTCCTCCATCTATGAACAGACAGTTGATTAAGAATTATTTGGCATGCTCTCCTCTCCTTACATAAAATGCTTAGGTTTACTCTCTTTCCACCTACAATAATGACATGTGTCAAAGAATGTTTGGTATGCCATTGTCAGCGTAGAAAATGTGTGACTGAGAATTCTTTGGCATGCTCCTTCCTGTACCTATAAAACTGTGTGACTAATAATGATTTGGCATGCTCTCTTCCCACATTTGAGGTGCAACTAAGAATGCTTTGGTATGATCTTTCATTCACCTAAAGTATTTGTGACTAAGAAGGCTTTGGCATGCTCTCTTCCCACTTAATAAGTGATGCCCACCTAAGAACATTTTGCTCCCCTACTAGTATAAAATGAATGTGTGAATAACAATGATGTGGTGTGTTCTCTTAAGCAGCCATCAAATTAGTTTGTGACTAAGAAAGCTTTGGCATTAGCTCTTCCCACGTACAGAATGATGGGCATCTAATAACCTCATGGTCTCTGCACACCTGTCAAAACTACATGTATCTTCCTGCCCCCTTTGATAACCCTGCTGCCCCTGATCTCCCCAATTCTGTTGTGCCCCTCTGAATCGGAAAGCTCTTGAAATGTGTCCTAGCTGTCTGCAGGTCCAGCACTGTGGTGGTTCCCTCCCATGTCCTTGGAAACCCCCCGGAAAAGTCCCCTGCGTTCTGCGGCATCTGTTGCCCATATCTCCAAAATCATCCTTGATTGTGATGTGCCTTTGGCCAGAAGCCACACTCCTTTGTAACACTCCACCTCCTCAGAATCCTTGCTGTGGTCCGCCCAATATACCTTCCTCCCTTGGGCGGTGCAAACGGCTGTGGTTCATGGTACTGCTTCTGAGGTGCTGGTGCTTGTGGGGTGGGCCTGGTTATGACTGCCCCCTCCATCGCATACTTTAATAGCTTCTTTTGCACTAGCTTGGCCTTATCTACCTTTCTCTCTTCCGCCTTTTGCTTAACTTTTTCCTGCCATAATCTCCAATGGTATACTATCGTGAGCTGTATTTCTGGTAATCCCTGCACTAAAATATGATAAAAGATAGTTATCGTTTTGTCCCAAGGTCCTCAAGTTTCTAGGTGCCAAAGCTTTTGAATCTCGTGAATGTGCTGAACAGGGTCTTTGTCCTCCTGCATTTTGCATGAGATGATTGCCCCCATGTGTGACGTGTCTGGGTATTGTGTTTGCAGTGCCTGCCATGCCGCTGCTCTGCAATTTGCAAATCGCGACCCATCATGTGCCGTGTTCTGGTTCGTCACGCCTCGGAACCCGGCCCTCTTCCATGTGTCATCAGCTGCATCACCCAGTATCGAAACTAATAAACCGCTTACATCGTCCACTGCCGACCTGTGACCTGCAGTCAGTTGTATTCATCTCATAAATCCATTTCCCAGCTACTCTGCTTGAAGATGGTGGTCTGCACTTGATGTTTTCCTTGTCTGTGTGCTTCCAAGGCACACATTGAGGCCCCGCCCCTCCCCTCTCTGGTAATGGCATCTGTGAGTATGCTGCCCTCTCTTCCAGTGTCCATCAATACTGTTGAATTTGTATAGGCCCTCTCTCGTCCTCAATGTCTGTGCATATCTGTACTGATTCTAGGGTAGGTACTCACTGCCTTCGTCATAAGCCCTGGACAATTGTCCCCTTGAACATGCTATCGCTGTTTACACCCTCCTATGTCCTGGGAGGTCCCTAAGTTTGTTGACATATGTGTTATGTTTGGTGCACCTATCGTTCGCTTGTTGTGCTTGCTCTTCTGCATTGCATCATCCCCTACTTCTCCCTGTCCAGGGGACCTACACTCCCATGATGCCCAGAGTGTGACCTGCTTCATTCCCACCGCTCATCTCCACTGTGTCTGTTGTCGTTGTCAGAGGAGCCTGTGTCCATGTTACTACAGAAATCATCAAAAATGTTACTTCTCCTTGATGTCGAGTCAGTGTTAGGTTTTGTACTGAGATCCATGTCCAGTAGATTATATTTGCTGCCTCCTGCACAATCCCCTAGGCCTACACCGCAGCCTCCCGCCGTGCTCCTGTCATGTGAATTTGTGCTATTCTTTTTGTCCTTCTTCCTCACATTTATTCCTTTCCCAGCCCATTGCTGCTTGACTGTTCACTGCACTTATTGTGTGCTCATCTTCCTCCTTATGTGCTTGTTCTCCCACCAGCCTATCCAACTGCAACTTCCTCTGTTCCCTCTCTGCTAACTTGCATTTTTCTTGTTCTGCTATCTCCCTCCTCTTCACTGCCTTCTCCATCTCTCTCTCCTTTTTCTCCCTCAATTCCCTTTCCACTCTCTTCCACTCCTTTAGATCCCTCTCTATTCTTTCTTTTCACTCCATTTCCAAATGTTCTCTTTCCTCCTCCATCCTTCGTTCCCTATCTTCCTGCTCCAATTTCTCCTCTCTTCTCCTCTCTCTGTCTTCGTGTTCTAACCTCACCTACCTGTCATTCTCCCTTCTACCTTCCCCTTCCATTAACTCTGCCAATTCTGAAGTCTCTCGGTCCCTCTTCAGGCTTTCTATTGCCTATGTTGCCCTCTCTGCCTCCCCAGTCGTTTTCCCTTTGAGTTTTAGGCATACTTGTGCTGCTATCCATTCATCCATGTTTATGCCCACAAATTCTCCCTTCGGATGCTGTAGCCCTTCATCGCTCGTTCCTGCATCGCTAGCTAGCTGCCCTTCCCCTTTTGGCTTGTCCTCTCTCATGTATGGTGGTGGTTTGTATGTTGAATTAGAATGCCCCTCTGCTGGCCTCAGTTCCCCAATTGGGTACATCCCCTGTTCATCGTCGGTGTCATCAGATACTAAACTTGGAATGGAGGGGGGTGCGGAGGGATGATTCCCTTCCTCCTTCACCTCATGCTAGTTCAGCATCCTCTGATGCTTCGCCGCATCCCCTTATCCCTCCTGAAACATGCGCCACAACTCAATTATAGCCATTCGTTTGGTTAACTTCTTCCCCTTGTATGAGTCCTGTATGTGTGTCAATAGTGATTGCTGCACGTCTTTGGAGAAACTACCACAAGGCGGCCATTGTTTTGTTAATTTCCCTTCAGTATTTTTGGACCATTTTATGCTATACTTGCATATTTTCTCTTTATAAGGTGGAAGTGTCTTGCACAAATGCTGAAGGGCATGTTCCCTTGATACTTGATAATACCTTTTTCTACCTAACCTCAAATCGAGGCTTTCGATAATCTGGTGTTCCTTACTAGGCATGCTCCGCGCACCACTCCTCCTTCACAATCGCTGCCTCCTCCGGCACAACACCACAATCCTGCTCATGCGCCTTCCGTGCACCGCCACTTGTTCACCTCATCTGCCAATCTCAAATTCTCACTCCTAGCTCCTCACCTTCTCAAAACTCTGTGTCCTATGTGCAAACGTAAGAGTGACGTCACCAAGCTGTCAATGCAATATAGGTAAAACCACAAATAGCCTGTTACTCCCAAACCCATACAAAACCCCCTGAGCTGTCTTCCCGCTCTCCAGGCAGAGTACACCAATATTTTCTTGTGATCGAACTGCACCTGTTGCATCGCCTAATGAGTGAAATGCCTCCCTCCAGGAGACTTAACTAGTCAATTCACCTTCCGCAATCTAAGATAGCTCCTGCTACCCCTCACTGGAATACTGTCATCTATGACCCGAGCTTAAACACCCAACCCACAGGAAAACTTTATTCATAAACTCTTGTCATCCAAGCCCTCTAAGACTGAATATTACCTAAACATAAAAAAGGGTACTTCTACCACCTCTCCAGTCCCTACTAAAGCACTAAACTATATTCTGACAATATACAATAACAATAATACACAGTACTTCCCAGTACTCAACACCCTCCCTCACACCCACAATTGCTGTTGTTCTGGATCAATACTTATGTTCCTTATTGCACTGGTGCTGCTCGGCTGCCGGCTCCCCGTCAAGGCGCTCGCCTCGCTGTCCTGGTCTGCCTGGACACTCACCAATTCCAGGCAGGATAGTTTCTAAATGGCTCCCAACAACCTTTAAAATGTGTACGCATTTCCCATTCTTCTCGAAATACACACGAGGGTACCACAGCCTCTCAGGTTCCATGGCAAAGGGGTTGGCTTAGTGCCGGGCTGGCGCAAGTAACCATCCTATGCCTACTAACTTGTTGGGGATGAAGTCCCAGGTAGGTTTGAGGGCTACTAGGAGTTTGTGAACTCAGTGTAAGCCCAACACCTTCCCCCAAAAGGAACATATAGCCAGCCAGACAGCAGGTCAAACTGTGGTTTATTACAACCAAAACCAACAGGGATCAGTGCAAGGATAGGCAACAATCCTGGAACGTCTCAGTGAGCTCTGGAACGCAGTCCAGTTTGGATGGGACATTGCGTTAGGATGTCACGACCTGGGCCCCTCTCCAGAAAATGTATCGTCACTCAGAAGTGGGTGTTGAGTGATAGTTCACCTATAGTGGACCCTAAATGTGTTTGTTTACTGGCTCTCCCATGTCAGATGTCTGGTCTGGCCCATCCCAATATTGCTGTTACTAAAAATTGTTGCCGTGTGAGGGTCTGATCATTGGTTCTTGCCCATTGCTACCCACCCCTAGGGTCCTGATCTGTGATTGGCTAGAGCTGACATCCCCAGGTCTGGGATCCGAAATGATTCTCAGCTCGAAGTGTACCTCTTCAAGGCAATAAGAACAACTATGTGTCTGCATTGTAACGTATGTGTACCACCAAAGTCTATGAGAGTGCCGTTCACATCATGCAAATCTTGTCTTTTACTGTAACCATGTTGTTGCAAGCTTCTGTCTGGCGCTGTGAGATCATTCCTCTTTCCCAGCGTCGGTTTTGATTCATCATCCAAGCTGCCAAGTCACATGTTCAGAGACCGCATGTTGGGCTTTTGGAGCCCTGAGTTACTCCTATGTATGTGGAATTATTTGTATTTATTGCAGCTGGTGTTACTGCTGTTCAGGAAATTAAATGTTGCTCATATCTTGGTGGCCTTTGCAGTCGGGCCTGTCCCACACGGTTGCTCTTCTGTTCAGTCTGAATTCAGCTCAGCTCTTGCAGAGACGTTTGTAGCCTACTGTG
The DNA here is from genome assembly GCF_040938575.1 of Ambystoma mexicanum. Classification (NCBI taxonomy): domain Eukaryota; kingdom Metazoa; phylum Chordata; class Amphibia; order Caudata; family Ambystomatidae; genus Ambystoma; species Ambystoma mexicanum. The sequence continues at coordinate 66,679,177 of NC_090937.1, read as the reverse complement.
GTCTTCCTAAGCCGTGGCATGGCATCCACGTGTGTGTGTTATTCTATATTTCTCCATATGTTAGTAGCACATTGGCCCTGTCAGGTCCAATAGGTGCCCCTGCAGTTCCATAGGTTGTTAGCATGTAACCATCTGCAAGCTTGCTCAGGATCTCTTGCTAATGCTAATGGTAAAATAATAAAAACAAAGGCAGTATGTTTATGTGTCTGTCCTCTAACTTATAGGAATGTTCTGCATATGTTCTTTGTGTATTCGGGTGCATTTTGTGTCCCGATGTGCAGATGGCACACATGCTTCCTGTCTAACACTGCTAGGCCATGGTGTCTCTAACGACGTCAGTAGCTCTGCTGCTTGGCGCTTTTAGTCAATACTGTCAATTGAGGTCTCATTAGATGCATCCTGGGGCTCCTCGTACACCCTGGTAGTGTTTGCACTACTCCTGGGCTGTATGGTTGGCTGTGTGGGTACTGTAGTATAATTTATTGTGTTTTGGAGTACAGCGCCACTGAATGTGATAACATTATTGACAGCAATAATGTGGCACATATAGCCAGCCCTATGTTGTTAGCATAACATATGGGTATGCAAATGGAGACAGGCTGCAGATTTAAAAGTACACCAGAATATATATTTTTTTTCTCTTACTTGAAATGCCTCATTCACAGGACACTACATTAGCTGTCTAATTGACTGACTTAATTAACAAATACTAATACTAGTACTAACTCAATAATATTATAATGTAATCTCTATGTGGAATAGAGGCAGAAAGACATGCTCTGAGATTCATCTTAAACGTGCATTTGGATTTTTTTTTCTCTCTGTTAACTGTGTTTGCAGGAAGAAAAATCTGCATGGCAGGAAATGAGTTTAGCTACAGTTTCTTACTGTAAAAATTGAGCTATTGTGGAAGGAAGGATGGTACGGTTTTTGTAATTTGATTGGTGCAGAGTGTCTGCAGTGATTCCACGTAAGCATAGGGGGATGAGACAGAGGTTTGCTGGAAAAGTCTGACAGAAAAAAGTTCAGTTTGCTTTTGCTGAGCTGCTGACACGGACCATCAGAGACTGGGCATTCCTAGTCTCACTTAGCACCGGCTTGAGAACTCCAGATGAACTGCATGTATTCGCTGTGCACTTCAAACTTCAAAATTACGAGGATAACCCTGGTCCCATTCATCGGAGGCGAGCAAAGGGAGGTCGCTTGTGGGAGAGCTACAGATAGCTGGTAATTATCCAAGTGAATTGGGGTTGTGTGCTGTATGGATGACCTTCTATAAATATCAGGCAGGGAGAGTAGCAATAGGGAATCCCCTGTGTTTAATTGCCACGCCATAATGTTGCAAAGTGAATATTGTTCTATCGCTGTAATTTTTTTCCTTCTTATTGTTACAAATAATGTGGAGTGAATTTTGTTTTATTGCTGCATTTGTTTTCTCTTCTGTTTGTTAGATAAGGTGGCAGCAAGAAGGGTAAGGTGTTATTTTGAAATGCAACTGTTTATAATACAAATGTTATGGACACGAACCGTGTAGAGTGCTTTTGCTTTTGTCTTTTCTTGGTGCATTTAGGATAATATTTCGGGAGAGGGGGAAGATTATTTTTTTTAGGTAATACATGTGTCATAATTCCCATGCAGATTGAATAATAGCACTAGCAATTATTAATAGCTGTGTGTCCACTCAGTGTGTGGTGTCTGAGTGGAATTTAATACAATAGACATTGCTGGGGGTACATGAACCAGCAAAGAGGCCTATGGAAACATAGTTCACTAATGTATATAAATTTGTGATAATACCACAAGTTATTGAGAATGCTATATGTGAAGCTGTGGTGTTTCTGAATGTAAGTCTGAGGCCTCTATGGATCACAAGAATAGTCTAATAAAAAGAAGAGTTATGTGTATATTGAGACCACAAATAAAACAGAAAATGATGCTCACCAAAATACCACCAACAATAATGTATACCACTAACTGATCGCATATAATGTAATAAGGAATGGTCACTGAAAGGAAATAAGGCCAAACCCAATATAAATGCAAGGAGCAGTTATTGTCAAATTACCATTATTTTTGGCGGTAAGAAAATACCGCCAGACCCCAAATCTACACAAAATATCCAACAGTACCTCTAAACATACTTGTATATCATAAGAGCTCTAGGAATCGGTCCGAAATGGTATGGGTGATCATGGTACCTTCAGTTCTTCTTCCGGCCCACGTGTCTTGTAGGAGGAGGAGCCGGGGTCGGATTCAACCTCCCCTCTTCAGTATAACAATTTGCCTCCTCATGAAAAGAAACACTTGCCATTGTCTGTAACTACCCATTAAATCACAGAAAAAAATACTTGTCACTGTGATGCTATCAATTTTCATGGAAAAGGTTTCACTCAGTATACTTTCTGCAAAAAATAAACTATTGTCCCTCTTGGTCATTTTCTGCTTTGTTACAGAAAGAAAATTCCTTATCATGCCCTGTGAATGTCTACCCTCTCACTGAAAACTAAGGTGCCTTTCTCTACCACTGAATGTTCCTCACAGAAAAATCACGTGTTAATCCTTAGACATTTCAGCTGCCTCAGGCAAAAGTTCGGTGTCACTCTGTGATTTTCAATTCTTTTCAAACAATATCACTTGTCATTCTTTGTGATGTTTGCCCACCCTATGTATAAATCAGGTGTCACTTTCTGTAACGTTATGTTTCCGTACAAAAATCACTGCCGATTTCTAAGATTGGGGGAGCAGGTGCAAATGTATCTGGGTCACCTGGCCTAAGCCCCACCCACCTGGTGTCTTCCAGGTTCCCACTCTTTTTCCCTACTGAAGGAGCCCTTCAGCCTCTTTTCCTTTGCAGATGGGGAGCAGGTGCAAGTGGATCTTGGTCACCTGGCCTAAGCACCACCCACCTTCTTAGCTCTGCCTCTTCCTTCCTTCTCTTTACTCTTAGATCAAGGATGTCTCCCGCCCGGGCGTCCGAAGCACAGGGCAGACAAAGAAAAGTGCAATTCCTGTTTGGACCAGGAGGATCCAAGGCCCAGACCCCAGCTCAAAGAGCAGGTAAGCATGCACCAACATGTGTTTACTCCCTCTGTCTCCACAGGCCATCTCCACCCTTCTGGTCCCCCCACGATGTCCCCTTGTGCCCCTCCCTTCTCACACACAGGTGTTGCCTGTTTTGCTTGATTATTCTACCCTGCTCCTTCCTCACCCCCTCCAGCTTACTTCTGCAGGAGTCTGTTCTGATACATTCTGGTTTCACCATCACCGTCTTGTGGCCAATGCTAGATTTGACTTTTATGGACTCCATTGATTCACGGTGCATCACCATTTCTCATGGTGGCCCTGAATCATGTTGTTCCCATCTTCATCTTGTATCCAGGTTTGCAACATGATGTGTTACTACTCACTTCTTCAATCATATTTACTCTCCCCACTTGCTTCTGCACTCTTTTTGACTGCTTACTCTCTGTTCTCTCCTCCTCTCCCTTTCTCCCTTGTCCTATCGCCTCCCCTTATTTTCTTCTATGCAATTACTCTATCAGAATTGTCCCTGGACCTAGTATGATAGCAACCTTGGCTGTCGCCTCCCCCCTCTCCTTACTTGTTCCCCCCTCCAGCACTATCTGAAATGTCGTCAGGCCTAGTACAATAGTTGCTTGTTTTGTTCCTCCCCTCCCTTTCTGCACCCCTCTCCATCACCTTCTGTTTTCTCCGGCTCCACCAGAAATGTTGTCAGGCCTACTACGATAGTCGCCTGTCTGTTTCTATTTCCTTCCCACACCCCCCCTCCCTTCCTCATCAATGTCTTAGCTCTTGCCCTATCTGAAATGTCATCAGGCCGAGTGCAATAGTTAATTTCACATCCTTACTGTTCAAGGCCCGTAGGAATGTCAATGTATTTTCCCTTGTTCCCTCCCTTGCCTTGAAGCGCTTTGGAGCACATTGTGTATAGGTGCTATATAAATAAACACTTATATCATATCATTGTCTGTCCGCTAATGAAAAAATAAATTACATGTCAACCATGGTCATAGTTCACATCCTTGGGAAAACAATCACGTGTCACTCTTTTGCATGGAAAGAAAGAGGTGCCACTCTCTGATTGCAAATTCCCCCAACAAAAGCATTTGTCATGCTTTGTTTTGTGATGTTCTGCTCTTAATCAGAAAAAGCATTTGTCACTCTGACTTCTCTCATAAAAACACGTGTCAATCTCTCTAATTGAATTCTCTCAAAAGAGCAATTAGGCATCACTCCCTTTAATGTTCTCTTCTCTGTGTAGGGAATTAAGTGATCTAATAAGTGATGTTAAAATCCCACAAGATTAGATCTAGTGTCCCATTGTGCCATGTTCAGTTCTTCGAGGGTAAAATGAAGTGCTCCTTTCTGAATTTCAGTTATCTCTAGAAAACACTAAGAGTCCCTCTGTGATGTTATGTTCTCCTAGGACAAACAATCGAATACTGCTTTTTGTGTTGCGATGCCCACTTAACAAAACAAGAAGTGTCCCCTTATGTTATGTTCTGTTCTCTCAGGAAAAATGCAGTCATGCTCTCTTCTACTATAAATTGCTTTCTATTCTAGAGCATTCTATAATGTGTTTTGTACTATAATGTACTCCCATCCTAATCGTCAACCTATCCTACTCCAAAACAATGCACCTTCCACAAATAGCTCGAATGCTAGCCACACCCTCATCTCTCATCAAGCACTCTCCCAAACCCAATCCAGCAGTTGCGCCTCATGCATCAGTCCCACTGATTTCAAGTCTGAGGTGCTGACGTGAGAAATAGCAGAGCACCCGAGTCATGGTCCAGACAATGCATGTGACACATTTATCTTAAGTTACACCACCGTTAATCCTCTCACATTCTGTGGGAGGACAGTGTATGCCTGAATTTCTACAGAGGATAAGAAATCTATGTCACACTATATCCATTTTCTTTCAAGTATACATATTGTTTACATGCCGAAATAGTTTTAAATACGTTTCATCCTCCAATTGAAGAACACATGTTATGGGTCTCATTTGTCAGAGTTGTGGTGCGGTCTGAACCATACGGCAACTATTAAATATCCGCAAGAATATCTACCAAGCCATTTGCCTCGACAGATGTGCGTATCAGGTCTGGAATTTTGGGGGTGTCTCTGTCCTGAATGGCTAATAAATGTCTATTTAATTTAAAATGTCAAATTGAATCCCAGATGTCAATGGCATGTACAGAAACATTCAAACCGTTGCAAAACACCTTGTTCTTTTGAGCCAATAGCTTCCCTCAGAGTCCCTGATGGGGGCCATCTGCACAACGCCAAGCAGACAAAGGGAAGGGGACACAAAAGCCTCGGAAAGGGGAGTATGCCCTCAGCCAACTAAGCAGAGCAGCAAAGAGACTAGAGGGAAGGCAGCTGCAGTAGGAAATGAATATCTTTCAGGATTAGCCAATGAGGTAACATTACCTAATAGTCCAATAGTCCCTGCGCGCTCCAGGGCTGCCACTTGAGTGCAGTAAGTGGCTTCCATAGGTGAGCGTAACAAAGAACAGACACACTCCCAGTCTGTTATTTTTCCACATGTTTTTAAAGAAAAGCAGAAATGGCGACCCTGCAAACACGCTCATACGTCCAGGAGTGCATTAGCATGCTTTGCTTGGTATGTGCTTTTCTAAGAAAAACCCTGTTCATATCTGCAGCCTCGCGCCATTTTTGAAATACCGTATCTGTCAAAAAGAAAACAAAGAAAAGAATGCTCTCAGGAGAGGAAGATGCGGGCTCTTTTTGAAAACATGTGGTAAAAGCATGCACCTTTTAGCGATTTTAAAAGGTTTATGTTCAGGTACCTTTTAACATACATCGGGCCTTTGGCAGGGTACGCATGGTTTCAGAATCCCGTGCAAAACCATATACAAAACGATTACAAAAACATGCGACTTTTGGAAAAGGCCCCTGACACAGTTTAACGTTCAGCGATGCAATGTCATTTCCTAGTAATCTATGGAGCCATAAAGGATATGTGTTTGGGCATTACCTTTGACACCTGCCTGGCTACCTATAAAAGTTCATAACAGAAATATCCTTACACAGTTCCTCATACGCCTCTATCTCCTTGTCTTAATCACATTAGTTTTTGCCGACTATGGGAATATTCTTAAAGAAAGACCCCATCTCAACGCCCCCTCCTAACAATCGTCCTATACATCATTATCTATCCAACACCCAGATCTTCCCGTGAGACCCGGCTCTGTGCATCAATGGGCCTCATGTAGTAATCACAAGAAAAATCCAAGTAATTATTAGTCTATTTACTTTTAAGGCCCCCCTGGCTTGGCATCTCTGTAACAAACAGCAACGTAATGAAAGCTCCCTAACATTCAGGTTCCTTGTGTTCTGAACGCAGATGTCACCACGTCCAGCGACGTAATGAAAGCTACTTCCGCTCCATGACATTCAGGTTCCTTGTGTTCTGAACGCAGATGTCACCAAGTCCAGCAACGTAATGAAAGCTACTTCCGCTCCATGACATTCAGGTTCCTTGTGTTCTGAAAGCAGATGTCACCACGTCCAGCAATGTAACGGAAGCTACTTCCGCTCTATGACATTCAGGTTCCTTGTGTTCTGAAAGCAGATGTCACCACGTCCAGCAACGTAACGGAAGCTACTTCCGCTCTATGACATTCAGGTTCCTTGTGTTCTGAAAGCAGATGTCACCACGTCCAGCAACGTAACGGAAGCTACTTCCGCTCTATGACATTCAGGTTCCTTGTGTTCTGAACGCAGATGTCACCACGTCGAGCAACGTAACGGAAGCTACTTCCGCTCCATAACATTCAGGTTCCTTGTGTTCTGAACGCAGATGTCACCACGTCCAGCAACGTAACGGAAGCTACTTCCGCTCCATAACATTCAGGTTCCTTGTGTTCTGAACGCAGATGTCACCACGTCCAGCAACGTAACGGAAGCTACTTCCGCTCCATAACATTCAGGTTCCTTGTGTTCTGAAAGCAGATGTCACCCTAGATGCCTGCTTCCAGAACTATGGATCCATCTGGTGTTATATAGCATTTCCCTCCCTTAAAACAACTAAATGTAAAGGAAGTTTGGAGGGAAAGGAAAGGAAGGGGAGAGAAACATTGGACAATAAATGGGGAGACAGTTTATGGTGGTAATTAGTGTAGCCCAAATTGGCGAATGGCTGTTTATATCTGACCCTATTTAGAAAAGTTTCCACAACAATTTTATGGGCGTTATCTTTGCTCACCCCTGTAGGATTCAACTGACTACATACCGATCCCTCTCTCTCATAAGCGCAAATGCCTCAATATCCGTGGACGAATGTGAAGTGAACATCTACGCACTTCTCCATGAAGCTCCTTGCACAGTAGGGGAGTGGCAAGTGCTAATTGTATGGGCACTTTTAAGAATCGAGTCATCGTCTCAATTTACCAGTTGTTGAATGGATGATACAGTGCAGTGCACAAGTATTTGATTCCATAATCGCGTAACAATTGCTGAATTTCTTCTGACACAAATTGTATGCCATTGTCTGTGATAATCTATACTGCCACTCTTCTTTCAAATATGGAGGTAAGAAATGTCAACACTTTCTTGGAGGTGACACTTTCCAACACTATATGCCACTGCACCCCTTTAGATTTGTAATCCATCAATATGAAAATGTATACTCTTTGGATCGATTGTCCAAAATGATTATGAGACAGGTGAGGATATGTGCTAGCACATCTCCCCATTTGTGCCAAAGAAAAGAGGAGCCCAATTTACAAAGGGAATCTGAATGAGCGCAGCCTTGATGTTTCATTCACAGCTAGTGAATGAAACATCTGTAGATCAATGTACACAGAAGTACTTCTTATTGTATTGTATTGTATATAGTATTTGTAGAACGTGCAAAGACCGTAAGGTATCGAGGTGCTGAGGGTGAAAAGGGATACTGAACAGAGTTAAGCTAAAAACAGGAGGGTTTTTGGAGCCTTACGAAATGGAAAGACCTCTTTAGGTTTATGAAAATCAAGAGGCAGGGCGTTCCAGAGTGTGCGGGCGAGAACTGCAAAGGATCTCCCTCCATGATCTGGACCGAGAAAATCTAGGAACGAGTAACAAAAACTTGTTTGTTGAACGCAGTAGGCACTTACGGATGTATGGCTGTATCTTGGAACATAAGAATTCAGCTCCAACATTGTGGATAGCACGGTGAACCATGCGAAGAACCTTAAACGTAACTTGGCTTCTAATGGGAAGCCAGTGTAGTTGATGCAAGAGTTCTCGGGAGTGAGCAAGTCTAGAGGCACTGAAGGCAAGACGTGCTGCAGCGTTCTGGAGAATTTGGAGGCATTGGAGTAGTCTCTCAGGTTGCCCAAGGTCAAATGCATTACAGTAGTCTGAAGAACTCATAATAGAGGCTATAACAATTTTTAATCTGAGAGCAGCTGGGAGAAGAGGAAGAACTTTTTTTAGAACCTTAAGTTTTTTAAAGCCCCTCAGGCAAACTGCTGAAACCTGAGCTTCTCAAGAGCCAGTGGGCATGAGTTTAATCCCTATACTTTTTACTACAGAAGAAGGCTCAGGACACAGACCAAAAGAAGAAGGCCAGTAGTCACTGGTCCACAGCTGACCCGCAGAGTTGGAACCAACTAGGAGAACTTCAAATGTATCACTGTTCAACTTCAGCCAATTATTAGCCATCCACTCACCGACTGCAACAATGCAGTTTTTCAGCTTGTCAGGAAGATCGGCAGCAGGCGTGTTTAGGCGAAACCAGATCTGAGTATCGTCAGTGTAGGAGAAAAAATTAAAACTCTGCAGCTGGCGTTAAATTTAGCCAATGCTTGCATATAAAGAACATATTAAGTAACAGGAACAAAGTGGAGTCCTGTGGGACCCCACACTTCAGCATACTTCATCACAGTGGGCGAGGAAGTGAATGGTTGGAGAGAAACCCTCTGAACCTGTTCTGACAAAAAAGAGGAGAACCATTTAAGCGGAATGCCCAAAATTCATGCCTCATAAAGGCACTGACGCAGCTTCTGGTTGTCGACCGTATCAAAGGCCGCAGAGAGATCAAGGAGAATCAGAGCTCCCAGCTCTCTGCGGTCCTGAAGTAAAGCAGTGTCGTCCATCAGTGCCACCATCACAGATTCAGTACCCTTCCCAGGGCGGAATCCAGATCGAAAAGGGTGGAGGAGAGAATTAGCCTCCATAGAAACATATATTTGCCGAATCACAATCGATTCCATCAATTTCATCAATACTGGGAGAAGGGAATTATGGTGATAATTTTCCGCTACTGCTGGATCAAGATGGGAATTATTTAGTAAGCGAGAGATCACTGCCTATTAAGAGGGGTGGGAATGTGACCAGTAGTAAAATAATAACCAAGTGCAGCAGTGAGAATGCAAAACACATTGTCAGCAGCCTCTGGAAGCCTGACACGCGGAATAGGATCCATGGGGAGGCAGAGCACAGTTTTCCCAGAGCAGAGGAGACCAAGCTATCTGTCACTGAATTAAAGTGAAAAGCAGTAGGCTGGGTTTCCCCCTTCTCATCCTAGACCACAAGGGGTCAGTCCGTGTTGGTCTTCCTACACTGATCAGCTGTCAAATATTAAGAATCTTATCCCTAAAAGGCAATGTGGTCACAGTGGGCCTGAATAAGTACAGTCGCCAGAGGAATTTTAGCAGGAGTGATCAGTTCCTTAGTCACTCGGAATAGCTCTTGTGTAGAACAAGAGGCAGTGACAATACAATTGGTGTAATAATCAGCCTTGTCTTTTTTTATAGCAGCGTGGCAGACAGGGCGATCTTGTAGGTAGACAGACCATACCGCAGAATCAGAGTTAGAGAGCCAACTTTGTTCAGCTCTACGGCATATTTGTTTCAGGGACTTAAGTGTGGGGGAATACCAGGGAACAGACGGGTGAGCCCCGCAAAGGCATTGTGTGAGGGAGAAAGACTATCAGCCGTAAATTGAAATGCATCAATCACGGCCCTACAAGTATCTTTAAAGTCACTGGTTATTCCCTCACCTGTGAGGGAAATGATAGAGCTATAAATGGCTTCAGAGGAGACCCTAGCCGACTGGCGGCGAAGTTTAAAAAGAACAACCGGTTTCACTTTAGGTCAAGAAAAAGGGAAAGAAAAGGATAGGAGAAAATCATCCGACCAGGCCAGAGGATGAGGGGGAAACACCAGAAGCCTGTCACAGTCAGAAAATATTAAATCAAGCTGGTTCCCTCCTATATGAGTTGTGCTATGATTTGTAAGAGTTAAAGTGCAATCCCTCAGTGCAGAAACAAATGTACCGGCTTCAGGTCGTCGGGATTGAAGTCACCCAAAATAACTAAGTGAGAAGGTAACAAAGAGAGGTCAGCAACCAATTGATATGATATGATATAATATGATATGATATGATATGATATGGCATTTGTAACGCGCCTATACACAAGTGTTTCAAGGGGCGACGAGGCAGGGAGGAGGGACAAAGGGAAGACAGACAATGATCTTACGAGGCCAGGTCTCATTCAGATCGCGCAAGTGCATGGGCAGAGGAGAAGGGAAAGTGCATGGGGAAAGGGAGAGGGGAAAGTACAGTACAGGGATGGTAGAATACAAGATAGATAATAAGGGCCAGCTGGTGGCAAGTGCAAGGTAAGTGCAGACAAGTGCTGGGAAGGGGGGGGCTGTAGGGATACAGAGACAGTCCCGCAGTGCAGGGGTTGCCAGGGAGGCAGTGCAGGGGAAGAGTGGCTGGGCCAAGGACCGAGATCAGTGAGAGTGGCCCAGTTGCAGATTCAGTGCAGTTTCAGTCAGGAATTTAGCAGGGGAGAGGGGGAGAGAAAGCAGAAACAAAGAGGAAGGGTCAGAGGTGCTTCCGGAACCGGAGATGGTTCTCCTCAAGTTTCTGGGAGGCAGGAAGGCTGTTCTAGAGGGAGACCCTGCCGTGGAGAGAGATCTACCCCCACTTCATTGCTTGGAGAAGCGGCTGACCCTGAGGGAGTTGGAGGCGCATGAGCAAAGAGCTCAAGAACGAAGATATTTAGGAAGACAGAGTTGAAGGTATTTTAGCCCCAGGCCCCAGAAGGCCTTGTGGACAATGCAGAGGGTTTTGAACTTAATCATCGCAGCCACTGGGAGCCAGTGCATAAATTTCAGTCCTGGAGAGATACGATCCCTGGGCTTGAGGCCAAGGACAAGTCCCGCAGTCCTGTTCTGGATGAGTTGCAGAGGGCGGAGAGTAGAGGCAGGCAGATTTAGATAGAGGCTGTTACAGTAGTCCAGCTTAGAGAGAACCAGGGCTCTGGAGACACTGAGCTTCTGGGGAAGGAGAGGAAAGGAAGAATACCGCTGAGGAGGTGCAGCTGGTAGTGTGACTTCTTAGAGACATCAGATATGTGAGGAGAGAAGGGTAGTGTGGAGTCGAAGATGACGCAGAGGTTTATTGCCTTGCAGGTAGGAGCAGGAAGAGGGCCAAGAGAGGCCGGCCAGAGAGCTGCAGGGAAGGAGGGAGTGGGTGTGCCGATGAGTAGAATCTCAGTCTTACTGGCATTAAGGCAGAGGTCATTGATGTAACACCATTCCTGGATAGCAGACAAACAGTCAGAGATGAGTGAAGGAGAGAAGGAGGCCGAGGGTAGCCTGAAAATGAGCTGGATATCATCCGCATAGCACTGAAAGTTGGGGCAGAGAGCGGCAATGCGGTGGGCAAGGAGTGCCAGATATTGGTTGAACAGCCAGGGAGAGAGGTTAGATCCCTGGGGGACACCACAGGTAGAGAAAAAGATGTCAGAGAGGAAGGACCCCAGTTGGACCTGGGAGGGTCGATTGGAGAGGAAAGAGGTCAGCCACACCAGAGCCTGACCAGTGATACCCAGTTTATCACGGAGACGGTTGAGCAGGATGGCATGGTTGACAGTATCAAAGGCAGAAGAGAGATCGAACAAGATGAGAACACACGAAGTGTTAGAGTCAAGGTTGGAGAGCAGGTTTTCACGGATGTCCAGGAGAGCAGTTTTCGTGCTTCTGGCAGCTCTGAAGCCAGACTGATGGTCATGAAGACAACCAACAGATTCAGCATGGATATCATGCTGGGAGATGGCCAGTTTCTCCAGGAGCTTGCCCAGGAAGGGAGTGATGGAGATTGGGTGATAGTTAGCCGGGCAGGAGGGGTCGGAAGAGGGTTTCTTAAGAAGAGGGTGCACACAGGAGTACTTAAGGGGGGATGGGAAGACTCCAGAGGCAAAGGAGTGATTGCAGAAGTCTGCCAGGGCAGGTGCCAGGGAGTCTATGTGGTCCTTGATAGTTTTGGAGGAACAGGGGTGAACCTGTTTTGATGAAACTTTCATAGATCGGACTTGTCTGGAATCCTCGTCAGCAGGGAAAAGGGGAAAGGCAGTGCAGAAGGTGGCTGCGGAAGGGCCAGAGGAAGAGCAGGGAATAGAGGGAGGGAGGTGATAGGAGGAGAGTGAGGACAGGATGTCCTGAGTTTTTGAAATGAAGTGAGAGGCCAGTGCCGTGCAGAGGGCCTGGGAGGGGACAGGAGAGGTAGAGACTGCAGCAGGGTTGGCCAGATTTTAAAGAGTTCAGCCGAATTGTTAGATGCCGCAGTGATGCGGGCTTGGATAAGGGCTCTCTTCTTGGTGAGAATGGAGAGCCGGTATTGCCTTTGGACCAGGCGGCAGGCCAGTTTGTCAAAGGATGAACATGAAGTACGCCATTTCCTCTCTGCCACCCTGCACTTGCGTTTTAGGGTGACGAGATTCGAGTCATATCAGCAGTTAAATTTGGCTTTGGGCTTCAGGCAGATTCTCATGAAAGGGGCAAGGATATCAAGAGTATCAGATATAGCAGAGTGGAGAGGGCTGTGTCAGGGTGGAAGTCAGCCAAAGAGGGGGAGGGGGATGAGAATGTGGCGGTGAAAGCCTCAACTGACACGTTCTTCATGGGTCGGATGACCGAGAAGGAGGGTGGCAGTGATGAAGGTGGCTTTGCGTGAGGGGTAGGGAAGGTGAGGTGGGAGGATAGGAGAAAGTGATCACTCCAGGAGAGAGGAGTGGAGAGAGGGACAGAGAGGGGAAGGTCAGAAGAGATCAGAGCATCATGAGTGTGCCCTGCAGAATGATTCAGCCCAGATGGGAGAATAGAGAGTGAGAGAGAGTCGCAGAGGTTGCAAAAGTGTCCAGAGGGGGGACAGGAGGCTTCCAGGTGGATGTTGAAGTGTCCAGGAAAGAGGAGTTGAGTGCTTGAGGACAGCAGTGAGGAGGAGAGGTCCGCCCACTCAGAGAGGAAGGAGGAAATTTGACCGGGTGGCCGATAGATAGTAGCCACATTAAAGGAATGGCTAGGAGAGAGAGAGTCGGGCAGACAAGGCATTCAAAAGAGGAGTAAGTCTGCATATGAGTGACAGTGGCAGGAATCCACTCAGGGAAGAGAAGGGCAACACCCCCACCGGCACAGTTGGGCCTGGGCACGGAGAGGATCTTGTAGCCGTCAGGTAGGAGTGTGTCAAAGCTGGTGACAGAGCTGGCTGTGAACCATGTCTCAGTGAGACCGAGGACATCCAGGTCCAGTTCCTCAAGAAGGCGACAGATATTAGAGGAATGTTTGACAGTAGAGCGAGGGTTATGAGTGGCAATGTGGCGAAGGTTGCCATCCTTGAAGGACTTCCGGGGAGGGGTACAGATCAGAGGTACACCCTGCGGAGGTGGAGAAGGAGCACGAGCGGGGGCAGGGAGGGAGGGGGAAGGCAAGGTAGCCGAGGACAGAGGAGGGGGACAGCAGGAGAGGAAAGGAAGTTGATGAGGCGCGGGAAGCGTCTATCAAAGAGGTGAAGGTTAGCCTGTGGGCCTTGGACCAAGACGATCCCACTAGAGTAGACATTAATGATGGCCTTAGAGGAGTGGAAGGGGGCAAAGCGGACATCCCAACAGGTGCCACCATTAATGGGAGAAGAGGAGAAAGGAGAGAGCACAGAGACCATATGAAGGGTCCATAGGTCAGGTGAAGGCACGAAAAAGAGGAAGCCAGTGAGAGTTTCCTTGGAGGAGGGACAGCGATAGGGAGGCCTGGGTTGGACACCAGGATGTCCTTTTTAAACTTTTTCCTACCAGATTCAGTGAGGAGAGCAGGATGGTCAATGGAGAAGCAGTTAGAGAAGATAGGCGAGATATAGAGCACCATAGATAGGAGGGAGAGGAGGGGGGGGGGAGACAGACGAGAGCAAGCGGACAAGATAGCGAGCAGCAAGCCAGTAGTGCAGTAGGACGGACTCTCAGGGTTAAAGATCTCACAGTGCTCTATAAGGGACCAGGGAGAAGCCATCTAAGATTGGGAATCTTGAGAGGGGAGGAAAAGGCCTAGTTTACCACAGTGCAGAAACAACAGTAAATGCGTATTAGGTAACCGGTGGAGAGGCCACCTAAGTTTGAGAATCCTGAGAGGGGAGAAAAAGGCCTAGTTTACCACAGTGCAGAAACAACAGTAAATGCGTATTAGGTAACCGGTGGAGAGGCCACCTAAGTTTGAGAATCCTGAGAGGGGAGAAAAAGGCCTAGTTTAACACAGTGCAGGAAACAACAGTAAGTATTGGCACAATGCGTAATTAAGTGACACAGGTGTAGGTGGGGTGGGCCGGGAGAGCAGGTGGAGCTAACAATGATGATAACTGGTGCCTGGCGTCCCCTGCGGACACTTGCTGACACAACGGGAGCCGCAACCATAGGAGCCGCCCTTTGCCTAAGGGGCCCTTAGCCGAGGGGGCCGCCAGGCAGGGGGGCTGCCCAGGAGGGTCAGATTTAAGGCAGAAGGAGGAGAGGAAGAGGAGGGGGTGTGGCCGGCCAGGGAGGTGGGAAGGGAGAGGAGGACCAGGAAGTGGCTGCAGGGGGAGGAGGCAGGGGGCAGTACAATGCGCTCAGAGCGTGAAGAATACAATTTTTAAAAAAAATGAAACAGAAACAACTCACAGGAGGCCCACGGGTCCTGGCAGGGCTTAGCTTGAAGTCTGGGCACACAGGACTACCGGCGACGGCTCGCACCCACTCCGCTTTTCAAAGAAGCGAGCAGGGAGAGCAGCCGTCGAGTAGTCCTGGAGGGACTAGGAGAGGGCCAATCAGAGGGTAGTGGGAGGGCAGGGAGGCGAGAAGGGAGAGGAGGACCAGGAAGTGGCTGCAGGGGGAGGGGGCAGGGGGCAGTACAATGCGCTCGGAGCACAAATAATATTTTTTTTAAATTATTTTTTAAATTAAACAGAACCAACTCACAGGAGGCCCACGGGTCCTGGCAGGGCTTAGCCTGAAGTCTGGGTACACAGGGCTACCGACGACTGCTTGCAGCCGCTCTGCTCTTCAAAGAAGCGAGCGGGGAGAGCAGCTGTCGAGTAGTCCTGGAGGGACTAGGAGAGGCCACTCAGAGGGTGGTGGGTGGGCAGGGAGGCGGGAAGGGAGAGGAGGACCAGGAAGTGGCTGCAGAGGGAGGGGACAGGGGTCAGTACAATGCGCTCGGAGCACGAATAATACAATTTTAAAAAAGAATAATTAACAGGAACAACTCACAGGTGGCCCACGGGTCCTGGCAGGGCTTAGCCTGAAGTCTGGGCACACAGGGTTACCGGCGACTGCTCACACCCGCTCCGCTCTTCAAAGAAGCGAGCGGGGAGAGCAGCCGTCGAGTAGTCCTGGAGGGACTAGGAGAGGCCCAATCATAGGGGGGTGGGCAGGGAGGCAGGAAGGGAGAGGAGGACCAGAACGTGGCTGCAGGGAGAGGGGGCAGGTGGCAGTACAACATGCTAGGAACGCGAATAATACCATTTATTTTTTTTAATTAAACAGAAACAACTCACAGGAGGCCCACGGGTCCTGGCAGGGCTTAGCCTGAAGTCTGGGCACACAGGGGGACAGGCGACTGCTCGCACCTGCTGCGCTCATCAATTGAGCAAAAGTGTCAAGAAATGTATTGTTTACATGACTAGGCGGGCGATAAATTATTAAAACGTAAATTGAACTAGCAGGGGATGGCTGAAGTCTAATCAGCAAAGTTTCCCAAGCAAGATTGTGAGAAAATGGAATGGTAGAGCTGTTTACCGTGTTCTTAAATATAATAGCTACCCCACCTCCAGTCTTAGGAGCAGGGCGGTCATGGTGCAAAATACTGAATGGAGGGGGGAGAATTTGAATTATGTCAGGGTCTGAAGTGGCAGTAAGCCAGTCTCAGTCATACACATGAAGTCAGGCTGAAACTCACCAAGGATGCAATGGATATCTTCTTGTTGGGCCACCACTGATCTCACATTAATGGGCATTCCTTTGACCGAATGGGTATCTACAGAGATGGTTCCTTCCTTTCTTGTTTCATGGGGATCAATAATGTGAACCCTGTGAGACTAGCATAGACTGGAAGGCGCCAGTGCAGTAAGATCATTGTGCGAGTAGATGTGTACTCATAAGTATCCCCCGATGGGCACAGATGGGCTTGCCTTAAGTTTGCCTTTGGTGCACTGTAGGCACACCCGTTGCACCCGTCTGCTGCGCGGTCCATCTATCCGCCATATTTATGCCGAGAGAGGCAGCAATAGTGCGTGCATGGGCGCCAATGGCCAAAGTAATTGGACTAACTCGATTCCACTCGGAATCACGCAAGTGAGAACTTGAGTTGACAAAGTGCAAATTACAAAGTAAACACAGGTACTGGTTAAAAGCAGTTAAAATCTATCAATTAAAAAGCAGCAGATACATGTAAGGGGCTTTGATTCAAAGTGGCAGCCCTTACAGTGCAGCCTTACCTCTCACGGTCTGCTCTCACTTCTCTCTGGCACATGTATGCCGAGAGAGAGAGGTAGCAGCTAACCGCGCAGAAGCGCCAATGGCCAAAGAAATAGGACTAACTCGATTCCGTTCTGAATCACAGAAGCGAGAGCTTTAGTTGACAAAGTGCACATTACAAAGCAAACACAGATACTGGTTAAAAACAGTTAAGATCTATCCAGTAAAAAGCAGCAGATACTCGTAAGGGGATTTAAAGTGGCAGTCCTTATGGAGCAGCCTCACTTCTTTATGTCCCACTTCTATGACCCACTATATCCCACCATTTTTACATTGTAACTTTCAACTTTTGCCGTGATTCGTCTTTGCTTTCTGTATGCAATGATAAACTGTGTAATCATGTTAACGCATATTAGTGTAATGCGCCAAGATACCACAGGGTGTGGTGCACACTATAAATAAATAAACAAACAAACAAACAAGCTTCTCTTGTTATCTGTGGCACTAATGTGTCAAACGAGCCACAAAAAGCATTGATGTGGGGAGGCATGTGCTGTCTGTTTACCCAGGAGCAAAATGCTGCACGAGCAAGGCCTGAAAATTAAATAATTGACCAGGATTTAGCATCAGCTGTGCAGATGTAAGCTGAGGCCATCTGTCTCCATGTGCATTTATCTTTCAGTTATGTGACAAGAAACCACATGTTGTCCCCCAAAATCCAGAGCCGAACATAACACCTTAATGTCCTAGGCTTTGATACATGACTCTTCTGCAATCTTTTTTAACGGGGTGAGGTGTACGGAGTGGGGGGATGCACTTACCTCAAGAGTGGGGCTCAATGCATCCATGATTTTCAGAGCTCTATGTGCGAGGTGCGTTATTCAATGACACCCCCAGGTCCGGGCCATTAATGAAGCTTCCACAAAGCCCTTCCAAGAAGGAGTTTGAGTGGGGAGGTGTGGGTCACTTCATGGCTCTGTCACTTCTTAGGCTCTGTGTCCAGTGCTTATTTCCTTAAAACAGTGTTGCACCAGAGCAGGATCATGGTCGAGTTTGCAACCCCTCTCAACCATTCACATCACACTTGAAGGCATTCAAGGTGAGCAGAGCCCAATCAGAGGCATAGCACAAAATGTGGGGGCCTCTCTGCAAGCTATGCTGAGGGGTCTTCCCCCCAAGCTGCTTAAGAAAGCACAGGGCACGCCATATCCCGGGATAGCCAGGACCACCACTAGCATGCAATATCCATGATTATTATGCTGCTGCAGGGGCATGCACTATTCCAAGTGAAAGAAGTAAATATGTTTTTAATCAAAGCTTAAATGTTATACCTAGTGTAGAAAGAACGGGGTGGTGCCTGGTCCTCAAATATACCAGCCACCAGTGGTGGCTGGTGCGTTGTTTTATTGGAGGGTGTAAATATTTCCCACAAGTATGTGATTGCGACCAAGCAAAGTGAGGGGGAGCAAACTAATGAAAACAGGTTTTGGGGGGCATGGGGGATTCTTCCACCTCCCATGATTGCGACCAAGCAAAGTGAGGGGGAGCAAACTAACGAAAACAGGTTTTGGGGGGCATGGGAGATTCTTCCACCTCCCATGAGAAAATGATTTGAATAATGTGTTAAAATGGTGCATTACACAGGACACTTTCTGTGAAAATATGGGTAAAAGGCCAGACTGTTTGCAATCGGTTTTGTAGGATATAGGGTAGCTCATGAAAAACAGTACAATAGATGCAAGTCTCCAAATGTAAACAAGCACATTTCCCAATGCATTGTCATGCCTGTCACTTCAATATATACCAGCATAAAAAAACATTTTCATGCACACTGTGCCCATACATTTCCATGCTAGCACCAGCATATGCTGGTTAGTATTCCCATATAAGAACATACTCATGTTCGCTTTGAGATGTTTTATAATAGTATGATTATTGGCACTTGGCACAAAGCTGTCTTCGTAAATATATGCCAGTACCCCTAGTAAGAACATACTCCCGTAGTTTTGGCCATTAAAAGCATCATGCCCAAACTGGTTTCAATGTAAGCCAGTCTAGACCCATAAGAACACTTATCATCCTTGCTTCATTAAAGATGCTCAGTTAATAAAAAGTCATGCTACAGTAAGAAATATACAGGCCGCTACACCAAAACGTCAGTCTAACGAGGTAATACTACTTATCATGCTTGCTTTATCAAAATGATGTGCAATACATGTCATGCCACAGTAAGCAATGGCTATTCTGGCTGTAACAAAATGCCAGTCTAGCTAGATAATGACACACATGAATTTGGTCAAACCAGTAAAACATGCAGAGTCAATAAAGGATGTGTCAAAAATGCTCTAGTGATCCCCAGTCTCCCAGGGCCTTACACACACACACACTCTCACACAAACACAAACACACACACAGGCATTCCCTTTCACCCACCCATACATCTCCTCTTACTTTCATTCACACTGCATTCACCATACAGGTGTGCACCCACCCACCCAGAACATTCACACATAATCACATTTATATCATTCACCCACCAGTCACTCACCCATATACCTTCCCTCACATACACTCACACTAGCACCCATCCACCCAGAACATTTACACACACAAACACACACTCATATATCTACTAACTCACCCAACATTCACTCACCCGTAAACCTCTCACACCCACTTGCACTGCATTTTCCAGACAGGAACGGACCCATTCAATCAGAACATTCAAACAAAACACTATCACATTCCTACTCATTCACCCACCACTCCCTGACCCATACACCGTATCTCGCCCCCACCCACACTGCATTCTCTACACAGACACGTACCCATCCAGGACATTGAAACACTACTCTTACATCCACTCTCACTGCATTATCTTCACAGGCCCACACCTACCCATAACATTCAAAAACACAGTATCACATTTCTACTCATTCACCCATCAGTCACTCACTCTTACACTCTTACATCCACTTTCACTGCATTTCCTACACAGGCAAACACCCACCCTGAAAATTCAAACACACACATTATCACATATCTTCTCATTCATCCACCACTCACTGATCCATAGCACATACATACTTGGGCCAGGAGGATAGTTCAGGGGCAACGTGTTTGTCCTGGAAGCAATACAACGCATAGCAACACAGATTCAAATCCCTGTCTCGCACTTAGAAACTAGTGTCTAGTAACAAGTGCGTTATAAAAGAATAATTATAATTATGCATCTGACACACACTTCACACATGCAAAATACACATCATATTTAAAAAAAGAAAAGGCCTTCTTACCTGTTTTTCCAGCTTCGGTGTGTCACTCCAGGCCACACTCGGCTCCTCAGTGCTGCTCACAAACAGGAACCCGGAAGCTGAGAGAACTTCCTGGTTCCTGTATATGAACCACGAGGAATCTGGAGGAGAAGGGGTTGGAGCTGCCACATGTCACACAGCCAGCTCCAATCCCTGCTGAGTGCTTATTTCCTGCGCTGCAAGCCCCTCCCCAGCCTTCACCCTGATAGGTGAGGACTGGGCTGAGCAACCCCCAGAGCCAGGAGCTACAGGGGTAGCAAGGGAGATCCAGGGTTAGCAAGGGAGACCACAGGGTTCACCACAGCGACCCCTTGTGACCCTCAAATAACATCCTTTGTTTATTCATGTTATCTTTGTTTTGTTGCTTACTTCACAAGATTGAAATTCTTTTACGAATTCTTCGACTTTTTCTAACATCATAGGCCACGAATATTTTTCACTGCATCTGCATTTTGACATACTCCTGCATTAGTGTCCCTCACGAAGTAGTAGTAAAAGTCTTTCCCTGATAGACAGAGGTGGTCTTAATCACGCACCTTGATACAAGCATCAACTGCTCCTGTGATTTCCTAGAACATGTGTGTACTTTCTGTTGTCTAATGGGCATGTCTTCCACCCTTCTTGTAGACCCTTGGCTAATATGTCTGCTTCTTCATCAGTTTCTAACACTCTTTGCCACTCTTCTTTCATAATGCCTAGAAGTATTCTGTCTATAATGGATTCTTGAATTTCTTGATGTAGAGAATTTGCAGAATCTCCCCCGACCTTCTGTTGATCTATCAAAGGTAATAGCGATAAGCAGTCAGCTATGTTATTCCTTTTGCTTGGTGTAATTATCACTCTTGCCTCGTACTGCATTATTTCCACCATCCATCTTCAAATCCTCTGTGAGATTGACATAATACCCTTGACTCTGAATACACATATGAGTGGTTTGTCTTGATAACGATGGGTACACCCTATGCCAGTGTTTTAAAATCTCTTAGAGGCCAGCATTCTCCCAGCGTTTCCTTTTCTCTTGTGGAGTACTTCTGTCTGTCCCTTTGAGGGTTCATGAAGCAAATGCTATGTTTACTTCCCCTTTGTCTTAAATTTGAGTTATAATGTTTCCCAGACCCTCCCTGCTGGCATCCACTGAGACTATAGTCAAAGCTGTGGGATTGAATACTTGGAGAGTATGTGCCTCGTTTAAATCACTCTAATATTTTCAAAATGCTTTTTGCATTATTCTGTCCACTCAAACTTTGCATTTTTCTTCAATATGTTCCTCATGCCCCCGATCTTATCTGCAACATCTTGCATAAACGTTTAGTAATATTCTGATAAATCTAGAAATTATCTTAGCTCGTACTTATTGCTACGGGCCTGAGGGTTGAAAACGGAGCATTAGACCAGAAGGAGATCAGGAGGAGGTATTTCGGCTGAAGTGTGCTTTTTTCCCAGGAGAATTGTTTAAAAATTGAGTCTTTACCTTTTTTGCATTAGATCAGGTAAATGGATCCCAGATGATAGCAAGGAAACTGCATAGGACTTACTGTCATGATTTCCTGCTATCAAGGAAAGTTAGGAGCCTGTTACGTATTTCGACAGAAATGCAGGTAGCGGTCTAGTTTATTTTCAAGATGGCTGTGCCTGTGTCCTCTACAGCACAGAACAGATGTCTTAAGTTCAATGAAGAACAGAGATCAACGCTTCACAACGTTTCCAAGCTCGTCGGCAGACGCTTCCCAAAGTCCTTGCATTGTGCTACTTGGCGCTTCTTACTTCTTGTTTTCCCCTTCTTCATTTTCTCTGATTCCCACTTCTATTTGCTACCTTGCCCACCCTACATACTGATTCCTTCTGCTTTGTATTCTGGATCCATCCTGACTCTCCACGAATACCTGAATGGCTTTCGAGTCAGACTCTTCAGCTGCTTCATCCATTCCTGTAAATTGTCCTCTACTGCAGAGGGTGTTTTCTTCCCAGAGGATTTCCCCCATTGGGCACATCTTCTGCAGGAGGGCTTCCTGCTACCTCGTTCACCCCCCGGGCAGGCTGGACTTCTACAGATCTTGTCCCGATGCTGTCTGAAGATGGTTCTATGTTCATTCTTCGCCAGTTTTTTTTTTTCGCTTTACTTTTTGGCAAACGCTTTTTGCTGAAAAAAATAATCACATTTGTTTTATTTGGGGGGTCCCCAAATCCCCACCTTCCCTACTATGTATTCCCTATACACCACCCACCCTACCCTTATATGCCGTACCCAAAATATTTTTCGATGTTTTTTTTGGCAAACTTGTTTCGCCAAAAAGTGCGGTGAAAAAAATGGGCGGTGACTGAACGTCATACTCCGAAGACATCTGTAAGGTAAGAGGTTTTTCTGGACACTTACCATGTCCTTGTTCGTCAAGCAGGGTTGTTGAATAATACCAGATGTATCCACAGTTCTGGAAGCAGACATCATCCATGAAGTCTACCTCCAGAACACATGGAACCAAAATGCTTTGTATCGAAAGTAGTTCCAGTTACGTTGCTTGTTGTCACAGAGATGCCACACCAGTTGCGTCCTTACAATAAATAGACTAACAGTCACTTACCATGTCCTTGTGATTACTACATGAAATGGCAAAGAGTGAACCTGTGTCATAGGACCCCACTACAGCACATCACATTCCATGACGAAACACTATTGAACGCTGCCTAAGGATTGCTTATCATCTAAGGGGGCTGGGGAATGTACAATAAGGCATACACAAGAGAACGATCCAGGGCAAGAGGTGAGGAAGTCAAACCCTTCTCAAAGGAAGAATTGCTGACAGCGAGATTGACAAGCCGGGTGATGATCGCAGTCATCAGCAGACAAAGTGCTGGCATGTATGTGAAACACTGGAATAGTGGTGCATGAGCCGTGCAGCAGAAATAAGAAAGGTCAAGATGCGATTACAAGATGACAAGAAGTGCCGGAAGAGATTGATAGGTCTGTAAAATACTGAAGCAAAGGACCCAACATTGAAAGGCCAATGTAAATTGAGAATAAAACTGAAAATGCAGCAACACGTACATTATCGGAACTGCCCAAGAATGAAACCCCCCTCATCCAGAGAAGCAATTGTAACATTGTTGGAGTTCCAAGTATAGAGTGGTCACAAAGGATACATTCTTACTTTGTGAAATCACAGCACAAAGGGATCCCATATAAACACAGTCCACATGGAAGCTTTATGAACGCCAAAAGTTGTGAATACAAGGACAAATAAGATATAAGAAGTCATTCATCTTAAACCATCCGAATGTCACGAGACACAGATTGAATCCAGTTACCACCAGCACCATGCCCATGTTTTCCCCACTGCAGGAGAACCATCCATAATTTGGTGACAATGGATCAATCCGTTTCAAGTATATATTAAGGGCAATAGGTGGACAAAAGTTCAACAATGGTTTGAAAGAAGCAATTCTAACAACTTGGGTGCAGTAGGGTTAATTAAGAATACGTGTCACCTTACCTGAAATACACAATAAGGAAGGAACATGAGATACAAAAATAGCTGGTATCACCAAAATATATGAAACAACCTTAGTCAAACTAGAAACATTTTTTTTGAAAAAAGCACAAGCGTGCTTGATACATACTATTTTGTTCACTAGGAAGCAATGGAAAGCAGAATCAGTAGTTAGCTACATAGCCGATTAAGGGGATAGATTTCTGTCATGCAAGTTCATAGATAATACGGATGATAACTGTGGGATCAATTGATGTTACATTCTGCAGATACCAATATCCAAGAAAGGCTATGGCAAGCCAAAGCCCCCACAATGAACAAGCCATTGACATTGCCGTACCATGAAACTAGGAGCTAAATGTGTGAAAGTAGTACAAACCCAGAAAATAATCGCACAAGAAGTCAAAGAAATTCAAGAAGAAGAAGGCACCCAAGTGGTAACGAGAATAGCCCACATCTGGTGGAATCCCAACAAGAACTAGAATGGCAAGACATACACAATGGATAAAACAGGCGAAGGAAGAGCAGGGGTCTAGCAGGGATCTAAGATTTAAACACCCAAATGGAGATCAAGAATGTCCCGCAGTAGGGGTAGAATGCACGAAGTGTGGATTGATAGGACACTATGGGCACGTGTGCAGGAATTATAGGAGTAAACCCAAACTCAACCTAATAAGGGTTCTAAAAGAAATAGGAAAGCCCAACAGCCTGCTCACTATTGAAGAGAAAAGAGAACCAGAATACCTGCCTACCATATCACCCAAGATAAACAAAGGACCGCAAGAACAACTATGGGTGAACTATATAAATATCAGAATGACAATTGATTCAGAATCACCGTACAGTATTGTAGACATGCAAACGTTTCAAGGAATACTCGACGGAAACAAAGAAACACCTATTCCTACACATATCAAGCCTAAAGGATACAGGAAGAGCCCCCAAAAAATAACAGTGTGTACATTTGTGTTATTATTATTATTTATTTTATTTATATCCCCATGCACATAGTCCTCAAGGTGCACAAAAATACTAAAAAAGGCAAATAAGGCAAAGTGTGCAGGAAACAAGTCTAGGGGCAATCAGCAGTCAAAGGCATCAGTCAAGGCTGAAAATGAGTCTTCAGGGCTCATTTCGACTGCGGTAGCTCCGGGATAGTTCTAAAACCAACGGGTAAAGAGTTCCAGGCACTTGGTGCCACAGTTTCAAACATTGTGCTGCCGTATTTCTGAAGCTTATAATATTGTTGGTGGAATTTGTTGGCAACATTGGAATGTAGAATCCTTCTGATCAAGGCTGCCTGAAGTTGCATGGAGAGATAAAGAGGAGCCTTCCTAGTCCGACATTTATGAGCTAAGGTTTGGATTTTATGCAAAATCCAGAGCCTGACAGGGAGCCACTGAAGTGCCTTACTGGAAGAGGTGACGGTCTCTCTTCTTTTTCAGCCATAAATTGTACTGATGGCACTGGTTTGGGCGGTTTGAAGCTTTTGGATGCTGGAAATGGAGATCCCAGCAAGAAGACTATTGTCAATGGTCGAGTCCATAGGCAAGAACTGACCTGGCTTATTTTATAGATATGGCCTAATTTGCCATAAACGTTTAAGAGTATAATAACAAGTGGATTATAAATAGCTCATATACTTCTGCATAGTGACCTGAGAAGAAAGCTACATGCCAAGTGTTTTGACATGGACTGCCCGCCAGAATGAAGTGGTTAGTGATCATGATTTGCTTATATATTGGATCAAGTTTATGTAGACAGGGCATTGCCAAGAATTAAAAGCTCAGTTTTACTGTCATTGAGGGCCAGAGAGTTATCTGCCATCCAAGCCTGAATGGTGGAATACATATAGCTGATGGTCTCAGTGTCAGCAACATGGTCACCTGTGAGTTGCATCAGGAGGTCAGTGTCATGTGTGCAGTTCATATAGCTGACACCCCGCTCCTCTAGTAGATCGAAGAAGGGGATTGTATAGATATTATAAAGCGTCAGTGACAGGCCTCAGCCCTGAGGGACACCTCACAGTAATAGAACAAGGTTGGCTATATTGTCATCAGCGAAGACCCTGGCAATACGATCACTCAAAAACGCATCTACCCGAGCTGCTGCATCCTGGGAGAAGTTGGCTACCTCCAAAGGCCTGTTGATAAGTATTGTATGATCAACCAGGACGAAGGACACTGAAAGGTCCAACAACATAAGCAGAGCTCTGTTACCACTTTCTATGATTCCAGAGATTCCAGACTTACGATCAAGCAGAGCAATGTCATTGCTATGCTTGCCACAAAACCCTGATTGCCGTTGCCCTAGGAGTCTATTTGTCTCAAGGATTTCCGGGACTGTGATCCAAGCAATATCATCCATGATTTTAAGAATGAATGGAACATTAGTTATTGGACCATAATTATTTGCCATTGTGGGATCAAACAACTCTTTTTTTTTTAAGTAGAGTAATCCAAGCTTCCTTCAGTGTAGCAGGGGGTGTGTCTGCTAGACATGTGGCATTCGCCAGCTTGGTAGAACATCTAAAGATTATTTGACTATATCTGTCGGGCAGATATCACCTTTGCATTCATCTCATTTTTCGAGAAGGAATCATGTGTTGTAAGTTTGATATAGCCAAAGAAGTATCACCAGTGGTAGGATGGGAAGAACAAGCAGCACTGAGGATCACGTTACTCCCTGAAAAAGCATGCCCCATCCTCAGTACGTCGCCTGATGACCCAAGTACAATGTGGAATACCCAGAACTAGTTAACAATACCATAGGGACTCTCAAAGCATTCAAACATTCCAATATCCAGCATAGAGCAAAGCCTATGGTACACTGCCACAGATTTAGCCCAACACAGTCAGTAGACAACATTCTCACACATAGCTTGTGCCTATAGCCTATTGTTAAAATTGCTGGAAGGCCTTGGTACCGGCTATTAATATTGTTATTACTCTCTGGATGTGAAAGGCCTTTTTAATGAGTCGTTCCTCACAAAATAAAATACATGTTTGCGGTGTTAGGTAACGATGATGTGGTTCTATTCGAAAGACACATTATCGCATATAATGTTTGTTAGTAGAGGACTTTGTTTTGTTTGTTACCACATATTTTCTTGGCACTTTTAAAGTAGAGATTTACATTCCTGAAACATGTCATTCCTACCTTGACAATTCACAAAAGCAGCCAGAAAGATGAAGGAGAAGAACCATGTATTGATCTGCGTATACATGTGTGTGTTTTATAGTGTGATCCTAGCTGGAAATCAAAGAGATGGCCCCCAGTACCTCTTTGTCCTAGAAAAATGAAGAAGTCACTCAACAATGAAATCTTCGAACAGGGTGACATTGAGGATGACAGCCTGGAACTTGAAGCTGCCACCTGAAGATGATGTATTTCCAGGTGGCAGGCCTGAAGATAAGATTAGGAGTTTGAGAAAAGGTGTTTGCGTGTGCCTGTCACCACTTATTGTCACTCATTAGCACACATCTAATGGTATAACAAATGAAAACGTATAAGGTGACTGGTTCTGCACCATTGCCCATCAACAAAATGCAAGCAACCTAGCGGTATTCTGTTTACATGTTTAGTTTAAATAAATAAATAAGAAGCATTTATAGTTGCTATTCATCTGGAGAGAAAACAGTATGGGCCTCATTACAACTGAGGCAGAACTGGTCAACGGGCTCCGCTAAGGGAGGCGGACCTGTTAAACCAGTTCCGCCTCATTACAAGCTCCCCTCGCGGGACCCAGTAAGTAACGCCTGGTCAAACCCGGCGTCCTTACAGGGTCCCGCAAGAGGAAGAGGGAGCAAACAACGGGCCGCTCGTAATCGGCCCGTTGTTTGCACCCTCTCCCATTCCCATCTGAGCCCTATATGGGCTCAGATGGGAATGGGGAAGGTCTGGGCCCGGGTTCCTGGAGGGAGGAATTACCGGGCCCTCCGAACTCGGAATGGCCCGGTAATTCCCCATTCTGGGAACCCAGACCCGGACCCGATTTCAGCGGCAGCCAGGCCGCCAATAGCAGCATGGCTACTGCCGAAGTCGTAATGAGGCCCTATATGTCTCTAGGAGAGCAGGGATGTCCAGTCAAGTAGTGTGACGTGTTACTGTGGGGTTAGTAATGTTACATGAGCCTCTGGTGACTGGTGAGGAGAGTAGAACGATGGGTGGGCAAGGGTTGGCATAACGAAATGAGCTGAATTTAATAGGCAGAGATAATGCCGGTAAGTGTGGAGAGAAGAGTGCCATGTGAAAGATTGGGGGACTTCAGCTCAACCACAAAAAAGATCAAGTAAAGGAAACGGTCAGGCTCTCCATAAAACGAAATGAAGCATGACTGCAGTCAAAAGAAACACAAGTCTCCAAATGTGTAGGTGTGGCAACAAAAATGAGAACTAAGAACATGTTAAAAGCATTTAAAAATGTGGAGCTTGTGCAATGCAGAAAACAATGCGACACCTTTTAGTCAGGTCCTTGAAGTAAGCATCTAATGAAAACTCCAAAAGAGTCTTAGATTGATAATTAGAAATTGCACTGTTCCCTTTGCATTATCATTGACCGAGCACCCCGATGCGTTAAAAAGCACCCTTTTATTGAAATCACAAGGCACTTTGAACGTGTCTGAGTCATGTTTGCAGAAAAGTTGGGATCATGGCAGACCTTTCCTGGTGGTTTCAGAAATGTTGTGTGCACACTCTTGAACATATCCACAAGCCTTCCTTAATCTACATTGGGAGGACATACCCACATAATGTAGATTTTTAAGGTATTTCTAAAACAATCTTGCACTGTAGGTTACATTGAAAGTTCACTGCATTACCTTTGTGGGCACTTATATTGTGAGGATTTCATTATCACTTGATATCTGGATGATGACTGGTATGTTGTGGACATCAGCGAGCTAGTGAAGGAGTCAGGTCTCACAGTTTAATGGGACAATTACTTGGAATGGTGGCAACAAAAAATAAGAATTGAAATAATTTTCCTAAGAGTTGAAAGGGTAGCTATGTTCATTTTAGTTGCCTATAGGCCAAAACTATTGCATTAGAGTACAGCTGGGGAGGAATGGCATCTGAGGAGGGACACACAGCCTGTAGGTGTTGTTGGTTATGTGCCCACCCATTGACTGCCCTTGGCCATGCTAAATCCCCATGGCCATTTCAACCGAGTTCTTGCCCCTCCCACCCAAAACCTCCTTATTGGAACTCGTTGAGTTTGCCCTACTATCAAACTTTGAATTTGAAGAGCCCGTCAGTGTTTTCTCAAAGCGGTCTTCTGAGAGTTGATGACTTAATTGGAGCTGTACATGTGCTACTGGTGTAATATAAATGTCTTACCATGCCTGCTTTCAACCACTCCATTTATAAGCACTCTGCGTGTCCTTCACTGAAGTCCTGTTTAAAACAAGCATTGGCAAAACCAACATTTTTGGAATGTGTATTCATATTCAGCATTTGCCAGACACTGCTATTAGATGCCCAGGTACTCACACCATTTTGCATCTGCTACCATCAATGGCCAGTTAATACCACTACGGCTGTGCCTGGCAAGTTTCTTTCCCATGTCTAGACAAAATCCCAAACTGTTGGCATTGCCAATGCTTGTTATAAAATTCTGGGACGTTTTATCATGTGTCCACGGCTTTTGTTTCCTTGCACTGCCGGCCTGTTGCTAATTGGATTGCATTGTGCTTAGTATGCAAATCCTTGAATAGTAGCAGGCCAACATACTTGTCCAGTAAATTCACCTTTTACAAACCTCATAGGCATCTACAACACCAAGGACATGGGCTACTAATTGATCTAGTTGCTTGCAGCAAAATGATGGCATTTTCCACCTACCCCCTGCTCCCAGACTGCTTGGTCTTAATATAAATATGAAAACCAACCTTTTAAGGCCCCTTCATTCGAATGAGACTAATATTAGCACCTCGACAGGTGAGCCAATAAATCAGGTTGCTCATATTGCAGGGTGAATCACACGATCTCAGCCTGCGTTCTGAGCAACCTGATGGCTGCTTCCTCCACTCCACCACCTCCCTTCCACCCTCCCCACCCTTGCCATGGGTTTTTTGATCCCTTCCTACTGCCCTTCCCCACTTACCTAATTCGTTCGGCGGTGGTACCAGCCACCGCCATCACTACGTGTTCTCGCCAGGCACCATGGAAATGGAAGAGGGGATCTATATGGAATGTCTGATACTTGAAATGCCTGCATTGATTTCACCCAAGGCTTGGTTGAATCCTGGCTTGGAGATCTGCCGAGCAGGGATCAGCCTGGAAACATGTTCTTTTATTACTGATTTGTCCCGTGGACCGTCAACTGGAACAAAAGGATCGCCACACAGGACTCCAGGTCCAGAACTGGTAGACTGAGGGCAGATGACATAACAAATCTTCAGAACTTCACATTGATCTGAGAACAGGGGTCATCTCTGCCCAGATGCCTAATATGGTGCAGAGGGGCCAAGCGGCCACTTGGCTGTGGTTTCCATGTAAATCTCTGAAGGAACAGTGCCCGAAGCTAACTCTTAAAGGGAATGCTGGGCACGTAACAGAAATGTGCCAAACTGGCTGCCTCTCAGTGTGTTAATTGCCAGGGGCCTCCTGCTGCTCGACAGCTTGGAATTACAGCAGAGGTGTAAACCCGCCATTCAGAGCGCTGCCTAGGCCAGGAAGAGCTTTCAAAAGCTGCGGCAGACTTCAGACCGTTCAGTGATCCGCCCAAGCCTCTGGAAGGATTGTGTGCCAGCTCGCCGAAAGAAGAACTTCCAATTAACACTCCCAAGAAGTGGCATGAAAGCTGTGACCTATACTCACAGTTGTGTTACGCCGTAAACAGCAGCCACGTCCATTCTGCGGGGCCAGCACTCTGGAAAAACAGCAGTCATACGGATATCCTTAGCAAATACGATGAACTGGCTCCTGTGCTTCTACACCATGGCAAGACTTTTAACCATGTTGCAGAAAAACATGGGATTGCCAGAAAGGGTACAGAACAAGTGCCATATGACCAGAAAAGACAAGCTGGAGAAATTACATCAAATGGCAAGCAGGGCCGACCTGTGGGGGGCGTTGGAAGTTGCCTCTTTCGAAGAGAGATGCCTTTCTCTGAAAGGAATGGTTTCAAATATCCTTCTGTAGTTTTAAGCATAAGCTGGAAGAATTATTAATTTCCACTGAGCTTTCACCTCATATCATTGTACCATGTCATCTCACAGTGGCTCGTTTTGGTATCGTTTTCATTTTCCCAACAAAATGATACAAATAAAGGTGTATGTTTATTTTTATTGCAGCCATTTTTATTTATTTATTGGATTTGTCTAAGGCACCTACACGACAAATGGCGTTTCAAGGTCGCCCAAGACAAAAAAAGGGGTTGGGGGGCAATGGAGAAAGATAACAATAACAGTCCTACTAGGCCTTGTGACGTTCAGATTGTGCAGGGAGGTATTTAAGAAGAGAGAGTTGGATGTGGCGGGGTGCCAGGCCCCAGAAAGCCTTGTGCATCATGCAGAGGACCCCTAACTTAGCCACAGGATTAAGTGGAGAGATTTTAGGGCAGGAGAGATACGGGCCCTGGGCTTAAGGCCAAGGATACATTTTGCAGTCCTATTCTGGATTAGTTGAAGGGTGGTGCAAGGTTTTGCATATGCTTAAACAAGCATGGGCTATGCCAAAAGTTTGGTCTTTTGTGTAGGCTTGGGAAAGGCACTTGCCAGGAACAGGCGTAGTGGTATTAACCAGTGGAGGATGGTGAATGTTGTCAGTGGAGGGGCGTGCATTTTCCCCAAAATTAGTGTGAGAGACCAATCATAGCAAGGGAGCCCACAGACATCCAATATATTTCTTTTGAATAATGGGTTGAAATGCTGATTTCTAAAGTACATCTTATTAGAAATATTGGATAACGTCATACAATTCATAAGTGATTCTGTGGGGTAACACATGAAACAATTCAATAGTTATAGGTAGCCAAAACACATTTACTTGATCCCTCTGCCCACAGTATGACAGCACTGTCACTGTATAGCACATGTCCATGATAATTGTCCTCAAAATATATGTCTGCTTTGTCAGTGTAATCCACTTTTATGACTTTGCCTACAACACACACCAGCACTGATGCTGGTGTCCAAATATATATCTGCTTTGACACTCCAATACATTGCCATGATGGTTTTGCCCACATTATGTTATAATTGCCACTAAAAAACACTTTTCTCATGCCTCAGCCCACAAAACATGGTAGTACTGTCAGTAATTCAAGGGCCACAGCAAGTCAGTCTTGCCCCAGGCATGCCCATGCATATGCATGCACACACACATACACAACATGCACATACACAGACACATGCAGACCTCTGCAGCTTACAAACATACACAGAGCATCTTATTTTACTTACCTCTCTGCTTAGACCGGCCCAACTTACATCTGCTCAGCATCTATCAAACCCTGCTGAGCACACAATGTCCACCAGGAACAAACCGAGAAACACTGGAGCATAATGTTTCAGATCCACAGTTATCTAGGCGCTGCACATGTAAGCTGCTACCACATTAGATGGAAGAGGTAATGGACAGCAGCAAAACAGCATCATGCAAGCTTAGCCAGCCAATCTCCCAAATTGCACCAATCTGTCGACAATAAGTGGCATTAAATTGGGCAATAACAGGGCTTATTACCTTAATGCATTAACGGCATACACAACACTTGATTTGTATGCTGAAAGGAGAAAATACATGTTTGACACACATTTTGTACCAACAGCAGGACAGGCTTGTATAACACTCTTCCATAATTGAAACTGACACTATTCAAATGTGCAAAATGTTAGAAAAAGAATAATAAAAAATAAAAAAAACAGAATCTTGCAGGGAAGATAACATTATCTCAAGTGCTATTTAAAATGGACCATTTAAAAACTATTGGGTGCATTGCAAAATATCACATGCACATTCAAAATAATACTTAATTAATGCCCTTGGTATAAAATGTATATTTTAAGTCAGCCATTATCCACACACAGGGTTAATGTCATATATGTTGGAAATCAGTCCCATGTTCACTCTGCTGCTGTAAACAAATGCACATTATGATCCTCTCTTTTTTGAGACAGTAACTTGGGCCTTTCACAGGGCCGGACTGAAAGGGTCAATTAACATACCATTCACACACTTTAAGGCTGGATTAGTTAGAGCAAGGGCAGGGGAATGTTTTCATATACCCAAACCCAACAAGGCCATATTAAGCACTTTTGGGGCCCTGGGCACGGACATCTTTGGGGCCCCCCTCCACCAAACCAAACGAATTAAGGGATCAAGAATAATGGTCTCACTCCCCACCCCCACCCCCACCCGTTGCGCTCACAACCTATAGGTTGATATGCTGTCTCGCAGCATAATAAGCAGGTTTACTCCCTACCTTCTTCATTCTTGCTCTAATCAGAATGATAAACAAGTGGCATTTGAAGACCAACATTAGCAGTCTACGAATAGGTTACTGCTTGTCAAGGGTTTTGACCCATGTTGAATCAATAGACTGGGTAGATGTGGGGATGTGCTGTCGCCGCCCATTATTCTATCCCAGAACAAACTAAATCAATAGACTGGGTGGATGTGGGGATGAGCTGTAGCCGTCCACATTCATGCCAGAATCCAGGAGAACTGCGCAGTTGGCACAAGACCACTCCAAAGATACAACCTTCTTGTGGGGGGTTCCACATCACCACTC
The DNA here is from genome assembly GCF_040938575.1 of Ambystoma mexicanum. Taxonomy (NCBI): domain Eukaryota; kingdom Metazoa; phylum Chordata; class Amphibia; order Caudata; family Ambystomatidae; genus Ambystoma; species Ambystoma mexicanum. Next base: position 66,645,884 of record NC_090937.1, on the reverse strand, counting down.
TACTGTAAGGATGCCATCAAAACAATGTTAAGCAAGGGTCCTATACTATCAAGCAAAAGAGCACTCTATTGAAATGCAGTAATTCAAGACAGATCCCAAAAATGGATGCAATACCGGTACTCACCACTATCAGAAAGCCTGCGTTTTAAAACCACCAGACTTTTGTGTAAAACTGAACAGAGGAACCCAAACCAGGCCAAGGAAAGACTTGCTAAGAGGGGGACACAATGTAAAACTATATTCTGAAATGACGTGAAGGAAGTAATTATTTAATGTATATGTAAAAATTGTAAGTTTGATTTAAACTGGGAACTAAAGTGACATTTAGCTGAATTCTGCCTGACAACTACCCCCGACAGGAGAAACCTGCTCAGCCACTCTTCCCAGGCCTAGCTGCATCATGCTTCCCCACCAAAAGGAGTTGACACCTCTCTGATTAGATTAGGGGAGGGGCACCTGCATGAGGTTGAACAAAGCCTTGTCCTGGACTCAGGCAAATGTTATTTTGGGGGGGCTGTAAAGTGGCTTCCTCTTGGGAGAAGTGGGAGGAGAAGTGCCTCTGGGAGCCACCCGAGCTGGAGGCGGGGGCAGAGAGAAGCTTCCCCCATGTATTTTGGAACCTAAACCACACCCATCTGGGCCAGAGCATAATTTAAAAAAAAGATGGATAATTCATAGTACGGACTTGTCAGAATTATATAAGTAATATCATTATTCTTGTGATTTTTCTGTGCACATTTTAAGAGGTGTTAGGACCCTGTGGTGTATGCTGGGGTGTTGCTAGCGGAAAATAGGGTCTTACTCCAAATGTCTGCATGTTAAAAATCTGACACTTCATCAATTAATGTCCATACTCCTTGCGCACATGTGTGTAATTTTTGGTAAATGTCCGATATTGGTAAACCAGTCAAAAAGCGCAAAATGTTGTCATTTTTTAATGCAAGCCCCCAGGAAGATCAGAGGCGGTCAAGCATGGACCATAAGGAATATATAATGTGTACATGTCATTTCAACACATTGTGTATCTGGGAAATATGTATTTGAATCAAATATAAATTTGCGGGCAAATTGACCAGGGGAGGATCCTCTGACCCATAAACAGACCTCATTATGATGACAATCCATTTCCTTCCCCCAATCATGGGAGAGGGGAGAATTGGGCCAATGACAAGTAGAGAGGGGCAGGCTCAGTTATGCCACTCACACACCCACTTCCAAAACACATAAAAAGAGACTCCTGGGACAGGTAGAGGATTCAATTCCATTTGCTGCGGAGCGTGCTGACCGATGACTTCACATCCAGAGATCCAACACTTAGACTTCCAAGCTAAACAGAGACTACAGAACTTTGAACCAAGAAGGCCCACTGCAAGCAAAAGTATTTGTCAGCAGGCCTCAAAATCTTTTGCAAACTATTCCACAGCCGGGCGAGCCATCTGAATTCTTTGCCAAGAACTTTTGCCAGTACCCAGAAAGCAGTGTTACATCCAGAATCCACTTGATCCGGACCGGAAAGCAGAGCAGTATCCAGAACCAGAGGCCGCTGTATCCAGGGAGGCTAGACCAGCAGAGCAGAGCTGACCCAGACGCTGTGAGCAGAACCGCCCGAAGTCCAGTCAAGTTGACCAGATCCGTGACGAGGCCCATTCATTTCAAAATTAGGAGTGAGTATCCGCCAGAACTGTGCAGAACCCAATCTCTTAGTTAAAATAATCTAATCCAAACTATTTTAACCTAATTAGAACAGCCTCCTAGAAATCGTGTCATCTGTCATTTTTAAAGCTGCACAACTGTCACCTGTCAATTCTGCAGCTGCAAGCTGTCACCTGTCATTTTGAGTTTACTTTAAATCCGAGAATCTACCTTTATTAAATCGTCCGTATCTCTGGAACCGTGGTTTAACTTTCATTTAAAAGCTAAGATTCTAGGTTTCCAACAAACCTAAAATCAACTTCCTACTCATTATACTTTTACCGCAATCGCGATTTACGCACTCGCGAAATTTACCGCGATTTGCGATTTTGGCTCAATTTCTCCACTTGTCAAAATAGCAGCTCCATTCTTTCCTTTGTTAAAATCTGTTTGCAACCTGGTAATAACTCATAGAGCATTGCTAAAGTGAGCCTGAACTAATACCAAGAAGCATCTCTCACTCACCCTGAAACTCCTGCAGGGAATTAAAATCAATTTTAGCACCTTTTCACTTCCTTGCAAACCACATTAAAGTAATTTGCCTGTGTTTCAAAATTCTACCTGTTTTCCTCTAAGCTTGCTGGGGGGGAACTGAATTTCGTATTGTATTTGATTGCATTCCTGAGAATTGTGTGCTTCTCCTTCCATCTCCTTGCATTGCATATAGGGGGGGGGAATTGCCACCAGGGGAAAGGTGAACATATTATCTCTTGTGAAACCATATCAGTTTATTTTCTGTATTGCATTTATTCCACCTTGCACTTCCTTGAAACCATAAAGCATTTCAGCTACCTCATCCTCTATACTACTTCTAAGTAACCAAATCAGTTTACCAGTAGAACATTATCCATTGTTGATCACTATCATATTTTAAGTGTGATATCCAATATTAATTTATTATAAAAGTGTGATAGATATATATTGTTATATTTCTCAAATAAACCTTTTAAATTTGCAAAACAGACCTATTTCTTGGCTCAGTGGGGTCAGGGGGATTCTAAGAGAGGGGTGTTATATAAGGGTTGTCATCCAGAGTACATGAACTGGACCTAAAAATATATCAATAAGGGTTTCCCTCAGCATCCCAGACTAGGCATTGACTTAGCTATAGTGTTGAAGTGAAGCTGCTTAACATGATCTAGTACATACAGGATAATTGTTATCAATAACATCCAGGAAAGTGTGCAGCCTTTAGTATTAATGCAGGACCATATGTAAAAGGTACATGTCACCCATAATAGACAGAGAACTCACATGAACTGCCTCACAGAATGCAAAAGTGCTCATGCATGGACAGAGGAGACCAATTGGAAGGAAGGAAACGCTACACATACCGTAACATGGATAGTGGATGCAGATTAGAAACTACCAGAAAGGTGTCTTTATCCAGACAGATTGAGATTAGAAGTGGGATATGGTTTTCAAATAGTGTTGCCATTAGATATCAAAGGAACAAATGCCTGTGGTGTGCGATATAAATATGCTCACTATTAAAGTGGAAGCAACCCTATAGCCAGTGAAACCATTAATAATTATTTTATGAAGATCATACCATAAAAAGAAAATCGCTCTGAAGGGCTGACAATTTTGAAAGGTTTAGGGACTGGCAATATAAGATTAAATGAGATGCCCAGGATCACACATTGATTAAGGGCTGAAGGGGTGAAGCTGGGATTTGTGCCAACACTGAAATTTCTGCATTTGAACACTTTCTTTTCCAGTTCTTACCATTAACTAAAACAATCTAATTTCATAAAAATGTACACAAATCACATTACCAAACATGACAATTTTTAACAATATATCATAGAAGGGTTCTATGCAAAATGGGAATGGTTCTAGCTTCATTCTCTCCATCATCATGGGAAGTATGTAAGTACCAGCATACCAATCGATGTGATTTAACAAATGTAATCTGGGTTTGTCTTTTGTATTTTAAAGCTTTAAATACTTCCAAAACAATGGCTTGTGACATTTTCATTTATAAACGTGCATAAAAACCTTTGACTTTTACCAAAAAGCTAACTGTTTTTTTGTGTCAAAAAAGCAGACCTTGAAATAGGCTTGCCTAAGGCCTGCAACATCTAGTCCGCTCTCTTCTGTCTACCACCCCTTCAACTCAAATGGTCTACATAAGAAGAAAGATCAAGTAATGGGCTAAACGATGCCAGAAGCATGTAAGAAGGCAAACCTCACAGAAGACAGCAAAGTAATGTAAGATATATTAGATGATTTGACCAGGATCACTGTATCATCTGCTGGCAGCCAGGATACAAGCATGAACGCTTTTGTTCCATTGTCTTGAATTTGGATACTTATTCAACTCTTGGACTAACAGTTGATGCCATGGTTGCAGGCGATTGCCTAGGTTTACAACACCTCATTCAAACAAACCAATTTCTAGACCTTCACCTTACGGATGACATGTTAGTTTGTATAGCATTGCCTATCTGGTACAGGTACATTGCTGATACCAGCAGATGTTGTTCTGCAAAACCAAGTACATATGCATCCAGTTTTATACACTTCAGACATAGGAAAGGCTCAGCCAGCCTTGCTGGAATATGATATTCTAATTTTGCGTATGAACACATATCTCTGCAATGGGTGCTTCACACACTGAGCTAACTTCTGAACCATTGTCACACTCAATTTATCAATATGCATGTCACTGTTGCCTATTGCACATGATCAACATAATTCCCACAGGAAGGAAATAATGCTACAGAGTTGTGCCATAAGGAACACACAAACTATGTATACCACAGTGAACACAGAAAGCAATACATGATGAATTGATCACGCAGAATGTACTTGTCAAAACAGAAAGGCAATGGGTTTAAGGGCTCAGCAGCACCCTATAAAATATCCTGTTGTGTGTTATTTAACACTGGTTAACAATGTAATCTTACTTCTTCAGATCAGGCAGCCTTTTTGGGGCCCTGGGCAAGTGCCCCTCTAGCCCTCCCATAAAGACGGTTTTGAAAAAACAATGAATGACACGCATTTAAGTGTATCCATTCGACATCTTAAGAGCCTGAACTTACCAAACTGTTGATGGCACTAAATGCAGGTCCGTTCGTCACTCGTCCTCAAGCATTCTAATTTCAAACGCGCTGCTGAGAGATCACACCCACATACACAGCCCTTTCACCATTCACGTAGTTTCAAAAATCTAAAATCCACTTACCCGGATGTACCATCCGTTGGTCTCCTCGTAAAGGCGCATGCTGCGCCACATGCTCTAGGCCTCTTCCCTCATGGGTACCAGCCCTGGCCGGCATAGGAGCGCTCTTCAAAAGGGTGTCTCCCTTCTCCCCTCCCCTCCCCTCCCTGCTTTTGCACAAGGCTGGGGGCGGGTCAGAATCCTGACCCCAGCCTGTGCGAGAGGCAGGCTAGGGGAGGGGTCAAGATCTTGCTTTGGCTACAGGGCACATCGGTTTTAAGACTCTCAAGCTAGTGTTTGCTCTGGGTTGTGGATTGGTACGCTACAAACCAGGAACAAACCTGTGCTGCACATATGTAATGCGGTTGGCACAGCCAGCCATCCCCATTACACATTCACAGTAGAGACAGACAATGTCAAGAAGTGAGGCAGGCATTGTAATGCATCCTGTCACTCAAAGGCGGTGTCTATTATTCAGTGGGTTGAAAGGAGATGGGACAGAACCCCCTGTACCCTAACAGGCCAGGGCCTCCCAGTATTGACTGCCCATTGATGGTAGCAGAGGCAAAATGGTACGAGAGCCTCTGCATCTAATAGCAGTGCCTGGCAAATGTCAACACTTAAACGCAAGTGAAAATGGTTGGCTTTGCCAATGCTTGCTTTTAACAGGGCTTCAGTGAAGGACAGGCTTATGTCTTACAGATGAGTGGCAGAAGGTGGAGCTGATTGACATTTTCATTAGTACACCAGAAGCTGGTTAACAACTCCAATTAAGTAATTAGCTCTCAGCAGACTGCTTTGAAAAAAAAAAAACACTGGCAGGCACTTTGAGTGCAAAGCCTGATGGAAAGGCTTGATTCAATTGAGCTCAAAGGGTTCCAATGAGGAGGTGTTTTTGGCGGAGAGGGGCAGGAACGGGGTGGGAATGTCCACATGGATAGCATATCCAGAAAGTGTGAATGGCTGGGTTTATTGCTAACTACGCCTACAGGCTGTGTGTCCCTCCTCATGTGCCATTCCTGCCTAGATGTACTCTAATGTAATACTGTCAGTTTATAGGTTTTGCAAGCGAAACCTAATAGCCCAAACTAAAATTGCTTAAATCTGCCCTGTTACAAAAGGATACTTGGTGTGGGATGAGTGTTAAATAGCATACTGAGGGAATACGTGTATGCATGTTCACCTATTGGTAGACTAGAAACAATGTGCAGTGCATATATTGGCAACACAGACAGTTAAGAATGGTTAAAAAGTTAAGAATGGCAAAAAAAAGAAATAAACGTGGAGCAAAGCTGGCGCAGACCTTCTAATTGCTGCACCTCCCATTTTACTGCGATGGGTTTTCAATATGTCGCGGCGATTGCTTTGCCTGCACCTTCCGATCAAATAAGGTGACATTAGCCGCAAAGAGGTGAAGCAGAGACAAAAATTACACTCTTCAGAACTGGAAGGGTGATTAATTAGGTACCGGTAGGAAAATAAAAAGTGACGCGCCGTGCCAGGATCTGCAAATGAATAGAGACAAAGCTACTCATTCCTAATCAAAAATCCAATAATTCATTAAGCGCCTTAATGATGATGCTGCTTGGCAATATATTTCAGCAGGCTTGTTAATTGACTCATCTTTTCACCTCACAACTAATATTGTTTTCCCTTTGGATTGCAATTGATTGGTGGAGGGACATAACACCCTTCTCCCTGGCACTTCCCCCCTCTGCCTTCCGCCTGCACTTTGCGTTGTCGCACTGGCACGATCTGAATGGCACAAGGCCTAGTAAGATGGTTTGTCTTGTCCTCCCTCTGTCCCACCACCCGTGACTTCTCACGACTAGAAACACGTGTGTATAGGCGCGTTATAAATAACATATCATTTCATATCACTCTGAACTCATAACACCAACATTAGACCACGTGTTATATTTCTTCTAGCTTTCATGAAAATGTGTGTAGCGGGGACCCTGATGGTGGAAAAAACATAGGGGGGATGGGGGGAACGCAAGTGGTTTTTCGTCAAAGTTCCATAGGGGTTATTGTAATGAAATTGGGTGCTCATTGTATGTAAACTGACATCAGAAAGGCACACCTAGCAATTCTCTCTAACTCCAAAGTAATATTTATGCAGCCCCTCTGACCTGCATTCACAAGGAGTCAGAATATAACAGTGCCTGGTGCTACTTGTTTGAAAGATTAAAGTTTGGAGAAAAAAAAAACGTTGGAAAACACAACATTTTGAAAATCTGAAGAGAAAAAAGAGAAAATATGTGCACACAATCCACCCGTTAAAAGTATCAGGAAGAGGAGCTCAAGTTGTGGCAGGGGAGAAACAGGGTTTTAATATTATTTATTTATTTTTGATTCATGGAATGTTTTTAAAGGGCAGAAGGGCCGCAAGGTAAAAGGAGAGGAACGGGGCCATCGCCCATCATAATGCTAGAAAAAATTGAATGATTGTAGGGTGGGGAAAATTAACTACAATGACGGCGGGAAAATGGGACAAAACATGACCAGGAGGGAAGCTGAGGGAAAGCAATAAACCAAAATATTAACAAAAGAAATGCCTCACTTACATTTTGAAACTTCGAGGCAAAACAATGCAAACTATAAAAATGTGTTTTTACAAACTTTAATTGTCCAAACCTTTCTAATCCATTTCTCATTTCTCTGGCTGCTCACGTACCAAGTGCACCCAAGCACTATATGCTACACTACTCTTTCAACTGATACGGACAACAGTCCCGAGGGCGCTCAACCCACAGCGCTTTGAGATCATACAATGCGTACATAAAGCGCTATACAAATGCAATACAACATAACATCCTCAGAAAATATGAGCACATGCTTAATAATTGACTTATCGAACAGTCCCCAAACTGTGATTCAAGTACCCTTATCAACTTGACTCTAACCTCTAAAACGTTTTCCGGAGAACATTTCTTCAACTCGAGCTGTCTCTCAGTCACCCTGTGACAGAGCCTGGCTCGGGACTTGCTTTCCATGTGTTGGCATCCATAATGCACAGACAGAAAGCGATGCCGGCTTCTGCTACAGTCTCACCTTACACCTCCCTCATAGACATATAACTCCCTTTTACAAAAAGACACATCACCCCCACACCCAATCCACGCGTTTAGACACACACACTTCATTCCCAGGTGGACACTCCTTCGTTTCACATACACTCTCCTCCCTCCCGCACAAAACCCACATCATCTTACACATGTGTTACACACAGGGACACATCACCCTCGTGCACACAAACACGTTTCTCCCAAACACGAGCCCTTTTCCATAGACGCACCTCATTCTTATAAGTACACTTGTTTGACTCGCACACACACACACCTCCTTCTGTCTCATACACGCATCTGGTTCTCTCACATATGCAAATCCCTCCTCTAATTCACATCCCTCTTTTTCACATACACACATCTAATACTCGCATACAACACACTCAACCTCTGTCCATCTGGCTCTCACATACACCTCGCTCCATCTCTCACATGAGAAAACACATTCCTCTTACAGTCACCCACATATTTCTCTTCAGAAACACTTGCCACATTGTGTTACATTCACACACGACTAACACACGCACCCACACTTCACTTTTCCGCGGGGTCCCAGCACTTTCGCTTGAAATGAATGAGAGCAGTTACAGATGCAGCTTCATAAAAAGTTGCTGAGGTAAAATGTTACCCTCTCCAGACTTTCTTTCAAGTCTAGGGTATTGTTGTCAGCGGGAAAATATCTGACATGCACAAACTCCTGCTGAATCGGTGCCAACCAGTGACATATTACTCCCAGCAAGATTAAATGGAAGAGAGGTGAGGATTAGTGACAGAGGTGTTTACTAAAGCAGCTGCGTTTCTGGAAATAGAGGAGGCCACACATCATAGCAGGGACTGAAAAGGAGCAACAGGCAATTAGTATAGCATACACCACCCACATGTTAGCATACCACCTTGTAGTCTCCTTACCATGCCTCTCCTGTTTGTTAGCATCTTCTTTCATGTGCTGGCCATAATCTACATTGTGGCGGCACTATCAGGCATCTATAATGTCCGCGCTCCAAGGTGTCAGTCTGGAATTATCAACATATCAGCACTTATCATAGCAATAGGTGGTCATTCGGTGTCCCAAACCCATTCACAAGAATTGCAAAGAAATGTTGGCTCAACAGTCAACTTGCTTTTATTAGACTGACAAATACCAACCATCTTGCCTTGATCCAGTCCCTCCATACAGGTACAAAAATACAGGTTAGGACATCTATCATGGGTGATGTAACTCCATCAATTGAGACCTTCAGAGAACGGAGGCAAGGATGTATTCTTGTCTCGGTAATATTTAACTTTTTCATAGCAGATATGAGCAATGGATTTTATGGCATTAACAGTGATGCACCGAAGCTTAAAGACCAACAGGTACAAGCACTATTTTACACTGATGACCTAGTGTTGACATTGAAGACAACACAAGGTCTTCAGCGACTATTAGATGCTTTATCAATGTATGTCGACCAGAATTTACTGTCAGTTAACATGGGTAAAACAAAGGTGCTAATATGCAACTGAAAAAAAGGAGTAAGTAGTGATAATAAAATGGGTTTACTTAGCAATGACAGAAATGATAGGCCTTACCTCAGAAATCTGGATACAAAGTTGTCTAATGGAATATCTCAGCCAATACTAATACAGCCAAAATATAGGAAATGTTCAGTTTCTCAGATTATAACTTTTTATAGACACAAAAATCACCCCAATACTACTATAAGGAGCTGATACAATACCTAGAGTCTCTGAAAACCCCATGCAAAAACTTGAGGGGCGATATTGGAAACGTGTGCTAAATCTCCCTAAATGTGTGCCAGTTGTCTGGATTCGATACAAATTGGGTTTAATCTCCTTGCATTGTAGATATCTGTGCCAAGTAATTTCCTTATTTAGATAGAAAGAGTCTGTTAGCTCCAGAGTCAGGAATGCTAATTAATATATTATCTCAATTTACATCAACACATACTTTTGTTAAGACATGAATGAACCTGGTGGTTCAGACATTGACCCTGGGTGACACTTCCATATACATTTTGCTTTAGAACCCTATCAAAGCCAAAACCAAGTTATTCCAATACGATTAGACACAAACGACGGAGAAATTTTTGAAATACAATAATTTTAAAAACAATCCAAGACAAAAAATATAGCACTGTCGAACCATATTTAATACAGTCAGCTTCAGTATCACACAGGTTTGATTTTCTTCGTTTAAGGTTTGATTTGTGGCCTAGTGGTGACATTTTAAATAAGCGTGGGCAGCTAACAAGTGGTGAAAGTATTTGTCAATTTTGTCTTTATAAAGGGAGTAAAGAAACCTTGCAATGCTTAATTACCATATGTGAGATGCTTGAGGATTTACGATCATTGCACTTTAAACAATTGAAATCTGAATATTTAACGATCACTTACGACCAGCTTTGGTAAATTCTATTCTCTGGATATAAAATTACAATTCGAATTGCTGTCCTTCAATTCATGTATGCATTAAAACTTAGTGGCTAGAGACATGTGGTTTTAAAATATTTAATAATTGTATTATGACATGTCAGGTCCAAACAGAAGATATAAAGTTTTATGATCCTTTTGTTTATATCTCACATTTTATCAACTGTGAATTTTAAGCCACTGTTGAATTTTGTGGTTTTAAAATTAATTTTGTATTTCTCTTTTGATGGTTATATTGTGAATAGTAGAAAATGTAAGTTATTAAAATTGTAAAGTTGATTTATAAACTAAAACAATAAAAAATGTTTTAAAAACAAGAAATTGTGGCTCAACAGTCGACTTGCTTTTATTAGATTGGCAAATTCACGTTTTCATCTCAATCCTGAGAAACAGCTAAACCAGCAACACTGCTTTTCCAATAATGTAAGAGCTCCTTAAAAGCGACCAATCCGTATACTCTGTTTCTTCAGACAGAAACTGCTATCACCTGGTAGCCACATTCAGTATGTCACCAGATAAACAAAGAGAACAGAAAGAGGACACAATATAGATGTCATCTTTACTGGACCACTCTCTACTTATTTGAACTTACTTGAGCTGCTAAGGGCACAACACAGGAGCAATGTCACAGCAGGGATGAAAAACCCAGTGGCTCAATCTGGGTGTAAAATAATAATGGGGAGCATCAAACACAACGTGCACAACCAGGAGAACATTATGAAAGAGGTGTAATCTTAAGTCAGAATGGTACACAACCTAGGAGCAAAATCACAAGGGGATAAAACAATCAAAAGGGCACTACCCCGGGAGTAAATATTCATGGGAATTGAAATTCATGGGAGCAGGATTTTATGTGTACGATCACAGTGGGGAGTAGAAATCCAAAAGGAATAAAGGGATGATGCAGATGCTTGTCGAATGGGCTGGGGCCGGCCAGTAGCTGAAGAGAGAACAGCAGCACAGACTGAAAAAAGGGAGAGAGGGCCGGTACCCTTGCAGGTGGCTCCAGAGTCAGGAATGCTAATAAGTATATTATCTCAATACATGTTTACATCACCACATAATTTTGTTAAGACATGGATGAAGCTGGTGGTTCAGACATTGACCCTAGGTGAAATTTTGATACAAATTTTACTGGCGATCCCTATCAAAGCCAAAACCAAGTTATTCCAATACGATTGGACACAAATGAGAGAGAAATTTCTGAAATACAATAATTTTAAAAACAATAAATTTCAAGACAAAAAATATAGCACTGTTGTACCATATTTAATACAGTCAGCTTCAATATCACACAGGCTAGATTTTCATCATTTAAGGTTTGACTTGTGGCCTACCAGAGATATTTTAAATAAGCGTGGGCAGCTAACAAGTGGTGAAAGTGTTTGTCGATTTTGTCTTTATATAAGGAAGTAACGAAACCTTGCAATACTTAATTACCATATGTGAGATGCTTGAATTGCTGTCCTTCAGTTCCTGTATGCATTAACGCTTAGTAGCTAGACGCTTGTGGTTTTACAATATTTAATAATTTTATTATGACATGTCAAGTCCGAACAGAAGATATTAAGTTTTATGATCCTTTTGTTTATATCTCAAATGTTATGAACTGTGAATTTTAAGCCACTATTGAATGTTATGGTTTTAAAATGAATTCTGTATTTCTCTTTTGATGGTTATATTGTGAATAGTAGAAAATGTACGTTTTTAAAATTGTAAAGTTGATTTATCAGCAAAAACAATAAAAGAACTTTTAAAAAAAAGAAATTGTGGCTCAACAGTCGACTTGCTCTTATTAGATTGGCAAATACACGTTTTCTTCTCAATCCTGGGAAACAGCTAGACCAGCGACACTGCTTTTCCAATAATGTAAGAGCTCCTTAAAAGCGACCAATCCGTATACTCTGTTTCTTCAGACAGAAACTGCTATCACCTGGTAGCCACATTCAGTATGTCACCAGATAAACAAAGGGAACAGAAAGAGGACACAATATAGATGTCATCTTTACTGGACCACTCTCTACTTATTTGAACTTACCTGAGCTGCTAAGGGCACAACACAGGAGCAATGTCACAGCAGGGATGAAAAACCCAGTGGCTCAATCTGGGTGTAAAATAATAATGGGGAGCATCAAACACAACGTGCACAACCAGGAGAACATTATGAAAGAGGTGTAATCTTAAGTCAGAATGGTACACAACCTAGGAGCAAAATCACAAGGGGATAAGGCAATCAAAGGGGATAGGAGGCATCCCGTACCATGAGGCGTGGTGTTGTCAGAATGTGCTATTAGCATACTTATGTTGTCTCTCATGTTAGCCTGCATGCCTGAAGTAGCCCCCCTTACCAAGGGGTTAGGCCCACTATGTCATACTGTAACCAATCTGTTCTTGCACTTCGCAATAGACATTATGCACTTAACTGCAATTAGGGCACAGATGCCTGTGGGCTTTGTGTGTGAAAATAAATGTAAAATAAATACAATAAATAACCATACATTATCACCAATAGCAAAGGCAGGTGCCAGGCCTCGTTTTCAGTCTGCACATTTGATACAAGTTTACTGTGAGCTCTTCAAGCTTTGCACGACCAATAACTGATTAGTTGCAATTATTGTTTCCAACAGTCTCAATATCAGAAGGTAAGTCAGATGGGGAATCTTGGGATGGTATACATATGATAAAATAAAGAGCTCCATTTAATGGTAGGACGAATTGATTTGTGGCAACAGCATTTTCCAATTATCCTAGGCAGCAGAGGAAACATTTGTGATACTGTTCAAGGGATAGATTTGGACACTCAGTCTGCCTGTTGGTTTGCAAAGGGATTTACAAAGAGCTGACCAACACGTGGAAATGTATTGCATACCACGGCCAGAGAAGATGGCTAAAGGTAACCCATAGAGACAATAAATGTTGGTTAGGAAAACGTGGGTCATTTCAGGGTCAGAGAGTAGCTTGTTCAATGGGAAGAAGTCGGCCATTTTAGTAAAGTAGTCCACAGTTACCCCAATGGTAGTTCACCCTTAAGAAAGGGGCAGGTGTGCAATAAAGTATTTTGAGATTCTTTACCACAGACCTGTATGGGGCGTGGGATGAAGTAGTTTCCCCATTGGTAATTGCTGTGATATCTTGGCATAGGCACAAATTAAACAGGAAGGTTTGTATTCGTGGACAGCGCAAGATGAGGATGGCAACCAATACTGTTGCATAATAATGGATTTTGTTGCAGCAACCTTTATTTGGTGTGCTAATAAACTGCCAGGACACATGGGCAGAACATCTTGACATAAGCTAGTTTTAGGAATGAATAAATCATGATTATGAAACAGCAATTCTTGTCTTAAATCCTTTAAGGGATGTGGTAGACACTAGTGCATACTCTGGAGCGGCTACGTAGATTCTTGTACAAACCACAAAAAATAGAAAGTAGCGAAAACAAAGGTCATATAGACCAAAATCAATTCCTGAGATCTCTCTGCAGATTCTAACTCAGGATATTGTTGGCACAAGGCAACCACAACTGTATTAACTGTTTCTCTTAAAAAAACATAGTGGGTACAAAATAAGCCATCAAAGCTTTTTTCGGCTATTACATAAATAGATTTTCTGTGGTATTTGCATGGTTTTTTGATCTGCCCGGATTTCTACATGATGACAATGCCACTCATTCTTTATTGAGGACAAGCTACAAATTGTCCAAAACAATGCGATCAGAGCGGCCCTTAACATTCCTAGGCGCCAGCATATATCTGACACCAGGCGCAACCTGCACTGGCTCTCTATCCCACATCGCATCTCCTCGAAGTCCTTGGCTCTCACACACAAATGCCTCCACAACCAAGCCCCTCGCTACCTGGCAAACAGATTCTCTTTCCACAATTCCACCAGACCTCGCAGAGCGGCCCAAGCCAACTGCCTTGACATCCCGCGTTTTAATCTCCAAAGATCTGGTGGAACCAGCTTCCCCATCCTGGCAGCCAAACTTTGGAACTCACTCCCCAATGACCTTAGAGCAGAACCTTCCTTCCTGAAATTCAAATACCTTACCAAAGCTTGGCTATCCGCCCAAGACTGCTAACACCAGCTTACTGCCCTACTTGCACTTTGACCTACTCTGCATCCCTTATTAACTATCCTGTAAATCACTGCCTTATCGATATTCGTTTGAATGTATATTTTGTAAATTTTGTAAATCTTCCTGTAATAATCCTGTAATACTCTGTCACATTGCCTTGTCATGCTTTCATCTTGTTGTAACTAAGTTAAGCGCCCGGTTGCCCCTGGGCCTGGTGCGCTATAGAAATAAATAAAATACTAAATACTAAATACTTGGTTTATTTTTTGTTTAACTTCCATTACACATAATTCAAGGGACATTCCCAAGAATTAAGATAACCCTTGCTCTAGTTCAGGGAGTCTTGATTCTATTAAAGACACAGAGGTGAGCATTATGCTTAAACTTCCTTTATGTCTACTCTTCCGGCAGATTTAAATATTCATATTTCTTTTAATAACATTTTATTTTTTAACTTTAAAACAGAAAATATCCCCAAACATCACATCCCATGAACCCCAGTGTTTCTGGTAGTCTCATGCCTGTGGCCCTCATTCCGAGTTTGGAGGTAAGTAACGGTCCTTACTTGCATGGCGTAAATAGCGTGTCTGGGCAGTCATCAGTCTGCTAATAGAGGACTATTACGACTTCGCGGGCACGAGCTTTACGCCATGCCGGTAAGGTCATTACCACCATGCCGTTAAAGGCACCTTAAATGCCCTTAGCGACATCAAGCATAGTGCAGATTGCACTACCGACAAGGTCCAATGCGGCAATAGCAGTAACCGTTATTAGCGATGACCGCTAATAACCGTCACCGCTAATAACGGTCACCGCTAACCGGAAGTAGCGTCATCACACAGGAACGGGAAGGAGCACGCGGCCATCTTTAAAAACACAATCCATTGCCGTCCTCACCACACAGGACCCTTTGGACTCTGCTGTTGTCGTGAAAAGATCCACCTATTACACCACTATGCCCAAGGCCCTGAAGAAGGAAGCTTCCCACCAGGGGAAAGAAAGATTCAATGAGGATGAGCTGCAGATGCTGGTTGACACACTGAAGGGGCATGCTGAGATAGTCTTCAGCAATAACATGAAGAGGGAGGCAATACAGAAGAAAAAGGAGATCTGGGCACTTGTTGCTCAAAAGGTCAGTGCTGTTGGGAACACCCCATGCACCATCAAAGACTGTCGCAAGCGCTGGGACGACCTGCGACTGAGAGTTCAAAACATTCTCTCAGTGAACTGGAGCCAGGCAATGGGAACAGGAGGAGGTCCCACCTCTCCAATCAAGCTCACCCCATGGGAGGACATCTGCGCTAGCATGATAGGAATGGAGGGGATAGAAGGTGTTGGCGAGATGGAGTGTGGCGCCACAACATCGGGCGATGGAGGTGAGTGTCCTAAGAAAACATTGTAATGCCAAGTCTGATGAAAGTCAACCAATATGTCAGTCCAAAAAGCCAAGTCAAGGTCCAAAACACACTCACTCCCAGCAAAGTAGGCGGACGCATCACATACACATGCAGATGCCTGCTGCAAGGCAATGCCGTACATGACACGTACCACACAAACATGCAAATGCCATGAGTCACACACCGTTCAGGCCCAAAATACAATGCATGTCAGATAGCATTGCTCTTGGCCAACATGAGTGACGCCGACGTATGCCAGCATAACCCACCCATGTATCAAACAACGTGCTCATCCAAACACAAATGCCTATTACCCCCAATTTTGTGGATGATCAATTGTCCAAATGTATGTATTATGCCAATCAAAACATCACTCATGCCGCCCCTCTCTTCGACCCCCACATGCTCTGACCATGACAGCGATGGGCAGGACGCAACCCCTGCACAGACCACACCCTGGAAGAGGTCCCGGGATGATGCCAACCGCCCTTCGACCTCGAGGGGACAACCCAGGAGCTGCCGTGCAACAACAGGCAAGACAACCTAGGTAGCCATTACACCGGTGCCGCCAAGGCCCTTAGAGGGCGAAGCACCACCACGACCACCCATTGGCCAGGAATCAGGTGAGGCACCACATTCAGAGGAGTCCAGTTTGGCTGGGGAGGTGGCAGCCACAGCACCCCTGGCTGTGGAGGACACACTGGATGACATACGGGTGCCCGTTGAGGACGATGTATTAGAAGTGGTCCGTACGCCAAGTCCACCGGCATCCCCACAAATATTGTCCCTCGATACAGAGCACGCCACCACCCCGGAGCACTCTGGTCAGGAGCAGTTGGAAGGACACTTCAGTCCCATTTTGACGAGTATGGAGGCTGAGCAGGCTGTGCAGGACAGCCAGGGACCAACAACATCCACAGGTGCACCCGCAGGTCCACAGCGGTCGGAACAGCTTACTGCCCTTGTGCAGCAGTTTGTCGAGGACAACAGACTGGCCAGACAGGAGTGGCGTGAGAACTTCACCTCTCTAGGCAGGTCCATCATGGACAGCACTGCCTCCATGGCCAAATCGTTTGCAGACAACACCAGCCGCCTCTGCGAGGAGGTCTCAGCCCTGCACCAGGTCTTAGGCCGCATAGCGGATGCCATGGAGGCAGGGCATCCTGCTACCCAATCCCAGCAGGCGGGCACTCCATCATCATCCAGTTCGACCCAGATGTCATCATTGCGCATGTGTCATTTATTCATATACAGTGCATAGTGTACATGTACCCCCACACCCAGTGCCCTCTGTCCAACTATCATGTCACCCTCTGCTGCCATGTGTGTCAGAAATATTGTGCAATCACTGACTGGCGCACAGCACGTCCCTCCTCTTCATCATCACCAGGTCGTAGCAGTTCAATGTCAGGGGGCAAGGGTACGTTCCGGTGGATACACATATTGTGCAGCATGACACATGCCATGATGATCTTGGCCACTTTCTCATGCCTGTATAGGAGTGCCCCACCCGACCGGCTAAGGCAGCGAAATCGTGCCATCAACAGGCCAAAGGCCAAAGGTCTGCTCGATGACCACACGGGTATGGGTATGGGAACGATTGTAGTCCTCCTTGTGGCTGTTCTGTGGATTTCGGACAGGGGTGAGGAGCCACGGCTTCAAGGGATAGCCACTATCACCTGCATGAGAGGTAATAAAAGGTAAATGTTAGTCGATTTATGATGGACAGCTGTACTAGTCACACATGCCTGCAGATTATCGTTGCCCACATGCACATGTCCCTGGATGTATTTACGCCATTTTCAGTCCCTCTAAGTGTCCTGTGCCATGGACTAATGGTGTGGGTTGCATCTTCAAGATGATACATGGTGTGCACTGACGTCTTGTTGCACATGCATCATGTACACATACGGCTGTGTTAGTGTCAAATTAGTGAGGTGTTGTGTTCTGTGAGATTTACTTAGAGGGAGAGTTGGCAGTAGTCTGTGCAGTATTGGGCAATCAGCGCTGATCATTCCAATGGTGACATGCAGCACTCCTGTGGGTGTGACAGCCCTGCGACAGACAGTGGATTCCCTAGTTGGTCCAGTTTGATGCACTCACAGGAATGGTTGTCCTGTGTGGTGATATGCTGGAGACAGCAACATAGTGCATATGCACTGCAAGGTGCTGGATGGCGTTACGGAGGGTGACGGCCGCTGATGAGTGGCACACGTGTTGTGGGATGTGGGGTGGTTTCCTGTTAGTCATGTAGTGATAGGTGTCGACCTTACTTCATTCATATGGGATTTGGGTGTCATGTACCTTTTGTGATGCTTTGGGGCACAGTGTTCGGTGATGTCACTTCGTGCAGTCACATCAACATCGACAGCATGGTGGTGTTGGTGGTGTGTGCATCTCTCCCCCCCATTTCAATGCCATGTGCCAGTACTGCAATTTACCATGCAGCCAGGCACGTCATCCAACATGTCGCTCCATGAAGCGTGGTAGCGTGGAGTTCCGTAGGACCATAGAGTCATGAGTTGATCCGGGATATCGGGCACAACAATGTGTGATGATCTTGCTGGCGTCGCATACCATCTGCACATTGATGGAGTGGTATTGCTTGCGGTTGCGGTACACCACCTCCATGGCATGCGGTACCATCCAACTCCACGTGGTGCAGTCGAGGGCACCTACACAATTTGACATGCCTGCCAGTGCATGGAAGCCATCTTTTTAATCAAATATCTCCTGGGGAGTCTGTTGTAGGGATATGTAGTCCCTTGTGTGCTTGAGGAGGGCATCCATCACTTGGTTCAGAATGCGAGAAAATAAGGGTTGTGATATGCCATGCATGTGCCCCACTGTGTGCTGGTAGGTGCCTGTGGCAAGGAAGTGGAGCACAGACACTACCTTCACAAGAGGGGGGATGGCGGTGCGTATTTCAATGAGGCTCACTATGTCATTGTGTATCAGGTCCACAATGGTGGTGATGGTGTCCCGGTCCAGACGGTACACGGTGTGGATCTGCTCAGGGGTTAGGTTGAAAGGACTGGCTCTGATGCGAGGGATTGGGGGCTGCTGGCATGGTAAATTTGGCTGCACTGGTGGGGCATGCTGGGCCTGTCTCACCCTCCTTCTCCTCCTGCGTCTCCTCTGTGGTGCCGGCTGTTGTTGTTGTTGTTGATGTTGTGGCAATGCAAACATGTCCTCCAGCTCCAGTAATGCTACTACTATTGGAATCATCTTGGTGTGGGAGGGGGCGTGGTGTGTGGGTGTGCTCCTTTTGTACTGGGCTAGACTCCATTGCCTCCACCTGTGCTGATTGTGTGCACCTATGGCAGTTGGGAACACTGCTCAAGGCATTTTACGGTTGGTCTGCGATGCCGGTATTTACAGCATGCCGGTAAGCACTTTTTCCGCCTTCATGAAGCCGTTATTTGCATGTCTGCTTCACATGTGATCTCCTCCAGTTTACGGCATGCCGCTATTGCCGGCATGATGTGTTGCGTGCCCGCGCCCAGTACACTATTAACGGCACCGTACTTTACGGTGCCGCTAATAGCGGTCAGGCTGGTCAGAATAGTCTGTAGCGTTAATCGATGCCGGTATTCCTTTACCGGCGTCGTTGTTCCCTTAGGGAACCTCGGGAATGAACCCCTATATCCTGTCTCTGAGTCCCATGCACCACTTCCTGCTCAGGTCCTTTCCTCTTCTTTGATGCCTTCCAACTGAAACCTTGTGAAACTAAAAACACACTCCAAACAGATAACCAACACTTCTCCCTGGGCTGCGACAAAACCGGTACTCTCTGCCAAGAGGTCCTCTCATGGGAAACGCTGGCAACTTCATCCATAACACTTCACCACCTTTGTCCTCAGACTCTCAGATCGTCTTTTGGTCATCCTCTGCCAGAAAGAAAATGTGTTAGGGAGGGTCAAACAACGCAACATATCATAAACAAAATGACAGGCATTATCACAGAACTGAGAAACCAATACTTTGTGTCGCTGGTCAGGATAATGCTCACCTCTGTGTCATTAATAGAATCAAGTCTCCCTGTGCTACAGCAGGGGTAATCTTCATTCTATGTTAAGACCGGAGATGAGCATTATGCTTGTTCAAAGCTATTCACAACCGTAGCTGCCACACTCGCTATCGGCTTAAAGTAAAATGTCTTAAATGTAGCATCGCTAGACCAATCCACTGCCTTCAAGATGTCTTGCAGACTCTGTCTGGCTCCAAAAACTTTGGAAGCCATTGTGCCTCTAACTGACTGTTCACCAAAACACTTCACATCTATGCCCACTAGTCACATTATTTCCTGCAGCCATTGATCTATAGTCACTGCTTCCACCACCTTAAACGGCCTCCTGCACATGATGAGCAGTTGAGACACTCCTGCCGGTCTCACTTCGTCTGTCCTTGCCATATATTCTTTGATACAGTTGGCAACACACAACTTGGGGCATTCTTGAATGTAGGGACATGAAATAACATGATTGTTTGATCAAATCTGCAGCTGTTCCTAAAATGCCTGGCAGGCTCCATCTGCACCCGATGCCCTGCACGCAAGCAGAGGTACTTGCCTTGACTTTGTCAGAGGATGGTTATTCCCTGACGGGTCTGCCAGGAGATCCTCCCTGAGAGGAAGCACTTGTGGAAAATCCAAAGATTATTAACTTCAGAAGTGGAATCCATGCTTGCGACTTCCAATTTAGAGCCACAATGACGGCTTCCGCTCTCTCTCTCCTGATCTTTGCTAAAACTCTGGCCAACATCATGAAGGGGGGAAATGTGTAGTGTACTCCGCTCAAACACATTTGATGAAAGATGTCTGCTGCTTGCGCTTCCGGGCCCAGTCTCAAGCTGAAAACCTTTGGTAACTGTTTATACAACCTGGATGCAAACAGGTCGGTGTCTAGGGGACCACAGAGGGCTGTAATCTGTGCGAACACCACTCTAGTACTCCTCTGTAACAGAAATGTCCGGATTGAGGAAGTAATGTGGAAGTCTTTTGTTAGCTCCACCAGCATTTGTGGCTGAGTGCCCCCAGGTGGTTGATATATCGGACTGGCAAGATGTTGTCCATTCTGAGCAGAATGCAACACTCTGATTTGCCCTCCATAAAAGATGTTATCATAAAAGAGCCTGCGAGCAGTTCCAAACAATTGATGTGGAGGGCTTGGTGCTCCTATGACCATCTGCCGCCTGTCTCCAGGTGGGGCACCTTGCTCCCCAGCCTGCTCGGTTGGCGTCAGACTCTATGATGAGTTCCGGGATGTCTCCAAAGATAGCTTGTCCGTTCTAGGCTTCCATGTTCTCAAGCCAACATTCTAGCTCTAATCTCCCTTTTTGATGTAGGGGCACCAGTTGATGATATCACAGACCTTCTTGCAGGTGACGAATCTTCAGCCTCTGAGGGCTCTGTAATGCAGGGTCCCCGGAAATATGCCTTGGATGGAGGCTGCCAGAAGAACGACATTGCTCGCTAGCGCTTGAAGAGATGTTATAGGTTCTGCTAACGCCACCCTCAACTCTTTCTTTATTGCTCTCATCTTGGCAGATGGTAGCTCCAGAGTCGCTCTCATCATATTTACTACAAACCCCAGGAACTCCAACTGTTGTCTGGGAACTAGCTCAGATTTCTCCCGATTTTTTAGGAAACCTAGGGACGAAAGAAGCTGGGATGCCCACAGTATCTGGCTAGTCAGAACTTGCTTGTCGTATGCTAGCATGTGGATATCGTCAAAGTAAACAATAATACGTATTCTGTTTTCTCTCATGGCTGCTGCTACCAGCCTCATGATTTTCATGAAAAACAGGGTGCTGAGGCGAGACCGAATGGGAGGCATTTGAATTGCCATATCTGGTTGTTCCACAGGAAGAGATAGGCATCTTTTAGATCCAACCTCACTAGCCCATCTCCTTTTCGGAGGATTTCCTCCATCTTGAAGTACCTGTAAATCAGCCACCCATTGAACTCTTTTAGGTTGATAAGCACCTTACTTTCTCTTTACTGTTTACACGGAACATGTTGCTTACGAAGGCTGTCTCTGTATTGTCGCTGCATTCCATTGCACCATTGCTTGCTAGCTGACTTAACTCCTTCTCTAGAAATGTGCTCTCATCTTGCGCTAGTTTGAACTGCCTTGGTCTGGTTCGCACGCTGTACCGGCGGTATCACAAATTCTAGCTGAAAACCTGCTACCGTCTGAAGCAGCCATGAATCGCTTGAAAGCATTTGCCAATTTTGCAAGCACAACAGTATTCTGCCCCCCACAGTAGGGTAGGGTAGGTTATCGCCCCTCTCAACTGATTATGCTCCTGGGTGACAGTAATAACCTCACCCTCTGTGGCCCCAGTTGCTGCATCCTTGTGCTGGGAAGAACGTGTCTTGTTGACGGGACTCCAAACATTTTATTCTGAGGCCTTCTCTGTAAGTGGAAACGACCGTAAGCAAAGGCCTCTGGTGCAACTGGTCCCGGCAAAAACTCTCAAGGGGAACATCTTTTTAATGGAGGGCCATATTCGTACCCACAAATCTTCCCATCGCTTTGGGGAAGGACTTGGCAAATAACAGACCTTGAGTGGCCTCTCCAGCTTTGTAGGTCACTAGATCCCCTAGTTTTGATTCTAATTTCAATAATAGTTCTCTCCCTCTTTTGGACGACAGGGCACAATTTGCGTTCCCTTGGGGGCACACCGCCATTTGTGCCTAGTAGTTCTTTAGTGTGTCTGGGTCTACAGGCACTGCGGTGTCCTTGGCTCTCTCCACTAGGTCCATGATCTTTGCTATTGGAACCGCCATGTCCAAGACCTTCTTTTTCAAACCCTTTCAGGCTCCATCCATGCCCTTTCTAAGATCTCTAGAGGCCTTGGATATAAATGTAATCATTTTCGGATCCAGCTCTTGTGTCTCCACCACCGTTCCAGGTAATTCCGGCCAGGGACACTTTGAGCGCAGCCTCAATCTCTCCTCCTTTTCGATAGGCTTACCTAGTCTCTTGGTCATATATGGGTCATATATGTCACCACTCTTGATGATGGTAAACAAGCGTTCGATCTTGGGTGCACAATTGACTTGGGGTCAAACATGTCTGTTAATTCATCTTTAGGCTCCTCCAAATGCTTCTCCTTGCATTTCCTCTTCCCACTCTTCGATTTCTGGTAGTTTGACACTACAGACTCTGGTGAGGAGTCGTCATTCCCTTTATTTTGGTCCCCTGTGGAAGGGGGTAGGAGGCTCAGCACGGACGACCGCTTTAAAGCGCCTTACAGCATTTTGAATGTCTCAACAGCCTCAGGAGGCTTTCCTATTCCCTCATTGTCAGGACCCTGGAGAGTTGATGGGTGTTTTCTTTTTTGGGTCTGGTCTCTCCCCATATTAGTTGTCTTAGTGGTAGGCAGATCAGAGGATGTTGTGATATCAATATCGGGATATTTATTCTTAAGGACATCCCCAATTAATTACTCCAGGTCTTCGATCCTATCCTGGAGCGGGCGCACCCCTTGAGGCACTGTATTGACTACGGAGTCTCCCAATACTTTTTTAAAACTGAGTGTCAAGTCTGTCTCTTCCTCAGAAAACATCTGGTCTTGGCTGCCCACACTCCCTTCATCTAACTCCATCCTATGAGTCGATACAAATAGCGCCTGGGTGCCTGGTATGAGCAAGCTAAATGGCACGTCCTCTCGGACGGGGGGGAGGGGTTGGTGTCAAATCGGGTTCAGTAATGATTTAGTGACCACTGCTGTTTATTGCTCTTGCCAGGAGCTTGGACTGAACTTGCAGGACTTTGCTGTGCCTGCTGCAGTACTGCTTTGTACAATATTGCTGCCTTGTGCCATGTATTCCTGAAGCTAGAACTACTCTGTCCTGGCTATCTTGCTAAAAGCTGACCAGTTACTGAACTCGCATTCTGCGAGTGGCTGACAGCCTACTTTTGTTCTTTGTCTCAGCAGCGTTGTCCTTGCAGGGCTGCTGTATCGTACCAGTCATTATCCCAGCAGCGTTGTTTTTTTCAGGGCTACTGTATTGGACGATTGTTTATCTAGATGCTTTTCGTGTAACGTGTCGTACTGTGTGGAGACAAACTTCTGCATTCGAGTAAAGTACCATATGGCGTTCTTCAGCATGCGCAAGCGTCTGGCTCGCGCACAGGGCATGTTCATGTTCCAGCGCCTGCGTGGCCGCAAAAAACCTGGAATAAATCCTTGTTCAGCTGTGGGATGCTGGAACAATGTGATTGCTACACAGAACGCAGTTGGGTGCCTTAATGTGAGTTAGATACTCTGCGCTTCCACAGCAGCCGTGAGATCATGCGCTCTACCGACTTCAGTGATTTATTCTCTTGCGCTAAAGAATCAAGGCGCAAATAAAAGTAAACCAATTCAATACACTGCTCTAAAACCTTATCACATTACAGAAAAAACGTTACTCATATGCTGATAAACGCATGTTATGCAATCTCATAGTTAAATCACATATCATAAGATCTAACATGCACATATACGTTCATATTAACTCTCATTATCCTGAGCTAACAGATTTGCCACTAATCTCATGGAAGAGCAGAAAGAGAAGAGGAAAGGACCTGGGCAGGAAGTGGTTTATGGAACTCAGAGACAGGATATACACATGAGACCACCAGAGACACTGGAGTTCATGGGATGTGAAGTTTTTAGATATTTTATGTTGTAAAGTTGAAAAAAAAATACTTAGAGAAATATGAAGATTTAAATCCGCTGGAAGAGCAAGAATAAAGGAAGTTTAAGCATAATGCTCGTCTCTGGCCTCGACATAGATCCTGGCTGTTATTTAAGGACTGAGCAAGTCACCCAATCAGAGGAACATGTTTCTAATATAAAGGGTTTTGTGGTGACTGTTTGACAAAATATTGGGATGCTGGTGAACCAATCCTTTAGAATTTGAAAATCTTCGTCAGCTTCTTTTGTCAACAAATATTTATTTGGTACTGTGGTTAAGGTATTCTTATAAGTGAACTTTCGATAACATATTACCAGACCCAAGGACCTCTGAACTTCTTTCACTGATTTTGGGGTAGGTCAATCAATAATAGCAGAGATTGTTCTAGGGTTCTTTGAAATCCCTTTCGGTGGATGGACGTATACTAAATAGGTGATGCAAATTGGTAAAACATGTCAAGAGATAAAAGAACTTAATTTTTTAAGGACTTGAATGAAGAGTAGTAACATGGGGGTAATGTTTTATCATTTCATTTAAGTTGGATGCAGTTGCCACCAAAAACCTACCAAACCTATATATTGTAGGTATGTATTAAGGGCCTCACAATCATCTTTGCCATCAGTCATGATTGCAATTGGTACACCCACAAAAGGGTCAGTGAGGATGCCACAGACCCACAAATATTATGTTTTTGCATCTTTATCTTAAAATCTTTTACCCAATTTTCATTCATTTCATAAGCTTAATTAGACTTTTGTCTTCAGCTAACAAAAACAAAATAATGTAAACCAAATATACATAAACATTTACAACATAAAAATCTTAAAATTGACTACAAAAATATATTCATCAGTAGTAAAAACAAGGAATTAACACAGTTTAAAAACAGCATATTAATTGTTTAAGACTTGTCACTTCAGGCTAAGGTTCCAGATTCTGCAATCTGTATCTATTTCATCCATTTCTTTACTGAAGGGGCCATTTATGAGTTTGGCGAGAGTGGTAAATTTGGCAGTATTTGCCAAATACCACCGGATTCACTGTCAAATCTAAGCTTGTGTACCGCTTGTGGCATTCCCAATGAAAGTCAGCCTAATGCTATCTCTGCCTCAGAGGTGGAGGTTAACATTCCAAAGTGGCCCCAGCAGGAACTTCCCTTCAATTCAGTAAAACAAGTTTTTACCTTGGGCCATGGTGAGGGGATGAAAAGGTAGGCGTTTCTGATGTCCCACCACACCACCATTCCTGTGTAATGAATAGAAGGGTCAGTATTGACCATTTTCAGCATTTAAACAAATACTATAGTGATTGAAACCACTTCTGAAAATTGACCATTCCCCTCTTTATAATGAATGTAGAAGCGGATAGCGGGCCGGGTGCAGATACATGCTATATGATTTAGGGCCCATGGTTGGGCATGGGGGTGAGAGGATGCCCTAGTAACCTCTGTGCCCACCTGTGAGCTTGGCAGGCACTTGCTACAGGTACATGATAGTCAACATGGCCTTTTTAAAAAGTTGGAGAGAAATTTAGGGGTAAGAACCACAGGGATATAAGCCCCACCAGAATAATATTTGCAATGCCATACACTCATTGTGGCAGTTCCCAAACCAACTTTTGTTGGAGGCCCAAGCCCTGCTTACCAAACCCACCAAATACTCCCTTCAGGTACATGCACACATGGTCTGAAAATCCAAAAAGGCAGACTGCTGGTGTGAAGCCTTAATCTGTGGAGAAAAGCCCATGATCCAGACTACACATATGTGTAACTCATACCCCTAAGACCAATCGTAAGGGTGGGGTTTGGAAGGTACATGGAGAAACCAGATAGTATGGATGCTTGGATTGAATGGAGTGAAGAGAAGGAGCATGTTGCAGGAAGCAAATGCCTGAAATGTTGGTGGAGGAGAAGAGAGGACAGGTAGAGAGAAGGAGCAGGGACTGTTGAGATCAGGAAGGAGGAGGGAGATTGACATTTGAGGAAGCTTGTGGAAAGGAAGACTCCTGAGGTTGATGAGAAAGATACCACAGTAGAGAGAGAGATATACCCCAAATATTGGGGAGAGAGGTGCCCCAGCGGCTGGGGAGAGAGAGGGCCCAGGTGATGGGAAAAGAGGTGACCCAGACATTGGGGAGATTTCAAAGGTCGGGGAGATACAGGCTGCAGTGTTTGGGGAGAACATGCACCCAGAAAGTTAGAAAGAGACCTCCTCCACCCCCAAGAGGGTGAGAACAGACCCAGCCCCAGGTGGAGGAGAACAGACTGGGCCCCAGGTGGAGGAGATATAGAGCACATAGAATGGAGAGAAATAAACACCAGAGAGAAATGAAAGAAACCCAGTTTGCTGGGGAAACAACTGTAGAGGATAACTGCAGGAACATGAGGATGGATGATAAGGGGTAAGGGGTTTAATGAGTGAAATACAGGGGAGAAGGAGAGCACCCTACCAACCAAGGTTGATGGAAAGACCACAGAACATGTCCAAGCTAGGAGGGAAATACCCTGGGAAGGGGGTACTAAGCAAGTAGGAGGGGTGGGGGCCCGATGGTGATGGATCTGAGATTGGCTAAAGTAAGAGAAGCCCAGAGAAGAAGTCTGGATTGATAAGGACTGCGAGGGAAGATCCCACTAATGTGCCCTGCAACTGGCTGAGCCGTGGGTTGCGAATAGGCACAATCATGTAGCAGAGTGTCAAGTAGGGTCTAGGAGTCGAGAGCCTTAGAAGAGCATGTAGCAGAAGAGATGTGGAAGCCCAAGAAGTAATGCTGGCATGAGGCTAGGGTGGGGTAGACAAAGGGGAATTTTGGGGAGTGACCAGTGAATCCATAACTAGAAAAATAAGCCCCTCCATCCCTTTCACAACCCAGCAAACCTACTAAAAGCAAGATGGAAACCACTAAGACTGACCTGGGCATCCCTCAAAATTCTATCAGTGGTCGCCCCAATCTGGAGTATGACCAGATGTGAATCTTGGGCTAATCTCATATGGCACTAGTAAGGAAGAGGCAACATGAATTGCAAGAATTGTGGAAGGAATGGTTCAGAGACACTAAAACACCTTAAAATGTGAGAAATATCTTTCCCATGTGCATTTCTGGACAGGGTGGCCTGGATGTTGAGACTATTGATTTCAGATAAAATGACTTATTCATTACTTAGATAACCCTCGGCAAGTAGATCCCAGCCAACCCTTGTTTTTCCTTGTTTTCAGTTGAAGGAGAACCTGTTCGTTTACATATTATTTCTGTACCCAACCAAGGAGAGGGCATCTTTTATTCATCTGAGTTGAACCATTTTCTGTTCTTGCTTTCAAATGAAACCTCTTTGATTTATCAACTGGTTCTAGGGGTTTTATTAAGCCCCACTCGGCTTCAAAATAATACCCAAATGCTGAAAGGCAAATATCTTACCCAAACTACTTGCCAACAAAATATCAAAGCAGCCTTGTAAGGAACCAATACTGTTTTCCAAACAGTTATCTTAGTTTAGTACAGTGGAACCTGGCTTGCTATCTGGAGGTATTGTTGGGGAGGGGGGCTCTCATTAGCACATCAGTAATGAAAATACAGACACACTTATAGTCAGGCACAGTCATAATATTCAAAACACAAAACATATTTTATTAAGATAGCAACAATGCCATGTAAATGTAATATTCAGAGACAAAGAATAGTATGTTTGATCACTTAACAAATGTAAAATTTGGAACTAATTCAGGTTAATCTTCACCTCTACAACTGCAGGTTAGTTGAATCTGTTGTGTTACAAATTGTTGTATCTGTCTTTCTATTTTCAGTTTCTGGGGCTGAATGCTGAGAGTAAGTAATGTGAGAATGAATGAGGTTGTGAATGCAATATGTACATGAATGAGAAGGCCAGTAGGAAATGTGTATCACTTATCTGCGGATCCAGTTATCTTTCAGTTTAACACAAATATATCCTGTGAAGACTTTAAAAAAAAACGAAAACAATTCCACGTAAACGTATTATTTTTAACATAGAAGAGACATTCACTTTTGTAATGTATAGTAAGTTCCAGTGTGCTTCCATTTTTTGCCAAAGGCAAGTCAGGCACTGATAGAGAAACCAAACCACAATAGACACATAAGTGAAAACAAGCTGATACCTGCTTTCTGCACAATCTTTAGATGTTGATTCTGAAGTCAATTCTGTTGAAGCCTTAATTGAGAAAGACAAAGCTGCAAAGGCAAACACTAGATTGATTACATCTGAGTTTGGAGTGTTGAAAAGAGAAATACCTTCTATGAATGTGTGGTATCAGGTAATAAAATTGCGGCAAAAATCTTGCTGGAAACAAAAATCGCAGCAAAAATGCCATGGTTTGACCCGGTAAAGGTGTACCCGATTATACCATTTAAGGGGTGCGGCAGTTGCGGGGGTGTCCCCTGCATCCTTTACATGATTGTGGCGGCAAAACCACCGCATTTTTGCTGCAATATTTTGTATTCACAGCCATTTTTGCTGTGATTTTAAGACATGGAACCGAATGTGTGAGTTTCAGATTCTACAATTAGAATTTCTAACAACAAAAACTTAATTAAACCAGCAGTGTTTTTAATTAATTCATTAAGTAAATTGGGAAATAGAAACAAGCAACACACCATTAACATTTTCAGTTTACCAGAAGTCACTGCAGGTCATTACTGTAGAGCATATGTGGAACAAGCCATACCTGAATTACTTAAAGTGTTCTCAAACCTTTGAAATTGGTAGTGCTCATCAGATAGCTTTGCAATGCAAATTCATCCGACTAAGCCCAGACAAATCAAATATGGCCATGATGTTGCCTAGTGTTCGATAGGTTTTGTTTCAGTTAAATCAATCAAAAGTGGTTTGACTACACTATAGTCTACAATATTGGATGGTTGGCCACAATCGGAATGTGAGCAAATTGTGGTATATCGTAAATATGAATTCCCATGGTGTTGCCAAAAAGGTGTTTTTGAAAAAAGCTGTCTGTACTCTCCAAGTGTGCACCTGATCCATTTATTCATGTAGAACTGATGGTGAGTAGTAATATTTCAAGCCATTTTAAGATCCATGTTGCTTTGGATACATATAGAGATGACTTTGGATCCCACAATATACACAACTCATCTGACTTAAGTGCATTCATTACATGGGCCCACCTAATCCCCTGGTTGTGAAATGTGACTGTATGGTTAGGCATCTTGGGAATGGCATACACTTGGCAATGATAATAGTTATCTGATTAAGTTCACATCGAAAAGGTTAAAGGCCAGGATAGGGCAGGCAGCCAAGTAGATGGTGCTGGAAAAAAATGCTAATCAAACGATTGCGCTAAATTTGGCATTTAAAGGCAAGGTGGGATGGGAGGAATAGCCCCATTTAAGAAACCATCTGGTTATGCATCGGATGTATATGAAAATGTACCTTGGCATTCTTCCATTAAATGATTTATCAGTTAAATGTACATATGTTAGATAGTTTTGTGTCTGCAATGAGAGTTCATAGAGAATGAAATCCAATTTAATTTTGTATCCCTCTCACTAAGTGACTATTGTAAGAGGATAAAGTGACCAAGACCTCTCTTAAGGTCTTCTGACATCTGAAGGACAACAGCAGAGGCTGAGGATGTTGGATTGTCTGGTGTTGACCTTTGAATTTGTTACTGTATTTGGAGAGCCTGGTGGTAGAGGCAAGTTCACTGAACCAGGTCTCACAGGGGGTTATACTAATTGTGATGTTTTTGGCGACTGCAAGTAGAGGTATACAATATGCCCTTCTCTTCCCCAAACCAAATGATGTGGGGATCAATGATCTGATGGCCTTGGTGCCTTTGCATTAAAAACGAAGGACATTCACTAGTAAAAGTATTTTAGGCTTTTCTTTATCACAGGTATATTGATAGTATCTGTAGTATTATGTTGCATGGCTCCTTATTTAAAGTAATTGATCTTGTCTTTTAAAAAATATTTAGCTATTTACAGCACACTCCTAGGGCTCTCCTGCACGAGGTCACAGTTCCTCTCAACAATGTTAGGGGCCAAGTCTGTTTTATGC
This sequence comes from Ambystoma mexicanum, assembly GCF_040938575.1. NCBI lineage: Eukaryota > Metazoa > Chordata > Amphibia > Caudata > Ambystomatidae > Ambystoma > Ambystoma mexicanum. Next base: position 66,615,312 of record NC_090937.1, on the reverse strand, counting down.
AAAGTATTTTGCCTTAGTGGGCCTGATGGACCATAAAACAACAAACAAAAGTTCATTCAGTAATCTTTTACGTTGGACGATTACTCTTTGCCCCTTGGATCCTCCCTCAGCCGGGCTCTGACCCTTCTTTCAACAACAGCCTCCCTCAGTCAGGTACAGCCTTATTTTCAAGATATCACCATCTGTAATACTTGAGAGACTCAATGTCCTTTTAAACAATAATTCACTGTGAACATCCCTTGGTCGGGTTCACTCTTGTTGACACAATGGTCACGGGTTTATTATGACTCACCCCAATTATCAGGCAAACCTCAGCCGGGTTCACATTTGCCAAATACGCAATTCACTTTGCTTTATTACAATGCAGAATTCACTCCCATTAGCCTTCCTCTTGGCATCCCACCATCGGGTTCACAGAGCCATTCTAACACAGTTCATCAAACAGTGGGGCTCCCTTCCCCAAGCTTTCTCTTGGCTTCCCTTTGTCGGGTTCACACTTGCCACAGTTCACATGACCCCTTTAGGGTCTTTTCTTACCTAAGTCCGGGTCTCAGTCCCCTGTCAGGCTTCATATAGTTCTATTCACACAATTTTACTGATACAATGTTCTCATTTGTGTTACTGGTCACCCTTATTCGTAGGCATCCCTCTGTCGGGCTCACACTTGCCCCAGTAACACGTCTCAATTTAATTCTTTCACGTGTCAAAGATGTGTGATTGTACATTGGGTTTTGTTCAAATCTTGTATGACCACTTTGGCCCCTCCACCAGCCTCTCCTAGGGCCTCCTGGTATTTGTAGTTTCAACAAAGAGGACCAGCCAGAGTCCTTTGAATGAGCACCCACGTGGCACCTGACCACTCTGCAGCTGGTCCTTCATTTGGCTTTTTTTAAAGGTTCAAACACACACCAGTTCTTTGATTACAAGTCCTTTGCTCATAAAATGTTGCTGTTTGCAATCTTGGACTCAACACAGTTCGGTTTACTATCAGCTCTCTCCGACTCACTGACTGTGCTGAACTCATTGGTGTTTCTTGTCTTTGAGTCAAGGGCGGTACCTTGGTAGCAAGCATGTCTCCCCGCCTTGGCTATCAGTGAGGGAGGGCCCCGTGCACCATTTATATCTGTCACACCACACGCCAGCTGTAGTTCCTGCTCTTATGATTCCATTCACAGAGGCTTCGCGGGTCTGGGTTGGAAAGGGCAAGGGCACTTCCCTCCTTGTCATCCTTTTATGTCTCGCTGCCTTTCTCCTCCTCTGCAAAACACCTACAAGTCCATACAACCAAATATATTTACAATCATTTAACCCCTTTTTATAAAATATAAATGTTGCCTAAATATATGTTCCACTATTAGGGATTGCTTTTAATGCGGGTAGAAGTTTCTGTTTAAACACCTCACACCTGGCATTAATTCAGATGGTTTTTATGAGGATTCCAATGTTACTTTCCCATAATATTGCCCTTTAGTATGGGCATCAATCTCTTGAAATCTTTTATTATTACCAATATGCCCAGACAAAGTGCAATACCGCGTAAATCCTCCTCTAGCACTCGATAACGTGCTTCAACAAGTTTAGTCATAGATTAGCCTTATTTTTCATAATATTAGTGTAAGGGTCCTCGCTATGATATATTTAGGACTAACAGGTATTGATCACTTGCTTAGCAAACGTGCATTTCCCTGGCCTTGAGTAGGTGCCAAGAATACACATTTAATTTGAAGTCATCCATTTTGTAAATGGACTTTCTTTCTCTGCGAGGGCACTGCCCAGAAATATCTGGGGTAACATTTTCATTACCTGCAATCAGTCTATGCTCCAGGTGTAAGGTAGACAATATTACTGTTGTCGTCTGTTCTCTAGGACACTTCATCAGTGATATTGGGACACTGAACACCAGGTTCTTTTTTAACAGTCTGTCATCTTCGATGCCTCGTCTCAATTTCACATCACCTCCCACCCCCAAATAAGAAGGCAATCCCTACTATTCTTTGTATTAGCTCTTACAGACATTCCACAACTATCCTTCTATGTTTACTCATAAATCTTCTCTCACCATGTTCAAAAGACAGATGGCAAAAATCATCAGGACCCCATTTCATCATTCAGAGTCAATAGTTTAAGCAACCTCTAGTAATAAAGTATACCATAGATTCAGGTGTACTAATATGCAAATCACCTACCCTTCTAAGTGGCATGTATTTTATTTTATTAATGTATTTTGATTTAAACAAACCTTTCAACACTACATTGCATATTTTTGCAATACACAAATGTACAATTAAATGTTTCCAATCAATCATAAAGAAGTCATTCATGATTAAAAAACATAATACCTAAAAATGATTCTACTATACTAAAATCAAATTTAATTGTTCAGCTTTTTGTTAATCTTTAACCAAATGTAATACATATTAACATTTAAAACAGTGCTATTTCCAGAATAGAGTGCATCCCATGTTTGATCAGAATGCCAGTTTACCAAGCCGTAATGTATGCTAGCATTTAAGCAAAAAGCCGCAAGCAGGAAGGGCATTACAGCTTCAGGTAATGCCCCATGGCTCATAGTTACAGGCCCTCTGAGGGCCTTAAAGCAGGCCCCATAGCATTACCTTACATGGTAATGCCCCCTTGAGAGGGGCTTATTGCTATTAGTACCTTGGCCCGTAAAACCGGGGTACTAATAGCATTTTGCAACTGAAAACAACAAAAAATGCCAGCCAAGGAAGGGGAAATGAAGTCCCTTCTCTCTTTCCATGCCGGCCATTAAAGAAATAGGGAAAACAGTATTAAAAAATGCCTGGCACGGAAAGGAGAGAAGGGACTTCACGTAGTCCCTTCTTCCTTTCCATGGCAGCGAGACGCAGATCGGGAGCGGGTGTGCCAGGGACAAATGAGTTCCCAGCATGTCTGCTCCCAAAGAGGAACGAAAAAGAAGGTGAGTGAGGTGGGGGTGGGGAGGGAAGTGAAATCTGTGGATGGGGTTTGGGGGGTGGGAGCACTTACCTCCTTCCCCAGTGGGGGATGAGGGCATCCTGCAGCAGTGAGGAAGCTCAGGGCAGCGAGATTACCATCTGGTAAATCCCCCCATTCTGAGCCTCCTCATTGGCTGGGAAGCCATCACACCCACCCCGATCGGTACTAAATCCTTTTATGTACAGCTATTCAAGTTTCCAGCAGTAAGTAGCATTTCCCTTTCTCTTCTTGGATGCCGGTATCTGGATTGAGATGTACTTATTCAGGGCTCATTTCTTCCATGCCTCTTCACAATCTTTACTTTCTCATTTCTGCCCACAACTGAAATATTACATTTACATATTTTTTGTTTGGGCTTGTGCAAGGGGTCCTGTCATATTCACAGATAAAATGTCCTTCAAGTGGGATTTCCCTATGTCTGCATCAGACATTCTTTTATCAAAGTCTTCTGAGCTCATACCCTCCCAAAGGCCTGTTTTATTTGACCCATTTTTAAACATGATCTTTCCTTGAGTCCAAAGCTTCAAAAACAATGCTGCATCTCATGGCATTCTGCTGCCGCCATAAAATCCTAGAGATTATAAAATGGGGGTTTTCAGCATGACTACTGTAGTTATTCCTGACCCTAAAAACTCAGCTACCTGGCCAAATCTTATTTTGATTTCCTCCCCTCTTCTCGAAGCAACATTGATAGAGATGCTTGTACCAAGATACATCGATGTTCTGTGGAAGTGGCCAATAGGAGTGCTTTCTTGTTTTAAATGTAATCCAGAGATTTATGTTACTTAGGGAAGCTTCTGTGGTACAGCACAGATTTCCACCCACTTGCAATGTAACCCATGAGAGCACGTGCTGCTTAGCTTTGCCTGGATATCACTGCCCCCATTATACCCATTGCAATGACCGCCATGGATAAAATGAGATTGTCAAGCTTTATCAATACAACTGTTTTTTAATGTCGATGGATTAGGTAATGGCCAAAAAGCTCTCCCTCCTAACAACCCTCTTACACCACATATATATGTAGGGGGCTATGTGCTATTATAGTAATATGGGGAGGCTGCGGGGGTCTCCCTCCGCATATCTATGTGGTGTAAAGGGGGTTAAATAAGAGTAAAAAATTGGCATTGTCGGCCGTCGTAAACACTCTGTATTAGGTGGAAACTTTTAACTGTCATAACAGCATCAAACCAATGATCGTAAATAATGATTGACTCAGGATGATTTGAGATATCATTCACAAAGCTGCTGTTTCTCTTTTGTGGTCATTTTTCAACCGCTTACCACCAGGTGGCAAAAGCTTCCACTGATTTAACATTCTTGTTGGTGGTTGATGCTCTATTAGCTGTTTAATTTTGTTTAAAGTTGCCATGATTTTGATCAGTACCTCTTAGTGCTCTTACCTCATCTGATAATATACCACTATTGAGGACAGCGTTGGGCCTAATTTACTGAATGTTTTGCGCGGAACAAAGTGACTTTGCACTGTAAAAATACACTTTGCATCTGGCCTAATTCACAGAGCGGAGCAAATTGACTTTGCACCGCAAAAGTACTCTTTGCACCATGCTAAATGGGCCAGACTTACAGGCCGATTCATGGAATAATTAGCGCGGCGCAAGTGGGCAAAAACGTGCGAATCGCAGTGGAATAGCGAAAATCGCAGTGCAAGTGCGAAAATCGCACGAAAAGCAGCGCACATCGATTCATGGAAGTCCGTGCGCGAGAAAACCAGCGGATGTGCGATAAAAAAGTGCGCGGCGCACGTTGGCGCACAGGCCATCTAACAGCGTGCGCCAGGTCACAGCGAAAATCGCACAGGCCAGAGGGAAAATCGCACATAGCGCGGCGCACGCAACAAAAGTAGGCGGAACACGGGCGTAACACTCGGAATGGGGAACAACTTGCCAAAACGTGGGCGTCACGGGGGAAGTACAGGGCACAAGTGCGCGGAACGCCCACACGCTAGCCTACAACACGTATTCATGGAATAGAATAGGGCAAAAAAGCGCACGCTCAAATCAGCGCACAGGCACAAACACGACCGCCACAAGAAAGCAGGCGGTAGCGTCTCTGCGGCTCTAAGAAATGTGCGCCAAAAGGTGCGCCAACAAATAGCACCTATATACTGCCATGATGAATGTCCTATACTGTGGCCCTCCAGGACAAATGACGTGCAAAGGGGTACCCACAAACACGGACCCGCTGACAAAAAATACGTGTGCGTGTATACCGGGGTGCGCGGGAAGTCTCACACGCGATTTGGCCGGGTACGTGGATTTCAGGGGTGCGCGGGAAGTTCCACACGCGAATGGGCCAGTGCGAGCAGGGTACGTGTATTTCAGGGGTGCGCGGGAAGTACCACACGCGATTGGCTCAGTGCGAGCAGGGTACGTGTATTTCAGGGGTGAGCGGGAAGTTCCACACGCGATTCCATCAGGGTAAGTGTATATCAGGGGTGCGCGGGAAGTTACAAACGCGATAGTCCCAGTGCGAGCAGGGTACGTGTATTTCAGGGGTGCACGGGAAGTTCCACACGCGATTGGGCCAGTGCGAGCAGGGTACGTGTATTTCAGTGGTGCGCGGGAAGTTACACACGCAAATTCTGCAGGGTACGTGCATTTCAGGGGTGCGCGGGAAGTTCCACACGCGAATGGGCTACTGCGAGCAGGGTACGTGTATTACATGGGTGCGCGGGAAGTTGCACACGCTATTCCATCAGGGTACGTGTATTTTAGGGGTTCTGGGGAGTACTACACGTGAATTGGCCTTGTGGGTCCTCCCAGGTGTACGCTCCACAACCTCCACGGCCCCTGCAGGCAGCCCACACCACGGGGGACTACCCTGCACCCCTGCTCATGTCCCGCAGGCAGCCCATCCACCATGGGCATGCCCCCAGCCAACCCACATGTCACCTTGCACTACTGATCAACAATGCATGTCTCCCACCACCCCCACCCCCCAGCAGTGCAGGGGCAGCCTCCAGCAGGCCCCCACTCATGTCTACCACCACCCCCACCCCCCAGCCACCAGGGGCAGCCTCCACCAGGCCCCCACTCATGTCTTCCACCACCCCCCAGCCACCAGGGGCAGCCTCCACCAGGCCCCCACTCATGTCTCCCACCACCCCCACCCCCCAGCAGTGCAGGGGCAGCCTCCACCAGGCCCCCACTCATGTCTCCCACCACCCCCACCCCCCAGCAGTGCAGGGGCAGCCTCCAGCAGGCCCCCACTCATGTGTCCCACCACCCCCACCGCCCAGCCACCAGGGGCAGCCTCCAGCAGGCCCCCACTCATGTCTCCCACCACCCCCACCCCCCAGCAGTGCAGGGGCAGCCTCCAGCAGGCCCCCACTCATGTCTCCCACCACCCCCACCCCCCAGCCACCAGGGGCAGCCTCCAGCAGGCCCCCACTCATGTCTCCCACCACCCCACCCCCCAGCAGTGCAGGGGCAGCCTCCAGCAGGCCCCCACTCATGTGTCCCACCACCCCCACCCCCAAGCCACCAGGGGCAGCCTCCAGCAGGCCCCCACTCATGTCTACCACCACCCCCACCCCCCAGCAGTGCAGGGGCAGCCTCCAGCAGGCCCCCACTCATGTGTCCCACCACCCCCACTCCCCAGCAGTGCAGGGGCAGCCTCCAGCAGGCCCCCACTCATGTGTCCCACCACCCCCACCCCCCGGCAGTGCAGGGTCACCCTCCACCAGGCCCCCACTCATGTCTCCCACCACCCCCACCCCCCCGGCAGTGCAGGGTCACCCTCCACCAGGCCCCCACTCATGTCCCCCTGCACCCCCACCCCCCAGCATCCAGGGTCACCCTCCACCAGGCCCCCACTCATGTCTCCCACCACCCCCACCCCCCTGCCACCATGGCCAGCCCCCACCAGGCCCCCACTCATGTCTCCCACAACCCCCACCCCCCACCAGTGCAGGGGCAGCCTCCAGCAGGCCCCCACTCATGTGTCCCACCACCCCCACCCCCCAGCAGTGCAGGGGCAGCCTCCAGCAGGCCCCCACTCATGTGTCCCACCACCCCCACCCCCCGGCAGTGCAGGGTCACCCTCCACCAGGCCCCCACTCATGTCTCCCACCACACCCACCCCCCGGCAGTGCAGGGTCACCCGCCACCAGGCCCCCACTCATGTCCCCCTGCACCCCCACCCCCCAGCATCCAGGGTCACCCTCCACCAGGCCCCCACTCATGTCTCCCACCACCCCCACCCCCCTGCCACCATGGCCAGCCCCCACCAGGCCCCCACTCATGTCTCCCACCACCCCCACCCCCCGGCAGTGCAGGGGCAGCCTCCAGTAGGCCCCCACTCATGTGTCCCACCACCCCCACCCCCCAGCCACCAGGGGCAGCCTCCAGCAGGCCCCCACTCATGTCTCCCACCACCCCCACCCCCCAGCAGTGCAGGGGCAGCCTCCAGCAGGCCCCCACTCATGTCTCCCACCACCCCCACCCCCCAGCCACCAGGGGCAGCCTCCAGCAGGCCCCCACTCATGTCTCCCACCGCCCCCAACGCCCAGCAGTGCAGGGGCAGCCTCCACCAGGCCCTCACTCATGTGTCCCATCACCCCCACCCCCCAGCCACCAGGGGCAGCCTCCACTAGGCCCCCACTCATGTCTCCCACCACCCCCACCCCCCAGCAGTGCAGGGGCAGCCTCCACCAGGCCCCCACTCATGTCTCCCACCACCCCCACCCCCCAGCAGTGCAGGGGCAGCCTCCAGCAGGCCCCCACTCATGTGTCCCACCACCCCCACCCCCCAGCCACCAGGGGCAGCCTCCAGCAGGCCCCCACTCATGTCTCCCACCACCCCCACCCCCCAGCAGTGCAGGGGCAGCCTCCAGCAGGCCCCCACTCATGTCTCCCACCACCCCCACCCCCCAGCCACCAGGGGCAGCCTCCAGCAGGCCCCCACTCATGTCTCCCACCACCCCCACCCCCCAGCAGTGCAGGGGCAGCCTCCAGCAGGCCCCCACTCATGTGTCCCACCACCCCCACCCCCCAGCCACCAGGGGCAGACTCCAGCAGGCCCCCACTCATGTCTACCACCACCCCCACCCCCCAGCAGTGCAGGGGCAGCCTCCAGCAGGCCCCCACTCATGTGTCCCACCACCCCCACCCCCCAGCAGTGCAGGGGCAGCCTCCAGCAGGCCCCCACTCATGTGTCCCACCACCCCCACCCCCCGGCAGTGCAGGGTCACCCTCCACCAGGCCCCCACTCATGTCTCCCACCACCCCCACCCCCCAGCCACCAGGGGCAGCCTCCACCAGGCCCCCACTCATGTCTCCCACCACCCCCACCCCCCAGCAGTGCAGGGGCAGCCTCCACCAGGCCCCCACTCATGTCTCCCACCACCCCCACCCCCCAGCAGTGCAGGGGCAGCCTCCAGCAGGCCCCCACTCATGTGTCCCACCACCCCCACCGCCCAGCCACCAGGGGCAGCCTCCAGCAGGCCCCCACTCATGTCTCCCACCACCCCCACGCCCCAGCAGTGCAGGGGCAGCCTCCAGCAGGCCCCCACTCATGTCTCCCACCACCCCCACCCCCCAGCCACCAGGGGCAGCCTCCAGCAGGCCCCCACTCATGTCTCCCACCACCCCCACCCCCCAGCAGTGCAGGGGCAGCCTCCAGCAGGCCCCCACTCATGTGTCCCACCACCCCCACCCCCAAGCCACCAGGGGCAGCCTCCAGCAGGCCCCCACTCATGTCTACCACCACCCCCACCCCCCAGCAGTGCAGGGGCAGCCTCCAGCAGGCCCCCACTCATGTGTCCCACCACCCCCACCCCCCAGCAGTGCAGGGGCAGCCTCCAGCAGGCCCCCACTCATGTGTCCCACCACCCCCACCCCCCGGCAGTGCAGGGTCACCCTCCACCAGGCCCCCACTCATGTCTCCCACCACCCCCAGCCCCCGGCAGTGCAGGGTCACCCTCCACCAGGCCCCCACTCATGTCCCCCTGCACCCCCACCCCCCAGCATCCAGGGTCACCCTCCACCAGGCCCCCACTCATGTCTCCCACCACCCCCACGCCCCTGCCACCATGGCCAGCCCCCACCAGGCCCCCACTCATGTCTCCCACAACCCCCACCCCCCAGCAGTGCAGGGGCAGCCTCCAGCAGGCCCCCACTCATGTGTCCCACCACCCCCACCCCCCAGCAGTGCAGGGGCAGCCTCCAGCAGGCCCCCACTCATGTGTCCCACCACCCCCACCCCCCGGCAGTGTAGGGTCACCCTCCACCAGGCTCCCACTCATGTCTCCCACCACCCCCACCCCTCGGCAGTGCAGGGTCACCCTCCACCAGGCCCCCACTCATGTCCCCCTGCACCCCCACCCCCCAGCATCCAGGGTCACCCTCCACCAGGCCCCCACTCATGTCTCCCACCACCCCCACCCCCCTGCCACCATGGCCAGCCCCCACCAGGCCCCCACTCATGTCTCCCACCACCCCCACCCCCGGCAGTGCAGGGGCAGCCTCCAGTAGGCCCCCACTCATGTGTCCCACCACCCCCACCCCCCAGCCACCAGGGGCAGCCTCCAGCAGGCCCCCACTCATGTCTCCCACCACCCCCACCCCCCAGCAGTGCAGGGGCAGCCTCCAGCAGGCCAACACTCATGTCTCCCACCACCCCCACCCCCCAGCCACCAGGGGCAGCCTCCAGCAGGCCCCCACTCATGTCTCCCACCACCCCCACCCCCCAGCAGTGCAGGGGCAGCCTCCACCAGGCCCCCACTCATGTGTCCCATCACCCCCACCCCCCAGCCACCAGGGGCAGCCTCCACCAGGCCCCCACTCATGTCTCCCACCACCCCCACCCCCCGGCAGTGCAGGGGCAGCCTCCACCAGGCCCCCACTCATGTCTCCCACCACCCCCACCCCCCAGCAGTGCAGGGGCAGCCTCCAGCAGGCCCCCACTCATGTGTCCCACCACCCCCACCCCCCAGCCACTAGGGGCAGCCTCCAGCAGGCCCCCACTCATGTCTCCCACCACCCCCACCCCCCAGCCACCAGGGGCAGCCTCCAGCAGGCCCCCACTCATGTCTCCCACCACCCCCACCCCCCAGCAGTGCAGGGGCAGCCTCCAGCAGGCCCCCACTCATGTGTCCCACCACCCCCACCCCCCAGCCACCAGGGGCAGACTCCAGCAGGCCCCCACTCATGTCTCCCACCACCCCCACCCCCCAGCAGTGCAGGGGCAGCCTCCAGCAGGCCCCCACTCATGTGTCCCACCACCCCCACCCCCCAGCAGTGCAGGGGCAGCCTCCAGCAGGCCCCCACTCATGTGTCCCACCACCCCCACCCCCTGGCAGTGCAGGGTCACCCTCCACCAGGCCCCCACTCATGTCTCCCACCACCCCCACCCCCCGGCAGTGCAGGGTCACCCTCCACCAGGCCCCCACTCATGTCCCCCTGCACCCCCACCCCCCAGCATCCAGGGTCACCCTCCACCAGGCCCCCACTCATGTCTCCCACCACCCCCACCCCCCTGCCACCATGGCCAGCCCCAACCAGGCCCCCACTCATGTCTCCCACCACCCCCACCCCCCAGCAGTGCAGGGGCAGCCTCCAGCAGGCCCCCACTCATGTGTCCCACCACCCCAACCCCCCAGCAGTGCAGGGGCAGCCTCCAGCAGGCCCCCACTCATGTGTCCCACCACCCCCACTCCCCGGCAGTGCAGGGTCACCCTCCACCAGGCCCCCACTCATGTCTCCCACCACCCCCACCCCCGGCAGTGCAGGGTCACCCTCCACCAGGCCCCCACTCATGTCCCCCTGCACCCCCACCCCCCAGCATCCAGGGTCACCCTCTACCAGGCCCCCACTCATGTCTCCCACCACCCCCCTGCCACCATGGCCAGCCCCCACCAGGCCCCCACTCATGTCTCCCACCACCCCCACCCCCCGGCAGTGCAGGGGCAGCCTCCAGCAGGCCCCCACTCATGTGTCCCACCACCCCCACCCCCCAGCCACCAGGGGCAGCCTCGAGCAGGCCCCCACTCATGTCTCCCACCACCCCCACCCCCCAGCAGTGCAGGGGCAGCCTCCAGCAGGCCCCCACTCATGTCTCCCACCACCCCCACCCCCCAGCCACCAGGGGCAGCCTCCAGCAGGCCCCCACTCATGTCTCCCACCACCCCCACCCCCCAGCAGTGCAGGGGCAGCCTCCACCAGGCCCCCACTCATGTGTCCCACCACCCCCACCCCCCAGCCACCAGGGGCAGCCTCCAGCAGGCCCCCACTCATGTCTCCCACCACCCCCACCCCCCAGCAGAGCAGGGGCAGCCTCCAGCAGGCCCCCACTCATGTGTCCCACCACCCCCACCCCCCTGCCACCATGGCCAGCCCCCACCAGGCCCCCACTCATGTCTCCCACCACCCCCACCCCCCAGCAGTGCAGGGGCAGCCTCCACCAGGTGCTCACAATCCCCAATCGTGTGCGTAATGGACAGCCTCCACATCCAAAAAGCCCTACCAAGTAACCCATTCACCCACATGGAAATGGAAATCACATGTTACACCCCCAATGTTCATGAAGCTAATGAACCCATGTCCGTCACACACAATGGTTGCAATATAATGGGAAAACACACAACATGACATGCATGAAACCAATGAGATGATACCACACAGTGAAGTATGCTAACAAAATTGTATTAAATAAAATTAAGAATGCAAAAGAAAGAAAACTAACTACAATGTGAATGAGAACAAAAAACATGCATGTCCGTATAAAAAACTACCAAGTGTCCATGAGCCCAACTGAACAAAGGAAACCTATTAAAAAAACCTACCTAAAAATCAACTATATACAAAAAGTGGAGCAGTGTCCGTCGACTCCAAATCATAATTCGAAAGAAAGGAAACCTAAAACTAAATAACTATATACAAAGGCGGCGGGCTAGTCCAGCGGCTCACTCCGTGGTGTCCCGGGCCAGGGCATCATCGAACTCCTGTTCGATGTCCCGGAGGCGGTCCAATTCCATGTCCCCGAGGGTCCGCAGGGACGACGCTGTGTCCTCCTCCAACCCCCTGCGGATTGCCTCGAGGCACTCGGCCCGCCTCAGGGCCCTCCGCATGGAGTTCTCTGCCCTGACCATTGTGAGCCGCGCCTCTTCCGCCCGCCGCCGCTCCGCACCTATGGCGTGGCCCAACCGCTGCCACACGGAAGACACTCTCTGTCCTGGGTCCCCCTGCCCTCCGGCCGATGGCCGCCCCTCCGATGTTGAAAGCCCCGAGCCTTCATGGCTCCCAACATGTTGCTGCTGCTGCTGCTCTGCCTCTGCCCGTGCACTGCCTCCTGCTGCCTGCACATCCTCCGCCTGCTGGGGTGCACTTGTTGATGTGGCCATCCCTGCTGGACCTCCGACTCCCGACTGTGGCAGGGATGCCTCCTCCACCAGCCTGGCCGCACCGTCAGAGGCAGCTCCACAGGGCACCCAGGTGACTGATGGGTGGGAAGATGGCACAGAGGACGACTGGCGCGTAGGGGGTCCAGTTGAGGAGGGGGTCGGAGCAAGCCCCATCAGACGGAGGAATCTGGCCTGGGTGACCTGTCCCAGCAGGCTGACGTGGTCAACGAGCCATTCGAGATGACGTGCAGTCTCTCCATGAAAAGACTGCAGGTCACCTCGCATGGCCCGTTGACGCAACGCCACACCAGCCAGGACAGGCTCAACCTGGACCTGGATGGCCACGTCCGCAGGCAGAGGAAGGCCAGTTGACGTCAGCTCATCCCCTGCCTGAAAACGGGTCTGGACGTAGGCATCCCTGCTGGTGCAAGATGATGCAGGGACAGGATCGGGGACAGGATTGCACACAGGCACCTCCGCGGCCGCCTGTGCTGCCTCCTGTCCCTGGTCCTGCACTGCACCACTAGCACCAGTGGGATCCCCACCTCCAGACCCCGTCTCTGGTGCTTGCGCGGCCCCCTCCTCCACCAAACCCCCCACCAACCTGGATGACTCCGTGCCATCTTCCCCTGTTGGGCCCTGTGGGGTCCCAGCTGCCCCTTCTGCTGCCGAGGAGTCCAACTGCAACCTCCGCCTCTTGGACCTCCCCCCGGCAGTTGCGGCCTGGGACGCGGCACCGGACTCCTCACTCCCCGACGAGATGACAACACGGGAGGGGAGCCGGGCCTTGCGTCTCCGGCTGGCGGTCGGATCCCCGCCGCTGTGCTCCACAGCACCTTCTCCGCCCTCTTCATCAGTTGACGCTGCAGACAGGGAGAAACAAAACACAGGCATCAGGGCACTGTACAATGGACACATACACGCATGACAGTTGCACATGAGTGGCATTGGCAAACCTCAGACATGTCATCACAATCCCCAACACACATGTCATTGCAACTGGCACACATGAGCCATACCACAGCCATTTTGCAACTGCCACCCCCATCCCTACACATACAACAGCATCAGCAGGCAAAGGGGAGCCAGACATCACATGCAACACAGGAAGTGCACCACACATTTACACACACCACCACACTTGCATACATGCCTACACCTCTGTCAAGTGTCGCACTGTTCAGACGGGCATCCATGTCACATCTGCCAATCAGGCTTCCACATACCGCTGTCACATGCATCCATGTAGCATCACTGTTGCACCCTTGACAAATACACACACATGCACATGTACACAGTGCTCATACATGCAGCCGAAAACAACATACATGCCTGACATCACGGACATGTCTACTTACATACATATTCATCCAAACATGTGTGCACGCACAACTGCATTTGCCATGCAAGCCCACACACACAAGCACCATCCATGTCTCACACATTACAGCCCTCGCATGTGTCAGCCCCACGGCCCTGTACACCCCCACCCATACTCCACCCCATACAAACAGATCTGCAACCGGCACAATGGCGAATGATCAACACACGCCCTGCTCACAACCAGGATGCATGTACACTCACCGCTCGACTCCAGACGGGTCTGCCTCTCTAGGACCTGGACGTGGAGCGCTGGGGATATGCGTTCCAGGACCCCCATCTGTTCTTCCGACAAGTGGCCCCGGCGCCCCTTGGCATCTGCTGCCTTCAAGAGGCGCCGGGCCTTGTTCAGGGTCCTGGACCTGAAGTCCTCCCAGCGCTTCCTGACATGTTGTAAGTCCCGGACTGCCACCCCCTCCGCGTTGATGGCAGTCACGATGTCAGTCCAGATCCGAGTCCGTCCTTCCTTGTCGGCGCGGGAACTTCCGAAGAGGGCATCATACTGCCCCAGGACTTGCTCCACCAGGACACCAACTTCGGTGGCACTGAAGCTGGTGCCCCTCTGCCTCTCTGGCCGGGGGTTGTCAGTGGTCACAGATGTTGTATGCCCCGACATGACAACCCCAGAGGCAGGAGTGTGTGGGCAAATGGGTCCTGGGGCTGGGCTGTGGAGCGATGGAATTCCAGTCGGGAGTCTTCGGTTCCAGCAGGGGTGGTCACAGCAACAGCACCCCTGGCTGATGTGCAGGCAGCAAATGGCAGTGCACGTGGGCAGCAGGCAGTCAGGCAGCAGCAGATGGCAGGTGGGAGCGTGCTCGGGGCTCTGGGGGGCAGTAGTTCGGCCTTCTGGGCAGGAGCGTGGTCTTCTGTGTGCTTACGCGTGGCCAGCTTGGTACGGAGTGATTTGGCACGTGAAAATCCTGCACGTCAGCGTGAAAACCGAGGAAAGGCCCTTAGTGCGTAAGCGCGTCAGCACGCATACGCGAATCCATTGGACCAAAGGCCCTCAGCGCGTAAGCGCGTCTGTGACGTGACCCGCACGGGTGTTTCCCACACACCACGTGATGACAGAGCACACGTGGAAAGACTGCACGTCAGAGTCTCATCGCGTGTAATTGGACAGCACGTCAGAGTCTCATCGCGTGTAATTGGACAAAAGTGCGTGTACACGCGATTGGCCTATGTACGTGTATATCAGGTGTGCGCGGACACTTACACACGCAAGTACGTCAGCGCACCTGTATCCCGGTGTGCGCGCCAATTTCCACACGCTATTGTACTGGGCACTGGATTGGAGGGGTGCGCGGGTCACACGCTCGCCTACAACACGCGCAACGCATTAATTTGCGCGCTAACAAAATAACTAGCTCAGACCCAGGATGAACATACCGTTCCTAGCAGCAGTGGGCGTGGCCTACCAAAAGAGGAGGAGGAGGATAGTCAGGGCCAGAATATTCACACCCAGAACCAGCCTTTTCGGGATGCCTGATGACCAGGTGCATGGGAGGTACAGGTTTCCACCGCACATCATACTGGACCTGGTGAGTGAGTGGGAGGACGACCTCACATCACCCACCCTGTGCTCCCAAGCACTCAGCCCCCTGGAGAAGGTCCTCAATGTACTGCACTTCTTAGCCACTGGATCATTTCAGCGGACAAGTGCCATTGTGGGTGGTGTATCACAGGCCACCCAGTCACGGTGCCTACACCAGGTCTTGAACATCATCACTGCACGCCCATCAGTCCGCAGGCACATATACCTGCCCAGAACACCTGCAGAAAGGCATGCTGCCGCCCTGGATTTCTACGCTGTGGCACGATTCCCCAAAGTGCTAGGTGCCATTGACTGCACCCATGTGGCAATACGTCCCCCCAGGGCATCTGAGCACATCTATAGGAACCGCAAGCACTGGCATTCCATCAACGTGCAGGTAGTATGTAATGCCAAGGGAATCATCACCTCACTATATGCCAACTATCCTGGGTCAACCCACGACAGCTTCATTTACCGAATGTCCACCCTAAGCCGGGACCTAGAAGCTGGCCGGCATGGCGATACATGGCTGCTTGGTGAGTATGAATGCCACTGCACATGCATGCATGTCAGATACTGAGCAAGGTCACAACCCCACCAATGATACCAATCACCACCTCCACAGGGGACAGTGCCTACCCTCTCAGCCCCCACATGATGACGCCAATTCGGAACCCCACCACGCCACCCCAGGTAAGATATAACGCAGCCCACATTACAACCCGGGGCATAGTGGAGCGCACATTTGGAGTGCTGAAGTCACGCTTTCGCTCCCTTGACCGTTCTGGCGGGCAGCTGTTGTACGCTCCCCCAGTAGTGTGCAGGATCATAGTGGCAGCATGTGTCCTGCACAATGTTGCAACACGCCGGGGCCTGGCCGTGGACATGGTGGTGCCCCCCCATCCCCAACCACATGCACAGCCGCTGCGCATGGGAGGGGAAAGGGCACGGGGGGAGGCAGCCCGTACACAGCTAGTGGCTAATTACTTCACATAGAAATCACACCCCTGTGGAGTGCACACTGCCCTGTCACATTCCATCTGACAATCAATGATGACTCAACCTGACACTGATCCTGAATGTCTGGAGAAAGAACCGTGAAAACCATATCAGCCTGAGATTGTTCACCTGGAAGTGTCACAATGTGTGCATCCCTACCCACACTGACACCACCAATGCAGTTTTGTGAAGTTACAAATTCAAGCAGCTGAAATGAATACCCACTTGCAAAATGCAACAACAGGACAGTGCCATGTCAGCCAACCCAACCCCCACAACATGACACTAGTGTCACAATGTACGGTGTCCCTATTAGAAACTTGCAACACCTGAAATGCTCACAGTAATGCCGGACCAACAACAAACTTGAGCACGTACTACCATTAACATGACATCACTAATGTATAATATTAGGAGTCTCACCACCTGGAAATGCCTGCACTCCCACCACTACCAACTGTGCAGTGTTGGCGCCTGTAGAGTTGTAGGTGCACTGCTGCCAACATGGACCACATCTCCAGACTAGAGGTCCTTGTGTAGACATGAGGAAGGGACCTGCAAATTTGGAGGGAGACACAGAAGATGAGTTACACATCAATGCAACATGCAGTGTACAACACAACAGCAGTATGCACTAGGAATGTATACACAGTATTGACTACAGACTGCCCACACAGCTCATGGGAGTCCAACGTCACTGTGTAATTCACTGTCACTTGGGCACACCCTTTGCAAGCCCATGGAAACGGGAAGCATGAGGGGTGTGTGTGACTCAAACCCAAGCATCTGAACCAAATACATTACAAGCCTGCATGTGCCCAGCCACAATGCAGCGTATGCCCACAGGAACCACGGAAGCCAACAAATTGTCCCAAAAAAATTGGGAATAAAAGAAATAAAAATAAAAATAAAAAAAATAAAAAATTAAAATAAAAAATGGCCATTGAAGGGCCCGGGGGGGGTTGGGGAGGCCACCCAGGAGGTCCGAGGACAGGATGCACACCAGAACCCACCTGCGTGGATCCTGGGAAAAAAAAACACCTCCATGGGCTCATGGCCCACACGGCTACCCTATTGTGGGAGTATCACTGCTGTCGCTATTATCACCCTGTGCAGCTGCATCGGGAGGTGGTTGCACTATGGGAGGCAGCCCACGCAAGGCCCTAGTCTGCTGCTCCATGGCTGCAAGCATGCGGGTTTGGTAGGTCTGGTTCTGGAGGATGAGTGTGCGGAGGTCCCCATGCAACAACTCACGGGATGCCCGGACCGCCGCCCTCGTTGCCTGCATCTCAGCTGAGAGCGTACGGGTGAGACGCTCCAGCTGCTGTTCTGTCCTTTGGTGTGTAGAAGCCTCAAGCTCAACAAGAGTCGTCCTGAGGTGAAGGAGCTCCTGCCTCAGGGCTTCCCTGTGGCCCTGGGACTCATTGGAGATGGCCTCCTGCAGAGTCGCCAGTGCCGCCCGCCTGTCCCTGTTGGACCCCAACATGTCCTCCCTGTGTGACTGGCAGATGGTGTCGGTTGCCTGCTCTAGTCGCTCCATCAGCCTTTCAGGGGGGACAATGGAAGTGGACACCCTATCCATGGCCTGAGCCATCATCTCGGATGATGCTGCCTGTTGGGTTGCCATACCGTAAATGGATTGCTCCCATGCAGTATTGCCAGGTGCCGTACGGCCACCACGTCGGCGGGCACCACACCTGTCTGGGGCAAGGCGAACTGTGCCTTGCTGTGCCGACACTGCCTGAGGCTGCAGGACTGCATTCCCCCTCTGATCTGCTGGCCCAGGAACAGGATCAGATGTCGCAGAGTGTGACCCTGCATCCGTAACCACCAAAGGCGTAGCTGCCAACACTGACATCCCCATTGAGGGTTCTGACCCTGGTGCAGGTGGGTGAGACAGAACAGAATCCCTCCCTGGAACACTCACCTGCGACGGCACGTAGGTCTCATCCGAATCAACACCTGAGTACAGCTCGGGGGAGGTGCAGCCAGAGACACCCCTTGAGAGCAGGACCTGCAGCACTTGTGGGTTCTCACCCACCACCACACCACATCCCTCACTGGTGGTTGGTCGGCCCTCTGGCCCCTCCTGGGTCAGCACCATCTCCACAACCCCAGCAGTATCAGGTGCGTCTTCCCCTGCAAAGACATGAAAACAAAGAAATGGAAACAGGCATTAGCACCATGGCACACAATGAGGGCTGAGAAGCAAGAGAAACAGTACTTGTTTGACACATGTCCCACATGACTAAAACCCTCCCATGCATGCAGCCTCACTGCGTATGAAGGGCAGGCAAATGGCACACACTGATGACACCAAGATTTAAGATGAACACATTTTCTGCATGCTGCCTGGCAGTGGCATCACACATTGGCCTGTGATTGGCAGGTGAAACACACATGCCATCACACAGATGGCATGTACCATTGCTATTGAGTGAAGATGGAGAGGAGGGCAGCACCTATGCATACTGTCCAGTTCCCGCATGTAATAGTTTTACTAATTCTAACAGGTCAGATTCTTCACCTGGAGCTGCCAGTCCGAAATGGTGCAATTGCACAGGGACATGTTTGAACAAATGATATCCAGGTAACTAAGTCACTCAACTTTACCATAGCCATGTCAGACATGTGACTAGAGGACTGCGACATGCCTAGTAAAAGTGGTGGAATGGTAAATATCTGACTAAATGAACAGTGCTAAATTTTGCAACAATGTTGTGGCAAGGTGACACTTCAAGGGCAACTGGCGTGCAGTTGGACTACATGTCTACTGTTGGCAGAAGGGATACAGCTATGGCCAAATGCAGCTGCGCAGGATGTATTGCATGAAGCACATGGATGACCCATACGACTCAGGCGCACACACTCTCACCTGGCACACAAACAGAAGCCCTCACACACACCATGCACATGGATGACACACACATGCATGTGCACTCACCGGACAATGCCTCGTAATCAGGGAGATCTCCCACCCCTTGGATCTGTTCCTCCGTGACGTAGGTCCCAGCGACTGACTCATGTGGAGTGAGTTCCATGTCTACTACTGGAGACCCACCTCCAGTCACTAGAGTTGCGGCATGACTTGAGGCCAGCTTACTCTTTGCCCTGCGCTTTAGGTCATTCCAGCGCTTATAGCAATCATTGGCTGTGCGCCTCACGATTCCAAGGGCACTTACGATGTCCGCAACGGTCTGCCAGTGTGCCTGGCGTTGTGCAGGTGTGGTCTTGGATCCTGCAACAATGACCATCTCGTTGTCATGTGCGGACACATACTCGACAAGTGCATTCAGTTCGTCATCCGTGAAGCTGGGCTTCCTGGACGGGCCGGACTGTGTAGCCGTGTCTGGGGCATCAGCCTGTGCCGGACGAGCACTCTTCCTCTTCCGCTTGGAAGGTGGTGGTGATCCTGAGTGTCCTGCGCCGCTCTGGACACTAGGGGCAGGAGCCCTGGTGGACTCTGTATCAGGAGTGTGGGATTGCACACCCCCGCCAAAAGAAGATTTGTACGCTGTCTGAGGAGACAGGACAACAGTAGAAGGGAACACTGTTTGAGGGAACAGGCCCAGGTAAACCAGTAAAAGAGAAAAAAGAGAAAAATCTGTCAGAGGTAACAGGGAATACGAACTTGAAATGCTGTGAAGTAAATCGCGTGTGAAACGACAAGAAGTACAGAATTCACCCACTCGCTCTCCACGAAAAGCATGTACAAGGAAATGGTGTTCTACGCGTACCTTTTATACAGGCCCACACGTTCAACGTCACTTACGCGGCGTGTACGCTCTAGGGCCATTTCCACCAATTACACGCTTTGTGACTTATGCGTGTACGGCCATTTCCACCAATTACACGCTTTGTGACTTATGCGTGTACGGCCATTTCCACCAATTACACGCTTTGTGACTTATGCGTGTACGGCCATTTCCACCAATTACACGCTTTGTGACTTATGCGTGTACGGCCATTTCCACCAATCACACGCAATGAGACTCTGACGTGCAGTCTTTCCACGTGTGCTCTGTCATCACGTGGTGTGTGGGAAACACCCGTGCGGGTCACGTCACAGACGCGCTTACGCGCTGAGAGCCTTTGGTCCAATAGAATCGCGTATGCGTGCTGACGCGCTTACGCGCTAATGGCCTTTCCTCGGTTTTCACGCTGACGTGCAGGATTTTCACGTGCCAAATCACTCCGTACCAAGCTGGCCACGCGTAAGCACACGGAAGACCACGCTCCTGCCCAGAAGGCCGAACTACTGCCCCCCAGAGCCCCGAGCACACTCCGACCTGCTATCTGCTGCTGCCTGACTGCCTGCTGCCCACGTGCACTGCCATTTGCTGCCTGCACATCAGCCAGGGGTGCTGTTGCTGCGACCACCCCTGCTGGAACAGAAGACTCCCGACTGGAATTCCATCGCTCCACAGCCCAGCCCCAGGACCCAGTTGCCCACCCACTCCTGCCTCTGGGGTTGTCATGTCGGGGCAAACACCATCTGTGACCACTGACAACCCCCGGCCAGAGAGGCAGAGGGGCACCAGCTTCAGTGCCACCGAAGTTGGTGTCCTGGTGGAGCAAGTCCTGGGGCAGTATGATGCCCTCTTTGGAAGTTCCCGCGCCGATAAGGAAGGATGGACTCGGATCTGGACTGACATCGTGACTGCCATCAACGCGGAGGGGGTGGCAGTCCGGGACTTACAACATGTCAGGAAGCGCTGGGAGGACTTCAGGTCCAGGACCCTGAACAAGGCCCGGCGCCTCTTGAAGGCAGCGGATGCCAAGGGGCGCCGGGGCCACTTGTCGGAAGAACAGATGGGGGTCCTGGAACGCATATCCCCAGCGCTCCACGTCCAGGTCCTAGAGAAGCAGAGCCGTCTGGAGTCGAGCGGTGAGTGTACATGCATCCTGGTTGTGAGCAGGGCGTGTGGTGATCATTCGCCATTGTGCCAGTTGCAGATCTGTTTGTATGGGGTGGAGTATGGGTGGGGGTGTACATGGCCGTGGGGCTGACACATGCGAGGGCTGTCATGTGTGAGACATGGATGGTGCTTGTGTGTGTGGGCTTGCATGGCAAATGCAGTTGTGCGTGCACACATGTTTGGATGAATGTGTATGTAAGTAGACATGTCCGTGATGTCAGGCATGTATGTTGTTTTCGACTGCATGTATGAGCACTGTGTACATGTGCATGTGTGTGTATTTGACAAGGGTGCAACAGTGATGCAACATGGATGCATGTGGCAGCGGTATGTGGAAGCCTGATTGGCAGATGTGACATGGATGCCCGTCTGAACAGTGCGACACTTGGTAGAGGTGTAGACATGCATGCAAGTGTGGTGGTGTGTGTACATGTGTGGTGCACTTCCTGTGTTGCATGTGATGTCTGGCTCCCCTTTGGCTGCTGATGCTGTTGTATGTGTAGGGATGGTGCTGGCAGTTGCGATTTGGCTGTGGTATGGCTCATGTGTGCCAGTTGCAATGACATGTGTGTTGGGGATTGTGATGACATGTCTGAGGTTTGCCAATGCCACTCATGTGCAACTGTCATGCGTGTATGTGTCCATTGTACAGTGCCCTGATGCCTGTGTTTTGTTTCTCCCTGTCTGCAGCGTCAACTGATGAAGAGGGCGGAGAAGGTGCTGTGGAGCACAGCGGCGGGGATCCGACCGCCAGCCGGAGATGCAAGGCCCGGCTCCCCTCCCGTGTTGTCATCTCGTCGGGGAGTGAGGAGTCCGGAGCCGCGTCCCAGGCCGCAGCTGCCGGGGGGAGGTCCAAGAGGCGGAGGTTGCAGTTGGACTCCTCGGCAGCAGAAGGGGCAGCTGGGACCCCACAGGGCCCAACAGCGGAAGATGGCACGGAGTCATCCAGGTTGGTGGGGGGTTTGGTGGAGGAGGGGACCGCACAAGCACCAGAGACAGGGTCTGGAGGTGGGGATCCCACTGGTGCTAGTGGTGCAGTGCAGGACCAGGGACAGGAGGCAGCACAGGCGGCCGCGGAGGTGCCTGTGTGCAATCCTGTCCCCGATCCTGTCCCTGCATCATCTTGCACCAGCAGGGATGCCTACGTCCAGACCCGTATTCAGGCAGGGGATGAGCTGACGTCAACTGGCCGTCCTCTGCCTGCGGACGTGGCCATCCAGGTCCGGGTTGAGCCTGTCCTGGCTGGTGTGGCGTTGCGTCAACGGGCCATGCGAGGTGACCTGCAGTCTTTTCATGGAGAGACTGCACGTCATCTCGAATGGCTCGTTGACCACGTCAGCCTGCTGGGACAGGTCACCCAGGCTGGATTCCGCTGTCTGATGGGGCTTGCTCCGACCCCCTCCTCAACTGGACCCCCTACGCGCCAGTCGTCCTCTGTGCCATCTTCCCACCCATCAGTCACCTGGGTGCCCTGTGGAGCTGCCTCTGACGGTGCGGCCAGGCTGGTGGAGGAGGCATCCCTGCCACAGTCGGGAGTCGGAGGTCCAGCAGGGGTGGCCACATCAACAAGTGCACCCCAGCCGGCGGAGGATGTGCAGGCAGCAGGAGGCAGTGCACGTGCAGAGGCAGAGCAGCAGCAGCAGCAACATGGTGGGAGCCATGAAGGCTCGGGGCTTTCCACATCGGAGGGGCAGGCATCGGCCGGAGGGCAGGGGGACCCAGGACAGAGAGTGTCTTCCGTGTGGCAGCGGTTGGGCCAGGCCATAGGTGCGGAGCGGCGGCGGGCGGAAGAGGCGCGGCCCACAATGGTCAGGGCGGAGAACTCCATGCGGAGGGCCCTGAGGCGGGCCGAGTGCCTCGAGGCAATCCGCAGGGGGTTGGAGGAGGACACAGCATCGTCCCTGCGGACCCTCCGGGCCATGGAACTGGACCGCCTCCGGGACATCGAACAGGAGTTCGATGATGCCCTGGCCCGGGACACCACAGAGTGAGCCGCTGGACTTGCCCGCCGCCTTTGTATATAGTTCTTTAGTTTTAGGTTTCCTTTCGTTCTTATTATGATTTGGAGTCGACGGACACTGCTCCACTTTTTGTATATAGTTGATATTTAGGTAGGTTTTTTAGGAGGTTTCCTTAGTTCAGTTGGGATCATGGAGCCTTGTTATTTTTGTACATAGTTCTTTGTTGCATGGAGAGTTTTTTACATTTCACTTTGGACAAAATTTTTTATGATTTGGATTTCCAGTTTTGTGTTTTTATGCGGACATGCAGCTTATTTTTTCACATTTACATTGTAGTTAGTTTTCTTTTTTTAGCATTCTTAATTTTTTTCAATACATTTTTGTTGCCATTGTTCACTGTGTGGTTTCATCTCATTGGTTTCATGCATGTCATGTTGTGTGTTATCCCATTCAATTGCAAAAAATGTGTGTGACGGACATGGGCTCATTAGCTTCATGAACATTGGGGGTGTAACATGTGATTTCCATTTCCATGTGGGTGAATGGGTTACTTGGTAGGGCTTTTTGGCTGTGGAGGCTGACCATTACGCACATGATTGGGGATTGTGAGGACCTGGTGGGGGCTGCCCCTGGTGGCAGGGGGGTGGGGGTGGTGGGACACATGAGTGGGGGCCTGGTGGAGGCTGCCCCTGGTGGCTGGGGGGTGGGGGTGGTGGGAGACATGAGTGGGGGCCCGGTGGGGGTGGGACAAGGTGGCAGGGGGGTGGGTGTGCAGGGGGACATGAGTGGGGGCCTGGTGGAGGCTGCCCCTGCACTGCTGGGGGGTGGGGGTGGTGGGAGACATGAGTGGGGGCCTGCTGGAGGCTGCCCCTGGTGGCTGGGGGGTGGGGGTGGTGGCAGACATGAGTGGGGGCCTGCTGGAGGCTGCCCCTGCACTGCTGGGGGTTGGGGGTGGTGGGAGACATGCATTGTTGATCAATAGTGCAAGGTGACATGTGGGTTGGCTGGGGGGCATGCCCATGGTGAATGGGCTGCCTGCGGGACATGAGCAAGGGTGCAGGGTAGTCCCCCGTGGTGTGGGCTGCCTGCAGGGGCCGTGGAGGTTGTGGAGCGTACACCTGGGAGGACCCACACGGCCAATTCACATGTAGTACTCCCCAGAACCCCTGAAATACACATTCCCTGCTGGTATCGTGTGTGGTACTTCCCGCGCACCCCTGAAATACACGTACCCTGCTCGCACTGGGACTATCGCGTGTGGAACTTCCCGCGCACCCCTGAAATACACGTACCCTGCTCGCACTGGGACTATCGCGTGTGGAACTTCCCGCGCACCCCTGAAATACACGTACCCTGGTCGCACTGGGACTATCGCGTGTGGAACTTCCCGCGCACCCCTGAAATACACGTACCCTGCTCGCACTGGGACTATCGCGTGTGGTACTTCCCGCGCACCCCTGAAATACACGTACCCTGCTCGCACTGGGACAATCGCGTGTGCAACTTCACGCGAACCCCTGTAATACACGTAGCACGCTCCCCCAGGCCCGATCGCGTGAGAAAGTTCACGCTAACCCCTGAAATACACGTAGCCCGCTCCCCCAGGCCCGATCGCGTGAGAAAGTTCACGCGAACCCCTGAAATACACGTAGCCCGCTCCCCCAGGCCCGATCGCGTGAGGAAGTTCACGCGAACCCCTGTAATACACATAGCCCGCTCCCCCAGGCCCGATCGCGTGAAAAAATTCACGCGAACACCTGAAATACACGTAGCCCGCTCCCCCAGGCCCGATCGCGTGAGTCAGTTCACGCGAACCCCTGTAATACACGTAGCACGCTCCCCCAGGCCCGATCGCGTGAGAAACTTCACGCGAACCCCGGAAATACACGTACCCTGCTGAAATCGCGTGTGGAACTTCCCGCGCACCCCTGAAATTCACATACCTTGCTCGCACTGGCCCAATCGCGTGTGGAACTTCCCGCGCACCCCTGAAATACACGTTCCCCGCTTGGCGTTTGCTGTTTGCCAGCCCGGTGAACTGGTCCAGGGTTAGCGCAGCCCTTTGCGATGATTTAGCGATTTTGATGGCTTTTCCTTGCGCGAGGGCGTTCCTCGGGGCGTTACTGGCGCTGCTGCAGGGTCGCTGCGATTCTCTGCGCCACGGCTGGTTTGGGAGCCTAAAATCCATGAATACGCTGTGCGCGGAAATCGGTTTTAGCGCACGTGCCTGGCGCAGACAATCGCACGCGGACACTCTGCGCCAGCCGCTTGCGACACTTTTCTGCGAAATTCTATGAATTACCCTCTTAGTGTTTTTATATGAATTAGGCTCATTTAGCATGGCTCAAAGAGTATATTTTGCAGTGCATAGTTACTTTGCTCTGCTCTATGAATTAGGCCCATTGCAAAGTGCATTTTTGCAGTGCAAAGTGACTTTGCACTGCGCTAAACATTCCGTGAATTAACCCCATAGCCTGATAAACTTAGGTGTTAGTCCATGTAATCAGGAAGTCACATGCACTTTCCCCATGGTCTCTAACAGTAAGGGGGTGGGGTGGAAACACGTACCTCTTTCAATGAAGGGGGTACAACCGTGCCTCTTTCACTGAAGGAGGTACAACCGTTTGTCTGCATTCACCCATGATATGTTTGGTGATTCCCTTAGATCGATCTGCTTTTTGCATATGATCAATGTCAGCAATATCAATGTCAGTACACTGCAGGGATTTATATGTCACTTTCAGGGAAAATGCTGTCATGTTAATTCTCTCATCAGGTCTCATCCCATCATCTTTTAAAGTAAACTTCAATCAGCTGAGTTTATTTTTCATGTGCCCCCTTCACTGTTCTCACACAGTTTTTCTCTTGGACCATGGTCAAATGCCAAATGCTTCGGGCAAAGTAGCAAATAGCCATAGCAACCGGCGATGACCCATGCTCCACGGACCCGTAATGGGACAACCCCCATGATGCATAGCTTAGAAACACACCGATAACGTTCCACATGACATCAGGTATTCTAGCAAAAGAAACAACTTTAGAACTAGAGGGGTGAGAAATATTGCATATAAACCCTGGAAATTCAGTGAAAACATTGGTTAAGAGACATTAAAGTCAAATCAGGCAAATGCAACAACATCATGCAAATAAAAACTTTACTTGAAGTGCTGTGGAGGTGCCATTTTAACACAACACATCTAGTCATCCCCTTGTGCAACCCATGAATCCACAGATGAAATCACTGGTGACATCACATATGACATCACTTGTCACATTACGTTTGTCATAATTAATGATATGACTAGAAAATAAAGCACACTGACGAAATCAGAGAATACAACAATTGTGTCATCACTTATAACACCAGTTATGGCATCCCTTATATTATCATTGATGACATCACTGCAGGCTAAAGCACAGTGATGCTATCACTGATGGCATCATTGACGACACCACATATGCCTTCACTTATGACATCAGCAACATAATCACTGGTAGCCCAAATTACAACTAGATGCAGCGTTTAAATAAAACTAACTACTGCACGCATACATTAAGTAACTTAAGTACTGACAACTTAAACAGGAGGACGCAAGTGTTCTTAATTTCACATCCCTCATAATTCAAGCAAATGTCACTTTTCAGATTGTAGAGTTTTGAGGCAGACAGCAGGTAGTAGACTGGGCACGGGCTGAGCATGCAAAGCCCGCCAAAAATCTATACATGACCACTCAGCAGGTCTGTGTGGGCATTACAGATGTCATTGTTAGCAGCTGAAAATTTGAACATTTTTATTGAACACAGTTTGGCCAAGTAAGCCTCTCTTGTTTGAGAAATACAAACAACAGTACTTAAAACCAAAATACTGACACACAAGGAAAATGTGACACATAGACAGAATCCACATGAATAGGTACAATGATATTTTTGTCCCTTCCTTATTTAGTCTCTTTCTAAAGAAGGAGGCCAAAGCTGAGATGCTAAGCCTAAGGGAACTGAGGAAGAAAGAACTAATTCTAGTACAGGAAAAGCATAGCATCTTAGCTGCATTTGTGACAAAGTCAATGGTTGGCTTCCAAATGTAGACATATGTTGGCTTCGTGCATTATATGAAAGGGTATCACAATGTGAGATATATTGACCCACTCAGCTGTGCTTTACCACATCACTTTGCTGCATTTGTGCAAGACCCAGCAAAATGGCTGTGCTGGCTCCTGTGCTCACTAGGACCTAAAAACTGCGTTTTGGCAGGAACAGAAAAATGGTTGTACCATCTTGCCTCACACTCTTCAGGCAAAATGGAACAAGGGGAAACACTGAAAAAGTATGCCAGTGTTTTCTGAGAGATATATCAGGTATCAAGTGAACAGGCAGCACTGCATTGCTGCAAAAGCTAACAATATCCCTTCATAATGAAACCTTTTTTCACCCTTTCAAAATGCTATTTTATGCTTTTTCCATCTGTACATTCCTCATGAAACTACTATGATTGAAAAGGCCCTGCTATGCCCAGAAGAAGTCCTTGTGCCTCTGTAAAACCGGGCATAATTCCTGAATGAAAGACCCAGTCAAAGTAGCTCGTAAAGAAATCAACAAGGGTCTTTATTTTTACCAACATGGCAACACACATTCATTTTCTCTACAATGTAGCAAACATCAGCTGCCTTCAAAATAGCTTTAACTATCTGAGCCTGGTCAGTTTCATACACCAGTATTCAGATAAAACTCCTGCATTCATAAATATGACTTTAGCTGCAAGGACATTGTGGAAATCTGGAAAGAAAAAAGAATGACAGACAGTGACTCCCATTTGTTCTAAATACTATTCCATAAGGAAAGTTTAATGACTTTTAACTCAGCAACCAAAATTGGTAACAATGTAGAATTTGCACAGTGGAAAAGTAAATTTGTGGCCTTTAGTTTAAAACTTGGTAGAATGTAGTGATACCAGGGGGACAGAAATTGTGATATATGTGGAATTACAAGAAAAGCATCCATGTTGCAAATGTAAAATGTTGTACATATCTTCCTTATGACAATCCTCACTCATGTGTAAAGTTGTAGAGTTTGGAGAAATGTAAATCCAAGTGAAAAGTGCAATAAATTGATAGAGGAGCTAAACCAGGCCTCACGGACTGGGGGTTTGGATTGAAATGTGAGGAAAAAATATGTAACCTGTGTATATGATTTACTAAAAGGTTGCAATTGTGCAAACATGTGTTTGTGGCAAGATTAGATTTTAGTTCCAGTAACTCTGGGAGGTTTCTGGACACTGTAAATATCACCCCATAAACCTGACCTCATTTTTTTGAGATCCAACCAGCAAAGAGCTAGGTGGAGACTTCTACCTTTGCCCAATACTATTGTTAGAGGCGTGTCTAGCAAAGCCTTCCACTGTCATATACTGTGATGATGTCACCTGGCATTATAAATAAGAGCCCCTGACAAGACACAGGAGAAACTGATTCCTGACTTCCTACACTGGTGTCCTGTTCCTGTCTGTTCCTGTCTTCATCTTTCATTTATCCATCTAAACTCCAGATCCCAACCACAAGGCCAAGCATTGCTGATCCTGCTTCAGCTGGGCCTCAATTCTAAAATAATCCCAATAACCAAGGGAAGCGCTGTTGCTCAAGAAATGCATGCCTGCGGCCATCCTGCTATCCAGATGATCTATAGTATCCAGTAACCAGAATTGCCAGTCCAGAAGAACTATCCTTTGGTATCCAGTCCCTGCCCTGCAGATCCGGTCTCGCTGATTTTGTCCGGCTGTCCTTTGTTAGACCAGATCCGTATGGTGACCAGGACTGCTGACTGTCCAAAATCCAAAATCCTAACTAAAGTGGACTGTGAGTATCAATAGGAACCAGAGAAAACATAGGATACCTTGCCATGCTTTGTTCCATCCCAATCTCTAAGTCATTCTATACTTATCCTGATAACTTGTAATATTGTCAAAATAATTCTTGCCACTCTGTCTTTGATTCCTTGTGCTAGCGCCAACATCTTTAATAATTTTGTGTAAACCCTAAGCTATCAATCCTATTTTGAGTGATCGGCTGGTTCCGCCAGGGCTGGGGCGGAGATGCTAGGGTTGAGCTCGCAAGTCAACCTGCAGCTTACTGTGTCTCAATCTGGTAGTCTAGCCTCAATGCCCTAGTGTAGTGTAAAACTGCCCTTGTCAAAATTGATTTCTTTTCCTTTTTCGTGCCTTCATTTTCTCAAAATCGCACCTCACTAGATCTTGCATAACTCACTCAATTTACCAGCTAGAGATCTCATTGCACTTCCATATTGTACCTGGGATCCATAGCTACACTTCAACACAAAAACTGCATCACGATTTACAATATTTCATTTTTGTAAAATTGTGGTTCATTTTGGTAAATTTAGACGGGAATGGCAAATGTTTGCTAATTTTACAACGTGTCATTTTGATTATAAACTGTTTTCAATCTTACATTCCATTTCAAATTGGTTGCTTTTGCTCAATCCATTGCTTGTGATTACTAGTATCTTTCCAGTGTTGCTCCAGTAAAAGAATAGTTTTTGTTTCAAGAGTTTTATACACATTCATTCATCTATTCATCCATTTCCGAGTGTCATTTTAGCATTGCCAGGGTTTGAAATCCGTTATTCTCTCTTGTTTGGTGAGGGAAGGTCGGATTTAAATTCTATTTCTAGTCCGTCATTCCTGATTACCTGCTGATTCTGTTTATCCATTTAAAATGGTTATTTGTGGGTTGAGGGAACACTGAGGGGGGAAATTCTACCTTAAGTGCAATCTTACCTAAAATCAAAAAGTACTCCTATTCCCTGGTGTTTTGTAGATGTGTCAATAGAAGGTTAAAATAAGTGCATTGCTTACATTCCTATTGTTCTTATCAACCCATTAGTGATTGATGCCCCATATTACAAATTGTATGATTCTTTTAATTTTCAAATAAATAAATAAATATTATATTTTATCAACCAGCCTGATTCATGGTCCATTGTGACCTGGGGTATTTGAAAAGGGGGTGTGATATGAATGGTGTACCCTCTCAATATTGAATCTATTCTATACCGTAAGCATTTCATTTGTGCATTGCATTCTGGGCCGAGACTGAGGTGTGTGTCGCCTGATTGAAATCCTTAACAAATTTGGGGGCTCGAGTCCGGGGATTCATGAGAAGAGGTAGTGAGACTCATTAAGGCAGGGAAACAAATTTTGTTGACAAATTGTTCCTATATCTATAACATTGTAGTGATTTCCTGGAACTGGAGACCGCTTTAGTTGAAATGTAGTTATTTCTTTTAAATACATTTTAAGTTTTTAGAAATGCACAATGTTTTCTTGCCCAGAATTGTGGGGTTGGGCTGTATATCAGGGGGCATGAAACCAATTGTACCGCCCTTACCGAAACTATACATCAATAAATAAAATCCAGTAAATATTGCTACAGCTCGTTTTAAAAATGAGGCCGATTGCCCAGAGAGTACCATTCACATTTGCACTTATTTGCAAACAGGTTCCTTCAGGGCAAACGTTGTTATTTACACTGCATAGAGCATAAGAAACGTGTAAAGTGAAGGCGGAACTGTCTGCATGCCTCTCTTGTGTACTCTGCAGTGCAAAACGAGTAAACGCTGCCTGCCATTTGTGAATGGCAGGCAGAATTTACAATGAATTCCCATGGAATCCACCAGGTTTTGGATGGTATAAAAAAGCAGCTTGATTACCACTCCCTGACTTCAGAAACAGTTAAAATGCCTGGAGCATGAATGATTTATGTCGGTCTTTTACACCTTCATTAACGTTTAGAGGACTTAGAAAAATAACCTATTTTTACAAATGTTTTATCTCGAAGCCAAGGCACAGAACAGAACGGATGATTCCTACCCTCCCCCTCGTCCCGTCTGCTGAAAAATACAAATCTGCATGCATTTACACCAGCGTGATAATTTCAAGATGGCGCAAATGCATTGGATTCCCATTTTATCCGGCTAATTTTGTCGATTCGATAGCAATTAATTGTACGTACAGCATGTGCTAATGGCAGGTATAATTTACTCAATTAGCTCTATGAAGAGTAATAATAGGGTGTAACGGTGGCTTTGTCAGCTTTTTACACCTCTTTTTTTTTACTTCACGGTGCAAATGATAACAATTGCACAGTCGGTAACTTTTTGCACATAAGTGCAATCATATCCGGTGCAATCCGTGCAATTTATTGGGACTTGAACATGAGCCCCTACGTGCTGGCATTTTAATTGCAAATATGTAAAGTTCCTTCGTGCAGTGCTGCACGCCACACATTGGTCATGTTCTTCGTGTGTGAATTCACACCTTGTAATGACATGCTAATTGTTTATGCGCACCCTTGTATGATTGTGCTCTCCTGGGGATGATGCACCCATTTCCGTGAATCACAGCCACAAACATCAATACCGTTCGCGGGTGTGCTGTAAGTGTTAGAACGCACCGACGCACATTTTCATTCTCTAAGCGTCAGGTTTAAATATCCCCTCAATGTCGGCGAAGCTCGGTTATTGTCGTTTTAAAAAAGAAGTAATTGCCATGGGTGTGCAGGTGTCTGCGTGCACGAATCCCACCGCCCACACAACAGTATTAATATAAATAATGGACTGTCTGATGGTTGACATTTATGAGAAAACGGATCCCTTGATCTCTGAAGCAATGCAATAAAATTACCTCAGCAAAACAAATGGATTTCTGTGAACGCGGTACAATTCTCTGGCTCGCACGTTGCCTTAGAAAACATGTATTGATTTGATATTTATGAAGATGACTTGTAGAACAATGTGTGCAGCACCAACACAGTGTCCCGGCGTTGAGCATTCCAATGTGCGTGCAAATGGATTAAGGGCAGCCAATGCAATTTTAAAGGCTGGTTTACTTGAACCCATATTTGCACCAAACAACGTGTCGATAGCATGTTTCCTTTTAAAAATGGTCGTAGATTCAAAATGGCGTTGCTCTCTTCAAACGTCCACGTCTTACTGCGTCAATAACCTTTCTGTCGTGTTGATACCTGGACATATGACTTTTGATATGGCAGTGAGCTTTATCTACTGTACTACTGCATGTCACCTAAAAGATAATTGCCTCTTTCTGTCCATAATGTTACACATTATACTATATATTTCTGATTAAAATCACGAAAATAAGCTTGTAACATGTTTTTTTTCCTTCTGTTTTTAGTACTGCAAAAAACGAATGTTCATATTACACAACTAACGGGTGATTCATGGAATCATTGTGCGCCGAAATGTGTGGCGCAAGCGTGAAAAACGCCTGTTTCCCGATTCATGGAAGGCACTGCGCCTGGCTTACCTGGGACGTGCGCCGAATCCGCGCGTTGCGCACATGTCACTGCAACATCCCGAAAGCTGTGCGCCAGTCGCCCCGTGAAGGCACACAACGTCCAGCACACAGACCTAAAAAGGGGGTGGAACATGCGGAATCGGGAACACATGCGCAAATGGGGGAAGTTCAGCAGTGAAATCCCCGCAACGCCCACACGCGCGCTAACAATACATATTCATCAAATTGAACAGGGCAAACCCGCGCACACGACAAAAGACGCGCAAAGCCGGAAACACATCCGCAACGCCAAAGCAGGTGGAAGCGCCCCAGCACAGCATGAAAGTGCGCGCAAACAACAAACAAGCATATACAGCTAAGATGAATGTCCCATTTCTCGCAGCAGTGATCGTGGGACACCGCAGGAGGAGGAGGATAGCCAGGCCCCACATTTTCTTACCCAGGACCAGCCTTTTTGGGATGCCTGATGACCAGGTCTATGGCGGGTATAGGTTTCCACCTCATATCATCCTAGACCTGGTGACTGAGTGGGAGGATGACCTCACATCACCCACCTTGGGCTCCCAAGCACTGAGCCCCTTGGAAAAGGTGCTCAATGTCCTGCATTTTTTGGCCACTGGGTCATTTCAGCGGACAACTGCCATAGTTGGGGGCGTCTCACAGGCCAAGCAGTCACACTGCCTATACCAGGTGTTGGCAATCATGACTGCACACCCCTCGAGCCACAGGCATATATACATGCCCAGAACACCTTCAGAAATCCAGGCCGTGGTCCAGGACTTTTATGGGGTGGCACACTTCCCCAAAGTGCTTGGTGCCATTGATTGCACCTATGTGGCCCTACGCCCACCTAGGGCGACTGAGCACATGTATCGCAACCGCAAGCACTGGCATTCCATCAACGTGCAGGTTGTATGCAATGCCAAGGGAATAATCACCTCTGTCTATGCAAACTATCCCAGATCCACCCATGATAGTTTCATATTCAGAATATCAGCCCTACACCGGGACCTGGAAGCTGGGAGGCATGGCACCACATGGCTCATTGGTGAGTAGAAATGCCTGTGCACATGCATGCATGTCACACACAGACAAATACACAAACCCAACTAATGACAACCATTATCACCTCCGCGGGACACAGTGCCTACCCTCTGAGCACCTACATGATGATGCCAATACGCAACCCCACCAAACCACCCCAGGTAAGATACAACACATTCCATATTGCAAACAGGGGCATAGTGGAGCGCACATTCGGAGTGCTTAACTCACGCTTCCGCTCCCTTGACCGCTCTGGTGGGAAGCTACAATATGCACCCCCAGTAGTGTGCAGGATCATTGCGGCAGCATGTGTCCCCACATCCCCAACCACATGCACGGCCGCTGTGCATGGGAGGGGAAAGGGCACGTGGCGAGGCAGTCCGTACTGAGCTTTTGGCTAAATTTTTCACCTACAGTCCCCCCCTGCGGAGTGCACACAGGCCTGGCACATTCCAGGTGACAATCGATGATGACAAAGGGACAGTCAACTGTCACAACCTTAACACCCTGAGAATGTGTCCTTTGAATTGCAGCATTGTGTGCATCCCTAGCCACTTAAACAAACATAATCCCGTGTGACCAAAAGGCACACATGCAAGCTACAGATTCCACCTCCCATGCAAAATAGCACATCCAAATGCTGGTATGTCACCTAAACCTCCCTCAACCCCATATCACCCACCCGACATACCATGCCATGGCATGCAATGTGAAAACCTCAATAAAAATATCAACACACATGCCACAACTGTCACAAAGTGCACCGTCACAAATGGAAACAGGCCACAGACAATAACCTCAGACACAGACTCTGAAGAAAAGAGTGAGCAAAAATATCCAACCTATACTTAAAGTACCTAAATGCATGCCACCAAAGGTGTGAACGGCAAAACCTTAAACCTTTGGTGGCATGCATTTCATCGAATCCCAAAAAAGAAAAGAAAAGGCGGGTGCTGCAGGGTTGTCCCCCGCAACACCCCGCTCACTACACAACAAAGTACAGTGAGTGGTGTTTGCGGCCTAGAAAGCCCTGCAGCTGCATAAAAAATCAAAGGAAAAAAATGAGCCTGCAGCGCCAGTTCACGGTCACGAAAGTCAATGTGAACATGTGCAGCAGGGACGCAGCATGTCTCAGAGGGCAAATAGTGTGTGCGTGGGTGGATGTTGGGGTGGTGTTTTGTGTGTTGTGTGTGTTGTGGGTGTATGTTAGCAGGGATATTCAATGCATGTTAGCATGGGAAATTCATCAACCTTCAGTGTTGCGTACATTTTCCATGTGAACTACTCCGTTGTGGACACATCTGCAACGGAAACAGATTGCTGATCCCGAGACACATCATAAGCAAAACCAACACAGCACTATCAATTTACCAGCATAACATATCATGAACTCAGGACCCAACAGTGACAATGTCAGACAGTGAGGAAACCCCATAGCACAAGTGCCTCAATGTGACATTGCCACCACACGTCCCCCTAAAATTATGAGAGTGGCTTCGACAGCTAAAGGAGGCATGGGACCGCATACAACATGAAGTGCATCAACAATGTATACAGTCAAGGCAATACATAAATAAGCAAAATCAAATCATGCGCAGTGAACAATATACTCACCAAAATGCAGTCCAACCATGCACTGGAGAAAGCATCATGAATTCCCACTAGGGGTGTACACACAAGTTGGACTTCAAACTGGCCATAAATATGACAGAATTCCAAGGCCTCTGTCTAAGCTACTGTCACATGGTGCCATCCTTGTGAACCGATGGTAAGGGGAAGCAGGAGTGGCATATGTGTCCGGACCCCAAGCCACAAACACAAACACGAGACAAGCCTGTATGGGCCCAGCCCGAAAACACAGTGGATGCCATCGAATGCCACATAGCACCACACTGTAACATAAATACACAATAGACAAAAAATAAAAATGGCCATAGTGGACCCGGGGGTGTGGGGGTCACCCAGGAGGGGGGAGGTGCAGGGTGCACCTCAACACCCACATGCGATAATTTTGAGACAAAAAAAAAAATTCCATGGGCTCATGGTCTGGACGGCCTGACCTGAGTGAGAGATACGTCGTCTTCACCCTCTGGTTTTACATCAGGAGGTGCGCATGGTACAGGTGTCTCACCACGCATAGCCCCAGCAAGCCCCTCGACGGCAGCAAGCATGCAGGCCTCTTATGCCTGGTTATGCAGGAATATGGCACGGAGGTCCCCATGCAGCACTTCACGTGATACACAGAGTTCCTCCTGTAAGGACTCACGTGTAGCACAGAGTTCTGCCAGCAAGGTCTCACTTGACAGCCAAACCTGCTCCCGGCTTGCATAGAGTTCAGCCGAGATGGTGTGTTCCAGCTTCTCCATCCTCTGTTCGGCCCATGTCCCCTGGCACATAATGAGTGCAGCCAGAGTACTTCTGAGGGAGGTGTTATCTTCCCTCAGGGCTTCCCTGTGGGCCTGTGGCTCAGCAGCAATAGCTGTGCGCAGGGCCACCAGTTCAGCCCGGTGGGCCCTGTTGGAGGCTGCCGTGCCCAGCCTGAGTGAGCGGCACGTGGACTGTGTTGCCTGCTGCTGGAGCGCCACCTGCCAATCACGGGGGAGAATGGAATTGGCCACACGTTCCATACCTTGAGCCAACATCTCAACCGCTCCCCCTGTTGCTTTGCTTTGGCATACATGACATGCTCCCATTCAGTGTTCCCCCTGTGGCACACGGCCACCGCGTTCCTGAACACCACACCTGTTGGGCCGAAGGAGACGTGGTCCTTGCTGTGCTGGTATTGCCTGTGGCTGCAGGACTGCATTTCTCCATCGATCTGCTGCCCCAGGAACAGGAGCAGCTTGTGTGGAGTGTGACCCTGCACCCGTAACCACCACTGCAGGTGTCACGGACAGAACAGCGTCCACTACAGAATCAATCACCCTCGACGGGATGGATTGATGACCATCCAATTCAACATCAGAGTCAAGGAGATCCTCAGAGTTGTACCCAGAGGCATCCCTGGACAGGATGGCCTGGAGTATCGATGGACGTTCGTGGCTTACTAGACCTCGACCACCACTGGTGCTTGGTTGGTGACCTGAACCATCCGCCCTGTCTGCCTTCTCCGCCTTCCCTGCGTCCGGTGCCTCATCACCTGTAACAAAATAAAAATACACATGAGCATACCTGTCAGCAGCATATTCCACACACATAGACATCACAATATCGACAGCCAACACATGAGGCAGCCATGTCACACACGACACAAACTCCGGGATGCATGCAATGGCAATGAAATGGAAGGGGACTGTAGGGTATTTTGTGGAGATTTGGGGCCTGACAGTATTTTCTTACCGCCGAAAAATAACTTAGCAACAATCACTCCTTGTATTCAGATTGGGCCATGTACGACAATAATACAGTGGACATGCATTATTTCAGCACACAGACATGCGTATTTGGTATGCGTGGTTGGTATGCGTGGTTGGTGGTATTTTGGTGAGCATAATTCCCTTGTATTTTTTGTGGCCCCAATATCCAGAACCCCTTATTTTTGTTTAGATTTTTCGTGTAATCACTAGAGAGACCTCAGGCTTGCATTTCAGGAACACCACATTTTCATTTTTAGTGTGCCACCATGGGCAATTTCTCTCTATCTTATCTACGGCAGTGAGCTATCATGTGGTATTTTCACTATCTTATATACGGTAGTGAACTATGTCCCGGGCCTCCCTTTTTGCCGACTCATAGACCTCCGACAAACTACAACACACACAGTTAGTTATAATTGCTCATACTGAATTACATTGTGCACACGGCTGCAGCCAAATTTGTTGTTTAGCTACCTTGAAAATGACAATTGCACTGTCTAAACATCTCCCCAAATCATCAGCACTGTATTGGTAAATATAAAACACACCACCCGTCTGCTTTCAAATATTTTTGTGTATTATAAAAGTTGCATTTAAACACGATCTCACTCTTTACAGAAATAAATAAAATAGCACAGTAACAGCATTGTCTGTGATACACTGAAAAGAGAGTGGCGGAGACAAGAACTCAATTTGCAACATTAAACATGTGAGTAAAGCACAGGAATCTCCTTTCCTACACTGACTGAATATTCTCGTACACACTCAGCCCCCACACTTCTGTAATTACCTTATCTGTTCAGCATGAGTTTTCTTCAGCTGTTCTCTTTCTGAATTTGGCTCCCTTGAAGATTAACCCCAGTGAAAACAAGCGTCTTTCGTTCTCAAACCGGGGTTATTGCCTGGAATTCTCAGCTTTTGCAGCAGGAATGCTTCAGCCAGGAAACAGGTCCTTCTCCCAGCTCTGCCAAATCTCGATTGTACTCCCCCTCTCCTCAAGCTCCCCCAGCAAAACTCTAATCACTGCCTCTAGCATGATACTTGCTATGACGCTGCTCCAATCAGAATCAATCATGCCATCTCCTGCCTCACTACACAATGGCTCATTTCTACAGTAACCATTTGTAACCAACTGATTTCCTGTTCCTTCGAGCCCTTTGCTTCCTGTAGTTATGTGGACAGAGCAGCAGAGAAAAAGAAAAAAAATGAATGTGTGTTTAAAAGTTCACTTTCAGAGTAGGCCTAATTCTGCAGTGGAGACACATTTTTATTAGTGGGTTATGTTAAATGCAGTTTTATTAGTCAGGTTAGGTATTAATAAGGTTAGGTATTAATTTTCAAATGTGTCTCTTGCACCAGAGGCATTTCAGGTGAAAAATAGTGTGCATTTTTGAATATGCACGTGTGCTTTTAACTGTAAAAATAGATTTGCATCTTATATGTTAAAATCATTTTTGACTGAATAGCCTGTCTTTACTTATATGTCCATGTTAATCTGGCAACACATATAGCAATGCACCACACCCATCTGGTGGTGCTGCATCAAAAAAAAATTGCTACCTGTGCAGTAGTGCTGTACTCTGTGCTGTAACACGCCAAATATCCTTACAGGACCCTGAAAGCAGACATGGATGCATGTCAAATGTGAAGGCCACACATGTACTGCATGTTGCATGTCACCTGCATCACACGCAACCTCCTGGCAGGCATAGATCTTAGCCCAAAATGACAGATGGCAACAAAGAGATGGCACGTAGCATAGCCATGTCAGAATTCCAAAATAGCCACAGCAGTAAGTTAAATAGAACTGTCCATGACACATGTAAAATGCATGTCACCATGCACTACAAGAAAATTAAAATCCAAAAAAGTACACGTGTCACAGGATGCAACAACGCAAGTGCAATGAAATACAGTGAAGGGAGACACATGGATACATACATGTCAGGTCACTTTGACATCACACAAGTGAAGAGGCATGTTGAAGGGTGAAACATGGCTCAGAAGTGTGTGGGTGCAATGCAGTACATGTGTATGGCCTCAACTATCAACATGAACAAAAATGTAGTGCTGTCAATGACGTGACATGACGCCAGTGTAAGTGCAAGTGCAGTCATCCTGTGCAAAGTGTTGGCATTGTGTTGTAGGGATACAGTGAACCCCCCCTCCCAGCCCCCCTCTAGGGAATGGCAGGGAGGCAGTGCATGGCTCTGAATGGCTGACCAGAGTACTGTGTAGTTGCAGACAGTGTTGGCAGGCGTCAATTGCATCCATTCGCGGGGTTACGGTAGGCCCTTTTCATGCGATTTTTCTGGCGCGAGCAGGGTACGTGTATTCAAGGGGGTGTGCTGCGCGGGTACATTTTCAAGTGTTTTGCCTGGCGCGAGCGGGTTACGCGTATTCAAGGGGGTGCACAAGCAGATTTTCACGCGATTTTGCTGGCGTGAGCGGGGTAGGTGATTTTTTTCACACATATATGGTGTAGGGGGCCTGTATGCTGGTCCGGGGCTTACGCGGCCCTTTGTGCCATAATGGGGATTTCTATGGCTTTTTCTGGCGCAAGGGTCTTTCTTGGGGGTGTTAAAGGCACTGCTGGATTTTCGCTGCGCCACAGCTGCAAATGGCTCCGGAAATCCATGAATACATGGTGTGCCAAAATGCTGTTTTTCGTTGCGCCTGGCGCACGCGTGGCACACGCTCCCTCTCTGCGCCAGGTACGTGCGCTACTTCTGCGCTGAATTCTATGAATTGACCCCTTAATGTTGCTAAAATGATCAACCTCAGAACATTGAAAAACGGAGCCATTCCTGACCACGTAACTGACAATTTGGAAAGAGATTGCAGCAGACTTAGGTGGCCTTGCCGGGATTCAAACCTGCGACCTGCAGATCACGCTCAGATCGAGGCAGCAAGCACTCAACCCGCTGAGCTATCTTACCGGCTACAGTAACAGTAATATTGGGCTGGTGTGAGACCTGGATTTGTGAGTGCAATCAGAGCAAAAGA
The DNA here is from genome assembly GCF_040938575.1 of Ambystoma mexicanum. Lineage (NCBI taxonomy): Eukaryota > Metazoa > Chordata > Amphibia > Caudata > Ambystomatidae > Ambystoma > Ambystoma mexicanum. Next base: position 66,575,442 of record NC_090937.1, on the reverse strand, counting down.
AAGAGCAACATAGTCACAGTACAAAGCAAACAGCATTTGCACCACCCATTAATACTAATTTTGTTGCAGAAGGAAAAGAAATTAAGCAGGGCAAGTAGTCCAAATATGGCTGGGACTCGTTAATTGCAACCAAAGCATTCTAACAACCTTAGGAGCCCATTCCTCTTTTTTTATTTTTCACTACAGAATCCACCAGCAGCATCAACTCTGCCACTAAGTTTGCCAGTGTGAAAAAGCCCACATCAATGGCCTGGGTCTTCTTTTACTATTGTTAAGTACAATGAGCACATTGAAATCTTCATGATATGCAAAGCAAATGTGCATTGTGAGAAATCAAGCACACATTATGGTATATCAGGCAAAGGGCAACAAACGGTAGGTCACTAGATCTTCTAGAACCTCTTCTGAAAGGACAGTGCTTATGGTCATGGAAGAAGGTGAAGATTATGATGAGCTCTCAGAACACCTCAAGATGGGAGCAGGGCATCAAGCACCATGCTGACGGTACCCTTACCCAGGTGGCACTCTCCCCTGTGGTCATCACAGCGTGATCCAAGCACCCCTACTGGTAAGTTTGGCCGCGCACTTTCAGAGTTTAGTACTTTTAAACAATCCACCATCAGCAATGCATTCACCAAATCTTAAAACTACCACAGAAAAATTGGTGATATAAAATGAAAATCTGCTGACAATCTTGGCAGTTCAACTCCTGCTCTCTTCTTTTAAGGATAGGAAAGGATTTTGGGAATGTGTCAAGTCTATTTAACCAAAATTTCACATATCCAGCCACACAAGTGTTCCATAGTTCCAGTGCGTGATCATCACAGAAATATTTTAGTTTCAATTGGAAAAAACAGTGATCTAGTCTGTTGTGCACACTATTCATGAAGGAATGGACATGTAGACTTGTGGTCAGTCAACAAGCCATATGTGTGTTATTGGGATTCCTTTCAGGAAATGCACAGCTTCCACTAAACCCCCCCACCTCCTCAACTGGCATAGAGCAAAAACATTCCCAGCAAGCAAATATTCGAATATATGACTTGTTGAAGTCACACACAGCAGCAAGAATCTTGGCAGTATTCAAAGCCAAATGTTTTAGGATGACTTAAACAATTGACTGTATGTATTGGTGTTAATGATACAAGTAGAAGATTGTGTGTGCTGTGGAGGATGGCAACTATTGCAGTTTACTCTGTTTTGTGCACTGCTTACAACTTTTAATATAGGACTTCCTGAAAAAAGACACAGAGGTTGCTAATGTACTGGCCATATGTTTCAAAATTGGTAGCCCTTCAGCCACTCTGCCAAAGCCCAGAAGATGTTGAGAAGATTGCAAACTGTGAATGGCATTCCACGGCTCAGCCTCATACAGGAGATGCCCATCCTTTAGGATGCAACTCTCTATATGTACCAATTCCTCTTTGAAGGGCACAAATCAATGAATATTTGGTGCAACAAAAAGATTAAGCAGGGCAATCGAAACAGTCTCATTACGAGTTCAGGAGTGCAGTAATAAAGGGTCAGTAATTCCATTATTGCCATTTTTTGGGAGGTAACAGAATTGTCACCATTTTTGCTGACCCTGTTGAATTCCAAATTTGAAGGAAAAGAAGGAGGATTCCCCTGCAGCAAAAATCTGGAAGTAAATACTCCACTTTTCTTCCCAAAATTGGTGGATTTAGCATAGTGGAATTACTGCTTTAGCTCAGTAGGATAGCTCAGGGGCAACATGCTCGCCTTGGAAGCAAGACGACATGGAGCAACACAAGTCTGATCCCCGGGTCCGCGCTTAGAAACCTCTGGGTATTAAGCGCATTATAAATAACCAATCAAATCAAATCAAATCAAAACCACGGAAGTCTCAATGGATGGACTCTTGAAACAGGTAATTAAACTACCCTACCAACTCTCACAATCCCAGGGTAAACCCACGGGGCCGGGTGGCAGTAACAGTAAATGATTTTGGCAGTATTTCTGTGAATTTACCACCGGGCAATGGGGACTTGTGAAATGGCTCATTCAACCTCTTGCACCATATGAATATGCTTCAAATAATGTCAGCAACATTAACACAACCATTAGTGATGTGATCTCTTCTTCATCTGCTCAAATACCTGATTGAGACCATGGAGCAGGAAATTAGGAAAGAGGAGGATTTTGAAATTCTGGGTCTAGCCAGCGCCATACACAGATGATGGGAACAAATGCCAGGATCAATAAATACATACTCATTCTTGTCTATGAGGAGCTCATATGTGACTTTTAAAAGGTGCTACAGATTTTGATTGTTTTATTTTTGCAGAGGGTGACATGGCAAGATATAAGACATGGATCCTGGAAAAATATGGCAAATGAGAGAAAGAAGGAACTCAATTCAACTTCCAAGCAAAGGAACTAGAGAAACGTAGCCTTTTGCCCCCTCCAAATTGAACAATCCCACTGGCATCACCATCACCCCCAACCCTTCCACAAAACTCCCCAGATAGTGGGCATAAGTAGCCTCTCCAGTGCCACCTCATCTGTTACCAGTGAGCACAACAGCACAAGTTCAGACCTATCACTTTCTTCTATGGTAGCTTCCGAAGTTCTGTCCAAAGTATAGAACATTATTATTTTTTTTAATTTTATTGTATATAATCAAATTTGGATTTTTACAAAGCCGCTTCGATTTCTATGAATATCTGAGAAATTTCTGAAGATTTCTGAAGACTGAAGACTGTCTTCGTGGACAAATAAATTGACTAGAGTAATTTCTGTTCTATCCAGCTTTTACATCTCTATGATTCATAAATCATGTGCTTTCATTTTGTCAAAAGTGATTGTCAGAAGTTTTGTTGTCTCAGTAGTCCAATTTGTCTTTTCTCCCGACATTAATCGGTTCCACCAAACCTCTTCGTCTAAAACTGAAACTGGCAACCCAAGAGGTGAGAGATAGACACTTCTTTCGTGACTGAGAGCCTTACAATGCAGCAACAGGTGCTTCAGATTTTCAGGTGCCTCTGCTGATCGACACAATCTGCATTCTTTAGACAACGACTAGAGTCTAATGCATAGAATTTCACGTGTGGGCATTAAGTTTAAACAGGCTCTCAGAAATGTCCTCATTAGTTTTTTATCGGGAAATTTTAAATAATCAGGCAGAGGAACTTTTAGCTGATTAAATGTTGGAGGCAGGTGTGTGGTCAATTTGTTATCTTGGGCCTTTTCGACTGTGCCAATCCAGTCCATTAGGTCCATTTTTCTTTTGATTCTTTGTGGATTACCGACCAATTCATCTTCGTTGCAGGCTATTTCTTCCAATTTTGTTTTTGCTTTAGCAACCATTTTTTTTAAATACTGGTGCGGCCGGTGGAAATTTCTGCGGCTATCAGTTTGTATATTGGATGAGTGTCCGGAAGGATGATTTTCCTGCAAATTTCCATAGAATTCTGTTCGACAGATGCCAGTAAAGACAGAAGGCCCAAATCCCGCCTGATATTTGCAATGGCCGCTGAGGTTGGTAAGCCCAAAACTGAGCGCCATAGCAACCCTTCCAGTTTGGCCCAGATTGAGGTTGGCATTGACAGGGTCGCGCCAATTCCGTAAGTTATCGCCGGGACAACTTTGCCTCTATAGAATTGAATTACAGGCTCCAACGAATATTTGCCATATCTTTTGTCGATGGATCTCATCTGGGCTACTAAGTTCCTGGTTTTGCCCCACAGAGTAGATTGCATGCATGTTTCTTGTGTTGAGCTGTGCTTCATTACCCCCAGGTATTTTTAGTGTTCTACAATTTCAATCTTGGTGTTCTCCAAAAACCATCCTTTGTTGCGGCTCTTCACGGAATGGTTTTTCGTCAGGATCATGATTTTGTTTTAGATTTGTTAATTTCCAAGTTCTTTGGTTTAAGTATTTTGACAAGTTGGTCAGTTGGCGCTGTAGTCCAATTTCAGTTTGGCCTAACAAAATTGGATCATCTGCGTATAGGAGGCGAGATTTGTTTGTATTGCCTATTTTCGGTGGGAAGGCTCGAACATTATTTCGAAGACTTAGCCAAATTTGGATTCAAGATACAGAAAACAAAACAATTGTCCATATGAAGAAGGACAGCCAAGGAAATGCTTTACTTGAAAATGATCTTACATATAACAAGCTGTTGACCATATATGACTTGTTCCTGCTTCATTGACACAGAAACATTGAACAGTGTTCAGCACTAAGCAAGCTGGAAATCAAATACCTATGGTATCCAGCAGACAGTGACAACTCTGAACATATTTTTTAGTGTAGTAGCGACCATCATCAGAGAAAGACGGACTGTAAAAAAAGCAGGAATCCCTGCAATGATAGAGATAAACTAACCCTTCCAAAATATTGTGTTCCAAGAGATGGGGATTTGGAACAAGCAATTCTGGGAGACATTGAACATGTTCCTGTTTTTGCTGTCTGCTGACTAAATGGTCTGACTTCACTACTAACAACTGCAGTTCTCCCTGCACCAACATCTAATTTAGCAATTTTAACCCGGGTAGTACCCATGCCAACAAAAAGTCCAAACGGAACTGCATAATCACCCCACTCTCCCACAATGACCTCACTGAACACATCGCCTCCCTCTCACACAAAGCTAGCAAAATGTTTGACCTTCTACATTTTTGCAAACATTTTTTTCTGTACAACACTGAATCTGGGTCAGTATTCTTTGCCACTCCTTCACGCTCATTCTACCACACAACATCCTCCACCTGCCACATAGCCCTCTGCATCCGCAGCTAGGTAAATCAAACATATCACAAACACAGCACCACACAGTCATACCACCCCCCCTTAAAACCACAAACCAAACCTACCTTGCTCCTCATCAATTACAGCACCGCAATCACCACACGGCTTGGTTCAACAGTTCCCTCCCCTTCATCACTACAAAACCATATGTCTAAAGGGCCTGTGAACGAGTCATACCCTCCACCAGACACCCCTCAAAGACAGCTACTCCAAATACAAGACAGCAAATAGCAGGAAAAAACTGTCCACTATCTCCAAAGTTGCGATCTAGCCCAACTAGACAAAGAAGCTTTTTAACATCATCAAGTCACTCTCAAAACAACCATCCTAACCACACCCTTATCCACAACAGTATAGAAGTCCCTTATGAACTACTACAAATCCAAGAAACACATCAGACACGCCCTGCCCACTATAGTTCCTCCTCCATCCCCAGTCCCAAACCCTCCAACACATGGGACTAATTCCACCCTACCGACCAAGACACAATCAGCACCTTCATAACCAAAATAAAACCAGCACATTTCCTGAATGACACCCATTTATAGCCATTCAATGCAATCTCTTGTCTTCCTCCAAACAATTCTATGGTTTTCTCTTCAAAAGTAGTACTGTATCTCATAGAGGATCTATACTACTAGTATTTTCTCTAATTCACCTCAAAATAATCGCATGTAGCGAATGAATGTATTAGACGGACCCAAACAATTCTATGATGTTCTCTTCACAAGTAGTATTGTATCTCATCAAATATCTATGCACTAGTATTTTCTCTCATCCACCACAACATATTGGCATAGAGCAAATGAAAGTATAAAATAGGCCCAAAGGATTCTTTGATTTTCTCTTCAAAACTAGCAATTTGTCTTATTTTCCACAAAAGCTTGGCACACTGAGTTGCAGCCACTGAATTTGATCTCTTGCCACCAAACCATTTTTGAATTTGTCTTCCGATATAGCCTTTTGTCTTGTTGATTCCAAAGGTTTGGCACAATCAGTTACAACCACTGAGCATAATGTTCTATCACTAACAATTTTTAGGTATTTTCATTGCAAGTAATATATTGTTTGACACACTCAGTTATACATCTTGAATGTAATCACCTCCCTTCAAACAATTGTAAGAACTATTCTTCACTACTATTTTGTCTCATCACACATCTTTACATGTACTATTTTGCCTAAGCCCTCACAAAAAGTTATCACACTGACTGACAACCTCTGAAAGTCACCTTCCATCCCCAAAACATTCGGAGACTATTTCTTTAGGACTAGAAATGTATCTTGTCACAAATCTTCGCAACTTCTATTTTGCCTCACTGATCAAAAAGCACAACTTGGCAAATTCAGTTACAGAAACCCAGGGTGCGCCCTCTGGCAATCTCCCGTGTCCCCCCCAAAAAAGATATTTGTAAATAATATTTTAAATTGTCTGTAATACAAATTCGGCACACTCAGTTGCAATTTGTGAATGTAATTTACTGACTCTAAACAATTCTAAGAAATGCTCTTCACCACTTGTTTTTGTCTCATCAAAATGCTTTGAATGTAGCATTTTGTCTCATCCCCGATAAAACATTGGCACACTTACAGACAATCCCTAAATGCAATCTCCTGTAAACGTTTTATTTTAAACTTTTCTTTGGAGCTTGTATTTTGCATAATCACAAATCCTAGCAACAAATATTATGTCTCATCTGTCACAAAAAGTTTCCACACTGCATTATTGCCACGTAGTGTAATCTCCAGCATCCAAAGAAGTTGTATGATTTCTTTCTTTCCAAGTAATACTTTGCCTCTCCCAACACACAATGTTGGTATGCAGTTACAAACATTTAATGTATTCTCTTGGTGCCAAACCATTTTTAAAATGTTTCTTGCTATGCAGTTGTTTTCTATGGTCACGTGTAACTAATATTTAATGTCATCCATCACACAAAGTAGGCACATTCATTTACAGCTATCACATGTATTCTCCTGCCTCCAAGCAATCCTAGCAATTTCTCTTTACATGTAGCATTTTGTTTCATATTTTGTTACTACTCGTATTAAATATAAACATAGAAAGTTGGCAAATTAATTTGCAGTAAATTTATGTTATCTCCTGTTTCCAAACAATTGTATATTTGTCTGTTTTGCTCAATGGTAGTTTGGCTCATTCATTACAACAAGCTGGCCCTCTTATTTACAGACACTGAATGTAATTTCCTGCCTGATCACAAACAATTCTGGGATTTCTTTCCTGACTCCCTACCCACTGCCAAGATAATTCATATTCGTGTACATCATGCAAAGTGGTCACTGGGATTCTAGTATCTAGTAGTCACAAAATGATGCCCTATCCTATTTCAGTTTTCTAACTCTCTGTCAACAGAAATCCTATATTGCTTTTCTACTTCTCCTTCTACTAACCACATTTTGAAGATTCTCCATCTCCCTCAATTGAAACCTATTTTCATGTTTTACCTCCTCAGTCAAATCCTTTACTTTTAATTTGTTGAATAAGTGTGTGTTACCTTTAATACATGATTTAAAATAAATATAAATTGTGTGCACATGGTTTAAACAAACCTTACACAATATCAAAATATGAAAACAGCGAACAGGTATAGAAGTTGATTTACTTAAACAATATCTTAAAAGTTCAATATTTCATCAATACATCTTAATGATTCTAAAATCAAAGAAAGCTGTCTGCCAATCACAACTTCATTCCAAAAACATGAAGGATTAAAAGTCCTTCTATCACATAAAAACCTTCTATAATATTTACGTTTTACAAGAACAGTTGAAGGGCAAAGTGTTAAGCTAGAGTTTCTATGCACTCTTTATCCCTGCAGAGCCTCCAGGTTTTTTTTTGTCCTTTCCACTCTACTTCAAGCTGTTTTTTTTCCAAAGTTGGTAGAAGATTCATTCAGAAACTTTAATATAACTAATAAAACAAATAATTTGAAAATATCCCCTCCAACTTTATCATGCAAATCAGCAGGTAGAACATTTTCAAGATTCAATAATTATGTCAAAGTCCCTTAACAAGTCTTCAGTTATTTCTTTCACAGGTCTGTAGTCAGAGTGTATGGAATCCCTAAATAAACGTTGCTGTCCAAATTGATGGTAGTTATTTTCCATGGGTCCCACCATCTCTGTAGGTGCATTGTATTTTGAATTGGAAATTATCATGATTTCCTATCTGGTCATTGTCAGTTTGGCAGGTGTGCCCGAATAACACAAGAAACATGCTTTCTGGATGTTTCACCTGCATTCACAAAACCAATTTTCTGGGTTACTCAAAGGCTACATGCAGTATTCCTGTAACACTGTAGAGGTACAGAGACACTGTATGTGTTAATACATGCTTCGGATACTGCAACTACTCAAAGAATCTACAACACTTATAGTTGAGGATATTTAGAAATGGGAGTAGTACATATTGTTCTGATAGCGGGTGCACCAATGGTGTTTTGCATTCATTTTGATAGCTATTTAGAATACTCATGAAATGGGGCATGGAGCCGAGCATATGGGCATTTTTCTGCACTCCTGCTGTAACCCACTCATAGAGTGCCCTTCCCGGGTTTGCTGCAGGAGTTAGGACAATTTCTAGTAAGCATTGGTCTAGTGTGGCTGTTCGAGTGCTTGTCTGGAGAATAGCAAGCCCCTGGATCTGGTGGTGGTTAGCATTTTCCTCTGTCTTCACCCTGGAAAAGGTGTGGGTCTACACTGCATCGAAGATCTAGTCTACTGCCAAAGTCGCCTTTTTGCTCAAGTATGCAAAAAGGCGTGTTTAGCAGTAGGCTAGATCTAAAATAAGCAGAATTGGATTTGTGGGTTTTTGGGAAAATCTTGCAATCATTAACTAAGGCAGCACTGTTACTGAAAATCACAAAGGTGTTCAACCAATGTATTGCATGTTTGGAGGGAATGGTTTTTTAAAAGAAATAGCTAACGAGAAAAACCTACATAATGGACTAACAGCAGCATGCCCTATTCTAGGCACAAAGACCTTTCCATCTAGAGAATGGATTTCCTTTGTGTCAAACCTTTTGTAAGCATGTGTTTGTTTAAAGGAGCAAACATATCAGGACCAGTGTTGCTGCAATTTAAGAAAACGTAGTTGCCAAGACAAAAGATACAGTCAATACAGAGGTCCCTACCTCTGTTAAGGAGAAAGAATTGCCCGCCTAGGAAGATGCTCAGTCTATCTTTGAACTCATTGCTTAGTTGGATACTGGTCTGAGCATGAAATCTCAGAAATACTAACTTCTATATTAGAGAATAATTTTGGGACGCAGGAATGTATATACACCTTTAGAAAATGTTAATGACAGATTTACATCTAGATAGGAACGTTTTTTGTAAAGATATGCCATGATTAAATGTCACAGTTTTGTATTCGGGGTTGTTGCATTGTTCTGCATCTCCCTTAAAGAATTATGTTGTTGAAATCTGAGTCGTGTTTTGTCATCTCCTAAAAAAAAAAAACAACATTTACATCACTAGAAAGCATATTAATGAATTTGAAAAAGGATCAATGAAGGGGGTCTCAAATTATTTGAAAACAATCATGACTTACACATATAAACATATACGTATGTTAATATGGATTCTACCATGGCATAATAGACATGGTTGCAGCCTCTGCAAGAGTGAAGAGTACACATCTCTCAGGAGCCTCCAGATGGGCCCAAGAAATATGTATGTGTAAGGTGGCAACATTTTCTGGGCCCACTCCCTCCATTTTGCAGGGACCCTTTTTATTTTTTGTTACACCAATGGGATCATGTTCAACCTCCAAACAGATAGAGATAACACATGGACATCGAGGAAAACAGCATGGAAGGAGGCTTGAACGCTGTCAAAAGATATTACCTTATTTGTAATCTCCCTTGTCCTTGTGAGCTGATATGCGGTGGTTGCACTTCCTACTGTGGGAAGGTCTGATATGACAATATGGCATCATGTTATTTGGCTATGGGAAATCATGTTTGTTGTCAATAATCGGAACACAATTTACAAAAAAAGGGATGTTTCCCTTCTGCTGAACCACCATGAGAGGAAGACCAGATGTGGATAAGAAGAAAGCTAAGCTCAACTGATCTCATTACGTTTATGGCAGTGCTTTTCAGTTTTTGCAGTAATTCTTTTATCACCACTTCTGTTCCAGGTGACGGAAATACCGCAGGTTGGCCACGTCCTTTGCCATTTAGGTCCCAAGAACGAGGTAAGCGTTGTCCCCGGTGGCTGTGAACCTGATTGTGAGCTTATTTGTTTAATTTGTCATCTCCGCACTCCTCGCATCTCTCCTCAAATTAAACAAATATGCACAAAATCAGGATCACAAGCACGGGAGACAAAGCTTACCTTGTGGCACAGTCCCATCTCTGACTCTTCACGGAATCCAACTCCCTCCTCGACCCTGTCAAGTCGGGTTTCAGACTCCTCCGAGGAACTGATTCACCCCTCGTCTTCATCTGGGATGTCCTAAAAAGAACTATAGTCTTCATATGCAAGTATGATTTATTTCCCTTAAGGTCTTTTAAATTAAATGTAACCTTTAGAATTTGTTGTTACAGGGGAAGATACTTTATTTAAGGCAACATTTCTAGATTTGTTTACATTATACCTGTGTGAGTAAGAAGAATGTTTATCCTGAAATACCTTAAAGGATCTTTCCCTTGGTAAGGCTTGCTCAGATTTGAAAATACTTGTGCGCAGAACCGCAGGTTTTATACGTAGGTTACGGATATTACAATGACAATACGCCATTACCTGTTTTGGTAACCTGGACAGGTTTTCTATGTCAAAGGACACATACTGTGTCTTATCCCACAGGATCTCCTCATTACCCTGGACCTTGTCTCCTCCCATGTGATCCTCCTGCAGTACACTAGCCCCAAGGTTAGGATCAGGTAGTGTCTGTCTTTCCATTGCCACCTGGGAGGAGAGGTTGGGCCTGATTCATAGAAGCGTTGTTAGTGGCATAACCCCATATGAAAGCGTTCTGTGAATCAGCCCTTAGGCAGGGTTTCAGGGAGGGATCCATGTGATTCAACACAGGGCCTACAATGTGAAAAAGCTAAAAGTAAATGAGGCACATAATGTATGCACTATTGCCCCAAATAATATCAATTTAAAAAAAGAGCATACATACCAAACTTGTCACCAAATAAACAACAAATTGCAAATTATGTCTAACAATTTTGTCCCTTCCTCATCATTATGGTCATGTCATTGGATCAGCAGCTGGATGGCAATTGGTGCTGTTAGAGAAAGAAGGGCCCATGTTGTGAATTGCCAAATGTAGTGATACACTTGGTGCTGTTTGAAGATGATGCCACATCATGGAGGGAAAGTGATAGGCAGTTGGACATTTATTTTACCACAACACTAACCGATCGTTTTAAGTAAATGTGCATGCATGTGAGATGATTGTGTTGTTATTGTGGTTCATTATATGCGAGAAAATAATTAAAGCGGCGATAAACCGAGGTTCCTACTGTACGCCATGTTGACAGAAATCTCAGCATGGGGTGGCATTCTTTTAAAACCCTGGCTGCAATGGAAGCAAGGGTGGTGTAGGGTGGGTGGGTGTGGAAATAAAGGGTTTAGGTTGGGAGGGTCTATAGAGATGGGGGTAGGGGGCATGGTAGGGCAAAGCGAGAGGGGGTAGGGTTAAGTAGAGAAAGAGGGGGTAGGATGGGGTGATAGAGAGAGGGGGCTAGGGTGGGGATAGAGAGATGGGATAGTGTGGGTGAATTGAGTAGAGAGAGAGGGGGTAGGGTGGATTAGTGGGGTAGAGAGGGAGAGAAAGTGGTGAGTGGGTGTAGTATAGAGAGTTTGTAGAGTGGGTGGGTTTAGAGAGATTTGGTATGGTGGGTGGGTGAGGTAGAGTGTGTGGAAGGCTAAGTAGGTGGGGGTAGAGATAGTTGGTAGAGTGGGGTAGAGAGAGTTGGGTAAGGTTTGTGGGTGGGGTAAAGAGAGTTGGGTTTTAGAGAGTTGGGTGGGGTTTGGCAGAGATATTGGGGTAGGGTGGGAGGATGGCGATAGTGAGAGAGGAATTGTGGGTGGGTGGGGTAGAGAGACTGGTGGTAGGGTGGGTGAGTAAGTAGAGGTAAGGTGGGTGGGGTAGATAGAGTGGATGTTGGGTGGTTGAGGGTACAGAGAGTGGGGTTGGGTGGATGAGGGTAGAAAGAGAGGGGATAGGGTGGTGGGTGGTAGAAAATGTGGGGGTTGGGTGGTAGGGAGCTAGCAAGAGTGCTGGTAGGGTGGGTGTTGGTTCATAGAGTGTGGGTAGGGTGGATGGGGCAGAGAGATTGGGGTGGGTGGTTGGGGGTAGAGAAAGCAGTGGGGGTAATGTTGGGTGGGGTCAGAGAGAGTGGGGGTTGGGTGGGTGAGGGTAGAGAGAGTAAGTGTTGGGTAGATGGGGTAGAACACATGGGAGTAGGGTAGGTGGGGGTAGATCACGTGGGGATATGGTTGGAAGGGGTTGAGTGAGTGGGTGGGGAAAAGAGAGTGAGGATAGGGTGGATGGGGTAGAGAGTGTGGGGACTGGATGGGAGGGAGGGGGAAGAGAGAGTGAGGATACAATACAGTGTGTGGGGTAGAGAGCGGGGTATGTAGAGAGAGTGCCAGGTGGGTGGGAGTAGAGACAGTGGGGGAAGAGACAGTGGGGGTTGGTGGGAGTAGAGAGAGTGAATTGGGCTTATAGTAAGTGGGGGTAGGGAGTGTGGGGGTATGGTGGGTGTGTGAGGGTAGAGAAAGTGGGGTTAGGGTGGGTGGGTAAGTGGTGCTACGTATCATGGGGTAGAATGAATGAGGGTAGGTTGGGTGGGAGTAGACAGAGTGGGGATAGAGAGAGTGGTGGTAGGGTGTGTGAGTGGGGGTATGGTGGGTGAGTGGGGGGATGTTAGATGGCTGGGGATAGAGAGAGTGTGGGTAGGGTAGGTGGGTGGGGGTTGAGAGAGTGAGGTTAGGGTAGGTGGGTTTAGAGTGAGTAGGGGTAGGTTGGGTGGGTGGGGGTATTGAGAGTGGGGATTGGATGGGTGGTTAAAGATTAGGATGCAGGTGTGGATAGGGTGGTGGGTGTTCATATGGAGAATGTGGGAGTGTGGGAGGGTGGGGGTAGAAAGAGTGTTAGGGTGGGTGGGTATGGATAGGGAGAGTGGGGGTTGGGAGTAATCCCCCAAAAGAACGAATGAGAAAATATCGTTTTTGTTGATCTAATTTTTGCACCTTTAAAAAAAACAGATTGGGCTGGGATAAGAGTATACATTAAGGTAGGGAGAGTGGGGGGTCGCATTATTTTTAAAAAAGTGCAAACCCCCCAATTTCTTTCTCGCAATTCGACCCAAAAAAACTGTCATTTCGGATTGGTTATTTTTTCCAGTCTTTTCAGGTAGATCTGGGGCAGGGTGGATGAGGATAGAGCGGTTGGTGGCAGAATGGGTGGGACATTGGGGGAAGAGACAATGGGGTAGGGTGGGTGTGGGTAGAGAGGGTTGTGGAATGGTGGGTGGGTAGCAGTAGAGAGAGAGTGGGTTGGGGTGGGGTTGAGAAAGTGGGATATGGGGGTACGGGTGGGGTTTGAGAGAAAGGGGCTAGCCTGCGTGGGGGAATGTAGAGAGAGTGGGGGTAGGTTGGGTCAAGGACGAGAGAGTTGGGTGGATGCCTGAGTGTGTAGGGGTGGAGAGAGTGATGGGTGGTGTGGCTGAGTGGTGATAGTTGTTCATTGGCAGGAAACATGAACAACAGAGCAGCCGTGGGAGGACTTGTCAAATGGAGCTTAAAATAGCCCAAACATAACCCAACCCACACATGTAATGGGTATGGTGTCGGTGGGAGTAGGACGAGTGGGGTGGGTGAGGGTATAGAGAAGGGGGGTGGGTGGGTGGTAGTAGAGAGGCAGCCTTGGAAGAAAAAAAAAGATTGCCACTAAAAGTAGCATACAAATAGCCCAATTGTATGTGAAATAGCCCAACATAGCACCAGAGACAGCAGAGCAGGGCCTATGGAACTTGAACGCTGGCAGTGGGAAGCACGGCGAGAAGGCAGTAGCCTGGCTTATCCATAACCACGCACACAGCCGGGGAGATGAAAAGAACTGGAGAATAGGAAATTACAGACCCTGGAAGATACAGATACCTGAATTACACGTTTGGGAAAAGCACACATAACATCATCTGTACAAAAGAGAAGACAGGTGCAGGGGAAGAGGTCGAAGAACAGTGAGGAAGACACCAACCCAATGAGAGACTAGCAAAGGTAACTTGATTGATTGATTTGAGAAAGACTTGGAAGCGCTTTGCATGGAAATCGGGAAACACAGTGCGGCTTGAATCTGTTTGCTGGGTGCTTTCCTCTAATCGCTCGAGAGGACCTGCGGAGCCGAGAGGAACAGAAGAGGTGCTAGCGGCAGTGGAGTGGTGTGGAGCCACCACGGAGTAGCCTCAGAATAGCCTACTGCTACTGGCGCTGCTTTTGGTGGGTCCTGTTGGGGATCCTGTTGTGCGAAAGGTGCTGCATACAGGTACCGCCCAAATTACCCTCTGGTCTTCCATGCGCACAGTGCACACAGCTTTGTGGAGCTGTTTAGGTAAATACCTTGGTTTTTAATCTGTGGTTTTAAATACCTGCCATCTACACAGCTTGGGGGCGTGCTGTGATTCCATTGTGCTGTGAGGCAGTATGTTTTGGAGGTGGTGCAGTCTAGTGAGCCTCTAGGCACCTCAGAAAATTATTGGGCTCTGGTGTTGGAGGATTGTACGCAGGTTCTGTTAGGCTACCACACCAGTTGAAGCACTACACAAGGACAAGGACCCCTGTTATTGGTTTTAATTTTTGTCAGAAGCTGCCTTGTCTGTTGTTGTGGTGTATACAGGCGTGTGGAGGTGCGGCTTGACACATAGTTGTGGGTTCCTTTTCCCAATTTAATTTACCATCGCGCTGCAACTTTTGTCTAAATCTTTCTTACCAATGCCTCCGGAGATTGTGCGCCAGTTGTGGAATTTTGAGCGTTTAGTGGTGATATAGAAAAAGTGGAAAAGCAGAGAAAAACTGCTGCCAGGTGTGTAAGACACTATTTTAGTAGCCAGGTGCTGGGAGTTGTGGTGTGGCACCTTGAGTGGTCTTGGAAACACCCGAGGCGGCAAGTGGGGTGGACATGAAATTAAAACCCGGAGTGCGGGTAGGACTGAGAAGTGAAATGGTACGGAATTGAAAGCGGATGCAGAGCCCTATTTCCACCCGACGTGCTACGAAGGACATCCCTAAAAGAAAGAAGGGGAAAAAAGATACTGGGGGTGTTCAAGTTAATATTGCTGTTTTTTTTCCAGGAGCTAAGAAGGTGGGTGACAAACAAAGCAGGAATCAGGATGATACTAACTTATCCTGTTCGGGTCTGCCCTCAGCGCAAAAACCTGTGCATATGCTTAACCCAGCACCTAACATGATTGGGAGTTTGCCTTTGGTTTTACCTCAAGATATTGCTAAAGACATAATTTGTGGAAATTGGGACATGTCGAACCAATCAAGGGAATCTATACACTCTTTGGATAACAATGGTTCTCTGCTCAATTTTGTTAAAACCTTGCAGCGACATTCCACTGGGGTGTACCAAGTGAATGGATATACTCCTACTGGAAACTTATCATCTAGTCCTGATTTAGAGCACTTGATGTGTTCTACTACCCAGAAGAGGTTTGGCGAGGTTGTGGGACTTGCAAATCCCCCTGAGTGGGTTGAGTAGGTTCATAAGCAGGTGGATAAATCAAATGCTGAATTTGAGGTAATCCTTGGTAAACTCGAGTTGGTTTTAAATATTTGTTCGAAATTCGTTATTAACCAAAGAAATATTCAACGAGTACTGGGCACGGTGGTGGAGGCCTTCGGTGCTCAGACACTGGATAAAGGAAATAGAGTCATGGAGGTGGTAGACCTGGTGGAGAACCATGATCATATATGCTTGGATGAGTCTGATGTATCTTGGAGGTCGCAAGACTCTGTGAATATTGCTGCAGCAAATGAGAATGACGCACTTGAGGCTTTGTGCATGGAGATATCATTGATGGAAAAAACTTAGCCAATTGTATCAGCGAAATTGGTTGAAGCTGGTATATTAGATGTTGTAGAAATTCCTAAGGTTGTAGATCATAAATATGTGCATGAGGGGGACAACCTGGGGAAAATTGAAAAACCTAAACGTGCTGGGGAGCGTGGGTCCACTATAGGGATGTAACGGTATAATGGTAAAAGATACTGTGAACAACTTAATTGAACAATAATAACCGTCACGTTGTTTATACTGGTATACCGTTTATACCGTTAAGTGTGCTTTTCAATCTGATATGGAAAGGCTGCAGTAAGCAAGTGCTGCACAGTCTTGGTCTTGCACTTTTGGATGTGCCATCTGCCAAGGGGGCCTTGTTTGGCAGACAAGAGCATAGGGAAAGTGAGTCCACATTAGTAAATGCAGCTTTTCTGCCTGCTGTGACCGCTCTTTCTCTGTGATCAGTAGAGTTGGGTCAAAGATCAGTCGATTTTGCGCAAATTGTGTTGAAAGCTGCCCAGTGCTTGAACCTTTTTTGTTCCCCATGCAAAGCTGGTAACGATGAGCTGACTGACTGGCTCTATAAACAAACCGGAGACTCCAGTTCATAGACTCCGCCAGACCTGGATTTCATGAGCAACCTAGAACAAAGTTGTTTAGTTTCAGGCATTATTTATTTGAAAGGCAGCATACCGATCTTAAATGTTTTCACACAGTCATGCTGCTCCGCGCTACTGGTCAGATCTTCTATGGTGATTTTCCCGATTTTCAATTTGCAATTAGAAAGACCCCAGGGACATCACAAGGGTGAGCTGAGGGCCTGAACTGAAAGTGATCATTTTATTTTTCCTTTTGGTCGTATGTAAACAAATGTAATAAAACGTTTGGTGACTTGCAAAACAGTCTAGCCAGAAGCACTTTTGCTTAGCAACCACTCACCCAGCAGGAACAGAAATGTATAGATTCAGCCTGGCGCAGCATCACGGGCCATTAGTTCGGTAAGTTAAGGTCATATTGCACTGAGGCAACGCACATTGGAACAGCTCTTGCTCTGGCTGTGCAAATTGTAAAAAAAAGGACGGCCAGTGAAGTCATGCATATCGAATTACTCTCCCCAAGGTTTAGATTCAAGGAACTTAAGTTTCTCATTGTCATGGATCGGATAGCCATCCACTTCTATTTTAACTTAGAATTCAAGGATTTGTAGTTTTCCCACCAATTTGAAAGATGGGGAACTACATATCCCACAATTTAAAGGTGGAAATGAACTGGATGCCCTTCTGATGCATGTCCACAAACAACTTTGGCTCTGAACATCAGGCCATGACTGGCCTTTAGGGCAATAGGCCCATGGCCAAACCAAAAACGCGAAATGCTTGTGTGGGCCAGTTTTTTGGGTCAAGTGGGGCACTTTTTGGCCAAAGTGGGCAAGTTTGATGAGTGACTTCACTGTGCAGCTAATAGTTTTGACCACTGCTGCTGAATAAATATCCTTTTAAATGTACAATTTGCATCAAATGTTATCAAAAATCTCCCCCGTGGGTACTATTGAAACAGTGTTCCTAAGGAATGAATTCCCATTTGCAACTATGGGCCACTTATATGTTGGTGACGAGGCAATTCTATGCCCCAGTCCGACCCTGCTGTAGACTGTGTGAACACTGGGCCTAGCAGTGCTTTCTGCTAGTAAATAAACTGCCCCCCCACTGTCCTCTGTGTAGATTTGCACATTGGCACTAGAGTTGTTGTTTCACTTGATCCTTCACCTACCTGCCTTCTGCATATGGCATTGGACTCAAGCAGGCAGGACAGATCCTACATTCAATTTGAAGTATCCAAAGCAATGGGGGTGAAATATTTCTTAGGTCTATTCTCAATTTGTGACACCACCCATGAAAGCATTCCTCCCTCTGAACTGCCATCACAAGGGTCCTAATGCAGTCAGACCTGGGCAAAGAGGAATGATGGCGCTGTGGTCAGGTGGTGGTCTAGGCCATATTAGTGCTGATACGTATTTTAAGTTTCTCATTTTCAAAGTTTTTTTGGCCACTATCTGTAAGAAGGTAAATGAACATGTATTGCAAGAATCAAGAAAGAAATCAACAGCGCCCACTGAACTCTGTCCCTCTAGGATAACATGGTCAGTGCTGACTCCGACATTAGCTCTTTATAATATACCAGGCAGAAGGTAAATAAGCTATAGTGATTAGATCACTATGCAACCTTTCGGTGTGTCTATGTTGGCTATGACATTTTGACAAAAGAAATACAATGACATGGGCTTTCAGACCGCACATGAGAGACTTTTCTCCCTTTAATGGGATAAAGAGTTGCCAAAACAAACTTTTTGTCGCAGTGATGATGCCCATGCCATGTGGTTCCAAAGAAATGCAAGTCCAGGCCAATTTTCAAAGCGATGACCCGTGAGTGAGTAGCAAGCCCATTCTCAAAAAGTGCATTATTACACTAGTCACTCTTTCATTCAAGGCAATCAATGAGTGAGTGCCATGAAAGACCAATTCTGCAGCTGCCTTAGATTCCTGGAGTTCAGCTAAATATGTGCAGAGACAAGTTTCAAAATGCTACCTTGCGACAGCTGGAGAATCCTGCCTGCATATTCGTAAGTTAACTAAAAAGCATTGACTTAATGGTATAGTTAAAGAACTTGAAATGCACAAAGGCAATGTAAAGAAAAAAGTTCTTTTTTTTGGTACAAGTAGCTTCAGTTGGAGCAGTTTTTAATGCTTTTCTGTAAACCACACGTGCCTGATACAAAATTAATATGTTAGCAGTAGGAAGAATAAATACAGTCCCAAGAAGGAAACAGATTTACTTTGGGTTGGCGGCTTTGGGGTTTATATATTTATAATGGATGTTTTCTAAACATATGACAATGGGGGATTTCCCTGATTCTATCTTTGAATTTACATATAATAAGTCACACCACAAAACTCACTCATCTCTACGGGTATTCCCTGCTGCCATACCAAAGGGTAACATGTCAGTGATTACTGAACACCTTTTGGCCCGCAAGTAAACTAAAGGCTGTAACGTAAATAGAGAGAGAGTGCGTGTGTGTGTATGCGCACACTACCATCAGCCTCCATTGATCTGTGGCATGCAGATTATCAAGATGGAAACATGTTCATCTTCACCAGTAGCCAGTGGGGGAGCTAAAAGCCTAAATGACCACTTAAGAAAAGCTATTAAGTTTGCTTTGCCAGTCGCGGCAGGCCCACCTTCCCCCCCTCCTCCTTTTCACATATATGTTTGTGTTGTTTGTTGGAAACAAGGGGTGGCATTTCAGTAGAAAGTATGTTGAAAAGCCCAATTCTGGGTACCTGGTTTTGTTTGTGATGATAAATCTGACAATTTATGACCTTTTAAGAAAATATTTGTTAACATTAGTTAACTCCACATGCTATACCGCGATAACCATGATATACCGTAATTTGGCAATAAGGTTATCGTACTGACATAAAACTAATACCGTGACACCCCTAGTCCACTAAAGTAAGAAAAGTAAAACAAAGGGGAATGTGAATGGTAAAACCGGGGTGTATGGTAAGAATAGAGGAGAACCACGCCTTGGCATCTAGCCTATTTTTTAATAGGACTACCTTACTTAGGTTATTGGCCATGGTTCTGTGGTTGTCCTCAGTAACATGCTCTGATATTATCAAACGTGCTCTTCCTAAATTGGATATCATAACGAAATGGGTACTCCTGCGGGTATTTAGCCCGGCAGTGGCAGCATTATTTTGTGCCAGTACGGAACTCCTGGAAGAGCTAGGATTCAGTCTGAGTGTTATTGGAATAAAGATTGGGGACAGTGAGACGGGTAGAGTGCAAGGTATTTCTAACATGGTGGGAAGTGGAAGGGAAAACCATAACTTTATAGAAAACCACCATTCACGCCTGAATAAAGACTGACTGGTTACGATGGTCTGTTGGAATACTAGAGGACACAGGCATTTACTGTAGAAGGAGGGGTCTATGAATGAATTGATTAACCATGACGTGATTAAGTTACAAGAAACATGGTTAGATAGCCAGGTTTATATAGAGGGCTTCCACTTGTATCATGTCTTGGTTAAGAAGGGCCCTAAGGGGAGACCCTATGGTGGGTTGCTCACGGGGGTTAGTAATAGGCTGAGTTCACAGGAAGTCTGGCATAATACCGATGGTGGATATGCACTTGGAGTGGAGATATGCATTGGTGAAAGTAGCAATAAGATTGTTATGTTGATCATCAATGTATATCTACCACCGAGTTTAAAAAGTATTGAGATCTTTTTAAAACATCTGGAAGAAAATTTGGCATCCCACCTTAATAAATATGGGCAAGATAGTGTGGTATTGCTATGTGGAGATTTAAATGCGCGCTGAAGTGATCACCAGGAAAGCCCAGGAATGCTAATGTAAGAGGTCGGAGTGTGATGCATCAGGTGGTTGGAAATTTGAGAGGGCAACGTTTGGTGAATTACTTTAAACATTGGGATATACATATGCTAAGTGGACGAACTGATGGGGACACTCGGGGCCAATATACATGGGAATGTCCCGTTGTTAAAGCCACGCTGGATTACATATTCGGAAATAATGCTTGTCTAATGTCTACTAGGGAAGTTAGAGTTACCAATGTTGGTTATAGTAATCATGGGACATTGAGGTTGTTGTTAGGTCTGTCTGAACCTCATAAAATAAAGGATGTCCAGTTGGGGGGCTCTGGTGTTACCTCAACTGAGTCGGGTAACCTAATAGAATGGACTAGTAGGAGTCTGGTTAAGATTGGGAAAGAGGTTGAGAATTTGGGTAAAGTAGAGATCAACCACTTTTGTACTCTTAGCAGTCATGAACAGGAAATATGGCTGAAGAAATTAGCCACCAAAATTGGTAGATGTCCTGTTAAAATTGTGATGCATAGTGTATAGACAAATACTAATAATAGATATGATCAGGCGGTACGGGATGCAAAGCGTACAATGCAAAAAGAAATTCGTAGAGTATGTGCTAAATTAGCAACTAAGGAATATAATATGATTAAGATAAAGCAAATTAAAGTATAGAGGTTGGTACAAATGTTGGAAAACATCATTAAATAATACACATTAGCAGGACATGATAAGTGTCCTGAGTAAGGGGAACACTAAGGAAATATGGGCACACCTTGGTAAAGTAAAGGAAGTGGACAAGGCGAAGATTCTTAATCCTATTCAGGAACAAGAATGGATTGAATATATAAAAAAGGATATTAGAATTGTAGAAAGGTGTTAGGCCCCTGGGTTTTTGAGGCAGTGCTGGCATTTGGATATGCGAGAAGATTGTATAGAGAAGAAAATACAGAAGTTAAATAACTCTAGGGCACCTGGTCCAAATGAACTTGCTAATGCAGTCCTAAAACTAAATCCCTCTAAATGGGCATTTGTATTGAAAGCCCTCTTTGATAGTATATGTTAACTCAGAAGATACCTAGCTCATGGCAGAAGGCTATTTTGGTGCCTGTGTATAAAAAAGGGGAACATAGTCACCCCGGCCAAAAATAATAAAATGCCCTCCTTTGACAACTAGCTTGGATACATTGGAAAGAGTGGTTAAATATACCTATCTGGGTATGGAAATAAGTGCATCAAGAAGTTATAGTTATATTTGGCAATCCAAAATTGTTAAAGCCAAACGTCTAACAAATTTGGTATGTCGGTTTGCTCTACAAACAGCAGGCTATTCATTGGAGGGAATATTAAAAATGTATTCTCAATGTTTCCATATGATGGTTCTATATGGACTTGATGCATTGCCATGGAAGATTTGAGGTGGCTGGATCGTATCGAAGGATACTTCTGGAAAAATGTATTAGGCCTACCTAGATCTTCCTTGATTGAATGTATTAGGCTCGAGTTGGGTTTAACATCTCTTAAAAGTATGGCCTTATTAAGGCTGGGGATATTGTACCTGAAAATTAACTCTAAACCTAAGTGTGAATTATTGTCTTTAATGGCTATTAGTGGAGTTATTGCCTTAAAGGGTAAAGATAAAGATTACATTGGAGCCAGGGTAAGATTCTTTGAAATGGTAGCTTGGACTCTGGACTTCAGTCATGGTACCAATTTCATTGTATTAAAGAGGATCTATACAAATAGATTGCGTCAGTGGGACTGGACAGAGAATTATACATATCTAAATAGTTTGAAGTCTTATGCTGGGTTGGAAATGGTTACTAATACTTACTTGGGGGCACAGACGTACATCATTCAATGCCCTAACCCGGTACTTAGACAATTTCTATTGAAGCTCAGAATAAACCAACTGCCGAAACTATGTAATATACAGGCTAGATATGCTATTCCAAACAAGTTAAGGCTTTGCCGGGCCTGCAAAAGTAATTACCAATTAGAGACTGCCAAACATTTGTTTACTGAGTTTATTAGGATGGAATTTGTTATTGGAACAATGTTTGGCTCTTTTGTGTACTGTGAGGAAAATATAAAGAAAGATTCCTTTTGGGCATATTGTATTAATACTGGTAACGAAAAGGTACATCTTACCCTGTTTAGAGTGTGATGTTCCATTAAACAGATACTTATGCGAGATAGTCTCAGGGTGATTGGATTGGGGGAACAAAGGGTTGAAGGTGTTTATAGGGATGCTTGCCCTTGGTATTCCATATTATCTCAAATAAGTATAGGTTTGTGTTTTTATTACGCAGATTTTTCTGCTATTTTAACTATTTATTGTATTAAGATAATGTATTGTGTGAGGTTTGGGATTTGTAATACTCTAACGGTAATGAATAGAGGGAAAAGGGTATTCCCCCTTCTTCCCCCTCCACCAGCCCCTGGTCATCACCCCCGTCCCCCACCACTCCTCCCCTCGCTACTCCTTCCTACTTTTTTGGTATGATGTAGGGTGAGAGATTTATACCTCTCTCTGGGATAGCATCTGATGTTTAGTTGGCTTGATTTTTGTCATGATTGGAACCATATTTTATAGAGTCATGGAACTCTTGAAGTTAAGGCCAATGTCGCTTGTGCAATTCAGAAAGTAGACATTACTTGAATTATTGTGGACTAAATTTTAAAAGAAAATGTTAAATATTTTATTTTTAATGTGTATTTTGATACAATATTCAGTGTAAATGTATGTTGAAAGTTGTATTTGGTATGTTTCATACTGTTCTGTTTTATTGTGATATATGTATTTGTAAAAGTTTAAATACTGTATACAAATAAATAAATAAATAAATAAACAAACAATAATGCAAATCAATTCACAGCTGGGAAATGCAAAGCTTGGCCAAATTGTTTCTTACAAAGCTGCTGATTGGTGCACATCTTGTTAGGTAGTTCCTCATTGGGTAGTATGACAAAGGAGTTTGCAAAAAGAAATATTTTTGTGAGTTGGCCATTTCATGACATGGCTGGCTGCTATGCCAACCAGATATTCTCATTTCAGAACCCTACTTCGCTCTCTCTCTTTTGTAGCAATTGTTTCAGCAATTGTGTGTCTTGCGCCACAAAAATGCGCCAAGACCAAAAATGTATCAAGGCTACAGTGGCATGCACTAAATGGATAACACAGAGCCACATCTTCCAAGTGTTCCTTTATTTAACATTGAGAAATCACATCCCTAATTTTAAATCGGTATATGACAGCAACCTAATAATCATCACACATTTTCCTCAGGAGCTATGAAACTTTTTTGTAAATTTTGTTTTATTGTAGCAAAACCAATGAAAAACGGACATATGGAACACGCAAACTGTTTTATAAGCATACATGTGACCGGTGTAAGCCTGCCTCAAACAATCCTTTCAATGATAATCAATGTGGACTAGTTGCACTGTACTGTGTATTGCTTCTGCAAAGTAAGACACCACACTCCAAATATGATGTGAAGCCCAAGCATGGCTGTGTTATAAATAACCTTGTAAAATAATCACGTGTTTTGTATTGACTTGGCGTTTGAGAATCAATGAAAAGTGAGTTACAAGATGGGATGCTAGCAGCTGTAAAGGGTTACTGGAGAGAAACGGTGATATAATGTAAGCGGAGAAGAGGCAATAATTGGAGACAAGAGCAGGTGGAGATTGTAAGGTGGCGCGGGCCGCTAGATTGCTTAGAAGCAACACGTGATGTAGGGGTGACATACTTGCCAACGTTATTTGACCAGAAAGGTGTAGGATTTTTCAGGTTTCTAAAATAATAATTCGCACAGCAATGCCATCACAGAAAAATACAAAACATACATTGTTGGCACCATTGAAGCATTCTAAAATACGCAACCCATCAAACAGCACAACATGGAAGGATGTTCAAATGTTAAAAATGTATAATTCTGAATGGTAAGTTAACACCAAATTCGATTACACATAAGGTAATCACACAGAGCTGGTAGGCAACGCTTGCCACTTCTCTGTAGCAGCAGCCTGGGCAGTACCTATGTATTCCTGCATGTTGAACACTGAATGACATGGAAACTATCACCCCCTCAGTCTGATAGGCAGATGCTGTGTGATGGTGTTACGCTCTGCCACTTGCATTCACTGGTGGTTCGCCTAAGGGTTGTACCAGCAAGAGTGCAGGACAGAGTCAAGTAGCTGTCAGGTCAGTGGATTGGTCTGAGTCCAATCAAAATATTCACCTACTAGTCCACTGTACAGACAGACTAATTAATGTGTTGCATGCTTTGTCCTGCAGCCTGCCTTAGAGTCACATAAATTACCTACCACTGTAAAAAGCAGTATGATCTGTTACCCAAATCTGTAGGTGGTAGGACTGCTTAAAAGCAGTAGCCTACTGCCTAAATCTGTAGGGTTGGCAAGTATGGGGTGATAAAGGTGAGGGGACAGGAGACGATCGAATCCTATAAGGCCTTCTTGAAGCGGTAACTTTATGCACTTGCTGGAAGGCCAGCATGCATCTCTAATGAAACTTCATTTCTGATTCTACTGAGCAGTGGCGACAGGGGGAGACTGTGTTGCCACTAGCAGACCAGGCAGGATGCGAGTGCAGTCGATACTCGAACCCTATACATTTCCCAAATTACCTGTCAGCTACAGTGTTTGAGAAGAGCTGGTCGCTATAGGTGCCTGTGTGTGCTTACCAGTATTCCTGCTATAGGAAGAGAGGAACTTATATGAGGTCTCTCCGTTTACCGCTTCCCTGGCCAGCAGGAGTAAGAGGCCCAGCCCCAAATCAACAGGGGTGTGGTGGGCCGCTAGATTGCTTAGAAGCAACACGTGATGTAGGGGTGACATACTTGCCAACGTTATTTGACCAGAAAGGTGTAGGATTTTTCAGGTTTCTAAAATAATAATTCGCACAGCAATGCCATCACAGAAAAATACAAAACATACATTGTTGGCACCATTGAAGCATTCTAAAATACGCAACCCATCAAACAGCACAACATGGAAGGATGTTCAAATGTTAAAAATGTATAATTCTGAATGGTAAGTTAACACCAAATTCGATTACACATAAGGTAATCACACAGAGCTGGTAGGCAACGCTTGCCACTTCTCTGTAGCAGCAGCCTGGGCAGTACCTATGTATTCCTGCATGTTGAACACTGAATGACATGGAAACTATCACCCCCTCAGTCTGATAGGCAGATGCTGTGTGATGGTGTTACGCTCTGCCACTTGCATTCACTGGTGGTTCGCCTAAGGGTTGTACCAGCAAGAGTGCAGGACAGAGTCAAGTAGCTGTCAGGTCAGTGGATTGGTCTGAGTCCAATCAAAATATTCACCTACTAGTCCACTGTACAGACAGACTAATTAATGTGTTGCATGCTTTGTCCTGCAGCCTGCCTTAGAGTCACATAAATTACCTACCACTGTAAAAAGCAGTATGATCTGTTACCCAAATCTGTAGGTGGTAGGACTGCTTAAAAGCAGTAGCCTACTGCCTAAATCTGTAGGGTTGGCAAGTATGGGGTGATAAAGGTGAGGGGACAGGAGACGATCGAATCCTATAAGGCCTTCTTGAAGCGGTAACTTTATGCACTTGCTGGAAGGCCAGCATGCATCTCTAATGAAACTTCATTTCTGATTCTACTGAGCAGTGGCGACAGGGGGAGACTGTGTTGCCACTAGCAGACCAGGCAGGATGCGAGTGCAGTCGATACTCGAACCCTATACATTTCCCAAATTACCTGTCAGCTACAGTGTTTGAGAAGAGCTGGTCGCTATAGGTGCCTGTGTGTGCTTACCAGTATTCCTGCTATAGGAAGAGAGGAACTTATATGAGGTCTCTCCGTTTACCGCTTCCCTGGCCAGCAGGAGTAAGAGGCCCAGCCCCAAATCAACAGGGGTGTGGTGGGTGGGGAGAAGGAGTACACGAGGAGACTATTTTGCCATTCTGGCCCCAAAATTGTACGTCCCAAATAAACCTTTCTGACTATACCGTTGTTTTGTTCATTGTAGAATCCACGTGGCTTTGTGACAAAGCACTGTAGATCTTGGAGTTCACCGTTCTTTAGAGTGGAAGCTAGTAAGGGTTACCACACTGCCTCCAGAGCAACATGTAGTCACCTATGTAATTACACTTTAAAAGTGCAGTGCCCTGTGAACATGTGCGGGGCACTCTGGGGCACATGCACCAGCATGAACTCCCTTTCTGCAACCCATGCGCAGTGCACCCTCACTCCCCACACCACCATATCCATGCCTTCTGGGTGATTGTGGTGCCCCCCGTGCTTGGCATTAACTTGTATATCCTGCTGTTGGCAACTCGTAAACGTCTGCCAGCGCTAGCTATCGAAAAGGTGCCTTTTCTATGTCAAGGCATACCTTTGCTGGATTATCAAAATAATGTTCTCAGTATGCTATATGAGTAACATGAGTAGGCTCCCATGTTCTAGCAACATACCAAGTTTTCTCTATTTCTATTACCAGTGGGCCCGCCTGTGCTGGAAATAGAAAACAACAGCCACAGCGCGAAGGAGGAGGAGGAAATGCCCTCTGTTTTCCCTCTTGATGTTACCAGACTGAGGTCGAGCAGAGGGCAGAGATGGAGATCGCCCTCATCCAATGGGCGATTGTCTGCTGGAACCCTCAAACCTTTTCAGCCAAATAGTCCAAAATGTTTGACTGTTCAGCACCACCTAGTGTGATGGGCAGTGGATTAGAAAGTGTTACTGTCTGGTAGAAAAACCTCTTCCACCCACTCTTTTTCTACTGACTTCTGGGCGGGTGACGGGGGGGGGGGGTGCACTGCAGGTCCCTGGGAGGCTTTTAAATAAAGTGTCTACAGTGCAGATAAATGGTGGGAGCTGGAAAGTATATGTTATTTCTGCCACGTACAGTGCCTGAAAAACTATGCATTGACAAAGTGGAAGGAAGATATTGTTGGAGATATATGTTCACATTTGCAGATTTAAAGGTTGGGAAAAGCCATCAGGGACCAACGGGTCTACACAAATGATCATAATAAAGTTGGAAGAGCCCAGAGGTCTATTTGTGTACAATACAAGCAAGACTAATGATGGAGTTAATGGGTGCTGGTAAATGAGCTTACGGTTTATTGCAAACTGTCCTTAAATGTCCAGACAGACCATGGTGAAATATGTTCCCGTTGTTACCTGCTGCTTACCTGATTTCACCACAAGTAGTCCAATGTCATGGAAACTGGGACAGGCAAAAGAAGACTTCAGGAGTCATTAGGAGTTTGGTAGTAGAGGTAAGTCTGGTGGTATTTACCAAACAATACCACTGGTGATGTTCCATGAACTGCCACCATGAGGGCGTATCTCTGGGCCTGGGCTGGTGGGTTATTTCAGATACTTCACCTCAGGGGTGTGCATGGTAAATGGTCATGGGTTTCTACTGTTTGCTTGGTATGGTATGCCGGAGGTCGGGGGTTACTACGAGCTTGCCTGTTCCGCTCCTAGGGCCCAACAACCCCCTCCAACCCCAGTAACAAACAGAGAACACAGCCAAGGGCAAGGGCAAGTTAGAACTGTGGTTTATTACAAAAACCGAGAGGGATCATACAGGATATTAAAAAATCTTCAGAGGCACCATTCCCAAGCCTGTGTCTACATAGATTGCCCTTATGGATTTACGTTGATTGGCCATCGCATGTCAGGTGGCTGGCCTGCCCCTTCCCCAAGAAACTATGTATTACATTGTTGCAGGGTCGCAGAATTACCATTGGTCTGTGCCCACTGCTATCCATCCCTGGATTGCTGTCCCCTGATTGTCTGGAACTCGTCTGTGCATCTCTTCAAGGGGATGGGAATGACCATGTTTTCCCCATTTATCTGTTAGCAGTCCGATATTAGCCTGTGAGAGTGCCCTCAATGCTGCAACGTTGTTAATGAGTCCATGTTTCATTTCATGTCTGTGTTGTTGAGAACCATTCGTCTTCACACCGCGGATAATACCTATTGTCTAGCTCAGCTGCATCACGTGGTTGAGGACCATAAAATCAAGCACTTCTGGCCTGCAATTTATGAGGATTTTGTTCAGTTTTTCTGCAGATGGCCCTTTGTCATTTTGGGTCTGGAATGAGTTGCTTGTCTCTGATCTTGGCTGCAAGGCTCCGGTTCTGTGCAGCTTGGTTCCGCTTTCCCTCATCTCTCCTCCTGCGGCTTGTAGCCTTATGTGATCCTCATTATGCCTATACTATGATGTCTATGCATCTATAACGTACTATGTTTCCCATGGGTTCATTGTATTTGGTCCTTCCATGCTCCTTATGTGATCCTGTAGTTCCATATGGTTAGTTGCCATAAGCATCTGCAAGCAAGCTCTGCATCTCTCTGTTGCCTTGCACTCAGCGTTTCTGCACTTAGCTAATGAGAAAAATAATAAAAGCTTTCAACACTATGTATATGTATCTATCATCTACAGAACTGTGTAAGCAGTGCAAGCATGTTCTTTGTGTGTTCATGTGTGTTTGTGTAACTTTGTGCATGGCTGCGAGTGTGCTTCGTGAGTAACGTTGCTATGTTGTGATGTCCGCACAGTGGTTTCTCTGCATTAGTAAACATCATCCATTGAGGTATTTGGATCCATGACCAAGGATGAAGCACCTATATCCACAAAGAAATTGATTGGATAAGGGCTGAATGGCTGGCTAAGAGAATAGCTCTCTGCATACGTATCAGTTACTGGTCCTCCTGGGGGCTGCCTGAAGAGTGAGTTACTGTGTGTTTTTGACTCTTCGGGGCGTCATGTTCATGGGGTGAGGAGGGGCATTCTAGGGACCCTCTCTTCACTACAGGTTCCCTTCAGCCACATTTCCCATTCTTTAACATTGGCCTGAATCCTTCATTGGTTTCTTCCTCGCTGGGTTTTCTGGAACTGTAACTCTTCTTCTGAGTCTTGCCTGACAATCCTTTTGGGGCTGATTGCATCTTTGGTGTACAACAGACTTACCTGACTTTATTCTATAACCACAGCTCTGCTATTTGATGTGTCCTGTTACTTCTTACAGGGAACATTTCTTCAAATTCTAGAAGCCTAAAAGGTGACCATTAGAGGTACTCACATGAACCGCGACATGTCTGCTGCCTTGCTTGGGCCCTTGGTGTTTACTAGCAAGAGCTAGAATTTTATCTGACATTCCTGATTTTCTTCTCCCTTTTAAATCACGGTGTCACACTCCTTTCTGGTGTGTGAAGGTTGGGGACATTTTAGTTGCTATCCATGTGTGGATCCCCAATATGTGTTGTTTGTTTCTAGGGATCCCCTTCAATTCCCCATTGTCTACTGTTACAATGAACTGATTTGATCACCAGGTATAATTAATTACTTACTGTTTTATAACAAACCTAATTCCAGAGCCCAGTTGCTGGCCTGGATTCAAACTTGTGTTGCTCTGCTTTATCTTGCTTCCAAGGTAAATGAATTGCCCATGAGCTATCCCCTCCTCCCCCACAGGTATAGGTTATATATTTACCTTAGAAGTGGGATGTGTCTGTTGTTTATGTGTATATATATATATATATATATATATATATATATATATATATATATATATATATATATATATATATATATATATATATATATATATATATATACTGCCCTACCATTTCACAGCTCAAATATGTATTTGGCCTATATGTGTTTTATGTGTAATCCTCAATTAAAGAGCACATTTTTCAGTCTATCTGTGTAGATAGACTTTCTTGCGGAGGCTATCCGAAGCCTAACTGTACCTATACACCTGCCTTTGCACCTCCCTTGAGTGAAGCTTGCCAGCTCTGCCATAAATATTAATTTAGAGAGTCAGTTTTATCTTTTGCTTGGAACCCTATGTACACTTAGGATAGATGGTTTCACACTTGGCAGCAGAGGGTTGAGGAAAATTCTGCCTAACACGCCTTACACATCTAGTGCATAAAAGGTAATCATTGACCCTTTTCAGCATTAAACATATGTTCATTAGGGCTATGAACCATTGAAGGACGGGAATGGGAAGAACCTTTAAAAAAGGCTTTTTTAGGTTAACACTGACACATAAGTATTTCTGTAATACATACCAGCTGTGTCGCCCAACATTTCGAAACTGGGTGGATTTTGGGAAGGTAACAGGTAAATCAATGGAAAGTGCCGACAGCATCAACTTGTAATGACCACCTTATTCTTAATATAGTGCAGCAAAATGCAGGGACTCTGCGAAATATGAGGGGCATTTGTAAGCCGAGTCAGTCTTCAGAGGCACTACCATCTTCCCTGCCAACCTCTGCTACCCTTTCTATTTGAAAAAGTACCAGCTCTCAGGAGGTGCTCCTTCCTTGTCATCAAGCTTCCAGAGTGTCCTCGACATGCGTTTCGACAGACAGCCAAGATATTCACCAAACACAGGAAGGCCGGGCAGCATATGAAACCACTTCTACCATTGCTTTAGCTCATGGGAGTGAGTGAAGGAGCCACAGCTGCACTACTCGCCTAAGAGCAGCATGCTAAGGTGCACATCTAGTGTGGCTGCTTTTCCCTCCCACCGCTCTCATGTGCATGTGTGTGTGCTAAAGGTGCCAATTCAATGCCAAATGGGGGGACACACCTACCAACTGCAGCAGTAAAGAAAATGCACAGTGGGGTGCCTACATGGGGCATAACACAGCTACTCTGAGACACAGACACACGGTATAGAGGATTTCACTGGGAATGGTAGGGGGTAACGATACATTGGATGTAAACTTGGTCCAACACATTGCTCTATGATTCGCTAAAGGAAGGGAGTGACCGAAATAGCACAATCAAAAAATACGTGTAGTGGGAAGTTCCTCAGAGCGGGCTGGATCTGTGAACTTTTCAATTCAAAACACATGACCACAACTACAGGTATTGCAAAGGGGGAGAAGGCTCAATGTACACATAATTTGGGAATTAAGACAACCGGAACTGGGTGGTAACTGTAGGGTGGTCAGCCAAACAAGCCGCCCTACATGATAGCAGGGAGAGCGGCTCTGTACCAGTGTGCCAGTCACATGACCGCCGATGCCCATCAGCAGCCACCAGTGGGGAAGGAACACTGGATGGAGTGGCGTTCCTAGGTAGAACAATTAGACAAAAGGTTCCTAAACTCTGAAGAGTGAGACACCCCTTCAAGTATCTTTCACAGAGTCTGCAAAGGTCATTATCTAATGGTATATCATGTGAATGTCCTCTTTCCCACCAGCTGCAGGTTATATTGTGTCCTTTTCTCAATGGTGCTGACCAATGGCAGTATATTAAAGTTCTGGCGGTCAGTACAAATGTTGCTTCATTAAAAACAAGATGTTCCAGGGTGGGTATGATATGGGGAGATGAGGTGATGGGAAACTATTGAACTATTTGCTCTAATGGCGCTTTCACTAATTAATGTCACTATCGAGGTGATGGAGGAGATTACAAACCAATCATATCCCTGGGAAGCACAGAAAACAATAACAAAAACTGCTGTTCATAGTCCATTCATATGTCAGCCTCTCAATCAGAGCTAATCCACTGTTCTGTTTGATTTGTGGTCATTAAGCTGTAATAAACAGTGTTGCTTCAATCCCTGACTATATTTAGGAGTCCCCAATGAGATGTCTCATTCCTCCCCAGACTACTGAGGGCATCCAGGCTGACTTCTCTTGGGGCGCCGGTCTGGTGATCGCACTGTTTGCAGCACATCACTGAGGAGGCCCTGCAGATGCAGAGTTCGCAAAGTTCTGCCAGGTGCCGAGAGCTGTACCATTTTTCAGTGGAAGGGCAAGCCCGTGGTGAAGGCTCAGGGCCGTGAGGACTCATGAGTACCCAGGACGTGAGTATAACTGTACAGGAATAAACTGCGCAATAGGTGTATGCTAGCATAAAGAGGAGGGATACATTGTTTTTATTGTGTTCAGGATGCATCCTCGAGAGAAGGGAGGACGATCGGTCATAGAAGTGTAGATATTAGAGTGTCCCACCCAATAGGAAGTGGGTGCTGGTGTGAGCACATTTGCGGTACAGCAGAAGGGGTGCATGGTGAGCTCCGTTAGACAGGAGTGGCGTGTAGTACAGGCGACTGTATAATTGCATCATTGGGGTACAAATTGTGGTGGTTTTTTTCCCTTGTAGAGAGGGACATGCATGTGGTAGTTAGCGTCATTGAATTATGAGGGTTCATGGTGGAAAGATCAGCACCCAGAGGTATCTTGTGTAAAATAGCAGACCTTTCGTATTATTAACAGCAGGAGTGTGCTGGTGGGGCATGAGAAGATACTGGACTATCTTGCGCTAACATAGGGAACGGTTATCCGTGGAGAGGGCTATCAATTACTAACATCAGGTGAGTGATCGGGCCTGTAGAGTGGACCACTGTGTACGAGTGGAGTGGCTGGTTGAGCCTGTGGAGACAAACATTGAAGGGTGTGCTTTGGAATAAAGGAGGAGGGAACAGTATGGGGAAACAGAAAAAGGGGAACACAGGGTAGTGGAATAAAAAAGAAAAGGAAATAATTACATATGATTTGCTTAGATCATATGAGCCCAAAATTGACCCAGTATTGTGATCAAATATTAAAGTACAACTTCCAGTGGGCAGAGGAGACTGCAGGGCAGTGCTTCCACAAAAGCACAGGAGAAGGGATGTTTGGTAGTACACTAATAGAGAATACATTCTCATACCTGCTAACAATATATAAAGGTTCTAAGCTCAAAAGCAGGCAGAATGTATTGGGTCTCTGGAAACCATACAAGGAGACTAAAGAAAATAAATTGAAGAAAGAAGAAATGACAGTGGGAAGGGAAGGACCAAGCTCACTGCACCCGCCCTACAGGTTATATCACACTTTATGACCAGCCGCAGGGTACACTAACCTGCAGTGAGAAACATCTAAGGGAGATCAGGAGAAAAGCACAGGGGAAAAATAGAAGGAGGAACAGGGAAAGGAGATGCATATGCGTGGCATAAGAAAATATCTTGCAGACATCAAAAAGAACACGCGCCAACAAGTGGATGCGTTGTTCAGTGAAACAGAACGGGTAATCGAAGAAGAGGTGAAGAGGAAGAACAAAGGGGGAATGGGTATCGGGAAGATTACATTTAAATTAGATGAGGAGGATGGAGAAGACGAAACAACAAAAGACAATGAGAGGGACAAGGAAGACATAGCGTCAGACAAAGGGTCAACGGGAGGCGAATAGAATGACGGGGACAGTGACCAATGGACACCCGACAAACTGAGGAGAAGAGGAAGAAAAGAATGGAGACGACGGGGCATAGACAGCTGCGGTAGAGATTAGTCCACCTCCTTATGCAGTAGGACGGGGAAGGTAAAAATGGGGTTAACACAAGTTGCCAAGGGAGTAGGGCTGGACCAAAAACATAGGTAATGCCATTATTATCGAATGGATGACGGGGAGACCATTACCTACCTTGGCAAACAATGGACCAGGATAACCTCATATGTAGATTACCTTCACTCGTGGCAGGGGCTAGTAAGTGGATACAGGCACTAGAGAAAAAGACAGCAGGAATGATGCCAGCCGTAGGGGATATGAAAAGTTTGTTTGCCGCAATTATAGAATAGGCAGACAAAACCTGGAATCAGACAAGCTACACAGGAATGAAATTGAGCAACAATGCTAATGACGGAGCTCCATTTAATAATTGTCGAGCACATGTCTGGGAAGTTCTAAGAAGCATGTATCCAGACAGCTATGACCTGGGGGGTTCTATGTCATTTCATCGACAGGTGCAATTTCAATGTATTTTTATTTTTGGGGCATCCCCCCATGTCCTATTGTTTTTTACCTATTCCTGACCCACACACACCCCTGATATATACTTTTCCAACTCCCCCTATATATTTCAATGAGTTTTTTTGGTAAAATGTACTTGTAAATAAAAAGAAAACATTGAAATTGCACCCGGCGATGAAAGAACATTATACCGACCTGGGGAGAGTGATATAATGAAAGGAGAAGATGACCCAGCAGAAAATATAAAGAGAGTTCAGGATTTATGGACCCAAGAGACACGAAGGCCCTTGGACAAATGTATACCATTCTATTACATTCTAGTGAAAGGATTGCCAACAGACGTACAGGCATCCCTAGACGAGATAGTGGGCATAGAAGCTAAAGACTGGCCCGAAACACAAGTCACAATAATACACTATTGTACAAGGAAGCAGGGAATCGAAAGGCAGGCAGCAGTGAATGCTGCAAGGGCAGACAAAAAAATCAGTACAAAAGAAGCTGGCTAAATACACTATGCAAATAGTTAGTGCCAAACATTTCTGCCATGGCACCAACACCACAGGGGGGTTTCCCGTAGGACAAGCACTGCAACAAGAAGGGTACATGCAGCCACCGCATGGGCCACAATGGGGTATAGTATCACAGGGGAACAAAATGCATGTGGAATACTTCGCTACAGGAAGAGGGTTTTCACAGCGAGAAAGAGGTGGCATCGAGGAACAGGGCGCGGGGTCTTTGTAACATGCTACATATGTCAGAACATGGGACACGTAGCACACATTTATCTGTGTCTGCAACAAGCACAGGCACAGGCAAGCCAAGTAGTGCAATAGCAAGGACTCCAATGGCAGCAGATACAGAGACCTCCAGTGCAGATAAAGGTACAGCAGAGGGGAGTACAGCCCCCAAGGAGGGAGAACCGACAGGGGAGCAATGGTCCCAGCAGTGACCAATCGGCCCACAGTAGCAAGGGGTTCCACATAGGTGTTAGGGCAAAATGTGGTGCCCCAGTACACAGTAGTCAGTGGGGTAGCAGGGAATACCTTGCCCTTCCCACCAAAGAAAACACAGCAACATGGGGGTTCACAGAAATTCTGAGCATGTCAAGTCCTAGCAGTAACTGACAACCCTGAAGAGGAACCCGAAGTGGAAGTGAAAATAGGACCCAGAGAGATCTCATTTCTCATTGATACAGGAGCAACCAAATCCTGCATTAGAGAGGGGAGATTACCATTATCTAACAAGATTATGGATTTTCAGGGGTTATCTCGGGCAGTGGTTGCTGTTCCCTTAACAAAAGATTTACCATTAACTTTAAGCACACAACATCTTGCAGCTCCCTTACTATACTCCAAAAACACATCCATTAAACATACTGGGGAGAGATTTTCTCAGTAAATTGAATGCAACTATATTCACAGACAAAAGGATGGTGTGCTCCACGCCCAGCATTTGCTATGCCCAGGTAGCAACTCTCCTTTTGGCACCACACACGCAAAGCACCTTGTGAGCACAGCCAGTATACCACAGCATGTTCCTGCACGGGGTAGAAGTTCTGCTAGGATGGGCCCTGGGAATACAGGCGAAGGTGTTCCAACTGGCTTCAGAATTCCTATTGAGACCACAGTGCCAGAAGGATGACTTAGAGGGGAACACAATGGTGTTACAGTTGTAAGAAGAAGTGATACGCAAGGACATGGTGATTCTGTGTGGCACAGATGATGACAACATGGAGTGGTGAACAGTGCTGTGCATTGGCCCCACGTTGACACTTACAGCAGTGTCGGATGAACATCTGTTCACCGATGACAAAGAGGAAGGAGAGATGGTGTTCCAGATACAGATACCACGCCCATTTCAGGTAGTGGAAAAACTGGTGCCCATTCGGCCACAGTGAGTGAAGAAGAAAAGCACACAGAGGGAGATCTCAAGGAGGTGGCACATAAGTGGCACATAAGTTATGGACAAAGGAACTTCACCATGTGGGGGTACTGAAAGCTATTGCGGCAGTAAAAAATAAAACTGAAACCAGAGAAGCAGATGAGGGGATATATTCCACTCTGCACGTATTATGGCCATAAGGCATAATTCAGCCATCAACCTCCCCCCGCAACACAGCAATTTACCCAGTAAAGAAATCAAAAGGAGGGTTGTGGTGTTTTATTCAGGATTTGCATCCCATAAATGAAGTGGTAGAACCAGAATTTCCTACGGTCCACACCTTGCCATAGTATTATGTAATATAACGGCAAAGGTAAAATACTTCACATTCATTGACTTGAAAAACACCCTTTTCTCTATACCCTTGGACCGAGATTCAAGATACCTAACCGCCTCCAGGTATTTTGGAATCAGATTTGAACATACATGTTTGCCCCAGTGGTGGTACTGTGAATCACCTACCATTTTCCACAGAATAAACCAAATGGATCTATGCAACGTTCAAACATCAAGCACAGTGATTCAATATGTAGATGATCT
Source organism: Ambystoma mexicanum (assembly GCF_040938575.1). Lineage (NCBI taxonomy): Eukaryota > Metazoa > Chordata > Amphibia > Caudata > Ambystomatidae > Ambystoma > Ambystoma mexicanum. The sequence continues at coordinate 66,538,977 of NC_090937.1, read as the reverse complement.
GCTAATATGCGGTGAGATGGAAGAAGAGTGTGGAACAGACTTAGTGCACATTTTGTCACTACTCACAGAAAAACGGTACAAGGTGTATAAGGAAAACTTACAGTATTATCTCGAAGAGGTAGTGTACTTGGGACAAATAATCTCTATTGAAGGACGAAGAATAGTGCCTGAAAGAACACAGGCCATTCATTCAACTGCTCACCCATGAACAGTGAAAGAAATGCAGATGTTTCGAGGTGTATGTAATTACTGCAGACCGTGGGTATTTGATAATGCCACCTTCACCAAAATTGTGCAGCAGGGCCTCCAGGAAGCCCAGAAAGAGAAGAGGGAAATAAAATGGACACCTGACATGAATGAGAATTTTGCAGAACTAAAAGAGACACTAGCGCATGCACCAGTGTTAGCAACACCAACCTATAGCGAGAAATTATATTTGTTCTTGCATTCAGATGGCTGTGATGATGGCTTTCCTCACAAAAAAGAAACCACAGGGACATAAACCACTAGCTTACTACAGTGGAAGCTTAGACCCAGTAATGAAAGGAACCTTCTCTTGTGAACAATCACTTTTGGCTGCAGCGTTTTCAATTGAGAAGGCATCAATGATTATCATGGGTATCCCGTAGTATTGTGCATGGAGCACTTTATTCGCTATTCTTGATTTATCAAAAAGCACATTGACCACCAGAGCATTGGGATATGAGGTCATACTGACAAACCCTGCCAGAGAGGTGTTAAGGTGTCGAAATGTGAACTCAGCAGTCTACCTAGCAGAACCAATAGAGTAAGGGGATTACATACATGACTGTGAAGCATATATGGACAGGATGAAAGGGAACGAGCAGGTAAAAGAGGAAGAAATAGCAGGAGCAGGCATGGTCCATATTGACGGGTCTTCAAGCATTGACCCAGTGACTCGTGGAGCAGTAGAATGCAGCATAAATGGGGAATATGTAATAGCATCCCAGCAGCAGCTACCATCGCATTATTCAGCACAGGCAGCAGAATTGGTGGCGATGATAAGAGAATTAAAAATGATGGATTGCATGCAGCAAATACCTTTTCAGATTCTGGCTATGTCACATCAACTATCCATTCCCGACTGGCACAGTGGGAAAGGAGGGGTTTAAAAGACGTGATAGTTCTACTGTACAACATGCAGAACTATTAAGGGAATCAATTGAGCCATTAAAAGATCCAGTAGAGGTGGCAATATTAAAATGTGCCGCCCATACAGGAAATCAAGACAGGGTATCAATGGCGATTGAAATAGCCGGCAAAAGCAGCAGTATATTTACCAGAGGAAGAGGGAGTGCTGTGGTACCCAGAGGAAGAGGAAAGGGTGCCACTGATTGCAGCAGAAAGGAATAAGAGTGGGGAGGAAGAAAGTGAGGACAGTTTCAATATGATCCCCATAGTACACATAATAGAATTACAAGAAGTGCCAAAAGAGGAAAAACAACGATGGATTCACTCTCAACAATAGACAATTTTTGGAAAATTGATAAATGTAGCTTTAGAACAACTGAATTTTCCCACTCATACATCCAAAGAGAGCATAGCAGCAGAGCTGAGTGAGGGATGATACATTCCAAACATGCATAAGTGAGTAAATACGTTTGTGGGAAATTCTATGCTTTGCAAATAGTTTCTGCCTGGTCACACATTGAAAACCTTAAGGGGAATGATACCACGGCTGGAAGGGCCTTTCCAGCGCTTGCATATCGACTATGTCGACATGCAAGATAGATGTGACTCCTACAAGTACCTAATAGTAGTAGTCTGTCCATTTTCAAGTTGGCTTGAGGCGGGAACCTGGGCAAAGAATAATGCCAAATCTGCAGTGAAGTTTCTAGTAAGGAAAGTATTCCCAAAATGGGGCATATGTTAAGAAATAAGATCAGATAATTGTCAGCACTTTGCCAATGATCTCAGTTAGGAGATAACATGTCTCCTAGCAATTAAAAATACACTTTGGAAAGTTTACCGGCTGCAGGCGATCTGGATTGTGAAGAGGATCAACAGCTAATTAAAAGAACGCTTGGCTAAACCAGCAAATTCTATGGGCCTCATTACGAGTTAGCTGGAAATTTGGCAGTAAATCTGCCCAAAAATGACCCTAAGGAATTACCATTACTGCCACTTGGTCAGGTGGAATTTCCACCTGATTACAAGTGGTGGTGTAATTTCCCATTTATTTTGGGTCCATTGGACCTAATGGGGCTTTTTTGCTGAGTTACCACAGCAGAATTACCGCTGCAGTAATTCCACCAATCCTGCTGATTTTTCAGCATTGAGTGGGAAGATTTACCTCCAGGGTTTTCCTTGACGTAAATCCTCCACTCAAAACCCAACCTCATAATTTGGCGTAGTGGTAAAATTGGCGGTAACTCATTTACCACCAATTTGACCACTTACTGCCTAACTCGTTATGAGTCTGTATCAAAATTAGCTTTTTTGCCTTTCTGTTGCACTCTTTGCCTTCTGTGACACACCTTTATCTCTTGACTCTGCACAAAATTGTAACAGGAAGGAGAATGCATGCACCTGTTCCTCCTTCACATTCAATTTCAGATACTAAACCTAGATCAGAAACCTTGGAAAGGAAATGAAAAATTATCTGACTGAGATGAAAAGTGTGCTTCGCTACATTTCCTGCCATGGCCAGCAATCTACAAGCGCACCAACCAATATTGAAGAGAGTGCAAAAGCATTTCCACAAACACAGCTACTCTATCTGGGAGATAAGATCCTCATTCGAAACACAGTAAGAAAGTGGAAAGAGCCCCAGGTTTGTGGTCCATTTGAAGTAATATTCACAACACCCATAGCAGTGAAGATAAAAGAATGTCATGCATGGATTTATCACACTGATGTTCAACGAGATATCAGCAGCAGCATTGGAAAGAGGATGATTGATTGACGGGAAGTATAACCCAATTTACTTTAACATTGTGTACTATAATAAGGTATTACAGGAAACACACAGTGAAGATGGACGATGGACAAGGAAAAAGAAAAAAGGGCTGGGATTGATGAGAACAGTGGGGCAATATTAAAAAGTATTATATTGTTTTTCATCTTTGTTTTCTGTCTTCTTCTCTTTTGGTATTTAGCACATAAGGATAAAATTAGCCTATCAGCTGATGGTAAGAGGGATACACACAATAAGAGAAGTGTGGATAGCACACTCGAATTATTAAACACTGTCCGGGAAGGAGTAGATCTGCCCTCAGAAAATAAATGGTATTGGGAAATTAAGAAAGTGCAACGGGGGCACCAATGATACCTGCTACGTGTGCTCACTGATTCCACACCTCACAGGAACACCAAAGCAATTCTTACCACAAGAGGTGACAAAAAAAGCCCACTATTGCACCTCCTTGTCTCACCAGGAACAAACGCAATATCACAGCGGGGACCCTAGTACCCTTGGCAGTCCACATATTCAAAGCCCTTCCGGATACTAATGATCCTAACTTGCTGATCGATATTTATAATGACTCCATGACTAAAGCCATTGACTCAATTGCCCCATTAAAACTTTGCAAAAGCAAACCAAAAGCCCACTTGAACTCTTGTTTTACTTCGGAACTAAAAGCACTACGTACAGAAACAAAATAATTGGAAACACTCTGGAAATCTACCCCCACTCCCGAAAATAAAACCAATCTAACCATCATCTCTGCCACCTACAAAAATGAGATAATCCTCACTAAAAAAGAAACCTTCAATGACAGAATAAGCCAAGCAGGTTCCAGTACCAAAGAATTACTTAACATCCTAAGAAAACTAGAAAACCCCAACCCCCTGGCAGATGCTTGCACTAAGGATAAACCCTGGTGCACCAGCATACAAAATGCCCTATCTAACAAAATTAACGGGATCCAGACCAAAATAGCTGACAATACAATTTACCACTTGCAACCCTACTACTCCGATACCACTACTCCGACACCACCCTCTACCTTATACATGAATTCAGGCTTCAAATTTAATAAGGCCTCATACCTGAAGTTCAAAAAATCATTGCATCTCTTAAACCTTCTAACTGTAAAGGTGACAGTTGCACTGCTCAGATTATAAAAGATGCAGCTAGAAATCTAGCCACATTCATCACAAAACATATAAACTCCTCCTTCGCCAGTAATTCCATCCCAAGTAATTTGAAACAGTCCTGGGTTCTCCCACTACTTAAGAAACAGACACTAGACCCGGCTATACCTACCAATTATAGATCAATTACGACAGTCCCCTTCTTATTGAAAATTTTGGATAGAATTAGTTAACGACAATTTCAAGACTATCTAGAATCTAACCAATTACTTGGAACCCACCAATCTGGCTTCAGACCTCAGCATGGCACGGAAACTGCCCTTGTTGATCTCAAAAGCCAGATCGACGATCTGAAAGACAAAGGCAAAGTGGCCATCTTACTCCTCCTAGACCTATCAGCTGCCTTTGATCTGGTATACCATAAAATATTATATAATCACCTCTCATCAGCAGCTAATTTCTCTAGCTCTGCAGTCACTTGGATCCAATCTTTCCTTGCGAATAGAACAATGTGTGTTTTCTCACCTACGGCTGCGGCTGATCCTATCCCCATCAACTGCGGAGTCCCACAAGGCTCCTGCATTTCACTCACTCCATACAATATTTTACAAAGCCACTATTCGACAAATTGGACCATCTCTGTGTCACCTACGCTAATTATGCAGATGACACCCAGATACTACTACCACTATCAGGAACCTATGATACAGATGTTGCCCAGATTAACAAAGTCTACACCATCATCCAGGCACGGATGGCCACACACGGCCACTGCCTGAATGATCATAAGACTGAGTTACTTCTAGTCGGCTCACCTAACAACCTTTTTAAACTGAGCCCTAACTACACACGTATCCTCATTGATGGGAACAATATACCCATAGCCAAAAATGTAAAAACTTTAGGTTTTTACCTTGATGCCCACTCTAATCTAATCAAACAGGTAAACATGACCTCCTCTGCCACTGCCTACACCGGCAAGCTGATCAGGGCCTGTAGACCCCTATTGTCACCCATCAGTTGCCTCACACCGGCCAGAGCACTCATACAATCCAGACTGGACTATTGCAACAGCCTTTACCTATGCACCAATAAATCCATTGCAAATAAATTGCAGATTCTGCAAAATAATGTGCTTAGAGTGGCATTAAACATGCCCAGATGAGAACACATCTCAGCAACTAGAAAACAACACAAATGGCTCTCCATACACGAAAAAATTGACCTAAAAGAATTTGCCTTACTCATAAGGTGCTCAACCACCAAGCCCCTCCTTATCTCACAGACAAATTCACATGGAATCTGCCCAATAGAATCATTAGATCTTCCAACACACCTTGCCTGGTGCCTAGATACAACCTAAAAAGGGCTGGCGGTGCCAGTTTCCCAGTTCTGGCCACACAGTTATGGAACACTCCCCTGCAAGACATTAAACTATTCAAGCATTTGACAAATTCCGAAGCCACGTTTTCACGTGGATACTCAACAAAACCTAAACATTACATTCCACTGCTCCTACTGTTATGACCCACCTTTTATCCCTGTATATTGACTATTCTAAAAATCTGTGTATGTAATTATATCCTGAATGCATAAATTGCTTTTCTCCTGTATAAATTGTAAATATTGTACCATGTAACCATTACCTTCATACAAGCGCCCAGATACCCTTGGGTCAGGTGCGCTTTATAAATAAAATAAACAAACAAACAGCAGAAGAGGGAAGGTGTCTGGTACATCTTGCCTTGTGCAGAACCAGGGGTATGTTGCAGGAACATACAGTAAAAGTAAAGTGGATTGATGAGGGGGAAGAGATGTACGAGGACAACTTTATGCAACTGGAAAGCATGGCCCAATGAGGAGAAAAATAAGCACATGGTTCTGGAATATGTAACAGAGGGGCCCCAAAAGGAGAAAACAGGTAGCCAGTGTCCATAAAAGAATATATTGTAAAACCTCTACAGGGAATGATGTACCATGGCGCCACACCAGGCCCTTCATGCAAAGTCAGTATTCAGTGTTACACAGTGGGAAATGGGAAAGAGAAATGGCACAGCGCTGTGCAGAAGGGTTGTGGGCTTTGAATAAAGGGTGGTTTGGAAAATAAATTCCAGCTGTAAGAATATTTGGAAGTTATATACATGCTTCAATGTGGATAAATGAAAACACACATCCAAAAAACATACAGCCACTGACACAATATTCTCTATGTTTTAGAGCGAATGGAACAATACTGGGGATGAATAAAGGCAGCAGTAGGATGATGGACATTGCAGCATTGCAGAAGTGGACCGCTGCTGTGATGGACACTTGATGGGCATTGAGAGCAAGAGGATATGCCCAACTACCATCAGATTGGAACAGAATTTGTGCACTGGTGATTCTGCATAACCAAAAATTAATGGTCCCACATGCAGACTTTATACCACTCAATAGGCTGTCCATGGCTAAGGAGAAAACGGCAGCAGAAAAAACAAACAAACCAACATTAGGTAACACAGAGGAAGAGGTCAAGTAGTAATTATATCTCGGCGGAGTCTACCAAGAGCTTGGAGATCATTCCATCTTGTTTGAAACTATTCAAATCAGCATCTGTTTCTTCACTTCTCTTCTGGTACCTGGGGTGCAAGCTGCAGCCAATGCAAAATGGCTGGAGATCACTTGCTATGAACTGCTCCAACTGGCAAATGCAACTGAAAAGGGACTCAGCTTGGTAAGTGAAGAACTCTATGCTCTGTGGTTGATGAACCTGCAAAATCGTTTTGTTTGTGATCTTATGATGGCAATGGAGGGAGGGTTGTGTCATAAGATAGGGAGCTCATGCTGTACGGTAACCAGCCAATGACGCAACAAATGGGACAATCACAAAGGCGGTAGAGGAAATAAGATCAATAGACAAGCGAATGATGAATGAGGAGCAACATATTTCATCAGCATCCTGGTTGGATTAATTGTTTGCCTAGGCATCCAACCGGCTTGTGACTATGTTAAAGATCACTGTCCCTCTGCTTGTCGCGAGCTTTATTGTCACCTGCCTCGGTCGTCTGATCATCCGGTGGTTTAAATGCCACCAGCAAAAGAAAGGGCATGCAATCGCAATGCAAAAAATGCAGGTCAAGGAGGTATTAGGTGGGGAACACCCCACTTTGAAAGAGAGAGAGAGAGAGAGGGGCAAAGAAATAATATTTCCAGCACCACCACCAGAGAATTACCATGCATTAGAAGGGTAGTGTTTGCCTGATGGGACACAAATATATATTTTTGGGGAATACTTGTATGGGTACAAGGGAGAGGGGGACATGACCAGGTTAACAAGGGTGTGGGTGTGTAAAGAAAAGGAAAAGGAGATGAACAGGGCAGAAGTATCGATTGAAATATTGATAGAAGGGGGAATGTGTTAAAGGTGCTAATTCAGTGGCAGATAGGGGACACACCTCCAAACTGAGGCAGTAAAGAAGATGCATGGTGGAGGTGGCTAAATGGGGAATGAAACAGATACTCTAAGCCAGAGACACACAGTATAAAGGATTTCACCGGGAATGGTAGGGGGTAACGATACATTGGATGTAAACTTGGTTCAACACATTGCTCTACGATTAGGTAAGGAAGGGGGGGTGACCAAAATAACACAATCACAAATATGCGTAATGGGAAGTCCCTCGGAGTGGGCTGGATCTGGGAACTTTTCAATTCAGAACACGTGACCACAACAACAGGGATGTGCAAATGGGGGAGGAGGCTCAATTTACTCATCATATGGGAATGAAGACAACTAGAACCGGGCGATGTAACTGCAGGACAGTCAGCCAAACAAGCCACCCTACAAGGTAGCAAGGAGGGTGGCTCTGTATCAGTGTGCCGATCAAATTGGCAGGTGGCAGTGAGAAAAAAACACTGGACGATGTGGCGTTCCTGGGGGGGACCAATACGACGGTAAGTTCCTAAGCTCTGACGAGGGAGCTATCCCTCAAAGTATCTTCCACAGAGCCGCGGAGGACATTATCTAACAGGTATTGTGTGATTGCCCCCTTTCTCACCAGCTTTAGGATGTCTTGTGTCCTTTTCTCAATTGTGCTGACGAATGGCAGTGTATTAGATTTCAGGTAGTCAGTACACATGTTGCTTCATTAATAACAAGATGTTCCAGGGTGGGTTGTGAATAACATGTGGTATGACATGGGGAGGAGAGGGGATGGGAAACTATTGAACTGTTTGCTTTAATAATGCTTTCACTAATTAATGTAACTATTGAGGAGGTGGAGGAGATTACAAACCAATCAAATCTCTGGAAAGCACGGATAAAAAGGAATCCTCCAACTTGCAAGTGTTTCTCCTGACTTCTGACTACTGTATTTCTTATCATAAAACTGCTGTTCATAGTCCAATCAGATGTCAGCCTCCCGATCAGCGCTATTTCACTGTTCAGTTTGATTTGTGCTCACCCAGCTGTAATATTGTCAGTCAAATGTTTATTTTGGATTCAAAATCTATAAAACACATTAAAATATTACACAATGCTAATTACACTTCATTATTAAAATCTGTTCCTGTGAGCTTCCATAAGAGGGCAAAAACCTGCATAATGCATATCAAAAACAATCTGATAAAACAATACACATAAAATCCAATTAAATTGAAACCACAAGGTTAAAAACACAGTCTTCAACATCTACATACTGGTCCCATTCCCATTACAGCGCAAAGGGAGGCTCACTGCGTCATTCACCCTGTAACCTCAGTAGCCCCTTCCTGAAATACACTGCTCTTTTCAGGAAAGAGAGTAAAGCCCAAGCAGCCAAAATAGAGTCAGCACTCAAAAGAAACAAAATTGCAGCTCTATGTTGGCGGATGTTCGCCTCCATCAGTACTGGTAATAACGTTACTCTTTGAATCCCTAAGTACCCCGGGCAAAACAGCAACAATTGGGCAAAGTCTTCCTTAATGTGCTCACACACTGGGCACCCAGCCGAATCCGGATAGCCCTTCCAATTCGCTGTGTTACCCCTCAGGAGAAGACAGTCAAACCTTGCCCTCGTGATTAGCCAGCAGTCTTTTTTGATCGTACCCCAAATTAAGTATGGTTGAATCTCATTGGGCCGGCTAATCACTGTGTGTGCTCTATCAGAGTTTCTGTCATGCTCACAGAATATTCCCTTCATGGCAAACGCTTCACCCAGTATGCGTTTATAGCTTCCCAACTCTGTTTTGGTCAAAAGAGCCACGGAGGGAAAAGTGTTTTTTATGTTTGCCGCTCCTAAGGCTTTATCTATGTAGCTAAGCCACGGAATTCTTCTCCAACCCGCCCTGGTCAATGCTGACCTGATTATAATATGGCAAAGGGAGGCATGTTCGTTCGGCCAACTACGGACCCAAAAGAGTATCGGGCCAGAGCTCACTGGTCTTCCAATAATTCCAAGCCCAATTCCCTATGAATGGATATGCAGGGGGAGCAGCTCCGAAGCCCCAATAATCTCCTAAGAAACTGATTCTCATTTGCTTGTATCTCTATGGCCGGTAATAAAAAGTGTTGCTTCTTGCCCAGTTTGTGCTCCATTTTCTGAGTATGTGGTTTTTATTATGCTCTAACTAGTGGGCCCCTGACTACATTTCCATGCTTTTTTTTACTGCGTTAATTTGTGTTTCAATTTCTAGACCATGCAGAGAGGATTGCTATGGGACTGCCGGAGTGCTGCCATCAATGGTCTCGTAATGCCCATGACATTATTTTCAGCTCTGAGGGCTGAGTTCTATTTCTCCCCATCTTACTGTTTTGGAATCATACTGATACCCAAGCTTAGTGATGTTAGCCACTATATCAACAGACTTGCTGCATTGACATGCGTTCCTGCCCAAGTGTAATCCACTCTGCAGGGCACATCGAGTGATGCCTGGTCTGGTACTACCTCAAATCTGATCAGCCTCTTCCCTTTACATGGAAGTACTGGTTGGCACCAATAGCAGATCCCATGGAAACCCACCTGATAAGAGGATGCAGGTGGCATTGTCTGGAATGGGAAGGACATCACATCAGCAGCTACCGTGCCACTCAAGATGCAGCTATATTGTCCCATTTTGCCACCATTCGTCTAGGTAACCTGTGGACAACACTTCACAGTGACCAGCCATTGAAAAAGCAGATTTATTTCTAACAAGGCCCTCCAAGAATTTACATTAAAATGGTCTCAGATGTAGTGGGCCCTCTTTACTGGGAAGTGCATTAAACAACCCTGTACCGATCATAAATGAATGTCCGAATCTGCAAAAGATGAGCAGTTCAGATGTATAGTCCGTAATTATGCAGGACTTCACTTGCCTTCATCCAGTTCACCCTTCTCCTTAAATGTGCACCCTCCATTTCAGACTCTTCAGCCTCTTGGTGTTGCATGTGACTCCCCAGATCTGCAAGGCTAAACAATCAGGCTGCCTCCCATCTTCCTAGTATTCTAAAAGACGTCGAGACTGTGCATGTGTGAGGTGTGAGTGTTTGTTGTGTCTCTGAGGTACTGAGGTGTCAGTGGTGTGATGACTGGTAAATGAAAGATTAATTAATATAAGAAATAAAAACATAACTGTTAAAACATTCTAAAGGCATGTTTGGCAATGGAAACTATATAGATATTTTGAGAGGCTTTGAACAAATATATATGTGAGCCTTTTGAGTTGCTATCATGATAGACATCACGTGACAGGTCCCAGATTGCATTATTTGTTTGATCTTTACAAATGCTTGTATGCTGAGTTTGTATATTTGTTGATGGATGGATATTTATCCAGTGGCTAGCTTATGTGGGATGTTAGATAGTTTCACTGTAATTTCTTAGAAATCTGTTGGCTTCAACTTGTTTGTGGGAGGCGGGATTTTCCTGAGGTTCGAACAAGGGGCTCAACTGGTTTCAACCGCTGCACTTGAAAATGCTGATGGAGGAAGAAATGTAGGTGTAGAGAGAACATCAAAGCATTCTTAGTCATATGTCTATTTTATAGGCAGAGGAGATAGCACATCAGAGCATTCCTGGTCACATGCCATTCTATAGGCAAAGGAAAGCACGGCAAAACATTCTGTGCTGTGGGGCATATTTGTAGTTGGGAAGAGAGAATACGAGAGCATTCTTAGTCATACATTATTTTTTTTAAGTCAGAGGAGAAAGCACGCCTAATCATTCTTAGGTTAATGTCATTTTTGTAAGTGGGAAGAGAGCACGCCAAGGCATTCTTAGTCACACGGTCATTGTATATGCTGAGGCGAGAGCACAACAAAGAGCTCTGATGCACATGTCATTTTGGTAGGTGGGCAGACAGCATGCCAGAACATTCCTAGTCACATTCATTTTATAGTCAGAGGAGGAGAACAGACCAAAACTGTTGTGTAGTCTACTTACACGACAGTCGTTGATAAAATTATATCATATCTGATTCTGCGGCAATGCCAAAAACTTGGTGGGGGCAGCATAGAGGTAGCAGAGGAATGATGTGTTCAAGAATTACAGATAATCTATGTCTCTATACACCGGCCACGCTGATCAGTCTGTGGTTGCACATCTCTTTCTCTGCATAGAACTGTGATATCCGGTTCAAGTAAATCAGGAGCATTTGCAAGAAATGTAGTTGTGCATGCACCATTACCACACTTAAGTGCATGATGAGGAAGTTGAGATGCCACCATCTAAGGCACAGGAGAGAGAAGAAACTACATTTTCTAAATAAGAAAGAGGCAAATGCACAGATGATAAAGAAAAGGGGACCTTTTTAGTTTTCCATCTGCAGTAAGCCTTGGCAAACTTTCTCCTCAAAAGTGACCCAAGGGATCCCACAAATCTCTTAGTAGGTTTGCAGGGTTTCCACCGAATTTTCTTCCAGCCCAAAACTGCCCAAATCTCCCTTAAGAGCCTTAAATCTGCAAGCAACCTCAGGCTGGCTGATCACTGGTAAAATACACAAACAAAATAACTTGAAAGGATTCAGGAAGAGAGAGAAAGTTTAGAGCAAAGGGAAGGGCCAGGTGAGGTTGGTTGGGGGTAGCAAGCGGAAATAATCCTGTGCATCTGTTTGTTTGTTTGTTTGTTTGTTTTATTCACTTATAATGCGCACCAGACCCGCAGGTAGCCGGGCGCAGCAGTACAGAAAATGCGAAGCTTAAGTTGCAGGGTGGGGTCATGGGATATATACACTGTACAAATACAAAATACAAAATATAGACTGCAAAATATCACAGGAAGGCAGCAGTTGCGATTTACATGCAGAATAAATACAAAATATGATCAAGACAGTCTATGTACAGGTACTGTATGGGCGAAAGCTCATTGGTCAGGTGGGCAAAGTGAGTGGGACCATAGGATCATAATGAAGTGTATATTCTAGGGTGGGGTGGGGGATAAGTGGGCGCCGATAGGCTATTCATTGGTAGTCCTTAGCAGATTGATGTAGTTAATTCTGAATTTAGGGAAGGGCTGTGCCTCGCGTAGAGGATTAGGCAATGAGTTCCATAATTGAGCTGCTTGCACCGAGAAGCTACTGCCCCCCGCCTTAGATAACCTGAATCTGGGAATGTTGAGGCTGTTGGCATTAGCAGTTCTGGCAGGGCGTAAATGATTTCTTTTAGTGAGTTTATTGCAGAGATAGCTTGGTGCTGCATTGTTCAGGGCTTTATGAACCAGGGATGCTACTTTAAGGTGGATTTTGTTTTGGGAGGACAACCAATTGTTTTGGCGCCTGATGTTTGAGATATGTGATCTTTTGGGTACACCAAGGGCGGCTCGTAAGGCATTGTTTTGAAGAATTTGGAGTCGGTGGGTGATGGATTTTTTTGCTCCGATGTAGAGGGCATTACAATAATCAAGCCTCGAAAGGATTAATGCTCTCGCTAAGATAAGGCAGTTGTTATCGGAGAGAAAATGCTTGCCTGCTCTAATGAGCTTGCATGTGTAGGCGGTGGCGGATGCCAATGACTTCACCTGCTTGTCAAAAGAGAGGGTGGCATCCAGATAGAAGCCAAGTGTCTTCACATCTTTGGAAACCTTGATAATGTTCCCGTCAATTTCAAATGAAGTATAGTCCTGACTGAGTTTCTTCATATTAGAATGTGTCCCTAGGATGAGCAACTCTGTTTTGTCATCGTTCAGGCATAGTCCGTGGGTTGCCATCCATGCCTGGACGATGATGTACACCCTATTCACCAAGGCCAAATCCTTGTTGTAGTCCCCGGAAAGTGGGAGGAGAATCTGGGTATCATCTGCATAGTTGGTGTAGGTGATACCAAGATGGTCCAGATCATCAAAAAGGGGCTTAGTGAATATGTTGTAGAGAGTCGGGGAGACGCATGAGCCCTGAGGGACTCCACATCGGATGGGGATTGGGTCCGCCGCTGCTGAAGGGGAGAACACCCTCATGGTCCTGTCACTAAGGAAGGATTCAATCCAAGATATGGCCTCCTTGGAGAAATGTGCAGCTGAGTCTAAATGGCTGCAAAGTACCCCATGGTCTACAAGGTCGAATGCCGCCGAGAGGTCCAGCAGCAAGAGGAGAGCCATTTTGCCTTTGTCTCTTATTTCATCTATTTGTGCCTTTAGGTCGATAAGGGCAGTCTCAGTACCATGTTGTGGGCGGAATCCTGATTGGCGCTCTCCTAAGAGTTTGTGTTGTTCCAGGAAACTTTGGATTTGATTGTAGGCGATCTTATCCAGAATTTTGAGCAGGAAGGGGACTGTTGTAATGGGGCGGTAGTTAGTGGGTATAAGGGGGTCTAATGTTTGCTTTTTGAGCAATGGTAGTACCCAGGATTGTTTTAGATTGGTGGGTACTGTGCCGGACGAGAATGAGGAGTTGACGAGTTTGGCAATAAACGGGGAGAGATCTCTAGCTGCGTCTTTTATAAGCTGGGCAGGGCAAGAATCGCCCTGGCAGTTAGACGGCTTAAGGGAGAGGATGACTTTCTCCACCTCAAGAATCGATGTTTTGGAAAACATGAACCGTGTGGCTGTGTCCTGGGTCTTTGGGGTAGTGACTGTGATGAGGTTGTGAGTCTTGGAGTGATGAGTAAGGGAAGCTTTCTTTTTGGTTATTTTCGTTTGGAGTAGGGAGATTTTATTGGATAGGGCTAGCTGAATGTTGGAGCACCAAGTTTTATCTTTGGTGCATGTATCCGGAATGGGGATGGGTGACTCTAGTTCTTTGAGGATGGTGAATAGTTCCCTCATGCTTGAATTGGCGCTGGAGATCCGTTTATTGAAGGAGTTCTGTTTGGCCAGATGGATTTCTTTTTTATATTGGGAGGAGATTTCTGTTAGTTTCATTTTGTGGTCTACTGAAGGGGTGAGTCTCCATGCTGTTTCGCAGCTCCTCTTAAGTAGTCGCAAATCCTTTAGTTCGGGGGTAAACCATTTATTTAGGTGAGATTTGGGTTTACTTTTTCTGAGTTTCAAGGGTGCGATGTTGTCAAGGGTGGTTAGCATAATTTTGTTGTACTCGTTGACAAGTGTTTCTGGGTCTAGATGATCTGCTAATCCGTTGAGTGTAGGTAGAATGGCTGGGATCACTTTGTCTCTGGTGATGCTCTTTTTGCTTCTTGTTGGGCAAGGCGGGGCCGTAATGGAGGCTGGTGGAGGTGGTCTGGAGGTAGATAGTTCAAATGACAGGAAGAAGTGGTCTGTCCAAGGTTGAGGGATAATAGCTTTGATATTGGCAGTGCAATTGTAATCTACTAGCCAATCAAGGATTCTTCCCTTGTTATGTGTGGGTTCAAGAGTTTTTTGCGTCATGCCTAGATTAGAGAGGGAGTTGGCAATGATGGTGGCATTTCTATCTGAAGGGTCATTGAAGCCCAGATTGAAGTCTCCTAGGACAAGTAGTTGTGAAGAAGTTTTAAGGTTGTTGGAAAGTAGATTATGGAGATCCTCCTCGAAGGTCCCTAAGGGACCAGGTGGTCTGTAGATAAGGTGGATCGTCATGGTTTGGGAGCTAGCTAGTGGAAGTTTGATGGAAAGTGATTCACATGAATCAGCTGCTGTTGTGGGTGAGATTCTCATATTTAAGCTGGTCTTTGCGATGAAGGCAATACCACCGCCGCGCGTATTGTTTCTATCTTGCCTAAATATGGTAAAGTCTTCTGGGATGGCTAAGGAGAGTAGGGGTCCTGCTGCGTTGTGCAGCCAGGACTCAGTGATGGCGATGAAGTCCAGATTGTCGAGCACTATCAGATCACAGATGTCTGTGGCATGTGCTATCAGGGATCTTGCATTTATTAGTCCACCTTTGAGTAGGTAGTTTGACGGGTGAGGTGGTACAGTTTTGGTCTGGGTAGTGGGAAGAAGTCTCCTATTTTTTGGGGGGGCGTTGGTGTTGGGCTTCTGGGTGTAAGATCTTTTGTTGTTAGGTGGTAGGGTTCTAGTCAGAGGTTCATATAGTTTCGAGAGTCTAGCTCTAAGCCTAGAGTTTCGACAGAGTAGACTACATGGGTTGCTGAGAAACTCGGATAGGGGATTCAGATCTGGGTGTTCCATACTGATGTCAGTAGTCATGGTGGAATTTAGGGGCCTTGTGGGCATAGTAGGGAGGCTACTGTCCTCTCTATAGTAGAGAATAATTGTAGATAGGTACAGTAGCAGGCTGCAAGGTATGATACTCATGATGTGGAGCTGGATACGCCGGGCACGGTGGGCATAGATCAGTATAGGTAATGACTAGGTTGCATAGTGCACAGTGGGCATAGATTAGCATAGGCAATGACTAGGTTGCATAGTGCACAGTGGGCATAGATTAGCATAGGCAATGACTAGGTTGCATAGTGCACAGTGGGCATAGATTAGCATAGGCAATGACTAGGTTGCATAGTGCACAGTGGGCATAGATTAGCATAGGCAATGACTAGGTTGCATAGTGCACAGTGGGCATAGATTAGCATAGGCAATGACTAGGTTGCATAGTGCACAGTGGGCATAGATTAGCATAGGCAATGACTAGGTTGCATAGTGCACAGTGGGCATAAATTAGCGTAAGCTTGCAAGTTACCAGTGTCAAAATGTCAAAATGATGGTTCCCCTTTTAAGAGATGTAATGAGGAAAAGCTCCTGGGCTTACCATGGTAGTGTGGGACAGTCAGGCGGTGGGCAAAGGTCCTTGCAGCATTTAGGGAGCAGGCGTAATCAGAGTAGGCCACGCCCCCATGCGCCGAACAGGGCGCAAAACAGGGCCTTTGTATGGCCTTCGTGTGGGCCGGCGTATCCGCCTGCCGGCGGAAGCAAAGGGCTTAGTAATGCCCAGATCGAGGCTCAGCCTCGCTTTCAGGCCGCGTCGCGCCCGGCATGGGGAAGTCAGGCGAGCGGGAAAGACAAGGTCAGGCAGGCCGCCGTGTGCAGTGTAGCGGATCTACACTTGCTGTTGCCTGGTGGACTGCTGGATGAGAGGGGGGGCTCCTGCCCTCCACCCTCGTCGAAGGTCGTCAGGAAGGGGGGTCCTGGGGGCAAGATAGCGCCTTTATAAGGCCTCTGTGAATGTTACACAAGTAGGACAGCACATTGAGCTCTGCATAAAGTTATCTCAAGAGATTCAAGCACCTACTGTAGAGATCTATATGTTACCCTGTAGGACTCAGGTTTGAATCTGGATAAGACAAATTCTGTTTTTCATCCTTTTGAAATTGATCAAATGACTAATGTTGAAGTGGACTGTATAAGCAGAGTCAGTCACATGTCAGGCATTCTTGGGTCTGGTTTTTCATCATTCAGAGGTCGACACATTGTGTATTATTGAGGTTTATAATATTATAATGCAGTCTATTAACAACTTTGTCTCGAGTCATGCAGGTTATTCCCTTAGTGGTGTAATTTCCTTATATCGACAAAAACTAACAGCAATTATCGCTTATGCCCTAGAATGTTCCTTTGCCAATTGTGGCAAGTGGGCTAACGGTTTGGAGGGTACCATTTGGTAGCGTATTCTAGGTCTTTGCAGGGTGACCCCTATAGAAGCAGTCTGAGTGGAGTTAGGTTTGACATCTTTAGAATCCACCATAAAAATGAACAGAGGGAAGCTATATATTAAAATCATGTGTGTGGAACCTGACTCTCTTTTGGGAATCCTACTGGATGGAATGTTGAAGAGGTACTTTGCAATTTTGGTGGAATTTAAACTACTGATTGATGATGACATTTTTGACATGATTGCCTGGTCTCCCACGTGGAATGAAGGCGAAGGTATACTCCGGGAAGACTCTTAAGAAAAAATGTATTGGTTTGGGACTGGTCAATAAACTATGAACATATTTCTAAGCTTTCTTCATTGTGCACTTTATCTAGAATGCACTATGCAGTGGGGGGAAACCTCAAAGATATATAATACAGTTCCATTGTCCAATATTGCAAATAATTTGTATGTCAATGAGGCTAAATAAATGAACTGTCTTGGATGCTAAGGGTGTCTGGTTAGGTATATCTAAGGATACACATGCCTGTAGGTTATTTGGGGACTAAGGGGTGCCGGAAACAGTTCACCATGTGGTTACCTCCTGTAAAAGTATGTGCAAATATTATGCAAGACATTATATGAAGGTTGCTGGTGGTTTGCAAGAAATTCGAAAATGAATTATTCTGGATGAACTGTATCTCGGGATGGAGCACACCTTTTTCAACTGCAGTAACAAAAAGTGTGTCATGCTTTGGAAAGGGAAGTTGGCTGTAGTCGCGAGTAATGTTTCTAATAGTCTGGAATAGTTACAGGATTATTTAGGTAGGATGACAAGTTTTCAGTTATGTGAAGAACTTAAGGTAGACAGATTTTATTATTGTTATTGTTGGGTATTTACATTTTATTGTGTTTTATTTTAGTATTTGTAATGTTATATACATGTATGTGAAAAGTTCTAAATTGAACTAAATTGCATTAATAATTAAAACAATATTATAATACAGTAAATTCATAACAACATCGACCTCTGAAAAGAGCAGGACGTTTCATCCTGCTGAGCGTGCTTCTATGAGGTATGCTGAGCCTACATATTTATTGATAGTGGGAGTCCATGGCTCAAGGTCAATGACCTCAGAAAGGCCAGTAGGGCAGAGTCAGACACCTGTCATCCATTCATGATGTAGACTCTGACACAACGGAATACCATTTAGTCAGGTGGGACTTCAATATTATGAGGTATGTACCATTGACAAAACACAAAACATATATACCCGTGTGTATTTTTGCAAGCATCACAATGCACACTCTCAAAATGAATGTATGTTTGAAGTTTAAGTTTGAAGTTTAATTTATTTGTAAAGTGCAAACCAGGCCCAGGGGCAACCGGGCGCGTACTCTTGAGGACAGGTTACATAAACAATTGGTACATGATAAATTACAAAAATATACACAGTATACAGGGCAAATATATATATGTATGTGAATCTGGAAGCCAGGGCATAATTTAGGATGCAGAATGGCCACATGAAAATATACAGACCACTGTTGTTAATAAGGTGACCTGCTCATTCCTCAAAGTAATACAAATTCAAACAAATGCAATCTTCGATCATTTTTTTATTGTGATAACGTTTTGTGAATTTGACACTAGAGTTTTTATTTTTATTTGAATATTAGATTTTTTCTATCAGCTCCAAGCAGAACGTTACTTTTGGTTTGTATATTAAAGAACCAACAGGTGCAAACCATTAGACACTTTGCTTTCTTTGAGCATCCCTGGCAGGAAAGGTTCTGAACGTCTGGCCTAATTCAGTTAACTTTATACTTAGTTTGCATTAAACGTGTTCTGGCTGGAGGAGGTCTGACCTCTTCAACCCAATGTTTAAAGCAACATTTCATCAGAATTAATTGCCATAAGCTTAACCCAAATCTATTTTCAGAATCTCTTAAAGGTTCAGCCAAACCCTGAGAACTTTTGGGCGATTTTGGATTCAGACACATTTATTAACCCGGCCTTACTCCCCAGTTCTGATTTCCTTGAGGTCAATCGAGGATGTGGAATATGAATGTGGAGGTTGTTGCACCGTCCACTGATTCTAGATTAAGACATTTCTTCCTTGATGATACCACAGATATCGAGAGATAGAGACAATTTGACTGAGCAAGAGGGTGCAGGCATTGTTGTTGCCATGGAGTTTATAAGTTCAAGCACTGAGCCCGAAAAGCAAGCTTTAGATCCTCCCCTTCCTTAAGTGTACAATACTTTCCAAATCTCACATAATAGTGGTCGTCCATCTTTGTAGACAGTCCCATGCACACCACTGCAATCAATAAAAACCCATACAAAATGCATAGCAGAGTTGACTAAGCAGACCACAAGTACCTGTGATATATGCAAAAAAAGTGCTGTGTGAGGGAAGCAGACAGGAAATGTGAGCATCTTTTCCCTGTGGAAAACATGAGACTGCATAATCCACGTGTTTGGCAAAAGAGAAAGGAGACAGGGCAGTCTCCTACCCTTCTACTACAGGCAATGGAAACTTTTGCACCACCATCCAGTGCCCTTACAACAGATAATCCTGCAAATATAGAGCTTTACAGAAGACCTTTGGGAACAAGATCGTTGCCAACTTATCCTTCAGAACACAGACAACTTATTTACCCTTAATGCGCAGGCCCACGGTTCCTGAGGTTTTTAGCATGTTACAAAATACTACACAGAACATGAAACTCTTTATCTCTTCAGTAACAGCCTTGCTGAAATGCTGGAAAAAGATTTGCTGTCCAAAACCTTTGTTGAACATGAAAGCTTTACATGGCTCCTTGGCCTCATAGTCCACTGCTGGAAAATTCCAAATTGCCACTACTTCATGCACAGCGCAGCCTCACACCCCTACATGCATGTTCTAGAAGCAGTGGGATTAAGACTGTACTACTTTGAGAGTAGGAAAGCCCACATGCCAGTGGACATGTGAACTGGTGCATAGGGCATACATTTTATGGCTGGCACTGGATACTTGGTCACCTTCCCCCATAACTCTCAATAGTAAATTCCAGTAGAGCAGCCACTGAAAGCCATTTGCCAGCAGGCCATGCGGTGTGTGGAAATGATTGACAGAAAGTCCCACAGGAAGTTTATCTCTGGGAGAATATAAAGGAGACTGCAGGACATTGTTTCACTCCCCATTGTTTAAAAGCAGGCTTTGTGGCAGCAGCCAAGGGCTCTAATGTTTTAGCTGCACTGAGGAAAAGGAAAACCATGAATATGCCTTGTTTTTCCCATTTCCTACATCTTGAAGAGACCCACTTCATAAGCCATTACGCAACACTATATGAGATGGTTAGTGGCACAGACAAACTGTGCACACCACGTTTACCAATCTTGTAGCATGTTTACCACTGCTACATTCTTGAAATATAACAGGACAATTGTATTCATGCCGCCAGTTGAAATCTGCAATGCCCATATCTTGAAATTCAACCCTCGATATGCTGGAGCATCTGCGAGAACAGCGTGATGCAGTAGTGACCAACGACTGAAATAGCTGTAGCCAGTAACTGGAGGGTGCAAACCTACACATTGGCACATATTGGACAATGTTTGTTCTTTACTGCAACCTTTTGAGGAGGCCACCCAGGAGGTCTGTCTGCATGCATGTCACTCATCGAAGTGCTGCCACTGCTATATCTGTTGGAACGGGACCTATACAACTCAATAAATGAATATGCAATGTCTGATCATTCAGAAAAAATTGCAATGGACATGAAACTGCTTTCAACCTTCCCAGTGTCTGCACATTGTTGTCATGAGGGAGACTATCTCCTGATATCTTTCCTGGCCATATGGTTTACAGCCAAGGTGGCAATGTATATCCAAAATGTGCATGTGATCGAGATGGAGGAAAGCCTATTGTTCTGCTAAGATTACTTTGCACATTTATCGAATAATTATGAGCAATGCTATGATTATTGAATTTGTCTATGTTAATGACTTTACACTTTTGTCTTTTCTACTGTACCACAGACCTACGAATGTTGGCAAGGCAGTGATTTATTTCCTTTCTAAACCCCTTCCATTCCGCTTCCTCTCACAATTTGGCTAGGGGTGTTGGATGGATTGTCTCCCAAGAGGGGACTGATGTCTCAATATTTGTGCTCACACCACCATTGCAACCACAGCCTCCAGTGTGTTCTGGTTGGGCACCAGGTTAGAAGGCATTCTAAGCACCATGACTTGTCCAAAGAACATGCTCTTGTCAAAAATTATTGCAAGCCATTATTGCAAGTGGTTGGTTATTTAAGAGCTAACGAAATAGCATAATGGGAAACATCCATGCCATGACATAGAATGACAATTATTCCTAGTAAAATATGTCAGAGAGTCAGTGTTTTAATAATGGCACAGAGGCAAGTATTATCCATGTGTTCATTCCAATCCTCACACTTAGAAGTTCCGTTCCTTCAGCCATGGTCAGCATCAAAACAAAGGATGGTTTTGGTTATAGCCTTGCTCGGGTTTTTCTGACGGTGTCTTTGAGTGCTCTCTAGAATTTATCACAGAAAAAGGAATGAGAAAAGGAGTCAAGTGAGCATCATGGGACTTCAAGGAATATGAATAGACCCTGGGACTGGGCAAAGAAAGAATCAGGAGTCACAGAAACCATGTTTCTATTTTTTCTTACTGCTGAAAGCACGCCCCTGCACACTCACACCAGAAAAAATACAATCCACTAGGGAAAAAGGTTCAAGACACCCCTTGCAAGGATAACAAGTATTTATTTCTAGAAATAGAAGTGCATCAGCAAAGAACTATGCTGCAGCCAAACATTCTGTCTCCGTAGACATGTGCAGCACATTATAAGCACATACAACATATAGTACAATTCTACAATACTGATTGGAGGATCCCTATACATACAGGGCCTGCTGCATATGGGTGCCAGGCCATTGGTCCACCTTCATCTGCCCATTCGTCATCCGCAGTGAAGCTGACCTAACAATGAATTAGCAACTTGCAAAAACAATGTTGTAAAAATGCACCTGGCAGATACAGGGATGAGCCCTGGGGCAGAGCCAAGCTCACACTAACTCACATGCTTCATTCGCTCCCAGACAGATCAGCAACTCCCAAGGTCCCCCACCTTAGTATTAGGCTACGATTTGATGCCACCCGGCACCTTACTGCACAAATCACATGACCTTATTTCTGAAGGCACGATAACCTTGCCTTCTGATCTTAGTGATTGATCGTAGGGTGTAAACGTTTTATGGTCAGTGGACTGGGTTTGAATGGATCTGTGACATGCAGGGGTCTCAGGATGAAAGCCTTGAAAAGCTGTATCTCTCATTTTGGGATTGTTGGGGACAGGAGGGCCTTGCTATCTATTCCGTGTGATGTGACTGCCAAGAGCCGCTCTGCTCCTTTCCCATCACATGGCAAGGTTCATTCTTCCAAGGGCACGAGGGCCTGTAACTTCTTGGACAATGGAAGATTTTATGGATCTCTGAAACGTGGCCAGTGTGGGGGTGATGTCTACGCTCATGCACAGGATCTAATACAAAGACACGTAACAATGTTCACCGCACCTGGGCCTAAATTCTAAGATGTCTGCCATTCACCAAGATGGTGTTCGCTACCGCCTCCACCATATAGCTTGTGATGAATGCACTAAGGTGATTGTGCACCCTCCTCTATGTGCACCCCCCTGCTAGCTGCTTCCTGGATGTGCACTCTTAGCATTTATTTCTTATTTGGTATCACATACGGGTGTGTGAAGACCCTCTCTCCTTCCAAACACTGCTACTAAATAAATAAAAAGACATGCGTATCCCATTATAACAACTTATTTTTCTTCTCTGAGGAATGAGAGACTAGTGATTGTCGTGATTTGCATTTGCTTGATACTACCTGGAAGCTATCAACCTTCCCTACCTTGATCGAGGAGATTATACAAATACTTAGTGTTTCCCAGGCCTCTGGGCCAAATAAATTGTCCAATTTGCTATTTAAGGGGGACCCACATTTGTGGGCAGTGATTTTGACTATCCTCTTTGAACATATCTCATTGACTCAACGCTTTCCAACTCCCTGGTCCACTGCCTATGTCCTGCCTGTATTTAATAAAGGGTGCAGATCTGACCCATTGAACTATCGACCAATTGCCTTCCTGGATGCCAACAGCAAGGTCTCTGTGGGCTTGCTGTTGGAGCATCTAGAGGATTGGCAATCAAGGGCGGCCAGGAACTCCAAATGGCAGATGGGATTTTGCAAATTCATGGGTACCTCATTAAATGGTTTCACACTGAAGTGCATTATGAGCCAAATTTGGATGACCAAATAAGATTTGGTTTTCCTGGCAAGATTGGAAAAATGGAGGATCCCTGGAGGGCTATTAGGCCTTATTATTGGACTTTATGAAGGTTTGAATGTTCAAATATGTCTGGACCATCAAGGCTCTCTGTCTCGGAAGATCGAAACCTTCAGAGGTGTTAGGCAGGGTTGTGTATTAGCACCCTGCCTATTTAACCGATATATGTCTGATATTGGTGACTTTCTATCGCCAATAGCATTCACCAGCCCAAAAATAATTGGAAATCTAAAAGTAATGTGGCTGCCATATGCAGATGATTTTCACATATATGATTGTACCCAAATAGGCCTCCTGTGCTTGATTAATGCCTTCTCTGACTTTGCAAAGGTCCATAGCCTCAAAGATAATCCTTCCCAAACTAAAGTTATACATTGTACATTATGGAAATGTGGCACTAAGTTATTAAAGCTTATTAAAGAATAGTTGAAGATATGTATGAGCACGTTGTTGGGTCAGCTATGCAGAATTGATACTAAATATGGCATATTTAGATTGCTTTACGCATTAAGAAGTTTAAAGGAAAGATCGTTCCAAAACGTTTATATGTGATTGAATTTATGGAAATCTGGAGTCCATATTTTGTATCTCCTATAGAGGGTATAATATGGAGGAACATCCTCCAGGTTCCAAATTGTGTGCCAATCGCTGCCGTCAGATATGTGCTTGGACCTTACTCTCTAAAAGCTAGGGCTTGTTGGAAATCCTTTAGTCTATAGAGTAAAATTCTCATTCCAAGGAATGATTCTTTATTTTCTGACCTGAAAACAATCCTGGAAATGAAGGGGCGCAGATTTGTCAATACATTTTCATCATACTGCTTGTTGTTGCTTAATACAATAAGGTCATCCACTTCTGATTTGGTTTCCAACCCATGTAAAGTTAAACAGCTACATTTACAGTGTGATTGGACTAATAACATGGTCTCCATGCATGCATACAGATCCTTGGGTCAGTTGAATGGGGACCATAAGAAAGGCCAAACTCCATATCTTGCAATATACCCAGATGGGAAAGTAAGAAGGGATTTTCTATACTTCTGTTGGAACGTTACATCAACCAAGGACATTTTAATACGATATGGGTTACTGGTGACAGACCAAAGATGGTGTTGATTTTGTAATATGCAGAACAAGGAAACATTGAAACATCATGTTCTCCTGTGCTGCAGTGCAAGGGAAAAGGTTCAATCATTTTTAAAAAATCATTTAAAACTGTTTGCTACAAGTCAGACTTTTTGGAAATGTTGTTTGTCAGGTAGAACCAACTCAATAGTATTAGCTGTGGCTATTTTTCTGGATTTTCTCCAACTGGATGCACTGGTAAATGCATAATGCACTTTAACCCTTTCGTTTTATTGAGTTACTAGTTAAAATCGATTGTGTTTTTGTACATTTTTAGGTACTGATGATTTTTTTACGTAATACTTTTCATCATGGCAGTTAAGGTTGATTAGTGTTATGTGTGGATAGATTTTATATGGTATCCTTTGACATCAATTGTGATTTGGTATATGTATTGGTATTGATTAATTTTGAAGCTTGCCAGATTAAGTGTTGTCTTTTTAATATGTTTAATCATGATGGCTAAGGCTGATTGGTTTTATGTGTGGATGCAATCTATATGTGTTTTTCATGTTTTGATTCTAATGTTAGAAATGAATTTTAATGCAATCTAATAATTGTGAAAATTGTTAAAGGCTATTGTTTTAACCAAATAACAACAAAAAAAGAAAAGAATATAAAACAAACTACTTGCCTCTGTGCCAATAATAGAATCCCAACTCCTCATTGTACTTTCCTAGGAAAAATCAACATTGTAGTAAATGCATTTGTGTGTGCCTACACGATGCCTGGCAGCCTCATAACAAAGCATGTGTTACTCTGCATATAACACCCCACCTTTAGTCATCAAATCTCAGCGCATGGATACATCTCAAGGTGTCCCTGTAACCTTGTGCCAAAGGCCCCTGTGAGGAGTCCAGAATGAGATGCGGACATAGAGACTTCATAGTTTTGGCTATAGATTTATTTTTATTTTAAATTAAAAGGGGGTTTGTCAATGTCGCACTGTTCCTTCTCCAAGAGGTATTTCCCTGCCTAAAGCAAACGCTAATGGTCTGCCCAGTGTCAAGAGGTCCAAAACAAAATGTGCTTTGTGCAAACTACTATTCTGGCCCTCAAATTCTAAAATAATAATGTCTAAGGTGAAAAGGGAAATGTCTTTAGCCTCGAAAGTGTGCAATTGTTCAAAAAGGTAAGGCATAACTCCACCACGAAAGTGCCCAATTGAGTTCACAGTTCCATAGGATGACTCCCTTCGCCTGGGTTTCTATTCCATGCACTTTAAACTATTAAGGATATGTGTTTTCCATGGACTTCTCTGGTCAGAACAACAACTGGTACGAAAAACTACTTGGCTGTTAGTCTTAGTTTGGTAGGATACCTGGTGTACTCACCTGCCAGGTTTATTCTCTTCTTTAATGTAAATTGAACACAGTATTTGGCTATACCTGATGCATCCTCATATCAGGACTTCCTCATGTGATTTACTTTATACATTGTTCAACTTGACTCTGCCTGGTATACTGAGTCTCACACTCACTTTTATATGCTTAATTTATTCTTATTTGCCTTCAGGGGGGTTGCCAAAGTGCCCTGTTGTTCCAGCCTCCCTTTGATGGACTCACCTGCTCTCTGTGACATGCTTCGGTTCTCTCCGGGTGAGCTTAAAGCAACTTTCGGCATCCCATTCCTTCTCCCAGGGTTCACTGACCTTGCTTTGTAACTTTTGTGTCTCTTGCTGATGCTGCTTGCCTGCACGGTGTCCCTCTGTACTAGAGCAGTTTGTTGACTGCTCCATGGCATCCACATACACCCGGAAGTCTTCCCTTCTCTTCCTCTTATGGCATCTTCGCAGCAGACCGTCTCATGCAGTCTTCTCCACTTGGCCTTCTCCATAAACTGGTTGGCTCCACAGTCTTCTCAGCAATGCAGAGGTCTCTCTGTCAGCACCAAGAGGACTAGTTTCTCCCAGCCAGAGTCTGCCACCTGTCAACTGGTTCTGTGTTTTAAACTTCCTGGCACCAATTAGATGCTCGCAACCACTAGAGTGCATCTTGTGCTTTTTGTCTTCATGGATCTTCATTACTCCCATGAGTTTTCTCGTCAGAGTACTTTCTATTCATGGGAAGGGAAGTCAGTTCTTGGTGACTTATGTACAGAGCATGGGAAGGTATTCTCAGCAGTTTCATTGGGTGGGTGAAGGGAGTTATGACAATTCCCATTAAGGCATGGGGAATGGAAGGGGTATTCCTAAAAAAAAAAGGGGATACCAAGTCTCATCCGATGATGTGTCACTCTGTCAGGGTTGCCTTGTAACTTGCCCACGTCATGTAGATGAAGAATTCTACCCAACAATATAACTCTGTATGTGGATAGAAAAAAACAATATCAAGGGATCTATTATTTGGAAGAATGGACCCAAACGCGTGCAGCAGACCTCCTAGAGCCAGAAAGGAAAAAGGCACATTAACAACAGCCTTTTTCTTTATCAAAAACAAGAGTACGTCTAAATTGGAACCAACCTCAACTGTGCTATTACTAGCAATGGATAACACCGCACAGGCTGGCAATACCGGATAGAATCAACAGGAGTACAAGGATATCTGAAGCATCTGCAGAGTGACAAGAAAGATATATGCAAGATTAGAAATTGTATGAGAGAGCAGAAGAGTAAGACAGGAAGAGGAATGGGTCCTTACCTTGTGTTTGAGATCAGACAGTGTCTGACTTGCAGCAGCAAGGTAGAAACGCTACCTAGGTAAGATCCAGAAGCATCAACAAAATGATAGGACTATTCCCAATGAAACGCAAACGCCTAGAGGCCAGGAAGTTCCTTATAGAACCCGCTGGAACGAGAACGCTCTCAAAACACCCCTCCAGGCACCAGGAAGTCTCTAGTCCGTACCAGGATGATCGAGAAAGAAGCGCTTCCGGACTTACTGGGTAGCGTGAACAACAGGTAAGGATCCAATTAACGTGCAGTCCGTTGGGCAATCCGAGTCGGCAACAGGAGGAGCAGTTCAAATCCACAAACATAAGGCATAAGAAGTCTGTTAAAAAGTTCTGTGTTAGTAATGGGATGTCAGGTAAGTATTGGGAAGGAGCAGGAAGACAGCAAGATTGAGAGGACAAAGCAAAGGTCAGGAATACCAAGGCAGCAATAATCAGAAGTAAATCTGAGCAGGTAAGGATTAAGCCAAAACGAAATCCAAGAAAAGGCCAGAGGTCAAGAAACTAGGAAACATAGAAAGTCAAAAACACAGAACGTAGCGTACTTCAGCCAAAATCAGAAGCACTGGCTAAACAGCAAGGGGGAGTTTTAATAGCTGTGAAGTCACATGATGGAATGTGCGTGTGACGATGTATTGCCTCAATGTTTATGCCCTAGTCTCCACGGCAACCGTCTATTGTGTGTTAAAGGGAGCATATTTCCTAATTGCTGTGTATGTCAAGAGACTAGCGCTATATCTCGAAGCACAATATTTTCTCCGATTATGAAAAGGCAACACTGTGCGCGAATACTTAAGAGGCATTACAAAGCTTACTCGTAAGAGAACGTGACGGAAGAACGGATGAATCACTAGGATTCCTGACACACCCCATTGATGGTTGTCTCCCCCATGTGATCCTCCCTCATATAGCCGCCCCCAGGTCAGGATCAGGTAGTGGCCCAAGTCCCCTGGCCACATGGGGCGAGGTCACCACTGGCAAAGGAGTGATGACACCAGTGGATTCCTAACACCCCTATAATAGGTGAAAAGTTGTAGGAGTACCACACAAAATCTTACCACAAAAAACAAATACAATACATATCATACAATAATCAACATAGCAATAGAAGGATTTAATGCGAGTATTCACTGTATATCTTATTTTAAATGCAGTGTTTTTTTGGCCGAGCAGATATTGTTATAATATGGAGCTTCTGTTGACAGGACTCACTGGCACGATTCTCATATATTTGCACTGGCTCAAATCAGTGATGCCCGTGAGCCTCCTAATACTTGATTCACAAAGCCCGACACTGGAGCAAATCTGGACCTGAATCGAGTCTATCTGAGCTGCCCTTCAGCACATCTTTGTGAAATTAATTTGCAAATGAGCATCTCAGAGATGCTTCCCCGGCGCCCGGTTTGATCTTCTTTTAAACATGTACAGGTGCAAATCAGAGATGCTCACAAACATCTCTGATTTGCTTCAGTGCGCATCTTTGACAACCAGACCCACAATACATAAAGTGCCGGTTAGATTTCAGAATATGCTGTTACACTGGCATATTTGACATATGCCTTAGAATAACAAACACCTTTTCTGAGCATGTGTTGCAGAGTTTCTTGAACAGTCAAAGAAATATTTCAGTGGGGTTGGGGAGAGGTCCATTTTTTCAGTGGTTTCACAAATTAACTTTTTTCTAAACCAAGTAGGCACAATTCCACTCTAGCAATAATGATATTGTGCCACTATAATAGCAATGACAATATTTAAAATGTGATCTTAAAGACAGGTATGGTTTAGCTAGTTTCTGTTCACACCTGTTTCAACCACTATGAATCATCTTTCATAAAGATGTTTTTCGAACAAAAACAAAAAAAACAATATGACAATATGCGTGGTTGGATTTTGTATTAGGGTAGAGTGTTACACTGATTGTAAAATTGTCCCTAGGTTTTCTTTCTGCTTTTCCGTCGCATCCAAACAATCAAATATGTCAGCCGTGTCTTCTTGACAGTTCGTGTCCATCTGACATATTGTGCTTACAGAAGGCCCTTTGCAGAAATTCATATATGCTTTCTACCGTTTTGATGAGTCTTGCACGACCTGGCAGCCCGACTGTTCAAACACGGCTCCTCATTTTCAATCATGTTAAGGTCACGAGGAGCTGGGAATGCCACTTGAAGAAGGCCCAGGGTCTGTGAGGTCATCAGTCACAGCATCAAAAACTCATGGCGCAATGGACAAGTAATATGGCGATACTGTAATGATTTCCTTCATCCGCAAAAGCAAATATCCACAGCCTCACAGGATGCACGTTTCATTGGCATTGGCTATAGCTACCCCCTGCTCATCTAAACCAGACAATGGCAGGAGTCAAAATTACCAGGGTGACATCTCTCGTTCTGTTTGCTTTTGGGAGCAGGTGGTCCCTACGTCATTGGCAAGACCACTTTCCTGGGCTTTAGCTCAGGTTCCTTTGTTTCACGCAAAGCATGCGGCTTCATACTCATGTGTTAGCCCTTTCAGATTGGAATCGAGGTTGGCAGCCAGTTGCGCCTTTTGCACTTCTTACATTCATAATAATACTTCCCTTATCCATAATAGATAATTGAATAGAAGCTGAAAATAAGATTTGAAGGATCACCCCCTCCCTGCAGCTCCCACCCCACACTCAGTTCATAGAAATGCAGAATGAGTTGCTTTCTATTTCTTTCTGCTGGGTCTGAGCCCTTGCGATGTTAGGATGGAGGGGACCTCCCTGTGCATCTGACCTGTAGAACACAGATACAAACCCTCCAATATAGACTCTGTGTGAGTTCATGGCAGTAGTTGATTAGCTACAGTGCGCCCGGACATCTTGAGAGTGACCGTGACCCCCTTCTCTGCCCCTTATAAAGGTTTAAGAAGCTTCAGGGAAAATAAAGAGTAGAAATAGTTAGAATGGTCCAAATTTAACAAGAAGCGTGATATTCCAGTTCTGTACAATACATTATTTACCACTTTGGTCAATTCTATGTCAAGACGGAAGCGAGCATTAAGCTTTCTCTTCTCTTTAATTCACTCTCCAGCAGTTTCAACAAATACATCATATTTCGTGAAAATATTAAAACGTTTTCTTTTTTCAATAAAAACTTCAAGTCCCATCATTCCCTGTAGTTCTAGTCTCTAGTCTCTGTGCCTTAGCCCTTCCTGTTCCTGTGTTCCTCCTCTTCTTTTCCTGCTCTCCAGATCAGTAACACGTTATTGTGGAGGTCCGTGAATGTGTTTATTTAATATACATGTGAGATCGTGTGTTAACATTTTTATAAGGCAGACATTGTCATAAGAGTATTTGCGAGACGTGAGTGCAGCGCGCAGCGTAGCAGTTTATATTTGGCTGAGGAGATTTGGAGGCCCTGTGTCGCATTACCCGACACAGCAGGGGCCTGCCGATCTCCTCAAGTAAGCCCGTAGCGCTCCATAGCGCGGTCGAGGGCTAGCGGCCCCCACCCTTGGGGGGGCGGAGCAAGCGGCGCGAGCGAGAGGTTTTGCCTTCCCGCTCGCGCTAGGGAGTGAGATAGCCCCCACCCTCGTGGGGGCGGAGCACGAGGACCCGGAAGCTCGCGCTCTAGGAGAGGGGGACTCCCTCCTCCTGGAAGAGTGAAGCGCACGGGAGCCAATCAGAGCGAGAGCGCTCAGCTCCTGAGAGCCCCCACCTTTGGGGAGGAGGAGCAATATACACGACGCGGTGAGATCCGGAATTTGAAAGGGTTTTTCACCGCGTTTCGTGTTCGGAGCACTAATAAGCTCAGGAAAGGACTAATTACATGGCAAGATAGCTGAAAAGCACATTCTTTCACTGATAAATCAGAAAGCCCATATCTGAAGTACCCTGCACTGCAGGAAAAAAGGGCAAACAGGTGCAGCCTCATAGAGTGGAGCAGTGGACGTGCACTTACACCTGGAAAGGAATTGAGAAGGCACCTGAACAGCACAATAATGTCTAACTTTGAGTGGAGTGATGAGGAGCAAGAGGCTACCTACCCAGAGGATTTAGCCTACAGCTTTAAAGAAGTGCTGCGAGACTCGCTCACAGAGGCAGTAGCGCAGGGTGTGAGACCCCTGCAAGACAGGCTACATACCATAGAATTATACCTGAGTACTCAAGGTAAATGCACCGGAGACAGCACGTCCACCAGGGTCGCTGCAAAGGACCCCAAGGGTGTATCAAGGCCCGGAAGAGCAAGGACTCTTCTGACCCCCCGGGCCAAACTGAGGGGGCGAATACTGAGGCCCCGGAGGCTGGAGACGCTTTTAGTAAGCTAAGAGAAGCGTTCATAAAGAAAACACAGGTGCCGAGCCTCGAGACCCCCTACCCAGGGGATGATAATATGGGCAACATAGAGGGAGTTTTTCCCGAAGAGGAAATCCCAGAATCCCCTACCTCCTAGCAAGAAGAGGCGGACAACGAGGGGGACGAGAGCAGCCACCCTCCGCCAAGGAAGAGGCTCAGAAAGCTCAACAATTTAGAGGAGGAGGAGACCTCCGATATGTTTAACCCCGAGGATATCAGAAACCCAAGATCATCAGAATGGGTACCGTCGCCAAGAGTGGCGAAATGCATGACGCAGAGATTGCGAAAGGCCTTAGAAAAAGAAGTGAGACAGAGGATGAGGGAAGAGTCCCCAAAACCAGAATTACCGGGGAAGGTAGCAGAGGCTCCGGAGCTTGATCTGAAATGCTGTCATTTGTATCAAATGCCAATAAAGATCCAAGAAAGGGCATTGACCGCTCTTGGAAAAGCTGTCAGGAGAAGCTTCTTGATATAGCGGGACCATTAGCGAAGATCATGGATCTAGTCGAACGTGCGAAGGACACGGGGGAAGAAGTGGACCCAGGAGTTCTGGCAAACTGGGCCCAGAGAGCAGTATGTCTGCTAGGCAATGCGAACTGCGCAATTTCTTCTGAACGCAGGAAAGGACTCCTGCTAAAAATTGATCAGAAGTTAGGAGACCTGTCATCCTATGAAGCGGGTGAAGCCGCACAAGGCTTTCTATTCGGGGAAACCTTCGGAAAAGAAATGGGGAGGTTTGTTGGAACATACACATCCCTAGAAAAGGCCCAGGCATCCATGAAAAAGATTTTCCCGACACAAATTTTTGGAGGGACCGGTCGGTCTAGAGGCCGAGCGGCCGGTCGCTACCAAACATTCAGGAGGCCTCAAGGAAACAGGAGTAATTACTGGGAAAACAGACAGCCAGACTCCTTCTTCCCTCCAAGGGGTCGCTTCCCGCGAGGAAGACGTAGCAGAGGACAAGGGAGAGGACACAATTCTCCCGCAGGTGAGAGTCTCAAATTATCCACCAGTTGGGGGGAGAACAGCAATATTCTGGGAGAACTGGCAGGCGCTTTCAGGCGATGCATGGGTGTTACAGACAGCAAAAGGCATGCTCATAGATTTTATAGAGACTCCCTATCAGGGTCAGGCACCACGCCCTCTAGCGAAAACACAAAAAGAGATAGATCTTCTGTACAGAGAACTCCAGGGAAAAACAAGCGATAGAGCCTTGCGTGACACCTCCCAAATTTGTGAGCAACATGTTCTTAGTCCATCGAAAGGACAAAGTGAGATCCGTAATAAATCTAAAGGACATGAACAGATGGGTAACTTACAACCACTTCAAAATGGAAGGTACTCATCACCTCAGAGACACACTCCGACAAGACGATTGGTTAGTGAGGATAGACCTCAAAGACGCTTATTTGACAATACCAGTTCGAAAAGAGTTCCGCCCATTCCTAGCATTTTACTGGGGCGAGCAATTATGGCAGTTTGCTACCATGCCGTTTGGCCTGGCATCAGCACCTTGGGCCTTCACAAAAATTATGAAACCAGTAGCGGCAGCGATCAGAGAGAAGGGGATTCGTATGATTATATATCTGGATGATATCCTACTGATGGCCAGCTGCAGGGAGACGCTCCACTATCAGACCGACTGGGTAGTGAATCTCCTGACGTCGCTGGGATTTTTAGTGAACCGAGAAAAATCAGAAATGAGACCAGCCAAGAGAATAGAATTTCAAGGTTTCGTGATAGACACCAGATCAGCGACACTAGAGCTTCCGAACAGAAAAATTCGAGACATAAAAAGAGAGATAAAGACATGTCTCAGCAGACCAGTTTTATCACTACGCACAATAGCTCGAGTGGTGGGCCTACTAGCAGCCTCCATACAAGCAATATTCCCAGGGCCCCTGCACTATCGAGCCCTTCAGAGACTAAAGATAAGACACCTTCAGCAGGGTCTGCAATATCAACAGCTTGTCCACATCGACCAGGAGGCCAGAACAGAGCTGGAGTGGTGGCTAGCAAAAATGGAAGCATGGAACGGGAGAGCCATTTTCGGCGATCGTCCAGACCTGATCATAGAGTCGGACGCCAGAAGAGCAGGCTGGGGAGCCCATTGCGGAGACCTTCAGACAGGAGGGAAGTGGAGCTCGGAAGATCTCAAACTTCACATCAACTGTCTAGAATTACTAGCAGGGTCATTTGCGATCAAGGCGTTTACGAAAGGGAAAGTGAACTCCTGTATTCTGTTGAAAATGGACAACATTTCAGCAGTGAAATATATCAATCATCTAGATGGAATGAGGTCCAAACTTCTGGCAGAGATAGCCAAGGATTTCTGACACTCTTGCCTGGCAGTAGTAGCGGAATACCTGCCAGGATCACAGAACGTGATAGCGGACAGGAACTCCAGGTACCTCTCGGACTCCAGCGACTGAAAGCTGGACCGAGTAATTTTTCGACAGCTGGAAGAACGTTGGAGGCCTGTCCATACATATCTGTTTGCATCCAGACTGAACGCACAGACAACGAGGTTCTTCAGTTGGAGATTAGACCCAGCAGCAGCTGGAGTAGATGCCTTCCTGCAGGACTGGAGGGAACAGACGCTATACGCCTTCCCCCCGTTCTTAATGTTGAGCAGAGTGCTAGCGAAAGCTCGCAGAGAGGCGGCGAATTTGATACTAATAGCGCCAATATGGAAATCACAAGTTTGGTTCCCAACTCTCATAGAAATGCTAGTAGATTATCCGAGAATGCTGCCACAAGGAGTGGACCTGCTCACGAACCCAGTTGGGTCATTTCACCCTCTGAGAGTGAAGGGGACGTTGCCATTGATGGCGTGCAGGATAGCAGGAGACGCTGGAACCTCCCAGGCATTTCGGCGCAGGCTGCAAGTCTTATCGCCGAGTCCTGAGCACCCTCAACCAGAAGGAGCTACGACGCAGCTTGGAATAAGTGGTCGTCATGGTGCAGAAGGAGAGATCTTCATCCCGTTTCTGCACCTTTAGTCGAAATACTGAACTTCCTGGCAGAGCTTCTGCAGGACGGCAAGGCATATAGAACCATAGGAGTTTACAGATCTGCAATTTCAGCAGGTCACATGCCACTGGATGATATTCCAGTAGGGGAGAACATAGCAGTGATTAGACTCCTGAAAGGCATAAGATTTAGGAAGCCACCTCAATCTAAGTACAAAGTTCTATGGGACGTATCGGTGGTGCTGAAACTACTATCAGACTGGCCTAGCAACAGATACCTATCGTTAGAACAACTATTAGGGAAACTAGCCATATTACTGTGTATGGTATCGTGCAGGAGAGTAGCAGACGTGAAGGCACTGGAAATAGATAGGAAAACATATGGACCGGAAGGAGTAACTTTCTTCCT